>NC_046221.1:10785963-11985963 GCF_009819885.2 Catharus ustulatus | reverse complement strand
TTGCCTGTCCCATTGCACACTTATTGCCCGGTTTAGAATTTTCCTTCCCATATTGCAACCCATTTCCTTCCTCAATAAGTTTTTTAAATGGAAAGTCACTATTGTTTAGAAAATTCATTTCCACCCAGAATAGCTTTTCTGTTTATTGTTCCCTCATTGAATTTTGGAGCCAAATTCATATCTCCTGTAGTGTCTCTTCTGAAACCAGTGGAACGGTGTCCATTTGCTACTATTTTTCTCATGGGGTTAAATCTGGCATTCTTAAATGACAGAAAAAGGAAAGAAAAAATATTTTATAACCTTTGATTTCTCTTTCTGAAAATCTGTATTTATTTTGTAAAAATCTATTCCATATAATGACTTTCTCTATCAAGTGCTTTATGAAAGAGATACAGATATAGATAGACATATAAAATAGTTGCTATGAAATCAAATTGCCCTTTTCCTCTGCTCCTGTAAATCCCTGTGTTATCTTTGAATATATGATATGTCTTAATCATGGAATCACAACTGAATACTAAATATTTGTACGTGTAAGCCCCAAGGAATGCTAAAATTCTTTTTTCCTTTTCAACTAGCATGCTATTAATTAATGCATAGCAAAATGATTAAAAGCATTTTTCAAATAATGAACAATACAGAGACAGACGAGTTAATTGATTGATTGGTGTATGAGCAGGGTCCTAATGGATTAACATTTGCATATTAACACAGATCCAATCTCTCTCTCTCTTAATGAGCTGCTTGCCACATTTTGTCTTCTTTTAAGCAGCAGTGAGCATGATAAAACAAACCCACTGGATTGCTCTCTCTCAAGAGACCAAAAGGCAAACTTAAAATGAGTACTTTCTCCACCACTGATTTATAGAAGCCCTCTGCACATCTTTTGGTAAGTATGTGGGGACAATCACTCTTTATCTCAAGTTACTTGTAAAAGAACCCTTTCTGAAAATCAGGAAATTTAAAGCTACTGCTTATAAGATGTTCATAACATCATTCTCCCCACAATGATCTGGCATTTGCCACAGCTGGTTTTGCTGTATGAGAAGACGGAGTGGGATGTCACTGGCCAGCTCATTCCATCTGTGGTCTTTCCATTGCCATTGGCAGCTGGACTCTGCACATCCATCTGATTCAGTTCACAGGGAAAGGATCTGGATAATTTCAGGTAGGTAGATGGTAATTTTTAGTCCCTGCACTCATTGAGAACGATTTCAAACCTTCCAGCATCTCCCATACTCAAGGACTACATGTAGGCAGTGTAATGAAGATAAAAGCAGTGAATGCATCTCCCACCACGAGCAAGACCACAACGACAGGGCAAATCTGTTGTCTTGTTTATTCAAGCATGTCTAAAAAGAAAAAAAAAAAAAAAAAAGAAAAAAGAAAAAGAAGAAAAAAAAAAGCTAGGTTTTTTGGGTGTGTACAAATCCTAAATATTGGTGTCACCAGGTAAACCTGTGTGACTAGATGCACTGTTGTGCATGGAAGGGCACAGAGATCTCCTTGACATCCATACCTACCAGTGTGTATACACCTGTGACCATGTCTTGTAGCCAAGTTATCTGGCAATGTAAGCAACTTCTGGGGCCCACATTCACATCACAACAAGGAACTGCACTGTGCCATTTAAGAAAATACTTGAAGCCAGCTCAGAGATCTGTAATACACCCCCGTTTTGAGCCCTGTAGATATGCCCTTTGAGTTCTTGGCCCACAGCCTTGATTAGAGTCAATTGGCATGGCTGTGCTAGTCATTTCCCTGTTTACATAGGATGAGGATCTGGTGCATTATGTGTTTTGGCCATGGAGCACAGCTCTGCCTTCTGCTCAGCTGGCTGGCTGTGGGGACTGCAGTCGCTGTGTTTTGAATGCAGCACTCAGGGTCAGGCTGGGTGATACTGCAAAGCCTCCTACACTCAGGCAAGTTTCCAAAGTTTCCAGGAAACCTGTGTGTGACCTCCTGCTACCTGATTTTCCCTTATTGTTTCACTTAGCTCTGATGGCTGCTGGGATCAACATTTTCTGTGGGTGCTCAGAACACCTAGCCAGGTCCTGGAGGAGCTGGTGCACCAGCAGTGAAGGGGACACGAGCACCAGGCACTGATGGGACCTGCTGTCTTTAGGGGGGACTGTCACACCATGACCCAGGGGCAGACTGTGGGTGTCTGTGTTCAGCCAGGAAGAGACTCTGCTGCTGCCTTGATTGACAGGGTTCATAAGATGCAAAGGGTACATCCATCAGGGAAATACAGATACAGTTTACAGCAACCTTTAAAAAATAGACTCATTCATTTATGGAACCCACATTGAATAGTTTTAAGTCCCTGTTTGAGTCAGCAAGATAATTAATCCACTTATAGAGGGCTCCTTTACTGTGTGTGTCAAGTGGATAGTCTTAAATTACTTGTCATCTTATTTATATTATTTTAACATAGAATGTGGGACTGACCCTTTTTTTCATTGTATGAATTTTTTTTAGATTCGATCAACCTGCTCTAGTAATTTCAATTATGAAATAAATGCTTAAAAACTCTAATTATTGTTCTAATTATGTTTATACCACAAATTACTATTACAGGGTGCGTGTTCATGATTAATGAAGTCCATCATGGAATTCTAGAAATCAGTGTTGAAGCATTATGTTGCTGTAGTGGTGTCTGCTAGTATCTGTCACATTTTTCATGGAAAAATCCCAGGCATGTGTAGCACTCTATCTATCACCTGTCTATCTGGGCATGATAAATGCAGCAAAAAACCCCCAAAGCATTGACATTGATATGAGTTTTCCATTGACTTCTATCAAACAAGAAATAGACCCAGTTCAGGGGCCTGGCCAAGGTTTCTGCTTGTAATAACTATTTTAAACCTTTTTTTCTTTTTCCTCTCAAAGTTATTATTTTATGGAAAGAAATATAAACAGACCTACTCTCACTGAAATGTCACATATATCCAATATAAAAATTGAAAACAAGAGCAGGAAAACTATCATCTACAACCTTCTTTGCTTTCATTTTCTAATCTGCCTAAGGAGCTGCTGAAACAATTGGGCCCTTTAAGATTTTGATAAAATCTTGTTTTCCAGGATTCCACAAAGCTGAAAAAAGAGTAACAACTGTGGTCAATATTTGTACACTTTTCTATTCCTCTCTCCCTCTTTGTGTTTGACCTGCTTTAACATAAAATATTTCTGACTGTGCAGTTAGCCAGAAAACCAAAAATAGGAAATACTACTCCAGCTTGGTTTGCTAAGGTGTTAAAAAAGCTTGTGGATACATTCACAGCGTGCAATGCATCTGTGATTCTGCCACTTCACAGCCCCTTCCCTCTCCCCAGCCTCCCCCATGCCTGTACTCATCTGTGCATAATCAGGGAGAACAGAAACCTTTCTTTTACACTGTCTTATCTCAATATCCTTTGTTCATGCCAAGCAGCAGCTCATGAATGCCAGTTGCTTTGCTCTACCTCTATCTCACAAAGGTTGTGTTTTTCAGTTCCAAGGGGAGAAACCTATCATTCCCAAACAATTGAAGAGATTTGTATCTGAACATAAATAAACAAAAGCTGTCCCTAGGGAACATGGAAAATGAAGTTTTTCTCTAGAGAAGCAGTCCCTTCATGTGCCCCAAGGCACTGGGGCCGTGCTGCAGCTCCTGCAAAGGTCCAACCTGCAGCCAGTGTTAGATGGAAGGAAAGCACAGCTTGGGCTGAAGGGAGGGAATGCAAGGTACCAAGGGTTACTGCTGCTCCTGGGCCACATGGCAGGAGGTGTCTGGGGCTGAGGCAGAGAATGGGAGCCAGGAAATCCTTCCCCTCGAGCTTTGGGAACCCCAGGGTGCTGCCCATCCTCTCCAGGCTGTCCCAAAGATCAGGACATGAGGGGAAGAACAGAGGGCAGCTAGAGGGATAGTCACACTAGGGTTTGGAGCTGGTGGACAGAGTACCCAAGGACAGAAGGAGAGTTGGCTAAACTGATGAAGTTAACTGTTCATCTTCACAAAGGTCAAAGGCAAAGCATTTTTGAAGTCTAGCCTAAGAACCTCACCCCTATACACGTCTGATAATACCCTCTCCCACCCTTAAACCTTTCCTCTCCCTGTCTTCATCTTCAACTCACAACCTAATTCTTTGCCTTTCTACTTGACAAATCTCATTTCTCATGGAGTCTTTTCCCTCCTATCAGAAGGTTTTGTTCTGCAGAGGACAACACACCTGCTTTGGTCCACTGCTCTCAGAATTCAGAGGTTATATCAAGCTAGAAGGGACCCATAAGAATCACCAAGTTCAACTCCCTGCTATCCACAGGACAATTGTTTCTATGTCTGTTCCCTACAGAGGTTTAAATGGTGCTACTCCCTGTTGGACGTCCTGCAAGACACAATAAGGGGTACACGTTTTTTAGCTGGTGTGATTCTTCCCCAGGGACAATTATATCTCATAGAATCATAGATTATTCTGAGTTGGAAGAGATCCATAAGGACCATCTAATCCAACTCCTGTCCAACTCCTGGTGCAGGACACCCCAAGAATCACACCATGTGCTTGAGAGCATTGCCCAAACTTTTCTTGAATCCTACCAGGCTTGGTGCTGTGACCACTTCCCTGTGGAGCCTGTTCCAGTGCCCAACCACCCTCTGGGTGAAGAACATTTTCCTGATATCCAGCCTAAACCTTCCCCAATACAACTTCAGACCATTTCATTGGGTTCTGTTAGTGGCCACCACAGAGAAGAGATCAGTGCCTGCCCCTCTGCTTTCTCCTGTGACAGTGTTGAAGACTGCAGCGATGTCTCCCCTCAGTCTCCTCTTCTCCAGACTGAACAAGCCAAGTGTCCTCAGCTGATCCTCCTCTCAGTTGCATTCTGTATCCAAAGAAATTCAGAATGAAAAACTATGTAGGCATGAATGAGCGAAGTTTACTGAATTAAATTCTATATTCACTCTGAGGTAGTCTAGGCCAGAAGGTACTAAACACTTGGGGAACCTCTGTCAAACAAATTTAATGCAAATGTATGAGTTTACATCCTATCTTCTGATTAGAAACCTAATTACACCTACAGGATATGGGTCACAATTTGTGTAATTTCTTTCCAATGTAAAGCATTCAGGACATTTGCAAGAGATATTGTGCCCAAAACCTTCAAGTAAAAATATGCTTTTCCAGCATATTCACTGAGAAGAAGGCAGGACCATAAAAAATATAATCCTGCAACAGCCAATAGCATCATTGCAGATGGGAAATAGGAGTTATTAAATAAGACTCAGAAATGGGTGACACAATTGTCAACAACTTGTCCTTGCAGGGAACATTCAGAGCTGGTGTAACTGCAGTGATTCCTGCAGTGATGCTGACTGAAATAACCTGGAAATGTATCCTTCCAGCATGATGGTCTTCACTTCTGAGAAGATATTTTGCTGTCCTTTTATGTACCTCATTACAGCCTGTTTTATCTCACTTGTATCCTCCATGCCATGGCATTGTTGCACTATCAGTTCCTGAGACAGACTCTCAAAATGCTCAGGAAAACTCTGTTTCTTTGTGAGAAGCAAACTGAATTGCCAGCAATGAGAACAGACTTGAGAAGAGAAGCTGGCCTTTTGCTCCTCTCCTGGTGCTTATATTCTGATAGGCAATATGTCAGGAATAATTAGACAGTTTGGTTTATTTTGCATCAGCTTTTTTTCCCCCCAATAAAATAGAAATAGAAAGTAGTCTGCAAGAAACAGACATTTCAGACAGAACCATTTCACCAAGATGTATGAAGCAGAGAGGTCTTTTATAATGCCAAAATCTGTTTCAAATGTAAACATTGTTTACATTTGAATGTGAACACTCACAGAAATGAAATATGAGAAAGGTGTGATTTGGCTCCTGTGGAACTCCTGAGTTTTCTGTGACTGGCATTTCTCCCTGGGGTAATTTATAAACTAATATTCCCTGTTGCGAGAACATTGGCAGGCTTGCAGAGAGAATAGCTCCAATTTTCACTCTAACATATCTGGCTTGCATCCAGAAATTGCAGAAAGAATTTGCCACAAAAGTGAGAAAAAAGGGAAATTCTTCTATATACAGTATTAATGATACCATAAAAAATATATATAAAAGGCATATTTTGAGCAAAGGTGTGTCAAAACACAGAACAATAAAGATGCAGAATATGGACTAGAGAGGTGGCACTTTTTTTTATTACAAGCAAATATAATTTATAACTCGTATAAAAAATTACAAAGAAAACTACTTAAATAAGAAGAACATTCTGTTAGCCTGCAGCACTAAGTGGACACTGGAAGCTGCACAGATTCCCTTCTTAAGTGCTGGAATTTTTTGATCTAGGTCAAAGGTTCCACAAGCTACATGAATCAACAGATGTAGTAGGTTTGAAGACGTACACTGAACCTCTTTGGAGCTTCTTAAAATAGAGTGACTGCTGAAACAAGATCCAGTAGCGTTGCCGGCTGCCTAGACACCGTTCTATTTTAATAAGTGTCATGGATGCTTTGGGGCATATCAAAAATAAATGGCAGTAAGTAGGTAGGAAGCCAAGCGTCTGTGACTTCCAGCAGAATTGCAATGCAAATAAACTCCAGTGAAGTCTTTCACAACCTCTCCAGGGTTATCTCTACACCATTGTTTCCAGTCAACAATTTATAAACTTGGATTTGCTGATTATCCTTGTCTGGACAACAGACTGCAGCTGCTGATGCTTTGTATAATGTCAGAGTTTGACAAGTGATTAACAGGCTAAACTAACTAATTTCACCTTTACCAAGGTACTGCAGTGAGTGTCCTTTAAAATCTTTGATTTTCTTTTATCGGTTTTTACCTCCATGCAGTTTCACTGACTTCAAAGAAGATGAATACCATTTATTCTAGAATACGTGCAAAAAGCAAATTAGGGCCAAGGAATTTAAAATGCAGGCAAAAAACCCCTTCCAAAATCCTAAGCAAGTTTGGCTTCAAAACTAATCCTCATGAATGAGGGGAAAATCATAACATAGCAGGCATTGTCCCCATCTTCTGCCCTTCCCCTCTTGTCCCATTGCCTTACCTGAATTTTATTTTCAAAAATAATTGAGTATTTCAAATAACAGAAATCTATGTAGGCATTTATATTCAAAGACTAGACTTGTTTGCCAAATTATATGAAAAATTAGCTTTTTCTTATATTTTAACTCCATCAAATTATTATTTTTTTTTAATTCTTAAATTGTCTATATAATGGAAATTTAATAAATAATTTATACATTATTACAGCAGCCACATGAAACTCTTAGTGTATGTACAAGTGCATGTGAAAAATATTTTGGAAAAGAAGAAAGCACTAAGAATACCAGAGAAAATGCATTTTTCAAGAGAAAAATAGATAATAGTGAGATGCAATAAGAACATTCAAACCCCCTTGTGTGTTCACATTAACACTGATTTGTTTTTATTCAGGAGATTGTCAATTGGTGATACCCTGGAGGAGAGTTAAACACGTGGACAGAACTTCTGTGTGGAGCATTTTGTTTCCAGCTATGTACATGAAAGGCATTTTTGAGAAGAAAGTTGCTGCAGTCACAGCCTAGCAAAGCAAACTTACTAATTAACTGCAGGCTGCACCACTTGCACTTAGCTACGTGCCCAGGCTGACAACACCGCCTTCAGTGCTGGTTTGCAAACAAATTTAAATATTCAGCGCACAGCTTCTGGGAAAAAGGCCATCTTTCTTCATGCTGCAGCTTTGGGATGTAACATTTATTAGTGACTTATGCTTATTTCCACTGGCTTTGTGATGCCAGGAGAGTTAGCAGCAGGCTGAATCCTCTAGGTGTACACACCCAGCAGGAATGGGGAAGGGAAGGAAGCACCATGAGGGATGGAGCAGAGGGAGGGACGTGGAGATGCCTGTGCAACGTTGGTTGGCAGCATGGTTGTCTGCAAAAACAAAATCTCCTCTGTGGCAAACGCAGAGGTTCAAAATCTGTTAACACTGTGTGTAAGAATGTAAATTATTTCTATTTAGAAAGTACACCAAAAGTATGTAAAAGCAAGAATATCTCTACCAAGTATCTGATAACCAGCCTTAATATCTTTTGATCTTCTCTCTCCCTCTACCAGTTGGCCATTCCTTTTTTGCCAGGCTCACAACTTTGATTTTCTGCTGAGTGAGCTCCCCCTCCCTTGTTCTTTTTTCCTGCCTTCCTGGAAAAATGATGCCTTTTCTTTTTTGCTGGTCTCTCAATCTGAGGAATAGCTGCACTTAATTTGAGAGGGAAATGTTGAAAGCTTTTGTTGGACTATTTACTGTGAACTCTTGGAGATGATTGGTGTCAACTTTATGCAGTATCAAGGGTTCATGAACAAAAGCACACTTCTTCAAGCAAATAATGTATTTCTTCCCCTCTTAAAATACTGTTCCTAAAGAGGTTTCCTGCTCAACTTTTAAAAACCTTAGAATAAGCAATTTCAACTTCTCTATCACATCAGACACTTACATCTAATAGAGAAAAAAAAAAAAAAAAAAAGACTAAACCCAGGTTGGAGTATACACTTCTAGAGAAATCTGACCTTACTGAATAAAGTGCTCATCCACACTTGGGATTACCAGAGTTTAAATCTCTGGACAATGAAGAGTAATAATTTACAGACTCACAGCCTCCTTACTAGTTAAGAATAAGTTTCCAGAGATTTTCCCAAGGCTGATCTAAAGTAATCAATTTGCAGTTCCAGCTTCATAATATGACTTCAGATTCCTCTAATGTGTGTGCCCTCTCCTGCAAGTGTGCCCCAGCTGGTTTATACTCACCGTGACTGAATTCATGCCTTCTAATAAAACTTGTGAAGGAGTGTGCTGGGGTGTTACAATGTACTTGAAGTGATAAATGAAGTGGTTCTGACCAAGTATAAGCTGCAAGGTGATATGCTGTGTGTCTATAAATGTTAGGTATCATTATATGCTCTCCTAGGCCATGGAGACCATTTCTGCTCTTTGGTGTCTAGCATAATTTGACTCTTAATTTCCTCTGCAGAAGGGATTAGGCTGGAAACAACTCCTACTTCTACCTCTAACACCTCTTGAAAGCATTTGATGCATGACTTAATTTATTCCATATCATAATTAATCATTTTCTCTCTCACTGTAAAAATGTACAATGCCATTTACATTGCATGTGTTCATTTTACCATCAGTATAGTAGGAGAAATTTCCTGCAATTAAGTAGAAATATTACATTAAACAGTTAAGATGTGTGTTAGAAGTGAGAAGTGAAACCAAACCAATTTGCTGTGAATACGCCAGTGCCTACCAAGAAGATGTTACATTCTCCAATCCACACTTGAATCTACACAAAGCAAAGAAATGCACGTAATTGGCATTGCTGACAGTGTGGGAGTTTTAGGTGTTCACCTTGAATCAGCTTGAAGAAACCCACATGATTTTGAGGGCAGGATTGTCAGTAAGAGTCATTATTGTCAGACCACACTGCTGTTTATGCTATCCATGCACATTTGGCACAGGTTCATGATGCTGCTTCTGCTCTGTCATGGTCATTACAGACTTCATCAAGAGCACCATCCCCCTGCACTCTCTTTAGAGTGATGGTAATCAAGATGAAAGATAGCCAAAAAGGGCAGGAACCCCTCTATGAAGATCCTTGATTTGAAAGAAAAGAATATTAAAATCAATAAAATGAGTGAAAGAGCAGAATGGTATTTGATGATAGGCCAAATTTGATGCTAAAAAATTCTGCAATGAAAGGATCTAATCATCAAGTAGAGTTAGTCCAGTTAATTTAAAAAAACCCAAACAAAACAACCAACCAACCAAAAAAATTCCAATGGGTCTGCTATCTTGTTTTTCCCTTTTTAGTAAACGCTGAAGAACTCTCTCAAGGGACAGTCCATTGTACTAGTAATATACCACACAAAGCTACCAAGAGACAACACATTGAATGGTCAGTCTATCTGTCTTAAAGGATATTAGACAGATACATAGAAGAACTGAAATGATCATGTTAGGTAAGATCTGCAGAAGAGAAGACTCTGGCTCTATCCAAGCACTAATTAATGCTGGCTTTGAGACTGGCTGTCACCAGATCACTGAGAAGATGGCAGAAGACCTTTCCAGCAAACATGGGGACACAACTCCTCTCTTCTGTCAAACATCAGCTGATTGTGTCCAGCAGCACTTTTGGCATTGAGCCCTGGAGTACAAGATTTGAAGGCCATCCCAATGAGTGCAATTGCATTGTTTGTACAATTCCAGGTACCACTGATATCCATGGATTATTCAGTCTCACTAGGAATCTTCATTGGCCTCACTTCCTCTGAGAATGGGCTCTATTACCTAATAAAACACTGCAGAATAAAAAGTGTTTCCTTATAATGGTTTCTGACTTGCCCTTTCTTTGTTCTTGTTGCTATACTATTTATCAGAGAAAAGGGATATTCCCCTTCTTCCATTTCAATAGCAGAAAGCATTTCACAAACTTTTTATGTTTGCTCAATTCCTATCCTTTCTAAATCAAATAATTTCATCTTTTGAAGCTCTCTTCCTTAAAGTTCTTTTTGTTCACTGGCATTATCTTTCTCTGATCACACTAATATATGATGTGCAAATTCAAGACTTGATGCTGCAAGATCCTTAACACAGCTTGTCACTCACCAGATACTTAATTTAAAGCATACAAATATTCCCTCTACTCTCAGTGGGAATTTTTGTGTAATTTAATAAATGTTGAAGACATTGCTGCTGGATGTTGCCAAATACATGTTTGTGCCTACAATCAAAAAACCACATGCAGTTTTATTAATCACCCCAGAAGGACAATCTATGTAGCTATTGATTTCAGCAACATATTCATATGCTTAAAAATAGGCCCACAGTTAAGCTTTTGCTTCTTCAGATTAATGCCAATCTGCATGTGTTTGCTCCCAGAAGACCACACACTTACTACTATCTGAACACACAATGACAACAATCTGCATGGAAACAAAAAGAGATGCTGGGGGAAAAAATGAAATTAAAAAAATGTAAAGAGAAAACTGAATTATGAAACCAAATTAGGGCTAAGCACAATGACAATAAATACTTTTAGCCACAGGCAATAAAATATTGCATCATTAATAAAGCTAAGTGGAGAAAAATTTTGCTTGTCACTTTCATTTAGAACCTAAATTTTATACTTTAGCCTTACATGTTAGCTCAGCACATTACACATCTCTCAGGCAATTCCCCTCTGGCCCCAGAAATCATGAGTTACTGTAGTTTCAAAAAGTGGTGAACTGGGTAAATGGGAACTGATTTTAAAGGATGAAATATTGGCCTAATTCAAGACTGTAGCAGTTTTAAAGAAAAGACACTTGAGAGAAGGAAACAGGAAGGGATCGATCACAAACTCCAGGTTCTCATGGATGTGAGAGACAAACCTGAGAGGAACTTTTGGAGCATTCCTAGCTCAGGTGTGAGATTAATCATTCATGGTTTTGCACAGGCTGTCAGTAATAAATAAAAATAGTGCTGCTCTTGCTTTTCCCAGTGATCCAAACACCAAGTCCATTCCATGTCCTAGCTCAAAGAGGCCATTCAAGAGACTGACCAAATTCTAAGAAAAGCCTGAAGAATTAGGTTAAAAGAGCTCTTCATTCTACCACTTGATTCCAAGAAAAGCCAGGAAGGAATCGTGGCAAGTTATGTTAGGTATGCAGTGTAAGGAGCTGGTGCATCAGTCGTGTTTGTAAAGAAGCATCTTTGCTACGTTTGCCTTTCTTCAATAGAATTAAATGGGAATAACTCCACTTATAGCCCCAAAAAAGTCACAAGGCTGTTTGGGGTCTTGTCTTCCATATTTTTGATATATCTCTAATTCAGGCATCAAGGCTGGGATGATTTACTGGGTAGGAACCCAGCATAGCAAGTCCTTCCCATAGAAAGTGAACTTTTGAGAGACAGGAAAGAAACAGCTGAAGATAAAACTCCTGGCATTACCAGCTTCACTAGGAATCAAAAAACTCACCTGTGATCTCAAGGGAAAGAGATATCAAGGAATGCAAAAAAGGACTAATAAGCTAAAGGTTAATTCACTTGAAATCTCCTTTCTACCACAACAGAAACTAATCATTCCTACCAGCTCCTGTCCCTTCAGCCATTTAAAGGATATGGCATGTCAGCTACAGGCAGGCATTTCTTTTGGTTTTACTGTATGAGTGAGCAAGCAGTGAGAAAGATATTTTATTATTTTACTGCACTTGTTTTCTTGTTCTATGTTTTTATGTGCGAGCATCTTATGGACACCTTGTTGTAAACTGCAGAGTCATTTATGGTTTATTCCTCTAGTATGTTTCGTACTGAAGTTGAAGACTCTGTTGTGGTAGAAAAAATTCAATCTAAGAAAGTGAATAGCATAGAAATAAAAGAGAAAAGAAAAATATAGTGAGGAAAAAAAATCACATCAGCTCAACCAAAACGCATAAAATATTTAGAGGATTTACTATCCAAGGAAGTAAATGGAAAAGTTGCTCACGACCTTGGGCTCAGTGCTGGCACCCCATAGTGTCCCCTCTATTCATCCAGTAGCAAAAAAACCTTCAAAAAACAAATTCACAAATCTGTTGATTAAATTAATGTTACTAACAGTATTTTTTAATGTGATGTTTTTGTGCATACATGTGTACATTAAATAGCAACTGTAATTGGTTCCAGATTCCTTGTGATTCTCGTCATTACTGCTATTGGATTCAGCCATCTTCATTTAAGCTCTGGTTAAAACACATGAGGGTTCCTTGGATCAGGAAAGATTGATGCTGTCAGCCTGGAGATCAAAAGGAAAGATTTATTATAAAGATAAACAAATGTACTTCTCACCAGTATCATCTGAACCTGGTCACAATACAAGAATCATGTGTAAGATCTTATGTTAAGAATCACTGCGTGCTATGTCTATTAATTAAGTTCATTTTTGCAGTTTAACTTTTTTTCTATAAAGAGTATTAGAAAGTCTTTCTTATAACCTTATATAGAATATACCCATTCCTTGCCTCTTAAATGCCATAATTGGCATTTTAATGCACTGCCAGGCTGTAAGGAATTAATGCATCACATTATGTAGCTATATACTGGGATTTATTCTTCTGCTGCAAAATGTGCACATGTTCAATATTAGCCCTGTTATTAAATAGTTTAAATAAATATTTACATGTACTTCTATATTTTATCTAGGGGCAGCTAAATTTCAATTTTATAGATAGATATCTGATTACAAGAAAACTGAATAATTCAGTTACTATAACATGCTTTCCCATAGGGTTTAATGGGAGATTACCATTGACTTCAATGGGTGTGTTGTGCATCAAACCATTAGGAAGGTGCATGAAAATTAGATATCTGAGTGAGTTAAATCTGAATTTGACTGAATTTTAATTTCTTTAAACAATATTTTCCCATTGAAACCACGTGATTGAGAACACATTTATAAGCAACATATGCACTGGTAGATTTAATGTAATTGTTTGCATAAAAATGTGATCTATATATTTAAACACTGCTAATGGGACCTAGTTTTAGTCAACTTATGGAATAATTGTCAGATACAAAATCTTTAGTCTGACTTTGTATTGCATTGATTACTACTGAATTCTTAGAGAACTACAATTCTGTACTCTGAAAAGAAAATTAGTCACTATATTTTTCTTATTATTACTTGGGATCAGCTGTAATTATATAGGTTTCTCAATAGTGAAGAAACAGGTCTGAGCTACACAGGGTGACTTTACTCAAAAATGGATGCTCCAGACCTCCTGCAGTTCTTTAATCCTCTTGATATTATAAAGTGTGATAGTAACTAACATTTTTTAATGGCATTACTGTACCAGAAAGCAACTCAGTGGATGTCTCACTCATGAATGAGTGGCTGAGATGTCCTTTTTCATAGCCACTGATTTATGGATCAAGCTGTCACTGTTGAGCTGTGGTGTGTGTGTGATTCCTGTGTTTACTTTCAACAAACACATTCCTGAATAACTGTTGCTATAATTATAGACAGGTAGCTGAAGGCAAAAATGGAATAAAATAATAGCAAGGATGGGAAAACAAACCAAAACCAAGCCAAGCCAACAAACAAACAAAAATAAAAATTAACACCAAAAAAAAGTAAACCAAGGGAAAGGAAAAAGAAATAACCATTTGCTATGAAGATTATGTACTGAATAATCCCAACAGAATATTGTCATGGCCTTAAGTCCAGTCAATGTACCAACAACTTTTAACATTAAAAAATTATTTTGAAAACTGTGCAAAATAATTAGTTTTTCAAACTCTTTGAGATGTCTCGCATATTAGGCTCATTTAATGTCTGGTCCAGTGGGAACCCAATTTCATCTGGATTTTCCACAGGAAATAATATCTCTTAGTACACTTTATCTTATTTTCAGTGTATTTTTGTCTGCATGTCAGCTTTTTTATAGTTTTTAATTTCATTATTTCAGCTCATATTTTCTGTTCTCCAAATGCTTTTTTCTTCTGAGTCCCTAATTCAGTACTCTTCTGCCAGCAGATACCTGCTTATCATCTCGCATAACACAGAGGTCTCAAAAAGCTTTCCTGTGATGGAGAATTATCTGCACCATGATTTTCATAATTTTCATCAGATTTCCCTTCACCATCCCAGCATTCACGATTTTGCTCCATCTGTACAGAGTATGAATTGTCTTTTTTCCTCACTTGTTATCAATCTGGAACAGCCAAATGGCTTAATCCTGAGTCTATACAATTTGCAAATTAGTATCATATAATATCCCTGCAGATGGTTGTCATCACCTCTGTGATTTGCACGTACTTTTCTCTGTATTACTCATTAGACTTCTACAATTCAGGACGCAGAGTCCAGTTTCCCAGACTTAATGGAGTCAAGAGGTACCTAGGAAACACAATCAGTGGAGGCATAGGATTCAACACCTCTTTTCCTGCAGTAAACATCTAAAATATATTAGTTAGTGCACACTGAAAATGCCTCTGCCTCCCCATTGACTACAAAGGGAACTCACCCACACAGACAGCTGCAGACATTCGTACTGTAGACTTCTAAATTATGTGATGTGTATTCCCTCTTGATGACCACATCCTTGTTTCTGTCAGAAATTTTCAGCAATGAAAAGAGTTAATATCACAGTGCAAATAATAAATTATAAAACTCTCCACGTGAAGTTTTAGGTTGGGAAAAAATCTTCCTATGAAAGTGGTGGAAACCTATTTGCAATATCAGATGCAAAGACACAGGAAATATTTTTGTGATTAAAAATATTTATCAATGATAGAGCTTCCCATGAAGTAGTTTTTTGTTACTGTCTAAACAAAAATGAGCAAACTAGTCCAAACCCATAACTCTACTATAAATAAGAATGTTCCAAGTTTCTACTCCATATCCTTCTATCACCATAAGTCTGTTATGCTGACATAGCAACCGGAGTCAAATAAAGAAACAAAATAACAGAAACTGAAACTACTGTACTGAAGACTGGCTCTATTTTTTTTCTATTTATTCAGAGGGAAGCTTTAATTGGTAATAATTGCCTTTAATTGTCAGATATAACAAATATTTTCTACTGCTGGTGTCCCTTGAGGCAATTAAATATAAACACTATTAAAATGAATTTGCTGTCTTTCAGGAATATTCTGCAAAAAAAAAATTGTTTGCTTTGTTAAATGTACAGTGATTTTTGTGGTTGAAAGCCCTTCAGATTTCTCAGGCCGCCTCTCTGCTTTAGATCCTAAAAGAAAAACGGTCTTAAATGAGGCAAAATGTTAAATGAAGAAACCAATATAGAGACTGTCTTTCGTTTTGAAGCACATATTTTTTTTTTTAAATAGAAATCATTTCCCCACCCAAAATAAAAGGAAATATGAATAAATATTTTACTTCATGTGTTTTTTTGGAAAAGTTCATTCCCATGCCCAAAAGGCTACAAATAGTAGTGGTCATCTCACTACAGTGGAAATAATCAAGCAATATGCAGAAGTAATACGTGTTTATTTATAGTAGTACTGAGAGAGCAATCATTCCAGTAGTTCACTGATATTCCAGGAGCACTTATTCCTGACAAACTATTAACTCAAGCTTGAGTTAAAACAAGTTGCAGAAGTGTTTTTTTTTTTTCCTTTGTGCAGTTTAGCACGCCCTCGACTACTCCAGCTGAAAAAAGTTGTGATTGAAGTTTCTTTTGTCTTTGGGGCCCCACAACCTGGCAGCATTATCTCAGCAGTGGATTTGATACACTCCTCTGATGCTGCAATGGGAACTAATAAGGTTGTTCAGTTCTGTAGCAAGAAAACCATGTAAGGGTCATCTATGTGCAATCAAAATAAACAAGGAGTGAGCTGTCATGCTGAAATTACCTTCCTTGGAGAGAATAAAAACATGTGTTAAGAGATCAGCAGAACAACATCTTTTAGACACTACTACAATCTCCTTTGAAAAAGTTGTATGATGGAACAGCTTAGAGATGTCTCAGAAAGGTAAAAAAATCTTACACATACAAGAAAGGTGAAATGTAAAACAAAGTAACAGAACAGAAGCAATTACTGAAACCACAGTGAAAACCACAAAAAAACCCTTAATATCTACCCAAAAGAATTTATTCTCAGTAAGTTTTTGACCTCACACAAGGGTTTGTGTTTGCCTGCAAGAATCTGTTTTTACATAGAATAATAGCAATTACAGCAGGTAATCTGAAGAGGAAAATTCTGGGAGATAATTTTCTGTTACAGGAATTAAAGGATTAAGCACCTTCACTCAGTGAGTGTTGTCAATATTCCTGAGCAGCAGAATGACACATCCTTAGCAAATACGATGGTTGCTATCTGTTCGCCTTTCTGAGCACTCATCTTTGCTGCTTGGACCTTCATTAATTAATAATGGATAGCCTGAAACCCACAGCAGTCTCTCTAGCAAAGAAAAGATGGCCCCAGCAAGATACAAACCAAAATATTTACATGGTTGAGATGATAGGTCTGGTTTCATTTATCTGTGGGCCAAGGCACACAGACTTGCATAGCCTGAGCTGTCCCCTAAGTTCAAGCACAACTCTGGCATGCTCAAAGCAGGATAGAATGGCACTGCCTGAGCAAAGCTCTGTCAGGAGCAGAAGGGAAGAAAATCAATAATTTATGACATCAGGAGCCCTTTATCAGACCAAACTGAGTAAAAAAAGTATGAACAGAAGCAAAAATAGGAATCTATGTCTTTTACTAGATACATGCCAAGTGCTCCTGAATGTCTCCAAAATAAAGACAGGGATCTTTAAAGACACTTATTGTGTTTTATTCACTTCAATTCAAATAATATCTAAGAGTCTCTTACCAAAATGCTCAGCCACCTTGATGCACCATTAGCAATAGAAATAAATCATAGTGACATTAAACATCTCATCAAGACCTTGGCCAACCCACAAAATTACTTTTCTATCCTCTCATTCCCTAGAAAGCTTCCACTCAGTTCCTGTCCACCCAATTTCCTTAGCCACTCTGGAGAGTCCCTGAGGAGCAGTAATGGAGCTATGGAGGACTGAAGGCATTGACAGGAACCTGGTAAAGTCTGTTTAAGGTGCTTGTCAACACAGACACATGAAGCAGCACAGAGTTATGTGTTTTTTGGGCAGGTCAGATAAGGGAGCAATAATAGACTTTGCAGCTGTGTAAAGCAACTACTGTCTTGTGCTTTGACTTTCTCTGGATAAAGTCCTGCCCATTACATATCATTTACTGTTTCCTTCTCAACACCTTTCTCAAGAGGAGCAGGTAAAAAAAAAAAATACCATCTCTGAATCATAGATACCAGAGAAATAGATTATTTGCCTCCTGGGAAATCAAAGCAGAAGAACTACGAGTCTTGTCCAGTTCTTCTTCCAGTCCATGGCTGAGGTCTCTCACCACTGGCACAAAGTCCACAGAACATTTGTTCTGTGGCAGCAAATTTGCAAGTCCACATCTCTGCCTCTGTGACTTTTACACAGCCAGTGGACGAGTGCCAGCCAACAGAGCTCTCTGGAGTACTCTGGCTGCTCATGCAGCTTCACTCTCACCCCACTGACACAATCTCAGAAAGATCTATAAATAACCAAAAGAATTCTCTCTGTGCTGAAATAAACACAAGGGGCCAGATTGTATTTGTGTTACTGTGACAAGGAACGAGTTTGGTGTTCATCTCACAGCCAGATTGCAGCAATGTGCAGATGTCTGTAACACACTGACCTAGCACACCATGGAGATAGAAATCAGCCACTGTGTCATCTGTCCTTACACTTGGTAAACAACAAAACCAAAGATGTATTCCTTAGTACTTCCTGCTAACACTGCCTTCTCACCCAGTTTCCCTGAAAATGAGAAGCGGCATTTAATTGCCATGGAAATTTTCTCTTCTTACACTTGGATTCACCTACTCTGAAGACCATGCAGCTAAACCATCACCTTGACCTTCAGTACTTTGGCCACCAATATCCTCTGCCTCCCCAGCTGTTCTTGCACCATTGTTTCGACAAAGAGGATCCAGAGAAAGAATGGATGACTTTCCTGCAAAACATCTCTGGATAAAATTAAAAAAAAAAAAAAAGCTTCATGTTCCCTTTGTTCAAACAATGCCTACAGCCACAACAGAGGGGGTGACATTGCTGAGAGCAATCACATCTATTCAAATTTATAAAGCAAGCATTTGATAGACATGCTGCCTCCTGCACAATAACTTCACTGAACAAGCTGTTAGCTTATCTAGCTCCTGCACTTTGAAGTACACAGTCTGAGAAAGTCAAGTACATAGCAGCAGTCCTAGACTCATTTATTAGCTCAAGAAATGTTTTCAGTTTCACACTGAAAAGAACCAAAAATGTGACTGCTCATTTGATTTGCTCAGCTTTTGCTGATGGACAGAAGCGAGAGTGAGCACTAATTCACCATGCAGTTATGAGGACACCAGCAGAGAGTGATGAATTTCTAAGAATCATCATTCTTAGACCCTGTTACATAATCTTACTCTTTGCTGTATTCACAGTTGACATCCTACGACACTTAATCCTATGGAAGCTGTCACCTAACATGGATTCACTGTGCACATTTGTGGAAGAGATCTGTGCAGAGGTACTTGTCTCTCTATATTTAGGCCTGAAGCTGATGGTGATGCCACCAGAAATTATTTTATCAAATATATCAGTCATTCAGATATTACTGGCTGCAGATTATGTCCAGCTAGACAGGACAATTCACAAAAAAGTCCCTACAAACAAACAAACAAACAAGTAAACAAGTAAACACTCTATTAAAAAAAATGTTTCTGAGTCACCCAGAAGCTAGTACCTGAAGTAAGAAAAAGAGGGAATTACCCCAAGACAGATCTTAGCTGATCCTGGCCTAGGAAGAAAGACTTTTTTTGATAACACATTTTGCCAAAACCACCAAAACACACAAGATAGACAGCAGTACTCATTTATTCTAAAAAAAAGACTTATAATATTTAATAAAATATAAATTATGGAATTCAACAGCATTGCCAGATCACACTTATTTTGTTTTTTAAACGTGAAATAGTTTGAAGTGTTGCTAATTTTTGAACTTCATAGAACCTGTTTTTTTAATAGAGCTGTAGTTCAATTCCTTACAAGACTTAAATGCTGATTTTATTTTAAAAAAATCATGACTGCAAACATTATAGAAGTACTTATACTAAAAGGGAGAAATTATGTCTGTTAAGATCATCAGGAATACTTAAAAGGATTTACAAACATAACAAATGAGTTTACAAACAGTACACAAAATGTTGCTGTTGGATTTGCAGAAATTCCAAATGGATTTCTGTTATGTGAACACAGTAGCTGAAGAAGAATGCAAAGATAGAAAGATATATCCATTCCTGAATTCCTTAGAGAATTTCCTTAGCAATTCTTAAAAAAATCTCATTCCTTATCAGCTATGGAATATTAATTTATAATATTTTAGAAAATACAATGGAAAACAGTTGTGACCATATTGGGACACAGATACTGTTTGCAAGGCACTATTTAACAAAATCTCATATTCGATATGAGGTGATAATTTGAGTTGATTTTAACATTTATCCTATCTGTCATGGAAAATTAATACCTTTATTTTCACCACAGCAGTCGAGCAAACATTTTTATTTTGTGATGAAAATACAGATATACCAGTGAACTCAGATGATTAGGGCTGTGCACAGACATCTGCAAGTCAGCAAGTGGAGGAGAAAACTTGGAAATGCCTTGTGTTGTTTTATGCAATGACATTCATTTTCAAAGGTTTAATGTTTTTTTCCCCATGCAGAACAGGTCAATTGTCAATTCACCACATACAGTTTGTGATTATTTCAAAGTATTCTGATTATTCCATATTATTGGTTAAATGAGAATTGCATGTGTACTAGGCAACTTCCAGCTGTCTAGTATTAGTCCAGTAATGAAAGCATTACTGAGCCAAGTAGAAATCCATTGATGTCCACTGACAAATTTTCATTGATAACAAGAGGTCTGCAGCTAAAAATACTTTATAGAAGAGAAAAATAGGTCCTACTGTGGACTAACCAAAAGTTTTTGCCACAGTGTGACAAGAGCTAATCATCTCTGTTTCACCAGGAAGTGCTTCCTAGAATGAGTAGAGGCAATACTTAACCTTGGATAAATCTTTAAAACATCATGTTTTAAACATACTACTTCTGTGGCTTCAGTAAATACATGGGAAAGGAATTACTTTAGGTAACAACCCAGACAGATCATTAGGATCTAATCTGCTATAATAACTGTATTAAAAGAATAAGAAAGTGACAGTTTTGAACAATATCAATGTTATTTTTCTTGAGCACATTACACAGAACTTTGTTTTCAAGCACACTTTCAGATGTGTAAGTAATCATTCCCTACACAGAAAAAGTCAAGATCTAGCTGAACTACAGGGTTTATTCAATCCAAAGATTTTCTTAACTATTCCATGGCTGATATCATCACTGCAGAGCATCTTACCAAGTGAGTCAGTTAAGCAGGAAATCAAGAATGCTTCAACTTAAACAACCCTTCATCAAGGGCTGCCCTGCTCAGAAGTTCTGTTTAATGAACTTGTAAACTGCACTATAAAGCTAAAGGAAAATCTGACTGCTTGCTTTCCATGTTTATACCTTCTTTAGGAAACATCTGCTCGCCATTCTGCTGCTTCTGCTTCCCCTCCCCCACTCACTTTCTTTTCCATACTACTATTACTTCTTACATTCAGGAATTTCTTGTTTCAGGCGTTGAAGGAATAGGCAATCTTTTAGTCTTTAAAACCTGGCATTTCTGGGTTTCACTGAGGTCACCTAAGCAATGAAGGAACTAACAACTGTTTGCAGGATTGTAACTGGAAAAATGATTTTTTTTTCCCCAGGGGGTAGAGTTGTGACCTGATTACATGGTGGGACCAGAAGGGAGCTCTTTTTGAAGGTTTTACCTTTCTTGCAGCTGTGCCAGCACATGTACACAAACCTGAGCTATTAGCCTGATGGAAAATGCAGTTTGAAAGCTCCATGCAAGTCTGACTGCTACAAAGCTGACATTTTATTAACAAGTGTTATATTTGTGAGTTGTGCAGCCCCAACTTTACTCTGGAATTTAAAAGGTCACTGCAGACACCAAATAAGGCTTCAAACCTTTAAGACCTGCTGTGAAGGACAGCTGGCAGAGCACGCAGAACTCTGCCACAGGGTGATAAAAGAATGAAGGGAATATTTCAGCAGAGAGCTGTCACTAATTAACACAAAATTGATTTACTTGAAAGATAGATATATTTGGAAATGGTAAGTGCCCCAGAAAGAATGTTTGGCCATCAATTGTGCAAGCACTTGCTAAGTCAGAAACACACAAGTTGTGCCTTGGAAAGCATCGGAAGCAGCGAGGCCAAGGATCTCCAGATTGGAGACATTACTTTGTGGAATTGGATGGTTATTTCACATCAACTGCAGAAAATCTGCTGCTTAAAACGGACCAATCCCTGATTTACGCCTTTTTAAAATGAGAGGAGCAGCACTTTCTAAGCATCATGCCCAAAACTTGAACTTTTCTGCACCAATCTCCAGGCACTGTGGAACACCAGCCCTTTGAGACAGCAATACCAGGGACTTTAATCCAGTGGTTTACAAAAAAAGCATTTCTGCTACATTTGGATCCATGTACCATGTACATGACAGCCTGACAGTAGTCTTGCACTTCCAGCAAGGTTCAGGGGTGAGCAGGATCTGAAGGGACAGGTATAAAAATAAAGTTCCCACTGACTGTTTTCTCATTCAAGTATATTTTTTTCTTGGTTCTTTGCTTGCAGAAATTTTTAATACACCTGGAATTCTGATCTCTGTGGTTTTTTTTTTTTCTTGTATGAATGTGAAGTAGTGCAGGGTGGAAGCTTTGTCTGCTAATACAGAACAGTCTCACAAGGTCCTTAGTTAAATGATACCTGATAAAAAGCTGCTGACCAACACAAGGCCATGGGAAATCCTGCACATATTTTCTGCCTGGGATCCAGGGGGAGCACACAAATAAGAATCATAGTAATTTGAAGGTGCTTCTTGGAGGGTTACCTTTACTAGGGACCACAGGGAATTCTTTTTGAAAGAAGATCAAGGTGGTCAACACTGAGTCAAAAATGTCTCATGACAAATTAAATATAGTCAAATGTTGTTGTAACATAGACACAACTTACTGTGCATTCCTTCATGGAAGACTGCATTCCATGTCAGCAAATCTTAAACTCTTTCCTGTGTGAGGCCACCAAGAACATCATGTGTGGCCTCTGTGTGGGATCATATTCTCCTATACAACTCCAATACAATGCTTTAATAGGCACCAGTGGAATGCAGTGGCCACATCTCAATTAAATATTGGGAATACCTTGGAGAAAATCCATCCCAGGACACTGATGTACAGCCCCAAACCTTCTCAGTAAAAGATCAAATTGCTGGGCACGGGGGCCGGCAGTGCGAGGCTGTCTGCCAGGCACATCATTCACACTTGCAAATCACCAAAGCCTTGCAGGGGATGGCAGACAATGGTTTTCAAGAGTCCTGATGTGCTGCCCAGCCCCTCCTCAGAGCAACTGGGAAGCACACACTCAGGTTTTCTCCAGGAACATGGTGCTTATCAAGGTGCTGACTGAATGGATTTCACTGTGGTAACTGAGAACCCATCTGCTTTTGCCAGATGTTAAATAATTAACCTCATCTCAGCCTGACATAATAAATAAATACCTTTTATATAATAAATATTTTTTTTTTTAAGATTCTCGTGTAAATTAACTCAGTTAACCCAGAGCCAAGAAATGGATGAGAGCCATTCCACATGGCACCATGCCTCGTTCCCATGGGACAATGTATATGAGTACTACTTATTCACAAGCCCACCTCTCACAGTGAGGTTATCTTGGCAATTTTTGTGTCACTGGGTTCACCTGAAATCCATTTGGTCCAAAACCACTGCAAAGGGAGGTGAGTCTAAAACACAGTAGAGGCACTTCAGATCTTGTACAACTCCAGGACTGCTCATTCTACAGCACAATTTAGTGAAGCCTCTGGATGTCTAGATGTCATCCAACAGAGAAAATCCACTGGAGTGTTGCAGAACTCTGGAACTGCCCCTCTGCTGGAAGCCATGGGAAAGAAAATGTCAGGAAATTTCTGTGTCATCTTAAAAAACACTGTAACAAAGAAAATCACCAGTAACAAAATCTAGACAATGTATCAACCTTTTGGGTCCCTGGAATAACACAGGGGGAATGTGAATGGAAACACCAGATTGACCTTTTGTCTGCTTTCCCTTTACAAATCTTAAATTCAAAACACACTCTATACAGTACAATAAAACCTCAGAAGGACTAATGTATAGCCTATAGGACTGAAAAGGGGAGCAGAGAAGTGGGCAGACTCAGAATGGTTTTCTTTGTAATTGCCTACTGCAGTTGGAATGAAACATTCTACTTAAATTATACTTTATTCTGTGGGGGTTTTTTTAGTTTCAAAAGTGCGGAGAAACTGCCAAAATGAAACATTCAGACTCCACTCAGTGTTAAATGACTGAAGACTGTGCTTCCATGTAGTACAGTGTCTTATTAAATCAGGGTCTAATCAAGCCATAAATGAAACATGTCAAGGCACTGGCTGGCCAAACTGTCTCATTAGTGTCCGACCTCCACTTGCAGAAAAACTCTGTAAAGACTGACTTTCAAAGTGGGAATACTTTTGTTTCAGAGGAATATGGAGGTGAACGGTGTATAATTATGCCAGAGGATTACTTCAGTCTGTTCAAGAAGGGTTTGAAGTTTAATTCTGCACAGTGCACTGAAACTTCAGAGCACTTCCAACTCAGATTAATTTAAGAGAAATTGAAAATACCAGTGAATCTACACCTGAACTGAAAGGTAGGACCCATCTTACCTATTGATCTGCGTTCTGCAGAACCAGTGTTTGACTCCATCAACCTCTGACTCTGAACCTACAGAGGTGATGTCAGCTCTGCTGCTTTGAGGGCCGTGCTCTGCCTTGTATTTGACAGCACATTTGGAACCAACATAGTGAAGCAACTGAACATAGTAAATCCATTTGTAACAACTCCACAGTTCTTCACAGATTCATTTTATTTCTTCTGAAACATGTTCTTTTACTTCTCAGCAGTGCCAAAGCTAGAGGAGGATACATAAAGAACACAAAAATCTTTCCAGCATGCCCCTGTTTCAAGGGTGAGAAAAAGATATGGAAAAATTTGGCATGACTGAGAATAAATATAAACTCATTCCATATTTCTTTGCAAATGAACCTTGGTGGAAATCTTCAGCACCTTCCATCTCTTGGCCACTGTCTGCGAATGACAGAACTCCCACTAAGATCTTTTACAAAAATTGAATCAGAGGACGGAATAACAATTCTGGTGCAGACAGCAACAAGAATCTGACATCCAGCATCTTGGAAAGGAGTGCAGGGTTGAGAAATAAAGCCCAAAAATTCTTATAAATATTATCATGAGAGCTTTAAAAGTTCAGATAAGTAGACATGTCATCAATCCTTAGCATCTCCTCTGAAAATCTACAAAGAGTAGTATAATAAATGCTGGTAATAAATTATATTAATAAAAGGAAAAATGTAAGACTTTCACTGAGCATTTTGGAGAGTTGCAGGACTGAAATGACCCTTTTGCAACGTTGGAAAGTTTTCTAAAAAGAAATGTGCAAGTCTCATAAGCAGAGAGCTTAACTCCCAGAATTACAGAAGTCAGTGGGAGTTCTGCCACTGACTTAACAGATCATATTTTTCTAAGTGACTGGAAGGGAGGAAAGCATGTACCAGAGTTTGCATTTGGAAGAAATGAAAGGATTGTTGAATTTGCTGGAAGATGTCCTGGCAGAGTAAGGTTGCAAACATGAAGCATATGTGTAATTTGAATCTAAGTGGCTCCTCACGTGCATAAAGCCAGACCAGCACCAAGTGCTCATGGAATTGGGATATTGAATGTTCTTAAAGGGAGCTCATATGTGCATGTCTGCCGGCAGGACACCCCATAACCACATCTGTCACTTCTTAGATTTCATTAAGAGACAGCTATCACATCTTGGTATCAATAATAAGCCACCACAGAATCTTTTTCTTTTTTCCATTTCAACTTTTTGGGTTCTTTCTCTTCATTAAACTTTTCTACATCCGCCTCTGGAAGTTAGAATCTTTACATTAAAAATGAGAATTCAATAACTATTATGGTAAGTTAATTTAATGCACAGAAATTCTTCTTACAACATGGTCTGTGGCAAAAAAGTAGTAAAATTTTTATATCACTTAGATCTTTGCTTTACTGGTACCAGTATCCTGTGAAAGTACCTGTTTAAATGTGTTAAAGCTTCTTCCCTCAAAATGACAAAACTTCAAAACAAGTATTCCTAGAGTGCAACCAAATTCACTCTTTTTAAGACAGATTAAAACAAACAAACAAACAAAAAAAAAGATTAAGTGTACTAGTAGAGATTGTCCTATGCAAGTTCTAGAAATTGAATCAATCACATAAAATAACAGAAGTCTAAAAAACAAAAAGCAGATAACATATATTTTTCCATTTCCAGAACTAGTCTATGGGGTTTTTTTAAAAAAGAAAAGTCACTACTGGTAAAGTCTTCCAAACTTCCAAGAGCAATTATCTGAATATAAGTCAATATTAATTATACATTTCAGTCTTGGGAAGTGGGAGAAGTCAATCAAAGCAAAGTAATTCTGTTGCAGTCACTGAAGTATGTTCCTGACTCTAGGAACTGGGTTCAGGGTATGCTCAGGTCTGTGGGCTTAGCTGCATGCCTAGGACCTTAATTTCAGCAAGTATTGCCCATATGCCTGTCATAAATATTGCTTTGGTTCTGCTGCTATGAATCAGAACAGCTGCAGGTTTTCAGAATCGCACGGGAGATGTGGCAAACACACACACAGAAAAACGTGCATTTCCCCCCATTTTAGAAAACAAAACCACCCTTATAAGCGTCCAGTGCTGTATCAGCAACAATACGTGCCAGCCAACGCTATTGCTTTTTTATCACAGCTGCACTTTTATCGTGTTTGAGCGCTGCCTCTCCCCATCACAGCACTCCTCCTGCTGTTTACCCCTTTGCCCTATCTCTGCATTCTCTCCGAGTAAGTGTAATAAATGTGTAATGCGAGTGGTATTCCAGCCGGCGAAAGCAGCAATCTCTCCGGTGCTGGCATTTCACCTTTGACTCAGCGGGCTGGAATCCTGCCAGATCCCAGCTCCAGGTCCTCCGGCTGCAGGGACAGGTAGCAGACCTGTCACACTGACATCACTGCTCCGAGCGCTGCTGGCTATTGCTAAATGTTATTCGTTTCAGGGCTGCTACAAATTGGACTATAATTCCGCTTGGTAACACCGAGAGTCCTCGCCACATTTTCTAACTTTTGTAAAAAGGGCTAAATCTTCCATTTCTCCTCCCTCCCCCTGCCGAGTTATGTCACTCACTAAGGGACACAGGAGCTGGCATGTGATAATTGACATCCTATTCAGATGTCAATGAAGAGGGTCTTTATGCAAAGAAAAAGCTCACAAAGTAAAATATTCTGCAAGATTGTTTCAGACATTCAGTTTATCTCTGTTTCATTGGAATGCTATTTGCAGAAAAGGCTGAATCTACAAAGCTCCTCCAAGTGCTAGCCTTGCTTACTTACTCCCGTGATTTTATCAGGAGTCTTGTGATACTTGCTGTCCTGCTAAAGTCTCACTACACCACGGAAAATATTAGAGAATCCAGTATTCCGTGATTAAACAAATCAAAGTCAGGCTTCACTGCTGGGAAGAAAATTCACAATACATAGACCCTACAGCTTAAAAAGCTAAATTCATCAATTTCTGTGGGAGAAATTGGAGGCAACTGAAGAGATTTATGTTTGCTACTGGCATTTTAGCACATACCCTGGGTTCGTGGCTCTAGTACACATGACAGTCCTGCTATAAAGGCATAAGACAGCAGCAGAACCCAGATCCAGAGAGATTTAAGATTTCAGATCTCCCGAAGGCTGGTTTGCTGTAAAGCTGTGTCACCAGAACAAGGAGGACAAAGCTCAGGCCAGCTCACAGGCATGAAAGAGCTCAGCAATCGCTCACTTCCCCTTGTGACAGGCAGGATGAGAGAAGGAAACACAGCCATGGTGTTGTAGCACTCACCCCCTTATCCGAGGAGGACTGGCAGCTTGCCAGGACCCTTCACTCTATTTTTTTTTGTGCTGTGCATTCGGAAAAGAAAAAGTAGGAATCTGGCCCCTCAGGTTTTGATTGCTAACAAGTTATCCATAGTGCCTAGTGAAAGGCATGCCTTAAAAGACATCAACATTGGCACCTACTATTTTGTTTTCCAAAGGACTTCATCCTGTCCCCCCTCCCCCTCTTCCCCACTCACAGACTTCTGGGATTTTTGTGCTCCTATCGTTGTTTTCATTAATGATACAAGAATGGATTCAGCCTCATTTTCAAAACAATTGTTAAACAGTACAGAAACAGACTTATTTTCCTAAAAGTCTTTCACTGGCATTCTAGTGTAAAAAAAAAAAAGAAAACAAGCAAAAAAAAAAAAAAAAAAAAAAAACCAAAAAAACAACAACTCAAAAAACCCAGTAAAGAAATGTTGAGAGAGAAACACCTCTATCCCACAGCAGGGAGAGGTTTTTCAGTCCTTGGAGGCCCCTAGAGAACTTTGAACACATTTACTAATATCAAAGCAGGGCAATAGTTTTTCGATGACATCATCTTCCCACTCCCTGTAACTGAGAACTCACCGTTCCCTGAACTAGATAGTCAGGAGGTTTGAGTGCCAAAGGGTTTACACCATAGTTTCACCTACAAGGATTAGGATTTTCAGGCAGCCAGTGTCTGACCTGCTGCACCTGAAATAATTTGCTGGTGGCAAAGTTTTTTACTGTCTACACACTAAAGAGTTACCCACGTCAAACTGCAAGGGTTTTCTTAAGACAGAAGGTTTGAGTCTAGTATTAGGATGTGTTCTTAAAAAAAAAGAATGAGATTCTTAATATCCAGACGTAGGGGTCAATTATACCCACAGATGTATTCTGGCAGTCAGTCAGTGCATGGACAGGGGGAGCTGCCCACAGCAGAATGAATGTCCAAGGTATGCAGCAGCAAAACCTTGTGAAAAACGAACCTTTGGGTCACAGTGATACTCTGGTGTCTGATACGTTACACCAGAAACAAAGACAGGGTCAGGCAAATGCAATTCCCTTCCACTGATATAGTCTGGAACACTGTAAGTGCAGTTTAGAGCCAACATTTGTTCTGTTTTAGGGAAAAAAGAAACGTATACAAACTGTTCTTTCCCATCCTGAAACAATGGAATAACACATGCTCGCTCCTTTACAGTGGTGAAATTCTGACAGTGATCTGAACAGCTGCTTAGCCACCAACCACAGCATTTACAACTGGTTAATTACAGACATCCAAATCCTTGCAACACATTTTGCATTCATGGCCCAAACAGTATAATCAGTTACTTTATCCAGGACTGCACAATAACATCTCTGTTTATCAGAGAACAGAGCATAGTAACTTATGCCAGATTCATCACAGTCAACTGAAACATATCAACTTACATTTTCTGTTTTCTTTTTTAAATGAAAAATAAAGGGAAAAAGAAAAAAAAAAGAGTGGATTTTTTTTTTTCTTTTGTAAAAATGTGAAGGCAAGACAAGTGAAGATTAAGCTTGGCTTACTATTAACAGGATCCTTGTTCTGTGCCATGTTTATTACAATTTGATTGTAAAAATGGGGGGATGAAAAGGATGTTCATTGACACATTTCCCATGAGTGAGATGACCTTCCTCTTGTAAGCAGCACTTCACAAGTATGTTCATTCAGATGGAGTCCTCTGGATCTGGCTGAAGAACTCTGGCAAAAGAGACACAGACCATGTAGGACTATCCATCATATGGCTCTCAGGAAGAACAAGCATAAATGTTTCTGCAGGGCAAGTATTAAATACAGCAAACATCGCAAAACAAAACCAGAACCTGGGAAGACTATTTTGTGTGTTTGAAAGGACCAGAGTTTTCTTTGTGTCTAGTTCTACTTGTCCATGAGTGCCAAATCAATGCAAAAGTTTAAAATTTCTCTTTCCCAAAAGGGGGAAACTGAGGCACAAAGAAGCTAAGGTTTTCCATTGGCCCTAACGCTCGGGGCTGCATGTGAGGCTTGATTTTTCAGACAGAAAACCAGGATTAAATCCTGAAAGAATGTGTAAGATAATATGCACTCCCCCCACCTCTTATTAACAGGCTCAGAAAAGTCATTTGTGTTGCACAGAATGAGTCAGTCATGGTGATTCACATACAGATCTGACAGATCACCCAGAGTACAGCCTGCCAGACACTGCTCCCAAATAATGATTGAAACACAGGGCATGGACGGGGTAATAATAGCACTGAAGTGAAACACTGCATTTAGCTTTTATTTTCTAGCCGCTTTAACGGCAGAGAGGGCTTTTGCCAACTGATCTTGCCCAGGAAATGAGTTCCAAGCTGTGATGTAAAAGCCCTAATGAATTCCTGCTCTGCTGACTCAGCGGTGCAGCAGGAGCAGACCCCCGGTGCCTGCAAACCAGCAGTGCCCGTCCTGCTAAACGGGATCCAAACCACTGTGTGCTTAATGCTTTTAGAGATAGCTGAAACGGGTCTTTGAAACCCACCGCAGTCCAGAAAGCACCAGAGGTTATCTGTTAGGTGACAAGTGGAATGAACTTCCAGGTACTTTTCAAATCTCGTTCCTGTAAATAAGAAACAGCTGACTGTGATCCTGCAGATTCCAGTCGAGAAAGCTCTGATGATATTAATGCACTATGTTGTGTCTAGAATCCCTTGATAGAATTACAACATTACTGTACACAGCTGGGTGGATATTATTATGTTGCACAAAGAAATAAGAGATTATACAATCAGGAGTAAATGCAACCCAGACCTGACACTAATGCGCTCGAATACAAAGCTGGTGCCTCCAAATTTAGTACAATGTGTTTTTCAACGGTAACTTTCTAACAACATGGACAAATAAAGCCATGCACACACTGGCAAGCTCCACTGTGCGGCTAGAGAAGTTTGCTGATGACAGTCTTGTTATTGTAACAGGAAGTGACTCAGCCTTGGCAACAGGAGATCAGATATTTTATTCAGAAGCATTAGGTCATTTTTTTTTCCCCTAACCAACCAACAGTTTCACAAGGCAACTGGTTTTGTTTGAAAACGAGTATCTACTTTGAAAGTGATTTGCTGAGGGAGTGTAGTTAAACATTTATGGTTAGGAATAACCACTCAGTTTAATGCAAGGCATCTGGAAAACTCTTGTCCTTTTAACTCTCTAAAATTTGCTGCCTGTACAAGATTCAACCCCCCCAGGCAGGAATTCTCCCACATGGGTGAGTAAAGTATAACCAGCCACATTATCATCATGAGAATGAGGATGAGTGAGGAGAATTGTGTCTGGACCAGTAACTTTCCATGATAATTAACATGACTGATATCGCTGTTACAGTTAAAGTAAAACTACTTCACACAGGCATTACAGCTGAGGTAAATATGTGCCTTGTTGTAACAGCCTATTACATGACCTTTCATCAAGTACTTATAAATGGCACATGGTGTTATGCTGCTTCTCCTAAAATCAGTGTAAAAGAAAAATTCTCTTAATACCTGGCACCCAGCCCAACCCAGAACAGTTTATTTCCTTCTCCACTTCTGCACTGTAACTTACAGTGTGTATCTTTTGCATCACATATAAGTTCACATAACTGTGTGAAAAGGGAAAAAAACAGTTTTCCTTTAAATGCTACACTGCTGTTATTCATTTCGGGCTCAAGTACCTGTAAGCACAGTTCACAACGGCATAAAGGTTGCACAAAAAGAAACTAACTGTACAAGCCAAATTCAAATTCCCCCTCTAACGACAGAGAGTAAACATGCCACCAGCTGCAAGACTCCTGGAACAGGATTTCATCATCCTCTGAATATTTTCCTGGTCTGTTGTCAGTTTTGTATTTTTAAAATGCCAAGGAAGCGTTATACTCCACATTACAATGACTCAAATATCCCATACAAATATATAAATAACATAAATACTAATACCAGCTTTTTATCTTGGGCAGGGAGCAGCCAAAAAAAGAGTTCATGGGGTAACTTAAAAGCTCTATAGCAACAGTGTTTATCTATTGCCTCCACACTGTGCCCAGAGCCTAATTTTAGGTATTAAAAATAAAATTCTGGACAATTTCCCACAACAGGCACTGCAAGAACACAGCGAGCCCTCAGGCATTTTTCTTTGACATCAAAACACAGTACTTTTTAAAATGTGTAAAAAATTAAAATTATTTGGAAAGCCGTTGCAGTGAATATGAATTTACAATTCAGCAAAAAATGAAATACATCCTGAAAGGCCCAGTACCCTACATAATTTCACTGTTATCTTCCTTGTGACACAAGCATCATTTTATAATTCTAGCCCATGAAAACAGAAGATTTCATAATTTTGCTGTTAAAGCAACTTGGTTTTCTGTGCTCTGTCAAATAGCATTTTTATCTTCTAGCAGTAAAATATAGCTACCTTGTTCCACCATCTGCCCAAAACTACTAAACCACAGGGTGTGCTTCTGTGATTTCAAATTGCAGAAGCTGAAGTAACGCCAGTGTTATACCTATTAAATATACTGACAATAAGACCCCAACATTTTCGAAGTACTGTGGCACATTATTTAAGAAAAGTATTTCAATCAAATTCTTCCAGGGTTTAACTGCTATCGGTTTAGCTTTCAGTCAGTTGTCCCACCTGAGCACTGCTATGAATTACATGATTTTTACATCCTGAAGTGATGGACAAAGCCTTGCTACCTATTCTTAACTAAAACTAAATTTGAGAAATCACATTTCTTCTTCCAACTGTATAAACATAGAACACAATATGAAAATCATTTCACCTCTACAGCCAAATTCTTCCTATCCCATATCTAGTCTCAGGGTACACTGGTGCAAGTGTCTGAAAAAAAACAAACTGGGACCCACAATTTTATATCTGAATACTCACTCACACAGAGATATGTAACTTTTTTGTATATCTCGTATTTACTCAGACAGACTTGAAACATAAACCCTTGGTGCTTTAACACTTGAAGGATAATAAAAGAAACTTATTTATTATCTACATTTCACTACTTTAAAGCCAATGTTCTACTTTTTTTCTGGGACTTCACATTTAATATATGAATGCTTGGAGTCAGCTTTCTCTGCATTATATTCAACAGGCATGAATATATTGCTATCTTCCATTGGAACCGTGTCAGTTTTACGATTACAAATCCTCCATTCGCATGTGCTCTCAAAAGCACTCATGTTTTAATGGGCCTCCATCATATGTGAAGCCTTAATCTAGGAACTGGCAAGTTCCAGCCCTGATGTTATATTTCTTAGTGAAATAGAGCCTCCAGAGCTCTGATTTAGCACGCTCAGCCAGGAGCAGCAGTTGACAGGAGCAGATAAACTGTAACATGCTCGTTACTGTGTGCACCTCCCAGCCTCATGTCAGGCCAGGCTGACCCAAGAGCTGGGCATGGAGTAAGAAGCATTCTGAGCTTTTCAGATTAATAGCCTGTTTTTATTTAATTTCTTTTTTCTATTTTTTTTCCTTTTTTTTTTTTATTCTTTTTTTTCTGGGACATGATATTATTTTAACTTCTTGTAAGGCACAGTACCCACTAACAGTATTCATGATTTGTAAACCTAGGAAGATAATACAGGTTGCATTTTCATAAGGACAAAATATTTTTTCTGTTGTATACATTTGGGATGCTGCTGTAATGCATTTTAATGGCCTCAAGTTCTAAAGTGGAAAGATTCTGAAAACTCATTTTGGGCATGCAGAATGAATTCCCTATAAAATACACGAGCTTTTGGTGGAATACAAATATCACACGTACACAGAGAGACCTATTAAATCATATTCTTGATATTTCCTCTCTCCAATATGTACTTCATCAAACAAAATTAGGGAAATAAAGAAACTGCAGAAATTTTGTAGAACCAAAAAAAGGAAATGAGCTGCATAGGAGACAAGTTCTCCTTGAAACTAAAGACACAGAAACTCCAGTCAGAAACAGTGTTTCAGAAAGTGATCTTCATTGGCCTAACTCATTTTAAAAGTGATCCTAACAGGGCCACAGAAGCAATAGTCAGAGAGAAAAGCAAACTCTTATGAATTCCAGGAATTATTAGAGATAACATATTATACTGAAATTGTATAATAACCTAATGTAGGAAAAGTACGCTCTTGCTAATATAGTCCACTTCCCTAATGATCTCACTGTATAACAGTGTTTCACTGTATTCACTGTATTTCACTCTATTCACTGTACAGCAGTGGTGGGTGTTGCTCCTCAGAGGCCAGTGGTGTTTAATGTCTCTGTTGGTGACGTGGACAGTGGGCTCAGTGCACCCTCAGCAGGTTTGACACCGAGCTGTGTGGTGTACACACACTGGAGGGGAGCAATGCCATCCAGAGGGACCTGGGCAGGCTGGAGAGGTGGGCACATGGAAACCTCCTGAAGTTCAACATGGTCCTGTGAAAGGTTCTGCATGTGGGTCAGGGTAATCCCAAGGACAAGCACAGGCTGAGGGATGAATGGCTTGAGAGCAGCCCAGAGGTGAAGGACTTGGGGGTGTTGTTGGATGAGAAGCTCAACAGGATCCAAGAATGTGCTCTAGCAAAAACACAGCCCAAAGTAGGATACAGGAATACAAACAGAGAGCTGGGATGCAGCTACACAGCACTGTCAAATCTGAAAGCTCAGAAACATTCTTCACCCTTCCCAGCCTACATGCAGAATTCATGAGATCTATTGACAAACTAAAGCTCAGGACTGAACTGACTTTTAAAGACATCAAATCACCCCTTTCCTCAGTTCTTAATGTGATTGTGATCTGAGGTTGTGCATGCCTGGAAAAGGTTAGAATTGTGTTCAATACTGTGCAACCAATGAGCCATAAGTCCAGCACCTACCAGAACCTCTGGATGTCAACTGCAAACACGAATCTCTTTCCAGTACAAATAGGATTTCAACTACTAATCCTTGTCCTCAAGAAAAAAAAAAAATCCTATGTTTGCAGTTTTGTCATGAATGTCTAAACTCACCACTGCAGATTATAAACATTTATTCAATACTATAAAATTGTACCATTTATGCAACAGGCTTTTCTGCTCCAATTCCTCTTCTGAGCTGTCTATTTCTCATGCTGCAGTTTAAACATATTTCCTGTTAGCCACAAAATGGGGAAAGAGCAATCATTGTACACAGTTCTTAACAACAGTAATGTGTTTCCATCTCTGAAGAGCGAGAGCCTGCAGAGCAGCACTATAATGGTCCTAGACATGCTTTTTGAATAAGTTCAATAAATTCAATGCACTCCTTGTCAAAATTATTGCAAGAGATATTCTACTAACAGAAGTGAAGGCAGACAACACTTCTGCCTACTTATGAAAGCATTTGCAACTTTGATTTGAGAAATGTTTATATTATTATATTACAGACGTATTACAGACGAAAGAGGAAAGCAATCCTAATTTGGAAAATCTAACCAAAAAAAAAAAAAAAAGTATGAGTGAGGAAAGTTGAAAAAACCAAACAATCAGGCCTTTAAAAGTATTTGGGGGTTCCCAGAAAGACATTTCCTGACTTCTTTATGACTAACTGAATCTGATAAACAATAAGGATAGGAGCCATGGCCCTAGGAGTAAAGTTGTACAGGAAACAAGACATCCAAGGACACGTGGCAGGTACTACAGGCAAAATGCCAGTGATGACAGAAAACAGTCACCCTGACAACAACAGCAGTCTTGTAGAAGAGAAGATGCCAGACAATGGAATATCCACTCCCATGAGAGAGTCTGAAAGACTAAGGTGTGTTTGAGGTGAGTAAGTGCCAGCTCAGATCTGCCTCCAGCTCCGCTATCTGAAACTCGCACAAGGACAATCTCGACTGCCTTTTAAACAACTGTAAACTTCATTAAACTTCCCTTCTTTCCTGTTGTGTACTGTGCAGCTGCTAGGCAATCACCACTGGTCCTTGCTTTTTGATAGAGCTTGAAAGTGAAAACTGAGATAACAACTCTAGTTGAGTGGTTATTTCAAAAGGCAAAAAGCCTATTTAAAGGCTGAAGTATGCCTTCTATGCATCCTAAAATTTGAATGCATATTTATTTGTTCCAAATATTGCCTAGTGACTAAAGAACTTGTGATGCCATCAGAATACTAGTTTCTATGCTATAGAAACATAATATTTGGCTCCTAAGAAGCTAAACATATCTTAATATTAAAAGTGTCCTATAGTAGAGGATTTTCATGATGACACAAGGGTGACACACACAATCACAAGAGTCCAGTAAGGGTAAATATTTTTGCTGCTCAGAGCTGCAACATGAGATTAGTGGAAGGAACATATCCACATATAGAGCCTAAACCCCTAAAACAGACAACCTTCAGTAAAATAACACTGAAGAAACAAACAGAAATTAAATTCATGGCCATCAGATCTATGAACAGATTTTTTTAAAGGCACAGATGTAATATCTAATATCACTAGCCCAGCAGTTCTGAATGCTAAGGGAGTACAAAAGGAATGGATTGCAGAAAGCATACAGCCTCAAAAACTCTCCCTCTCTAGAAATATTGCCACTGGGCTTTAGCCCTTGTTATTTTAAGGGAGTAGGTGGATCTAGTCCTTCATTACCAAAAGTTCTGAGGTTGAATTTCTGGCATTTCTCAATAATTTTATCATAGCTGAACAGAGAATACTGAAAGTGATACAACACTCACTTGATCCAGTAGGGCTGCCTTCTTCTACTGCTAATAATGAGATTTTCATTCCACTACCCCTACTACAAGATCTCCCAGTCTAAACAGAATACATAAAACATCCTAGTTTCCAGTCTGAACCCTTGCATAACTACTTTCTGTGCAACTCTTCTTTTGCCTGTCATGTTTATTAACGTTCTTTCTCTCTGATATTTCTTTCTCTTCATTTAGAGGAGAAAGTCTCTCTGCCTAAATGAGAAAAATTTTGTATTTCTCTCAACAAAAGTTCTCTAGGCCACGTCACCCTTCTCTGCCACTTGTTCATGCAGTGTATTTCCTGTTAGATATGGGGTTCCAGACATGGAACAGCTGAGGACTTTGCACATTAGTATCTAACGTGCACGGTTACGTTAGTATGTGGAAATACCTTTTGCACTCCACAATTTCATTTACCTTCCTACCACCGGATGAGACTCGGGTCATTTCCCCATCAGTGATTAAATGGCTTATTCCTTCTTCTGTCAAGACAAACCAAAGATTTCCTACAGTGCAAAATAAATCCCTGTGTTTGGCACATAAGTGTACAACCCTGAATTTAGACTGGTTTTCCCTTTCAGACGGCATTACCCCAGTCCTCAAGGCTTCTTTTCCTGTGGTTCTACAGTATAATCCATCTCTATATTGACAACATCTCCCAGCTTTGTGCCACCAGTATATTTCACCACTATATTTCTACTTCTCATGCCTGACAAGACATGGAATAGAAATATTAATAATAATTCTACATGCAATATCAGTTCAAATTCTTTCATGAAGTCCAGGAAAATTAGATCTGTCAGAGTTCCCTCGAGAAAAATCTATTGATTTTCTCTTGATAAGAGAAAATCTATTCTTTTATCAGTGAAATGTCTAATTAATGATATATGTTAGCCTAATGAAATCTAAATTAGACACCAGAGAAGTCTCTTGGGAAGACAGTAGAAGGATCATAATTCTGTATTTTTAATCTGATTGAGGTAATATTAAAACCTGAAAAGAATCCAAATTATCTCCTGTAATACTAAAACCAACATCCAACAGATACATTAAATAAATCCTAAATTTTATTTGTCAGACTTCTTAAAATTCATGATACTGGTCTAAAACTTCATATTTTCTTATATCACAGGTGTGTCAGTGTCAGGTTGGGGCAGTTTTTCACCAGCTGTTTGCCACTTCAGCATTTCCTCAAATATGAAAATCCAGTGACAGCCTATTTATTTTCATCTTACAATTTAGATTTTCACCTATTCATTTGTCTTATGGTCTTAGAAATAAGAATAAAGGTTAAATTTTTTAGCAGTTGTGTGAGTGTCAGATGCAGTCAGGTACACGCAGAACTTTTGAGGGGCTAGGGAAAAAAGGAATCTTACAAGTAATCAAATATCATACTGAGAGTGCCATTATATTGAATTTTCAAAGAAAAGTCATTTGACAAAGAGCTTGCTGCTCTAGAGATTTTATATAAGTCATCTGTACTATTGAAATTGTACTGAAATAAAAGTATATCCACTGAGATTATGATGGATAAAAGAATTACACATATTGTATATTTATCTATCTCTGTCCTACTTCAGCCTCCTGGTATGAAAATGAATGTTCCATATGCCATTTCAAGACTGAAGCATGGATGATGGATACATGGATGTGTCTCGATTCTGGAAAAAAAACCCAACAAAACAACAACATGGAAACACTGTCAGAAGCAATGGAATGGATTGGAAAGGACTGGTTTGGGTTGCAGTCTGAGATGGGAGGTTTGTGTTTTGAGTCACTGCTGGACCCTGGGATGCACCTTCAGGTTAAATAACAGTCCTGGCAAAGCCCTCTCCTTGGCCAGACAAGCACAACCACTTATTCCTGCTGAAGAGGCTGTGGTAGGTGTCTTGCCCTTTGGCAATGTGCAGACCAAGCTCCCGGCGCTGGGCCCTCCACCTGAAGCTACCACAGAGATTATTCAGCTCTGAGAGCTATTGCTGCTCTCTGACAAAGCAGGACTGCATGGAACCAGCTGAGTTTAGTGTCTGCAGGAGTTATTCACTTGAGGATGATACTGTGTTCCAATGGCATAGGAAGTAGCTAATAAAAAATCATGTTTACTCTCTGCGTGGAACTATTGCTATAAGTCACAGAAGTGCTCGTACTAGTGCCCTTTTTTTAAACACTTTCCATATCATATTTTCATTAAGAAGCATTTCCTGAGACTGTGTTTAGAGTCCACATTCATTAACCTTCCAAGCATGCCACAAGGCTCATCTTTTCATCCCACAGGGATTTGGGAAGATAGAAAGCTACTGGATTAAAAGGAATTTTACTTGAGCAAGCAGCATTTCCATTTCAGAAAAACCTCCAGGAGACCTTATTTACATTTAATTGTATTTTTTTTTAATTTTTGATTTTTGTGTCATTTTAATTTGTGAAGCATCTATAGCATTGTCTGATACTTTACAAAAGTGCCAAGACACAACATGCTTTGAGTTACAGTTGTTGGAGGCAGGGAATTGATGGCATTTTAATTATCTGTACACATGCACCATTGTGTGCCCATGTCTTTAAACATTCAGATAGGAGGTTTTTACTCGCCTTTGAACAAAGAGAATGCCCAACATTTTTGTACTTCACTTCCCTCGCTGCTCTCCACAACACTCTGACTAGTTCTTCCTTTTCCTTCTACAACTTCTCCCTTGTGATCACATTGAGGCATATCCCCTTTTAAATGATGAGACAACCTCCCTAAAAGAAACATGGCCTTTTCAACAGTTGCTGCCCACATCACTAAAAAATAACACTATGAACATCAGCCAAAAGCTAGAGAGCAATTCTGTAGTGCTTTGGGCCCAGCAACAGCACAAAGGAGCAAACCATAGAACCCCCCAAAGCTCTTACATCAGAGGACTTTCCACCCTGTAATAGCCATGAGTCACAGTGGAGCAAAAGCCATCTGTTCATCTGGACACAGATACTGCTTGTCAGGGAGCAGGAAACGCTTCCACTGAGAATCTGACAGCAGTGTAAATCTCCCTGTGTACACAAACTTTTGGTATTTCAGATCTCTTAGTTTGCAAATTTGGGAACAGTGTAGCTCCCTTTTACCCTGCTTTGTCCATTATCTATTTTTTTCCAAAAACAGGCTGGTCAGGCAAGAGATTGGCTGTGTGGATGTATTTACAGCTTGGCCAGCACCATGAGGCCTCCAAGACAGCTCCTGAGTCCAGCAGTTCCCATTGAAAGCCAATCATTCAAATGCAGCAACACAAAGCATCACCAACTCAGCCAGCGACAGGGCCATGATCCCGAGGCTCTGCAGCAGCAGCCCCTTCCTACTCCTCCTTTCCATTCCCACTGCTGCTCAGCTCAGCTGGGACCCCTTGAAAGATGGGGAAACTGCTGTGTTCCATCCTGCCCCCAATGACACCCCTGAGATCGGCTACCGATGGAACTGTGAAAAATGCAGCCATAATTAATATGTTGTATGTTGAGATGGTTAGTGGCAGAAATACACTCTGTAAAGGGACCAATCAATCCTAATTAAAATCATGTTTAACTAATCCTTTTGGGATGGGGACAACCACTTAGTGTTTGTTCTTTCCATATGTAGCCCAATGGCATTCAGCATTGATGATGCATTTAGGTGTTATCACAATACAGGCAATGAAGAATAATAACTACAAAAGTATAAATTTCATGCCTTTTTCCTAGCATAACTGCTTCTGTAGGCATCTTATATAAATTTGCTTGACTATTGCATAATTTGGGTTACCACTGTGTAAATGTTTAGCAATTCACATATGCAGGATGGGTGTCTAATACTTTTCATGTGTGTAATGTTTTGATCAAATTATTTCCACGTTCATTTTCATGGATTAGTTTCCAAGTGGACAAGACCCAAAAAATCAGAAAAACTCTTAAAGATTTTATTGCACTGAATACATTCATAATGATGACATTTAAAAAGAATGAGAAAGTACTTCTTACTTCTATTAAAATTAGAACATTTACATTCAAATTTACAATATGTATGCACAATTTTGTCAAAGGTACCATCAACATTCTATAAAACGAAAGTGTGATTGCCTATTAAATCAGATTATACCAAAAAGATCAGCTGGTTAATTTTTTTTCCCTTTTAGTTTAAAACAAGAAGACAATGTATTTACTTCAAATACAATTTTGATTTCTATCCCACCTCTGAAATTCATGATTTCCAAATGAATGTCAAATGAGATTTAAAAAAATCTCCACTCAAAGAAATTTCCTAAACTGCAAGAGAATGGAAAAGATCGAGAAAGAAAAATTTTGGCTTCTCTGTATGCTTACTAACTTAATTGTTTGTCCCTTGAAAAAAGCAAGTTGCCTTGAGCATTTAAACTCAAAAAAAGGTTCATTTAAAGCAAAATATTTTTATTTGACAAAAAACTTCTAGGACATCTTCTAAAAAAATTTTACATATTTTTCAGGGACAGTGATTAGATGCAAATAACAGGTAAGGGAGACAGAAAACATCTACATGTAATTAAAAAATAATCATAGATTATTTCTGCATCAGGTGAAGATCACACAGCACACCAAAGAAGACAGGCATGCTTTGCTGGAGAAGTCTTAAAGGAAGTTGCCTATCTCCTGGGGAAAGGAAAAAAGCATTAAGGAGGAAAAAGCTTTAAAAGGCTGTGAAATTGCCAGTAGGATACACAATGACCACCACAGATAAGAGCTCCATCAGGTTGTAAATGTATAGAAACAAGGTTAACACTTTGGTTGTTATTCAAAAGCAAATGAAAGATGAGTTTATGATTTCAAGCCTGGATTAGGACTCAGAAGATCTGAGTTCATTTCTTGGCTCTTCCCTAATCTCTCTTTGTGATTTTGGGCCAGAGTTTAAACTTGGCATAGAGTGAAGGAAGGAAGTAGTATCCTTTCTGTACAGTCAGGGAACTGAGACCCAGAGATAATACTAGCCAAGAATTCACAATGCTTTACTGGCATTTACATTTCCAATAAATATCTGTGCAGAAAAAAGTGACTGAGAGTTAAGAGGTATCTTTGTGAGTCTGATCCTTCAGCTATCTCTGTATTTCTGCTTCCTTGTTATGGAATTCAGATAAAAAAATCCTTTCTCCCACATTTTGATAAAGGGTGGGGTTTTTTGTTGGTTGAGTTTTTGTTTGGGTTTTGTTTGTTTGGTTGATTGGTTGGTTGGCGGATTTGTTTTGGTTTTTGGAGGGGGGTGTAATTTTTTTTGTTTGTTTCTTTTTTTTTTCCTAACTAGGCTGAAATATAAAAACTCAGGAAAAATACTTTTTACACAGTCATTTAAAAATTTCTTATGACTTCACAGTCTCATAATGAGGACCCAAGAAGCCTCTATGAATGAAAAAGTAACTAGCTATTATGTGTGTTTATATGCTATATATGCCCATTCATCTCAGATATGTATAGAGTAAGTATCTTTATTTTATTTCTGTCATCATCCTAGTGCACAATAGCAGTAAATGACAACAGTGTGAGTGTATTGATGGGGGCTTACACAGCAAACAGCAATTTCCCTGAATTCCTACACGCCAGGCTGAGCTCTGGCACTGACTGGGACTAAACCCTGAGCACTTCAGTGGAAACTCAGGGTTACTTCATCATAGTCACTTGCTTTTCACTTCCTTTTCCCTGTTGATGTCCCAAAGCTAACAAAGTTACTCTGATGTGAATGAGATCTGAATCCTGACCATTGGCAACAGTTATGGAAAACAGGAAATGGGGTATTTCAAATAACAATAGGTGGGAACAGTGAGTAAAGGTTCACTATGTGGTAACGGTGCTGACTCTTTAATGACTGTGTTTATTTCCTTGTGTCCCAAAGAAGGCCACAGTTCATTTTGCTCTCAAATATGTACTGTGGACATGTGCATATCAGACCTTGTATCTAATTTTGCAGTTAATGGAGGCGGGGGGATGAACCAGCACTGACTTCCACTTCTCATAAGGAGTATCACAATGAGAATGCTCTCCTGTGCCATGGAAAGTCAAGTTGTCAGGGGCAAAAGGTTCATCCCATACCCTGTTAAGATAAAAGCTCCCTATGATACAGCAATAGGGAGCTTTTTTCCCCCTCCCATTCACCACAGAAAAGAGTACTGTGACATAGGGAAACTCTTCAAGCCCCTTACAAAACTTGCAACCCATACAATGCACTTCACGTGAAGTCAGAGTGACGTTACAAGCTGGAAAAGCTATCCTGGGCCATGGAGCTCATTCCAAGCAAAGGTCTGCTGTTCTTGGCTGAGGCTTCCACACAACTCCTTGTCTAGTCTTGCCATGACTAATTCCCAGAAAAGGCAGTTTCACAACCACCTTGGCCAGCCAGCCCTGTGTCTAATTGGCATCACTGCTTAGAAATACTTCCTTGCATTCTCCTATGAAAGTTTGCAGCTACAATCTAATTCTATGTACTTTTACTAAGCCTTACAAGCAGCTAGTGAGACAGCCCAGCTATTTTTAACAATCATTAGTCCTCCAGTCTCTCGCTTCACAAAATCACTGGTTCTTATTGGGCTCCTTTTCTCACAGCTTCCAAAATTGGTCTGAATTAAGTTTCCCAGCTTAATGCTCTGTTAAATAATGCTCACTAATTAGCAGCAGCAAAAACTAAAAACCGGTCATATGAAAATGGAAAAACACCCAGTGACACAGGTGTTTCATTTTTTTTCTTAGTTCAAACTGCTTTTTTAATCATTAATCATAGCAAATTCTGCTCTTCCACCTGGAGAAGCAGTCAGTAAACTTCCTAAAACCAGCCAAGGAACTCGTCAGACAAGCCCCAGTTGTTCCAATCTGCTACTTATGAGGCTGTTCACCCTAAACCCCATCTTTCATAAAGATGCTTTGCAAAGAATGTGTGCTTTTCTTTATACAGATTATGCATATTTACAAAGAAAGGTCTGGAAGGCTACCTCATCTCTTTTTTTCCTTTCTTTTTTGGTTTTTTTTGGTGTTGTTGCTGCTTTGGTTTTTGTGGTTTTTTGGTGGGTTTTTTGGGTTTTTTTTTAAAGAATATAAGATTTTGTTACATCATGAAAGATTTTGTGCACTCCCAGAAAAGTAGTCACCTGAAAGTTCAGCTCTCACAAAAATGAAAACTGTTAACATTTTATAAGTTCAATTTGTATTTACACTGTACAGGATGAGTGCTTTTAAATACATTAGAAAACCATACATGATATTTGTTATATTAAACCCCATTAAATTCTCAATCAGGACCTGTAACTCTTAACACTCTTGTGTACGACTGAGCCTCTTCTGGAAATAAGGTCTAATTCTGTCCTAATGCAGTCACAGAAGAAAGAGTTGAAGAGTGAATGTATGTTTTGTTCATAAACACATCCAGCAGCTAAGTATCAGGGAGTAAAAAAAGACCTATTTAAAACATAAAGACAACATAGGCTCATAAGAAAACAGATTTAATAACCTGTTTGCAACGAGGCCACTACAGGATTGTCATGGGTAGCTACAGCAGCGAGAGGCAGAATCACCTTTCCAGTGCAGTTGTTGAAATGGAAAATGTAATTGCCTTCAAGGTGAAGGTAGGGACACTTAAGGAAGACATTCAGGATTTCTGTTGACACCTTTTGTTCTCACTGCTGTTTCTGGGTGCTGATGGGAATCACAGACCAGCTCCCCGAGTGCTACCTTCTCACAGACTGTTTAGGCACACCTAGGAGAATCGAAGGGAAAGCAGAAGTTTAAAAGCATGAACTACGAGGCTCTGTAGCAGATAAACTGTAGAAATTACATAGCTGTGGGTTCTGTCTGAAGAGGAAAATAAATAAAAATCAGCAAACCAGAATGACAAAAACCACTCATCTCACCACCTCTGACTCAGTTGAGGGTCATTGATTCATGCTCTGTTCAACTTAGCTAATGACAACCATTTTTTCCTCTCCATTCTGGTTAATTTTTTACCAGTTTTTGTAGGGAAACACATCACCTCTCCACTCTTCTGTGTCTGCTGAACAAGTTCAGGTCACATTTGCCTAAATTATTCCTTACTGTATTTTTATCATTATGTCTTTTAAATTAATTTACCTTTTTCTAGTTTTAATCTAGTTTATGGTCTGAAATGTAAGTCTCTAGCTCTGCCAGAGTGACAGATCAGGAATCACCCCACTTGCCTGCCTACTCATTACAGTTCTATTTATATATCCTCAAAGAGCATTTACTTTATCTGTGGTAGAATCACATTGCATGCTAGTTTTCGATTTAGCAACTTGCCACCTTGGAAGCAGACAGTTTCAAGTAGTGTTCTCTGCTATCTAACAATGCTTTCATGTCAATGCTTGACACCCTCCCTCTCTCTTTTTCCCAAATAAAGTCCATTCATCCTAATCAACCCAAAAGCCATCAATTCCTGCCTATTTCATCTAACCTCCCTGCATCTGGCTGTACATGAACCATTTTCAGGAAGCTTTCTCCTCCTTGTACTCTCAGCACTGAACACAATGCAGACCAAGTTGGTGTGTCCTCTAAAAATGCATGAGTATTCTACGAACAGAACAGGTGCTCCCCCTGCCTCATGTGGAGCTCAGCCCACCTGGAAAACACCGTCTGTCACCTGCTACTTCGGAGAGCAGATTTTCCAGGAACAGTCTACCATTCCTGACAAAAGTGGTTACTACAGAGAAGTGGTGGGGTATGTAATGTGACAATAAAGCTTTTCAGACAGAACCTTACTAAAATTAATGAAGCAAAAAGAAAGGAAAAAAAAAAAAAGGCAAGGGGTTTTTTTCCCTGCACATATTTGTAAATCAGTAGCCTTAAAGTGGTAAATTGGCTGCTCCTAAATTGTGGACCGTCCTACTTAAAAGCCATTGTGAAATTTCACAGGCAAAGCTCTGACATTTGGAGCAATCCTATATAATTTATACTAATTTTTGCTACTTTGATCATACGGAGTTAAAAACACAGGGAGCATTTACAGAATTGGAAGTCTGTGACTACCCCTATGTAATCAAGGGCATCCACCATGAATTAAGTGCATGGCAGTGACAAGAAAATCATCCAAGGAACTTGGTAGCTGTATTCCTTCCTAGCTCACTAGCACTGCCCAATCAGTACACACACTCCACATACATAAATGAAGAGGCCTCTGCTCTAAATCAGGGTCTTTGTCCTTGGTTGGCACATCTAAATAAAGTTGTGTAGTCCCAAGGGACTGACTGATTTTGCTTTGGATTTTTTAAAGTTAGAACATGTTTTCTTTTAAGGTTTTCAAGGTAAATTCCATCCTAGCTCATGACTGAAAAAATCCCAGTAGTATTAAATGGATATTTGAAACTTAACTGCTTTGTATAGCTTGAAGAAAGTCATTAGGGACTAAATTATATCTTCAAGTATCTTCACTAGCTCATTCTTTCATTTCCTTTCATTTTGGGGCCTATTAAAATTTGTCCTAATGTTTATTATCCTCCACAGACTACAATAAATTCCCTTCAACTCACAGGCCATCCCTTCGTTCCACATGGCTGCTATTAGTGCCAGTAGCTTCCCTTCAGCCTGTGTTCCACAGAACAGTCTCCTAAACCACAGCATGTTTTTGACTCACCATTTCATTTTAATTCCTGATTAAATACATACTGGGTAAAAACACTGTTTTCTTCACTCTGTTTTCTTATCCATTCTTTCCTTTCTGGGTTTTACCCTTAGTTCTACTGATGTTTTTTGATACTTGAAATTAAAATTTCTTAGTACAGTTGCAATCTAGAACTAACCCATCCAGTGGCACATATGTCAATTTTCTTTTGCCCATTGATAATTGCCTAATGAAAGACAGCATTTAATCAGAATATGACTTAAACAGTTTTTAGTGCACAATAGTCACATCTGTGCCATGGCTTTCCTTGATTTGGTTCATTTTTTCCTACAACAGGAATCTTCATCCCACTCAAACAACCACAGATTGATGGTAGTGCAGAAAACCTTACTCATTAAAGAGGGATTTCATTTAAGGACCTTTGCATCTCCATCAATTTATATCTGCTATTTCCAGTCGTCCTTCACTGGGAAATACTGCCCATACAAAATAAGATCCTTATGCCTCAAACTGCACGTGGGCAGAGCCAACCTCATCCAGCCTCTGACAAGCCCAGATTTCTCTGACATGACACACAGCTAAAAAGGGGGCAAGTGTAAAATAGAAAGAGCAGATACTTGCATTTACTGTCACTATGTTTGAAAATAAAATCTTGTCTAAACAGGGAGCTGGTCAGTTAAAAAAACATTAATGATTCCCAGAGTTATGTTACCAGGTTATATTTGACTGGAGCCCACACCACATTTCAGGCCAAAAAATATTTTACTCCACAGAACTAAAAGTAGGCTCAAGTAAGGTGTATATAATCCATCTACTTAAGAGGGCCCTTATTTTTTTCCTTCTGCAGTTTCCTTCAGAAAAAGGATCTAGTTTTGGCCACAAGTAGGCACACAAAACTACCTGCACTATCTGCTGCCTGCAAGGCAATTTTGGATATATATTTACATGTTTGGCCATGTGAAACCAACTAAAGAATTACTGATTCAGCCAAGTGTGCATAATTATCTGGATTTAGATGTTTTGTGTTTTCGACATCGCCTTGTTTTTCTAAACATAAAATAATGCTCTAATTGACCTTACACTTTTTTTTCCCCATAGACACAGGAAAACCAAACATGAACACCGGTTGTTTGTTTAAGGAATCACCACATTAATAGTTTATGAGGGGCCCAGAAATGGAAAGATAGACTGACATTTTCACATCTGCAATCACCAGCTGACAGAAGAGTAGGCAGAACAAACACCTCAGTTACCATTTGTAGGCAACCAGCAACAGATACAGAGAGAAGTGGGGAAATGGAAAGAATAAAGCTGAGATTACGATGGAAACACAGCAGAAAAACAGAAGTCCTTTAATATAAAAAAAAACCCAAAACAACCACCAACACATTAGGACTGTTTGTTCCACATACTGGACACTCCTTTGGAAAGTTAATGACCACACTTTCTTAAATTATAGTAAGACATTAATATCATTGACAAGTCTAGTCTTAAAAAAGCTGACGCTCCATCAACACAAATAGCTATCTGTGCTTAGGTGGAATTGGGAGAAGCAGTGTCAGATGGTGCTGGCCAGGAGCATTTGATCTGGTGTTTGTCCATGTGAAGATCTCTCTCAATGTGAAGCTCCAGGACCATCATCCAAGTCTGCTTTGGGACCCAGCTCCCGCTCCAAGGTGTCATTGAGGTCACTCCAGCTGTCCCTCAGGGGACAAAGGGGGACAGAAACATCCCAACCCTCCTGGCCACAGGAAAGCACAACCCGGGGGTCCTGCAGAGCCCGTGGGTGCTGCTTCACAGCCTCACGGGGAAGGTGCTGTGGGGATCACGGTTATGCCGGGCAGAGGGGACACCCCTGCACAGACCTGAGCGGGGTCACGGGTACCTAAACCACGGTCAGCTGCCACAGGCCTGGGGGTCACAGGTACTCCGGACAGATGGGACACAACAGGGCAACCCTGCACAGACCTGGAGGGGTGACAGGTACCACGGACAAATGGGACACGACGGCTCAGCCCTGCTCAGGGTCACAGGTACCCCAGTGAGCCAGGACCCGACGGCTCAGGGTCACAGGTACCCCGGTCAGGCAGAACCCGACGGCTCAGCCCCGCTCAGGGTCACAGGTACCCCGGTCAGGCAGAACCCGACGGCTCAGGGTCACAGGTACCCCGCTCAGGGTCACAGGTACCCCGGTCAGGCAGAACCCGACGGCTCAGCCCCGGCTCAGCCCCGCTCAGGGTCACAGGTACCCCAGTGAGCCAGGACCCGACGGCTCAGGGTCACAGGTACCCCGGTCAGGCAGAACCCGACGGCTCAGCCCCGCTCAGGGTCACAGGTACCCCGGTCAGGCAGAACCCGACGGCTCAGGGTCACAGGTACCCCGCTCAGGGTCACAGGTACCCCGGTCAGGCAGAACCCGACGGCTCAGCCCCGCTCAGCCCCGGCTCAGCCCCGCTCAGGGTCACAGGTACCCCGGTCAGGCAGAACCCGACGGCTCAGCCCCGCTCAGGGTCACAGGTACCCCGGTCAGGCAGAACTCGACGGCTCAGCCCCGCTCAGGGTCACAGGTACCCCGGTCAGGCAGAACCCGACGGCTCAGCCCCGCTCAGGGTCACAGGTACCCCGGCCAGGCAGAACCCGACGGCTCAGCCCCGCTCAGGGTCACAGGTACCCCGGTGAGCCAGGACCCGACGGCTCAGCCCCGCTCAGGCCCGGCTCAGGCCCGCTCAGGGTCATAGGTACCCCGGTCAGGCAGAACCCGACGGCTCAGCCCCGCTCAGGCCCGGCTCGGCTCCGCAGCGCCCCCCGCGGCCGCCGCCGGCAGCGCCGCGCGCTCGCCGCTCCCCTCCCCCGCGCGGCCGCCCCGCGCGCGCACACCGTGCCTTCGGAAAAAAGCAGCCGCTGCTTCCCCGCTTTATATACCCTGCTAAAAATAGCCTGCCGCCGGGCCGGCCAATCAGGAGGGGGCGAATTTCGAATCGGGCCAATGGCGGGAGCCGTCACGGCCGGGCTCGGTCACGCCAGGAGGAGCCGTGATGTCTGCGGCGCGGCGATTGGGCGGCTCTGACGTCATCGGCACGCGGGTCGCGGGGCGCGCGGCGGGGATTGGGCGGCGGCGGCGGGCGGCGCGCCGGGATCACGCGGGGCGGGGGCGGGCGCGGGGGCGGGGCGGCGGCGCGGCCGGGCAGAGCTTTGAATAGGGAAGTTTTGCGGGGGGCTCCGCTCGCAGAGTCCGCGCCGTGTTTGCAAATATTGGGGCCGCTCCTGCGCCAGGTCCGCCGGCCGCGGGAGGGGGGACAGCCGCGCGCCCGCCCCGGGAGACGTCCTGCCCTGCTGTGCGATTAAACTTTGCATGAAACTTTGGGTCTTTTTTCCTCCCCGAGCTCCTCAAGGAATTAATATATATCTCTATATATACAATTTTTTTTTCTTTTTTTTTTTCATCTCTGGAGGAAGGGGGGGGGGACTTGGAAACTGAGAGCAGAGGTTAACACCCCCCCGCACACACCCCGCAACCCCTGCACATAAAGGAGGCATCTGTATTTTTGGTAACCAGCACTGACTTTGTTGTTGCAACTTGAGACATGGATGTTCTCCCAATGTGCAGCATCTTCCAGGAACTCCAGATTGTGCACGACACGGGTTACTTCTCAGCCTTGCCGTCCCTGGAGGAATATTGGCAACAGGTAAACGAGGATGTCGATGTTGTTGTTGTTGTCGGGGATTTTTTTAAAGCCGTATTAAAGGATAAGCGGATTTAAGAAAGAAAAAGGAAAAAAAAAAAAGGCAAAAAAAAATCAAGCCCAAGTGTCAGCGAGGAGTTTGGGGAGAATTCAGCACAATGTGTAGCGATGTTTTGAAGCAGGTGTGTCGGCTTGGAGCGGACTGGGGCACGGTCCCGAGGCGGATGAAGGAGCTGCGCATCCCCGTCTCTCGCTGTTGACGCCGGCGCTGCCGGGGCTGTCAGCGCCCGCTCCGCTCCGCGGCCGCGCGGAGCCGCCGCTCGCTCCACACCGAGTCCTGGCAAAAGTTTTGCGCTTGTACCCGGTCCAGACTCCACAGCTGGGTCTTGTCATCCGAGCTCCCTGCCTTGGCCAAGGGCTGCTCTGCGCCCTGCGCTGTGGGTTTATGATTTTTTTTTTTCTGGTTTTTTGTTTTGTTGTGTTTAATTCTTTTTTTCTACAAATGTATACTATTATTGTTTTTGTTCCTGGCGAAGACGGGGAAAAAGCCCTGCAGGAGTGTCGGCACACACGTCTGTGTGTGTGCATGTGTGTGTACATGTACAGAGCGCGGCTGTTCCCAGCGCAGGGAGCTTTGTCGAGCCCGTGAGTTGTCAGTCATATGACAGCGATCCCCTTGTGCTAATTGCCGTGGCCGGGAAGGGAGAAGAACGGAGCCTTCTTCCCTTTAATGGACATATTTTTTGGCCCATGTTTTGGCCCTTTCTCTCCTCGCAGAGCAGCGGGGTGCAGGGTCTGACAGCCCCTGGGGCAGCGGGGCCGCTCCGCTCCGCTCTGCCCGGCGGGGGCTGCTCAGCCCGCTCCGCGGATCGGATACCTGCTGCCTTTGCAGAAGGACCAAGGAGCCTTTCCCAGAAGGTTGAAATGCAAAGTGTTACAACCTTCACATGCCTACTAATTGTATGCAATGACTTTTTTTTTTTTTTTTTCCCTCCCCCCGCTCCCCTTTCAGAGCGGCAGCTCCGTAGTACGTGATTGAAATGGAGCTAAGTAGTTTCCTTCAGGCATTCGGGCTCTTGGCGAGGCGCCAGCCCTCGTTCCCAGTAGCCTTCAGAGGCATTTAAACTCGGAGAGCTTCACTCTGCTCCCCATTACTAATCTACCTAATGAGGAATTTAAATTAGCCGGGAATATGAAAGTTTAACAAGATCTTAATAAATGCTTTTTTTGCTTGTTTTCACGGAAAATCAAAGCACTATTGTGCTGTCCCTGTAGAAACCCTTCTTGTTTTTAGCAGCATTGCAACCCAGTTCCCTAATTATAGACAAATACATAAATACCGTGTGCAACAGTGGGTTTGGTTTTGGGGGTTGTTTGTGGTTCTGATTTTTCTGTCCGATTTTTGCCTACACTCCGAGCCCGAGCAGAGCATGTGACCCAGTTTGCTGGAGCAGTGCTGGGGGAGAAAGGAGGCTGCTCCCATGGCGGCTCTGCTCATGGGCAGATGGAAAGGGGCTCTGAGCGGAATGTGTGGCATTTGGGACCGGGTTTTGCTACCGGGCTTGGAAAAGATGATCTTGCTAAAATAAGTAATGTTTGGGTTGGAAACTTGGTGTGTCCGTTTTCTGTGTAACGCTTCCATATGGATCATTTCCTATAGTGGAAAGAATAATCCTGAAACATCAGCTTGTTGCCATAACAGTTCACATTCTGTTTTGGTTTTTTTTTTTTCTTTTTTTTTTCTCTTTTTTTTTCTGTTCTCTGAAAAATGGCTAGAAAGTCAGAATGGTGAAATGAAATTGAAACCCACAGTTTCAGCCATTTAGGGTGGTTTTGTTTTTTGTTTTGTTTTCTTTCATGGAGTCCAGGGGAATGTGATTGGGGGGAAGTTGCCCGTGTTACATGTCCACTGTTACATGTACATTTGCAGAGTACTTTCTTGGCAGATGGTCATGGTTTTAAAAGGAAGTCTCCTTTGGCATTGCGTGAAAGAAAGAAAGAGATGACTCATACAGTTGCACTCTTGGCCAGTAGATAAAGTTCTTGTTCATTGTGGGACTCCCAGCAGGACCTCAGAGTAATTTCCCATTTTGCATCCTATAGAACAGGACATTTCTATTCTGGAACTTTTTCCCTTCCCTCCCCTCTCCTCTGTTGTTGAAGTTCTCCATGTTCCTCTGAACACGCATGGGAGCAGTTTGAGTGATGTGGTGTGCATGCCAGTGCGCTTGGAAATGACATTCTTTGAAAGTCGAGTGTGCTGTGTTCTCATGCACAGGAAATGGGAGGATGTCTGCTGCTCCATTGATGTCCCCAGAAGACAGGCCGGCAGCTCTGCAGCCATGCTGAAATGGGGCTTTGTTTTCTGACACAGGGTTTGGGTTTTAACTGCGTGTCAGAGCACATTGTATTCAGTTGGGTCTTTTCAGCCTCGTGTTTGTGTGAGAGAGATACAAAACAACTTGAAATTAGTCAAGGTGCAGGAGTGAAGTGTAGTTTTATGTTGTGGTTCTCTATGGTCCTTTTCAACATCAGCCTGCTGAAAACACAGATTTTATGATGAGAGTGATGCTAATTTAACTGAGTCATTAGAATGCTATTTTGGAAACCAAAGCTGACTTGCACCTTCAGCTGTGTGTTTGAACTCCTGCCCAGGTCTCAAAAACTGATTTCTTTTCATCGTAACAGTCACCTAGTTACGGCTTGAGGAGCCTTTAATTTGTTTTGAACCCAGAAACCTCAAATCGAACATACTACATTCCTGCATGCTTTTTGAAGTGTAAAATAATTTGGTTTATTTTTAAGCAGGCCTGTAACTTTTTTCTTTTCTTCTTCTTTCTCTTTCACCTAGACATGTTTGGAGCTGGAACGGTATCTCCAGAGTGAACCTTGTTATGTTTCTGCATCTGAAATCAAATTTGATAGCCAAGAGGATCTCTGGACCAAAATTATTCTGGCACGTGAGAAAAAGGAGGAATCTGAACTGAAGAACACATGTGTCCCAAAAGAGGACAATCTTACTAGTCAGAACTTAGAGACCAACAGTTTGAATTCTGACGTGAGCAGCGAATCTTCAGACAGCTCTGAGGAGCTCTCGCCCACGACAAAGTTTACCTCTGACCCTATAAGTGATGTTTTAGCCAGTTCAGGAAACTTGAGTTCATCTGTCACTTCCACTCCCCCTTCGTCTCCTGAGCTGAGCAAGGAGCCTTCTTCCCAGATATGGAATTGTACGCCGGGTGAGTTGCATTCACCGGGGAAAATCCGTACCGGTACCACTGGAAAGACTGCAGAAAAAGGTACACCCTCCAACGGTGACACCTCGCCAGACGGCAGGAGGCGCGTCCACAGGTGTCATTTTAACGGCTGCAGGAAAGTTTACACCAAAAGTTCACATCTGAAAGCACATCAGCGCACTCATACAGGTTAGTAACCCTGTGCTCATTGAGAGCTGCCAGCTGCTGTAGGGAATACCCCGTGGTGGTGTGGTGGTGTCACAGCGTTACCCAATCGCTGGGTGGTAGCCCAGGTTTGGAGAGATGATGTAATAGTAGCAGAGGCTTACCAGCATGGACAACATCACTTCCTCATTCTCTTCATGAGCCAGGCACTTGCTGGGGGATTAGGCTGCTGCCATAGCAAACAGGAGCCACTCGCCTAAGCAGGCAATGGTTGGGAAGCTGCAGCAGCACGCGGTCTTCAGGAGCAAAGGTCCAGCCAAAATAGGTGCCAGGCCTTTCTTGATGATTATTTTTAAAGCAAAAGTGAGCTATGACTTTTTTTGCTAAAAAGTAGGAATGTATATCTAAAAATCAGTCACATCTCTAAATACTTTAAGAGCTTGTTTTTATGTTTCAGTCCACATTAGGTCTATTTTATCAGGCGTACCAAGGCCTTGATTATATTAAGTATAGCTATATTTGTAACTCATTTAACACTTATGCGTGCCGTTGTTATCAGCAAAAAATCTTGGAAAGCCACAGTGTGTTGTTGTCCTTCTGACACATCTGCCCAATTGGACTTAAAAATGTACAATCTACTGTATAATTTGATCCCAAATTACTGAGCAACAGCATTTTATTGTTATGAAGCCTAAACTAGAAATAACAATCCTGTGTGTTATTGGGAAAGAAAGTGAGGAAGATAGATACTTCAGGGCTTTTATAAATATTTTATGGTTGAAATAGCCTGCTGATGTGCTTGTTTGAGCATTATTATTTGACATCTCTTTATGACAGCAGTTAGATGTGTAGAGCTGTGCCTTGGCTCAGTAGACATGGCTTAATGTGAGGAACTGGCATGGTGTTCTTGGTGTACCAATCCAAACACCTATATGGATGATCTGCTTTTGTTTTTTTTCCCCTAAGATGTGGGAAAGAGAATTCAAGGAAAAGATTCTATTTTGACTCATGAGCTCAGCATTTTGTGGCTCTTATGAGAAGTCTGAGCAAGCTTGGATGCTCCCATTGTTGTGCAGAAGTCAGATAAAACAGGATTATTTCAAGAGAAAAAAACAATTTCCCCTGAAACCGTGGCTGTTGAGCAGACATAAATAGCTGTCAGGCTCAGAAGTATTGCAGAGCTGGTGTTCTGGTGCTGTCTGGTTGAGAACGTTCCTGTGAATGGAAGTGGTATTTCTTGAATGCTGAAATAGCAGTGTTCAAAGTGGTATGGAGGCTTTTCCAAGAATAAGTGGCTCAGCAGAAAGGAGGTTGCATGTTATGCAGATGAGTGAGTGACAGAGGACTTTGATGCAATACAGTAGCCTAATTGCATTGTGGAGCCTAGCTGTGCTGTCTTTAATCACCTTTATGAAGTGAATGGTACCTGTTTGGGAGTACCTGCCATTACAGATGAACAGGAATGGTAGAGGGCTGGATTCCTTTGTTTCCTGGGAGCCTGTTTAATCACTTTTTTTCTTTATTATTTTTCATAAAAATGAGATTATTTGATGTTCTGCTGGAGCAAGATAAGTAGGAATCATGTGGATGAATTCTGTGAGCCTTCTTTGCTTGCGTGTTCTGAAGCATTCAGATAGGTTAAATAAAATTGTCTGTCTTTGGAGGAGCAGAGGAGGTTTACATAGAAAATGATAGCACCTGTCTTTGAATGGAGTCATGACTAACATGTAATCTGCTTTCTTTATAGGGGAAAAGCCTTACAGATGTTCATGGGAAGGGTGTGAGTGGCGTTTTGCAAGAAGTGATGAATTAACCAGACACTTCAGAAAGCACACTGGTGCCAAGCCTTTTAAATGTAGTCACTGTGACAGGTATGTGATTGAAATGCACCCTTTTAAATAGTTATTTTTAATGCTTGTTGGAAAGCCAGTCTGGACTGCTTTTCACTTGTGTAGGAATTATTTGGGAACACAATTGTGTCTGGTATTTTTAAGGAACTATTGCATATTTAGGCTAGGAAAACCCTTCCATTTTCCTGATCGCTGGGAAGCGGCTTGTAGCCTGATCTTGCAGATGAATGTTGAGAAGTCTGCAGTGTTACCACCCATCTGCAGAGCTCCTGGGTGCCCACAGACACCTTGAGCAGTCCATGTGTCCCGGGAATGCCAAGTCCCTCCTCCAGCAGCTGCGTTTTGGAGCAGCAGAGCAAGGGGAGGTGCCTGAGCCGCGCGTGTCGCGTTGCGTGTGCCGGCGGCCGTGGGCTAACGCGCAGCCTCGCTCTTGCCTTGCAGGTGTTTTTCCAGGTCTGACCACCTGGCCCTTCACATGAAGAGACACCTCTGAATGGGTCAAGAGGTGAATCCTGCGGGCTAAGAGGCGTCAAGGTTGAAGAGCCTTGAGCGGAGGGATGCGTGTTCCAGCCAAAGCATGCCATTTTGCACCCTACCCAGTTGCCTCCAGGACCTCACTTCCCTGAAGGTCTTTTGAGGGCTAATAAGTCATGTAAGAACGGCATAGCAACCGCGGTGCGTGATGTTTGGGGTTTCCTGGACTCATACACTGGTATCTAACCTTCTGAGTGGCTCCTAAGCCTTTGCCGTGAGCATGTGCACTGAGAATGTTAATGATTGGGCGACTGTATGCGATGAGGATCTCTTGATGACTGTATGCTGAGGCACATTTTTTTTCTTGTGGTTGTTTTATAACTGTAAGAGAAAAAAAATAGTCTGAATGTCTTGTATGTGAGGAATATCTTGTGAGATGGGACGACCACCAATCATTTCCTAGGGGTGGGGGGAGGGGTGTCTGCACCTTTTTAGAGGGAAAACCTGAGAGGGGGAGAGGGGGGAAAAAAAGAGTCAGGATGCCAGAATGGAAATGGGGAACCTCCCTGTTCCTGTGTGAGAGGAGCTTTAGGTGTCTGGTGCAGCTATTAAACGTGCAATGTGTCAAGTAGCTTGTTTTACTTGCTACAGAGCTCATTTGTAATCCATTGTATAAGCTGTGTATTTACAAATGTAACACAACTATAACTTTTCATTATAATACAAAGGTTATTGCATGGTTCTGGGGAACTATATGCTTTTCCATTCTTTAATCAGGACTGCAGTTTTGATTCCAGTTAAGAGCAGCTAAAATACAATTGGTCTAATGTTACATAATGTATGGAACATGAATAATTTTTTTGTTGGGTGGATAAAACCACTATTGGTTAGAAACTGATTTTTCTCATGCAGCTAATTTTTCTCTTATTTATGCCTTGAGGACTAACTTCTGGTTTTCTAGCTGTTAATGCACTGTTGACCTTAATAATGGTGCCTTATGCAAGTGACCTTCTCTTGCAGAGGGTCTTATACAGGGGTATGGGTGATGCATGCTTTATTAAGGCTCTCTTTTCACCTGGCATTGTACTGTATCAAATGTATAATATGAGGGGAAAAAAAAGGTTACTTCCAGGGTCCTCCTTCACAAAGACAAATATAGAGAAAAGTCATTCATGTCAGTACAGTATTTGTTTAACTTAGACAATTTGACTGTGTTACAGTATAATGCATATGCCAATTGAATACCTGACCAGTTCTGCCACCTTGAGACTTTTTTTATATTGACCTTGCACAACAACTGTGTATATACACACCCCAACTGTACTTAATATGTCAAGTTTTCATACATATTAAAGATACAGAAGTATTAAAAGATGTATTTGCTTAAAAGGCACAAGTTTCACATCTATATATCTAGCTATCTGTTGGTCATACAGAAAGAAACTATATTACTTTTTTTTTAAAAGTGGGCAGAAAAATAATTGTGTATGTATATTTGTGTGTACAGTCTGTGTATGTGTGTATATATATAGATAATATATAAATATTTTTTTTAAAAGGAAAAGAATTAGAACACATAGCTAGAAAATGCCACAGCCCATCAAAATATTCCCTCTTCCCCTTTCCCCCCCGCAATATGGTCATTAAGGAGACAAAGAAATGAAAGATACAGTTAATTAAAATCTAGCATTTTAGAGGCTTTACCTTTAGCTCAATGGTATGCTAAAGGCTTTGTTGGCATTCAGTCCTTCTCAGACTGCTGACTGTGTTTTGTAGTTATTAGGTTGTCTGGAATAGCGTATCTGTGGCCATTTAAGAATGATATGAACCGAATATTGGCATGCTGAAAGAATATTAGCTGTGTGCAGAAGAAGTGCACTCGGGTTTTGGCCTTCCAACTTACTGGAGGACCTGTGAGTGAGCTAGTCGTTGTGGTGGTTGAGCTCTAATTTTACATAGTTCAGCTAAAATAAAGACTGTTTTTTCCTAGAGTAGGAATAGTCTGTCCAAAACCAGTTTTGTTTTGTTTTTTTTAAACCAGCTCACTACAGTTGATGCAATGAAACATGTGACCTGTTTCTTTTACTATTAATTATCAGTCTTGCTTACTCTGCTAATATTTTGATATATCTTCCTGGAAATGTATGTAGATAAGTGGTTTAAAAAAAGTATATGCAAGTGATCTGGTTCTATGGAACACACAGGCTTAAATCATTCTCATTTCATTTTTGATTTAAATTGCCTGAAAATGCACTTTTTTTTTCTTCCCCCAAACAGACAAAAATTTCCAGAAAATGGATTTCTATTTACGATTGGGTTTTGTTGTATTTTTAACTCCTTGTTTGCATTGTCCTTGGCTTAGCCGTAATTCTTATAAACAAGAAATTAAAACAAAAAAAAAACAAAAAAGAAAAAAAACAACAAAAAAAGCAGAAACAAACAAACCAACCAACCCCAAACAAGAAAAAAAAAACAAACAAACAAAAAAATCCAACAAAAAAAACCTTGCACTGGCTTGTCTCAATTGTGAAATACCATCAGATGGGGTGGGGCTGTGTGCCATATGTCAAATGCCTGTAATTTTCTTAATAAGCAAGTACATTTTGTTCAGGTGATAACTGAGCCTCAATCAAGCTGAAAAATAAAAAAATAAAACATTTTTGCTTGAAATTTAAGAAGAAAAAGTTTCTATTAGTGAAATTTCTTTTTTTGTTTTTGAAGCACCCTGTTATCTAAAGAATCTCTTTGTAAGATTTTTGTAAAAATTTTGTTTTACAAGATTTTATTTGAAATTGTTTTTTGCAAGATTGTTATATTTCTGTATGAATGTATTTTTTATTGGAATAACATAAAAAGAAATTCTTATCAGCATCACGTGTCTGCTTTCATCTTTCTTCTCTCCAAGTCCTATGCACCAAACAATGTCAAATGCTATGTTGCTGCTTTGTCTTGAGTCACACCTGGTCACGGGTGCAAACACCTTTGGGTCAGGTCACTTTGTGGAAAACAAGCCCTGTTGGGAAAATAATTTTGGCAGTAGAAACTAGAAGTTCTTCCATATCTGCAAAGCTGCTCTTGACTCATCATTTGCCTCAGCGGAATAAATAGTTAATGTGATTGTTACTGCAAGACTGCACCTTCATTTCAAATCGTTTGTTCTGGAGAGGTGAATGCGCATGGGACGAGCTTGGCGTGTGGGAAAGGAGGTTCAGTGGGCATTCAAAGGGAAGGACAAAGCCAGAAAGGTGATGCTGGCCTGGAGGCAGGCGCCTGTCCTGACATCTCCTGCAGAGCGTGGACCTTGGGGAAACCAGCCCAAAGCCTTGGGGTGCAGCTGTGGGAAGGAGGGCTTGGAAGGGACTGCGTGAGCTCTGCCTGCTCCAGACACGCTTCTGAGGCTGCTGTAGGGCTGCCCTGACCCACATGCTGGTGCTGACCTTCAACCTGTCAAACACAAGCCTCTCTGAACCACATTCCTTCAGAGCAATGTCTCTTCAAAGCATGCCTGGCATGCACCCTGGCTCCAGACCCATGCAGAACTTGTTTGATGTTGTCTTGTGGCTCCTGCTTCACTCATGCTGCTGTCAAAAGTCCCTCTAGCTCCGAGTAAAGACACTGGCAAAATGGCAGAGATAAGCTGAGAAACTGTCTTTGAGCATGTGATTCAGTTTGTGGTAACATATGGATTTAGATGATTTAGAAATGGTCTAAAATGATGCAAAAGAGCTGAAACAATAAATATAGATTGAGGCAGAAGCAATGTGGAAAAGGGGCCCTTGCCACCTTTTCTAGTTTAGCCCTGAAGTGGGCTAGTAAATAGACATAATGCCTTCATTAGGCACAGCAGAAATGGCAATTTAGGCAAATTCATGATCTGCAGTGGGAGGAGCACATTAAATTTTACCACTGGTCTATCTCATACAATGGAACACAGGTGTCTTCTGGGAAACTTAGTTAAAGTTTCAATAGAAATAGAAAAGGCTGCTGAGGTTTAGGGATTGAGATATTTTGCCTCCTTGTGTAGAAATGGAAATATTTTGAAAGAACTGAGCTTGACCTCCTTGGAGATTCTCCACCCAAAATGTTCAATGGGTGTGTAATATAGAACAAGGATTGGCAAATTTTTTCCTGTTTATTTGGTGTGTGTCATCTTGAACTGTGTCATACTCTAAAAACAGAAAAAACCTGAAAACTCCTTTAATAAAGATATTATTGAGATCCCACTTTTTTTTTTTTTTTTTTTTTTTTTTTAAATTCCAAGAGAGATTGAACTGATAAAACAGCAATGTGTGCAGGGAAAAAAAGACTACTGACAGAACTATTGGGCAACAAGGAAACTACAAAGCAGAAAGCAATAGTGCATTTCAACACGCACATCTACTGCAGGTTTGCTTAATTCTGGATTTTGAAATGCAGAGCAGAGGGGAAGAGACATGAATTTGAGGGTGAAGAAGTCAGGTTGCTGAGGTATGGACATGGATTAGTAGCCTCTGCAAGTTCCAGCAGCTTCAGCTGAGGTTAGAAAGGTGAAAAGGAGGACAGAGCCTGTGAGCCAACATGTTAGCACAGAGGTTAGATATGGCATGTTTGTGCAACCATCAAGATGAAACAGTCAAAATCCCCAAACAACCCATTTGGATGTTTGTTTTGGGGGCTTTTTATCCTCTTGGGTGTGAAAAATCCAGGCATACAAGTGGTCAGTGCAAGCAGGGCGTATCACAGTTTACCAGTTTATTTGAACAACTGTGTATTATAAATACAGCACGACTTTGAAGTTCACAATAGTCAAGTGATTGCTGTTTTGTTAAATTGGATGTCCATATTGTTTAGAAGTTACTGACTGTCTCCTCTCCAAACCATCTTACAATTTGAAATAAACTGAATCTGGAATGCTTGTCCCTGTTAAGGCATGTTGAAAACAAGCTGTATTTTATTCTTTCCTCTTCAGGAGTTGTTCATGGTATCTCTGCCTTTGTGTCCAACTTTTACCTCTTCCATTCTTCTCCACTACTTGGGTATTTGTTCTTTATTTTCTCTAACTGCTCTGAAAGCTCTGAGGAATAAAACCAACCTCTGTAAATCACCCAAGTCGCAGCAACAAAACTAGAAACAAGGAGAAGGAAGAACACTGTGGCAATTGTTTCAAAAAGTTGCTGAGTGTTCTTTATGCAGCAGAAAAGAGCAGGTGACCTTACACATCGACACCAGAGGGAGAAACAGCGTTTGATCAGGGGAAGCTTCATGGTACATCTATAGGAGATCTCCTCAGCCTGGTCTGCAGAGTGGAGTTCAGGTAGACTGAAACAATAAGGGGAGCTCTAACTGCACGAGATTGTGTGGGGGGACACAGATATAAAAGGTTTCCCCTTCACTTTTTAAAGAATGAAAGGCCTGATATTTCCTCCTTGATCCTTCATTTCTTCAGAAACTCCTTGGAGAAAAAATGGCTTAGATAGGAAATCTCTGCACTATTTCTTCCTTGAGCTTTTTTCAGATTTGTTGCCTCTGGTAGCACTGGTTTACAGACTCAGCAACAATACCAGCACTCCAGTTCTTTATTTCTGGTGACAAGAGGTTACCAAGCAGTTCCACAGAATTTTGCCTGCTTTTGCCTCATCAGCTGGGATAGTGTAGCCAAGGGGCATTATCAGGTACTTCTGAAATAAAGCTCTGACGTAGCAAGAAGCTCTGCTGAGACTATACAGTCCAAGGCAATGGCATCTTTATGTTTTTTCCCTTTAGCTCTTTTACCTCTAAACTTGCTGTTTCATCCCTTATTCATGCTCCTTAGATATATGGCATTTATTTTTGATCAAACCTGTAGCAATACTGTCTCATAACCATTTGAGCTCTCACGTTTAAGGCAGAATGAGCAGACAGAGTATTGCTTTTGCACACAGGTCTACAGAGGTTTAATCAGTCTTGGATTCATTGGAGCTACCCTGGGAAATAAGGGTTTGCAGGTTCATGCATTAATATTGCGAGCCCTTGGTCAAAAGCTCATTTAAGTCAAGGAGAAATTCCTCACTGAGTTCGACTTGCTCCAGACAGAATCATTTTTTCATAGAGCTGAACCTGAGGAGAAAATACATTTGAAATCCATTCAGAACCAAATTTTCATTCAATGACATTTATGACTGTATTTTGTCCATTTCCTGTTGAACATTTGATAGCTGGAGTTCACAAGTACAAGCATTGCAAAGATGATTTTATTTTAAACAGAAATGTGATTTTTTTTCCTCCTGAAATTTTTTTTTGATTGCAGACTGATGATAAACCCTGTAATTTGTTCTGCCGTTTCACTTACACAACAGCTACATAATAATTTTGTAAGTTATAGCAGTGACTATTTTGAACTGCAGTGGTTTCAATCAGAATGCTCATGAAGTGTTAGCTGAGAAATTATTAACTGGAGAAATTAACTGGATTTGCAAGATATCACAGCAACAAAGGTAGCCTTATGGCTTTTAAAAAAATCGCTGCACCAGATACGAGCCAGCACATTTTGTTAAAATGGAGAGAAACTATCCAGAAATTGCAAACCAGGCTACAGATCGGTCGTGTTCTTGAAGTATAGGTTTATAATTTGTCACAGGAAAATAACTCCATAAAGCAAAGCCACTAAGGTGTTTTAAGATGATCTATTATGTGGAGGTGTCTAGTACAGCCATTTTGGATCGGTTCATGATAGGAAACAGATGGTATATATGTTTATGTTTAACATTTAAGGAGGTATAGAAAGCAATTGGGAGGTGATGTATTTTGTTAATGGGTGAGTAAAGCCTCATATGTACAGTTAAAATAGAATGTAAAAAACAAGCAACATTTTTTCAGCATAAATGAGGCAATGCAACAACAGCTTAAGTAGATTTATTTGACTTGTTTCACTTTAAATAATTTTAATGAGAAATTCTCTAAATGTTTTGGAGCGGAGATAGAAAGTAATCTGGTAACCACATGTCTCGATGTATGCCAAGCTGTTCTTTAACAGCATTTTCTTTCAATATAATATAAATTTAACTGGAATTAGCGTTGCTGAGTATTAGTCCCTCAGTGCCTCACTTGCTAAACCTCCATATTCTTTTTATTGTCTCTGTGCATTTCAGAAGTAGAGTGTGTGGTCAGTTCTGGACAAAAGCAAATTATCTAACGGGGCTGGGGAAGGCAATGTATTGCTGAATTCTGTAGCAAACTGCTTGGTAATAATTCAGGAAGGAATTGCAGATCTGCACTGGATACAGTAATATATTTTTCTTGTAATGTGCTACCTTTTGGGTTTGATACTGAATATATCAAAAATCTAGTTATGCATGCAAAGCTGTATTTTTCTGAGCTTTATGTACTTCACCTTACACATGCAGTAGTATTTTTTTTCATTTATAAGATTTATCTTCAAACATGCACCGATGTGACTAATGCTCATTTCCAAGCTCTGCTAGGCAAGTTACTCAGTCTGCTGGGGTTTACTTTATTTGTTTTTGCTAAGTATGAAGAGGACATTGAGGGCAACTGGATTTTAGTAGATCCTCACAGTAATTAATTATTCATCAGCAGTAGAAGTATTAGCAGCAGCATTCAGACATGCAGAGGAGGCTGAGATCTTGCTGTTGTGAACCTACAGGGAGAGAGGCTCTTCCATCCAGGTTCTGCCTAATTAGGCCAAGACACATTTGGAATTACCCACATCCAAAGAGAAAGAAGTTTTACAGCCTGTTCTGATGATCTCAGCATTTTTTCCTCTTTCTGGTCAGACAGATAACCCTGGTGATGTTATAATATCCATATTATAATTCCATTCAGTCCCCCTGTCTGTCACAGAAGGATTAATTCTGGATTCATTCTCACCATGATGGGAACTCCCCATGCAGAACATGTGGTTTCAATACATTTTAGTGGGCATTTTCAGGTGGGACCTTGTAATGTGCATGCCTGTCCCATGTAATTGAGTTATTTCTTATTTCATAATTTTGTTTTCTATATCTACCCACTTCCTTCTGGAAATAACTTTGATATGTTCTACGCAAAATGATTTGGATCTACTCATATTTCGTCTTAATTAAAAAAAAAAATGTTCAGAATTTATTTTTTATCCCATAGACAGAAAAGAGTAAATAAGAGATGTAATAATGTTATAGTATTAATGGGATTTGAGCCTTGGTAGGAAATAGATGCATTATTCATAAGGATAGATGGTCTTTAGTGTCCCAACAGCCCCTTGTGGGGCTTTGGAGGTATTAGACTGGTCACTGGAGAGAAGGTTGCTCTAATGCTCAATAAGCTAGACTAAAAATATCGCTAGAATTATAAAGCAAAAAAACTAATCAAATCGTAAATATAAATGCGATGATACAAATCCATCCCCTAGTTATCTCCAGAAACCACCCTGCCTCAAAGGGTTGTCAGTGACTTGTCCCTTATTATCTTTAATCAAGCAGAAGGGAGAGGCACTGAACGCTGCAGTGGGTCTGTATAACAAGGCTCTGCAGGTGGAATCCATAGTCTGTGCTTCCCAATATCTGCGTGCTGCCGCCTCCGCCAGCCAGGGAAAGGGCAGCGAGCACACAAAGGGCTGCAGTGTCTGCACAGGGCCTCTTCAGTCCTCTCTAGCTTCTCCTAATTTCCATCCCCAAAGTCCAGACCGCAGATGCTTCACCAGGCAAAACCTGCCTGGATGACTGTAGGTAAAAATTATGTGGTAACACGCAACAAAGGAGCTGACTAAAGGAGATTTCTGCAATAAGGTTTCCAGCACTTACACAGATGGGATCTACCCAGACTCTGGTCTCTGTGCTCCGTGACAGGACATTATTTATCTTAATTATAATGGATAACTTTAAAACAAAGGGAAAAAAAAAAAAAAAGATTGCATATTCTCTCAATATCCAAGCAGATTAGGCATTACAGTTAAAATATTTGTCAGAAAAGCTAAAACTGCAAGCCACCAAACAAATATAACCATGTAATTCAATATAAACAAATATTTTTTTCATGACACATTAAATATCTTCAATGATGAGGTCACAAAAGACTCGTGTTTGGCCAGGAGAGAGAAGAACATTCATAAAAGAAGAGCTGTGGGATACAGCTCCTTCTGGCACAAAGGGCAGCACCCAAAGTCTGCTCAAGCAGTTCAATGTAAATCACATTTAAACCTCAATTCTGAAATGAAGTCTGGGCACTCACCCTTCTGACCCTCACCTGCTGTCCCCTGAGACACCCAAACCATGCAGGACTGCTTTGGAGCACCCCAAAGAACAGGGGCCGTCTCTGATAACAGATGGGATGTTCCAGAAGGAATTTGCCCCCAGCCAAACTCTGGGGTGCACCAGGACCCTGACGGTGATGAACTGAAGTGGAGAGGGCTGTTCAAGCTTCAGGAAAAATGTAGATTTTTGTTGTATGGGTGTTTGAAAACACAAAGCATGGGTGCTGAGACAAAACCTAAAGCCTTCATCCAGTAGCACTTGGCTTTTGTCAGTGTTTGGTAGGAACTGCTCAGCTTTATGCATGCCTAGGTCCCCCTTAACAGAAAAGGAAATTTGAGCTTGCATTTTAAGTTTAAAATTAAGTTCCTAATATGAAGGCATTAATAAAGAAAAAATTATGACTGATTATTAAGACCCCAATAATTTAATATTTTAATTAAAATTTATATACATATGCACACACATACGTAAATGGAAACAGATTTGCTTGTCTAGGATCTTTATTTTCTGTATAATATCACATTCCAATAGAACAGTGTCCTTAAAAAGTCATCTGTAGGATTGGTAATAGTATTTCAGACTTAACCTGAGGTGTAAGGTGAAACCAGCTGAAAACACTAAACAATATCAAACAGTCTGGGCTAGTGAAACAGATTTTAAAAAAAACCAAAACCAAAAAAACAACACCAAAAACATTAAAGACAAAAAAATAAAGCAAACTTCTAAGGTGGTTTAGTTTTGGTTTTTTTAAATCTGATGTTGTGGGAATATGGGTAAGTAAATACATCAACATTGAAGTTGTTGATGGTTATTTTCAGTGAATCATAGATCTATGTTTCCACAAGATAGGGACAAGGTCCTTAAAAATATAAATTACTAAGTGAAATGTTTCCCTAAATATCTGAAAATTGCACTTTTTTGGGATTTTGTTTTGTTTTTACAATTTTAAATTCTACATTTTGGATCCAGCAGAATTTGGAATGCATTTGAATGATATTTGTACAACAGAAGCTAGAAACTTCTGTTTTAAAAATGAAAGTTATGAAATTAAAAAAAACAAAGTCAAGTTACTCATGGTCATACAATGAAATGGTGTGAACTGGTCATGCTGAGGCAAGTGTGTGCAAATGAAATCATTTGGTAGAGTAGACAGGTAGTTTCCTTGATTTCATGGGCCCGAAGGGATGAGCCATGCCTTTCAGGCTGACAGTGTCTGGGGAAAAAAGATGTCAAAGCAAAACCACCCCCAAAATCTGGCAACATGGTCCTTCTTCACCTGAAGACCAGAGAAGCAGCTGAGTCTTAGAAGCGCCTGAGGAGTGTCATTAGATATTCCTCTGTGGGAAGTCCATGTGAGCACATTGCTCTGTGCTGATTCTTTTTTCCTTTGTGCGGTTCAACCTCACATTTTTATCTCATTATTCTTAGCAGTGGTAAGTAACTATGACAGGAAGACAGAGTGGAAAATTAAGGCTTGTTAAGACTATTATACACCAAAAGGATCATGTCACAAATGAGATTTCAGTCTGCCCAGTTTGGGATATAATTAAGTTATCATGTTCAAGGTGGATGGGTTTGAGACAATAAAAGGGCAGTGGAGGTTGTTCAGTTTCAAAGAGGTGAATCTTTTTATGCGCAGGAGTTCTGTGGATGTGATTTTTAGAGCACTGAGGGCCACCAGCTCTCTCCCAGCAGTTGAACAGAGTCTTCTGCTCCTGGAAAGGGAGAGCAGCTCCAGGGATACCATCATCATTCAGGGTGCTCTTCCTGCTTTGAAAATGCTATTTGATAGTGTCTCATTTCCATGGGCATATCACCAGTGTGCATTCTCCTCTGGCTTTGCTCCATAGGAACCTCTCAGAAATAAGAACAATAAACTTAGCACCCTGTGGAAGACTGACATGTGCTGAAAATGTCACTGTCACATAATTCACTTTTGATGAAAATATATTTAAGGTGGTGAATAATAAGCATATGCCAATACTATGGACCCAGCAAGGAAGTGTGAACAAAACTGCAACAGGAAAACAGTGAGGCTTTTCTTGGTTTTGAGAGAATACAATGAGTCTAATGTTGCTGCTTTCTCATTTTTTTCCTATGTTGTCAGCATGGAAGGCTGGGCAGGACTTTGCTGAATCACTGCTCAGAAGTCAGTCCAAAATTGAGTGAGTCAAGCAGTGTATGGGCTACAGACTGACATGTGTGTTTAGTGTCAGTAGGGTTTGTTGGGCAGCTCTGGAGGGCATAATGGATGAGGGCTTTTTGCCTGCAAGTAGCCACAATAATTATATGAATCACTCAGGCAAATTATATTGAAAGATATCATATCATAAAGCTGCAGAGTTTTGCACTGAAAACAGCCCTTAGAAGGGCTTCAGAAGGGTGTTAACAAAGATGGTGCCTTGCTGAGCTATCTATTATTACACTCACACAAAGAGATCGAGCTGGCATGGGGGAGGGAATGCTGCAGGAAGGAGAGGAAGAGAAGACAGATCATAAAGAGAGACAAATAATACATTTAAACATTATACTCTTCATTTCCAAATTCAAGATGTAAACGCAAAGTATATGTTTGAGGTTTATTTTCCCCCCTACTTATCTTTATTCCTCCCTCCTCCTTTCTTAACTCCACAGAAAGAGTAGGACAAATCTGTCCTCAGGGTTTTGCCCTGCTATCTTTCACCTTTTTCAGTCTGCCACTTCTTCAAAAGGAAATGCTGTCTATTTGTGACTTCAAGCTGTGCAACTAGTGAAATATTAGCCAAGACCTAAGTTCTTACTCTGGCAAAATAATTTTGCTTTTGAGAAAATCTTGGGGCAAGGGGATGTGGGGGAGGGGGTGGTGGGGGCAGGGGGAAGCTGACAGGACACAGGTATAACCAGCAATAACAATCAATTAACACTGTATTAAAAATATCAAACAGCCCTGCTATCTACATAGGAAAGTTCTCCCTTACCTCCCCTTTGCCATGTAGGAATATTATGGAAATGGGAGTCCTGTGGGATATGAAGGTAGGAGCACGGTGTGGAAGGCAGCTCTGTCCTCATCCTCAGGACAGGGAAGAAAGGGACAGTGGTGTCCCTGAAAACAGCATTTGTTGGTGGTCACACTCCTGCAGGGGAGCAGTGGACAGGAGGCCAGGCAGGCTCAGAAGCTGTGCCTTGGCCAGGGCAGCAGGGGGTGACCCCCAGGAACCTTCAGCCCTGCTCCCCATCTCTTCACACCGCCAGGCACTGGATGTTTCCCACTCTGGCAAATACACATGTGCTTGTCCACATGTACATTACTGTAACACAGCATTTCATCATCTGCATCACTATTGCTCCAGTGTTTCAGGGTGATTTTGGCAGTCCCAGCTTCTTTTCTTGGGGCTCCTAATGACAGACTACAATAAGAAAGAATTGCACAAAAGTTGTGTATTTGTTGTTGAGGCTTGAAAACAAAGAATATCAAACAGTCAGGGCTGCTTAGGAATGAGGGAATTAAATTAGCCTACCTGTGCCCCACTGTGCTGAATCTGGTCCAGCTTTCTAGAAATGCTGATTCAGCAAAAGCTGGTGGCAAGGAATCTAACTGGAACAGCAGGAGCAACTAGATTTCAAAGTTTCCTCTTGTCAAAAACACTTTTCTTCAACTTACTAGGCTTGAAATTGCTTGTACATACATTAAAGAATCCTTCTTACCCCCTGCTCGTTTTGCAGTACAGGAAACCCTGACTCTTCTCAAAGCACATCTTTTGGGGAAAGAGCATTGTATAAAAATCTTGATTTTTCATAAAAATCAGCACCAGCATGTTTCCATAAAAAAAAGGCAAACTCTTTTTTTTTTTTTTTAATGACAAATGCCCTCACTATTTTGCCTAAAAATATTTTTTTTATTTGCTTGCAAGATGCAAAAAAAAAATTTTAAAAATTCATGTTTATAGAATACTTTCAATGGCAATAACTCACATTAACTATTAATGGAAGCAAATTACTGAAGTGACCCAGATTTCTTTTTTGCATTGTTGTGAGAAATAGCTGCTACAGAAACCTGCATTTCTGGCAAGCAAAAGCATTTTGTCACTCACAGCTCCTAGACCTATAGGCTAAAGCAGAGAAAGACATATCTGTTCTAAAATGCAATCTAATCATGATAAAACCTAGGTGAATAATATGTCAGATGAGCATGAAACTGACTGTCTAAGGATATTAGCTCCTTAGAAATATCATGGATTCTTTCCTCTGATGTCAATTTAAATTTGGGGATATCTCCGTCAAAGTCAGTGGAGTCAGAACTGTGTAAAACTGACATGATAGAAGGATGTGATCCTGCCTGCCTGTGTAACATCTACCATCTTCATCATTTCAAAGACTGAATTTGGGCCACACATAAAATAAACAGACGTTGTTTTCTGGGGAAGGCATAGCTGCCAAAGAATTGCACTTGAAAAACATCTGTGAGCTTAGTTTTGATCTCAGTGTTAGTCCTCCCAGATCCTCTGCACTGTGCCATCACTACAGCAGTTTCAGAGCATGTCTCATACGCACAGAAACCAAGCTGTGTGCAGACACAAATTTGGGCTTTCTTTGGGGAGCCCTTCCCACACCTCAGAGCACCAGCCCTGGAGGCTCAGGCTCACCTCCTGGGCAGTGCTTTGGCAGAGCTGGCAGCAGGGCACCATCCTCAGCAGCTGAGGAAGGCAGCTGTAGGTCTGCTCTGGGGTTCAGGGTGAAGGTCCTAAGTCTGCCTGTACATGGTACAGCTGATATACATCCATAAACCAGGGCCTGGTTTCAGCCACTCACCTAAAACTACAACACACCACTTTGTAGATGTTCAGGTCCTTCATTGTACTCACTCCTAACACATTTTCTTCCAAAATCTCACCCTTGGGTAGTCAATGTTATAAGGCCTATCTGCCTGAATGTATATATATACACATTGCATTTTAAGCTAGGTAGCTCATTGTCATTGACTTTTACAAAAAAAAGTAGATTTGAAATAAACAGGAACATGAATATTGACTTAAACAACACAGAAAAACATTTCCTATTAGAGAGTTCAAGTGGCTAAAGATAATAAATGAGTCACTATGTGGTATGTCAGTAGTTTCCCAATATTTTTATTGGTGGGTCAAATGAGTCAGTTGACTGTAGGTAGGATTTAAGACAATAGGTAATTTATGTAAAGGTGAGTAAAAATACATACTGCATACCTTTCTGTCTCCACATGTTATTTTTCCTTAATCTGATCCAGAGCCATTTGATAAAAATGACTCAGCTTTTGCTGAGTTGGCCCTGCCACTGACAAACTCACCCTCAGGAAATGACATTTTCTCCTCCCAGAAGTGTACTTGCAATATATTGTCAATCTTAAAGGTTGAAATTTTCAACCTTTAAAGAGTAAAAGAACATGCTTCTCAATTCTTTTAAAACTATTGTAAAAGAATATGTTTTTATTTCCCTTGAGAAGAATGTGAAAACATGAGGTAAATATCATCAGTAAAATTTCTCCATAATGCATTAAGAATCAGCTTTAATCTCCCATGATTTTTCTTCCTTTCAGTGAAATTACTGCTTATTGTCCATTTCCACCAAAAGATGGAACAGCTAAGAAGGGAGAATAATTTAAAATATATGTTTTGTTTGCCTCATTTAAATCAGCACGTCTCCACACATGACAGGTCAACTACCTGCTGAAGATCTAATTCTCATTTTAAAAAAAAAATCAACAACCAAAAATCAACGCTTAACCACCCTTTATATATTTTATAGGTTAATTTCTTTTATAGGTTAATTTATTTTACAGGCTTAATTCACACAATATTTATGAGGCCTTTGGTCCTGCTTTGGTTCGTAGTATAATCCTACAACATTGTCTGAGTCTATGATAGTGGACTGTCCCTTCCAGACTGGAGTTCTATTTTCAGCTAATGTGAACCAGGGTAGCTCAGTAGATGCATCAATTTATACTGGATTTGAATCTCTGAAATTTGAGTCTGTAGTCCTTTTAGAGTTATTGTTAAAGTGAAATAGGCTGAAGGAGGAAAAATGATGAAGTCTAAAAAGGTTTGGAACATTTTTTCAGGTGGCCTTCTCCCTAGTGAAATCAGAGCTCTATCTATAATTTATGGGCAGAACAAGACACCTAAAAATAGGGTTCAAAGAAGCCAGTGCTTTGTGTGAAGCATTAAACAGTAGGAAATGACAAAGAAATGTTCAGACTTCTGCTCTGCCATCAAAGGTTGTTAAATGAACACAGGGTTGGAGGAAAACACCTTTTTCCATTTTGGATTTGCAGCTACAAATGACTCTTGGAATTAGTTTCATCTGTCAGCTTCGTCTTTTCTTGCAAAGAGCAGAAGTGATACTTTCTTGGTATGTGTGAGATCCGTGTTCATATATCTCTGAAACCCACTTTGGGGCAAGAAATTGCACCAATGTTTTCCACAGTTCAGAAAAAAAAATCACTCTCCTTGGAAAATTCTGGGATGCTGCTGAAATTCAGTATTCAATTAGAAATGCTCCATTCAATATAAATTAAGAAAATTCTAACTGAAAGAGAGACTGGAATTTTATCTCACTAGTCTCCTGAGTTATTTTCTCCATGTTTACTTAACTCCTAAATCTCTATATCTGAAATCAGAAAAATATCAGATTTGAATTTAGGCCTCCCCTATCTTAAAATTATCCTTTAACCACCAGGCCACTGTAATTAGGGAGGGATACTCATGAAATATTTTAGTTTTGTTTTAGAATCTACATTCAGATGAGCATGTTAGCTAGGCTGGGAACTCAGGTGCAATTCAAGGGCTTGGCTCTGTGATGATGCCAGACTGGGAAGTTCTGTGTAAGAGGTACAAATAATCAGAATTTTACAGATCATGCAGAAGTAGCCTAATCCATCTGAAGCCAGTGGCAATCCTTCCAATAACTCCAGTAAGCTTTGTGCATGGCTAGCTACGCATCTGTTCTTCTGGGATGATGTGTGTTGCTGGTTTCTTCACTGTGACCTCAAAACCCCACGTGTTCTTACAACAGTGAAGGATCAGTAGCTTCTGCCTATGCATCTATATTTTTGTTTAGCTTTGTTTTGTTTCTCTAGGGGTTTATTGCTGACTTTGTACACTTGAAGATTTTTCTAATATAGTTTTAATTTCTAGGAATTCCTTCCTTGCCTTTGGTACTTGAGAGTGGGAAACAAAAGCAGTATTTCTGGAGCCATGTATTGTGTGCTCACAAGAACAAGTTCCTTCCCCTTCCTCCTGCTGCCTGAAAGACTCTCTGATAAAACCAGTGAATTAATTTTCACATGACTTGTGGTGCTCTCAAGATCTAACATGCTATCTGGGTAGGCATCAACATTTTACAGGAATCTTTTTTTTGCACCTCCAAATTCATAGTTCTCCATCAAAGATTTTAGCCCAAAGAGCACTTAATAAAGCTGGATGACCTCTTGCTCTAGGATTTTTTAAGTCTCTTTCAGACTAAAATTAGATTTCCTCCTTTAAGAAGAGAAACAGACCAAAGTGTGACCCTTGAACTGTCAATCATCTGGAAGTAAAGCAGGGAACTGATTTCTCTCAGAGCAGCAGAATGAAATGCTCCAAAATAATAATAATAATGTGGCTATACATATTTATAAGCTCATAATTATTAGTCTTTAGTATGATTGCTCCTATCTGATATTCAATGGTAATTTTGGCCCATGGATATATACTTTGCCTTAGTTCCACAAGATACTTTAATTTAAAATAAATCATGCTTTACATGAGTTAACCACTAATTAACTGGCAAGTCTCAAATAATAGTCATCTATGAGTGCAGCATCCTTCTGTTACACAGAAGGGAGCACCCAAGATTCATGGATGCCCATAATTGAAAAAGAATGGCAAAGGGTGGAAAGGTTCAGAAAAAAATCTCACAAAATTTTATTAGCAAACCACATATTCAGCATGGAAATTAGAGTATATATTTGCCCCTAAATTCTAATAATAAAAGGAAAAAGAAGAGAGGGAGGAAAGAGGAAGTTAAAGTGAGATCAGACAGGAGAGGAAAGGCGGTCACCTGCCCTGGGTCCAGCCTCGATCCAGGTGGCAGGGCAGCACCTGCACAGCTAAATTTTCCCCACCCTGAGATTACTTTCTTGTTCTTCATGCAAATGAGTGAGCATGTGCTATTCTCTGAAGTTTGTTCTTCTGGACCTCTGTGGACATGGTTTGAGGAGCTCTGAGGGTCTTTTGGTGTTCTTGGTGCCTTGGTCCTGCCTGCTCTCCGAGCTGTTCCTGAGCCTGGGCTGTTCTGTGCTGTGAATCAGAACAGGAGAGTCGGTCCCGGAAAAGTGCAGCCCTACCTCCACACAACCCCTATTCCAGCCACATCCTGCCCTAACTTGCCCACTTGAGTGGCCATTGTTGTTTGAAGCACAGCCACACATTTACTCCTTACTGCCCAGACCTCCACAATTACATCTGAACGCTCTAATCATGTTTGATATGTGTCTACAAATTGTCCAGTAGTGTTTAACATTTCAATTTATAATCTGGGAGTAAATACAAAGCCAGTACTGAGAAATAAATTAATGGAGCAACTTTGGAAAGAAAATAATATAATAATTAATTGATGAAGGGAGAATTCCCTTTCACACACATGCATTTTAAAATAGCAAATTAAACAACTACTTTCTAGGAAAAAAGATGGCAGACCATATGTTTAAAATAAGGGGTTATACTGTGGAAATAATTTTGCATTTTTAAGCAACTATAAGAATGCAGAATAATGAAATTATGTGCTAAAAGATGAAAAAAAAAAAGAGAAATAAATACCAAGAGGCTTGTAAAGGTTTATCCTTGGCTGATAAACAGGAATGAGGGGGAGAAAGGACACATTTTTTCCTTGTTGTGTAGTAAAACTGGTTCTGTACAGTTATGGCAGCCATATGTTAAAAAAGCAATTGAAAAATTAGGGAATATGCAAAGACAGATGCCACACCTTTAGAGATACCTCAATGGCAGTGTGTTTAATTGAATAAAAAGCACACCGAAAGGAAGCTTGTTAACAGAACCTAATAAAAACCTAAATAATTTCTCTCACACCAGGCAGGTAACCAAGACTCAAATAAAAAAAATAACCTCTTGTTTCCCAGAGATCATGTTCCTCAGCCTCTTATATTCACATTGTTAAAAGGCAGTTGTAGCCACTCCTGTATAGCAGAATGTGCCTCTAAGTCATACGATCACAGGACATGGGCAAATGATGAAAACTAAATGGCCTTTTAATTTAGGCGTGGGGGAAATGAAAGAGACCTGTAGTTAGAAGAGGGAATCAGACAAATTCAAATGAGAAGTAAGACACAAAGTTTTAAGAAAGAGGAAGATTAGCTGTTCGAGCAATTTGCCAAGGAAACCAGGGGAAACTTTGATGTCTGCAGATAAAGACTGGATCTCTTTTTGAAAGGGATGATTCTATGAAATAAATTTTTGACACTAAGATTGGAATAAATGGATGAAATTTTATGGCCAATATTTTGCTTCAAAGGTTGGAGCAGAGATCTTTGGCTTTAGATTCCACTTCTGAGAGCCTCTGAATGTAGAAGGAGAATGCAATTTCTCATTAATATAAAGGGAGAAAAGTATGACTGGTTAAGCAGTGGCACTGGCTGCCAGGAAATCATTAAATCTCTACCCGTAGACTTTCAAAATTCATCTGGTAAATGCCCTGGACTACAAGATTTCTAGAGGTCCAGTCTGGTATGAACTTTTCTATGGTTCTTCAGTTTTCCTGATGTGCAAGGTACTGGTGGCATTTGATTTACATAAATGCATTCATAAAAATTTAAAAGCCTATAGGTGGGCTTCCATTTCTAGTGATGTCCTATTGTTATCTGACTGAAGAATGGATGGTCAGTACAACTTTTTATCTGGGTGTGATCAAAGGCAAAATTGCATGTATTTAAGACTTTTGATAGTTGTGGTAAGAAACCCACATAGTTTTTGAATTATAGCATTTATGAATGTACTGTTTGCAAATATATTTTGAGAAACGAAACTGAATAATTGGTAATCCAATCTAGATGTTGCTTTACTCAGGTTCATTTTATAAATAAGGGTTTTGCTCATGCTCCTCCATCCACTCATATTTGGACACTCTGAGGTATGCAGAAAGGATGGCCTCAATCAGGACAATGTGGCTCATTAAACTTCATTTCAAACCCTGTTGAGAGTTTGAAAACTGTGTGCTATGGACACAGTAGGGATTGCATGGCAGAGAGGAGCATCAGAGCTTCCCCTTCCTGCAGGTGCCTGGCAGGAGGGCCCTGGCTGTGCTCCTCTTCATCACCAGCCTCTGGCCACAAAACTCCAACATTCCACCTCCAGCTCAGCTGCTGTGCCTTTGCTGTTCTACTACCCTCATGTACTAAAGGAAATTTTAGTTTAATGCTTTTCTCCATTAAGTGTTATAGTGAAATAATTTCATTGCTTCTATTCTCAAATTAGTAAAACAAAAATGCGTCAAGGGGAGTCAAATTGTTTCTCACAGGGGCAAAGCAATGGTGATCTTGTCTATCTGCAGGCAGAGCAGCTAACTGGGCAGGGAGGTGCTGTGATTTAGCACCTATATCTTTAGATTTTAATTCAGTATAAAGTGACATGATTGCATTGATCTCAGTGCTGATTTACACTATCTGAGAATATTACCATTTATTTTTAACTTGCCTAAATTCCCTATCTACTCTAGCATTGCTGATGCAAAAAGAATTAAAATACTCCAGATCAATCTAGTCTCCCAAAGTAACAATGAAACATTTATAACTGCATCAAGGAAGGTTCACAGAAGCTCTTTTATTCTATCCTGCTCTTAAGAGTTAAGTGAAATTACTGAAGCATGTTCTAAATTTTATCAATCGTGACATATTTTATGCTGGCATAGTATATTCAACAAGTGCATTAGGAGAGTGCTTAGCACTTTGTAATTACACTCATATTTCATTTTAAGATAATTTCATGCTATTCTTTCAAAACACGTCAAATGTGGAGCTGTAGTCTTGAAACAATAGGATGTGATATTAAAAATTCAGATCTAAAATTCTCTTCTACTTCTTTAATGGATATAACTAAAATACAGTGGGAAACTCATTCAAAAAAACCTCTGTATTTAAAGAGATACTATTGATTTAAGTCACTGTTAATTTAATGAAATTCCATTCTCCTTTCTTTTTTCCTACTGTGCTCTCCCCCTTCTCAATGAAAAAATGGGTTTTCAGCACTAGTTCTCTCAGTAAAAATTTATATATTATACTAACACTCCTGATACATAGAATTTAACATAATTAAACAATTATTTATGACATATGGTTTTTACACCTGTGAGGAAGTTACTGGCTGAGTACCAATAGTGTGGATAGGTGGTTACTCTTTTCCAGCAAAAAAAAAAAGACCATATCCTCTGTGGATATGTGTTTTCTATATTTAGTTGTGCTTCATGCAGAGTCTGAGAAACAACTAGACAGTGCAGATTTATCCATATCCATTTCAGTGGGAATGCCACAAGTAAAGATGTTGTAAAATCAGGGCTTCAGCAAGAAAACAGCAAATCTTGGTCCTAATAGGACAGAAGTTTTGGATGGAGAGGGATTGGAGCCAATTAATGCAATGACAAGTCAAGGAGAGCCATGGGAATGGCACCCAGGAGGAATTGCTGGGCTGGCTTCAAGCAGCAAAGGGAGAGGCTGTGACCCAGCAAAGCAAGGGCTGTTCCCTGTGCGAGCCTGGGCCAGTGCTGCAGCGGTGTGCAGCAGTCCCAGGTGATCCAAGGCTGCTCCAAGCCCTGCTGGCTGCACAGCCCAATGCCCTGGCACTGCCCAACACGCACACAGAGGGTGAGCCTTCCACCACCCAGCACCCCAGACCATGTGCAAGGAGGCACTGCAGCTCGGATAGAGCTCTCTGCCAGCTGAGAGACGCTGCAGATTTATCAATAATCCCGCTTCATTCTCTGAGGAAAATAGAAGTGATCCGGTTCTGGAAGCAGAGGATGAGGCTCCCTAGCTGGGGAGCGAGGCAGACGAGGGCTGGGAAGGCTGCCACCAGACACTGCCTCCACACTCCGTCTGTGCTGTTTGTTGTGCCATGTGATAGAGCTCAGCGTTGGCTTTTTGCACACTGCTGTACAACCCAGGAGCACTCGAGTGGCAGGAATCAACTTGGGTAGCTCAGGAGAAAAGGCTGTGCTGCTACCGGCTCAGCACTGGCTGTGGGAGCTGGACACGGGCTCTGCAGGGCAGGACTGGGCTGGAACCACCCTGCAAAAACCCCAAACATGGAGCTTTGCAATGGGGCAGGAAAAGAGACAGTTGTGATCCAGTAGTTTTCACAGCTGGATTGCCAGATTACATTTAAAGGGTACAATTTGAGAAATTAAGAATACGGGCTGGCCCAGGGTTTTTGTATGTGTACAAAGCATACAGCTCTGACATGGAGCTCTGCAGTTTGTAACAGCATGATCAGCACCTGATGAACTGACTTACAAACATTGTTTTGCTTTAATTAAGACGAATACTGCACACCTCAAAGGATTGATGCATATTCATGTAGCATATACAGCTCAGGCCATTCACCTGAACAGAGATTACAGCCCTCAGGTTATAGGAGGCTCTAATAAAGTTTGTGTCACATGTAATATATCACCAGTCATGCAATGTACTGTGATTTTTGTTGGGTTTCTTTTCAATCAAGTTCTCAGTAGGTTTTCTCCATGACTCATTTTCACATTCTCATGCAATGCAACAAAGAGTTGCTTAAATCACTGTGGTTATCCCGGGCTGGGAAAATTCACAGGTGAGTATGTCATGTTGTTTGGCATGAACAGTAACCAGACAGTTCCTTTATTTAGTGTAATTAATCCTGCCTGCAAGTAGTGGCATTTTCCACAGACTGCACCATTAAGTGGAAACCTAGTTTTGAAAATTGATGCTAGTTCCTCAGTTGCATTCTTGGTTAAGGTTGGGTGTGTAATATCCCACAAGGTCATCTAAGGGAAGGAAATACCTCATGTTTCCCAACATCATCAGTCCAGTCATGACCTGATTTTGCAATCTTACTCATATTAGGCAATTCCCTTGCATGTCGTAGGATTACTTGCAGTAGCTCAGGCCACTTGCTTTGAAGGATGATGACCTTGAATCTAAATTATCTGCTCCCTAATATCCTTGACTGTAGGAGAGGAAACAATCTCTCATACAGAATTAGAAGAGGAAGATGATCTTGAAACAGCACATGCAAATAACCTCCTACCACTTGTTTAATCGAGTAAGAGGTCAGCTCCCAAGAAAAATTTACATCCACGATGTATCATTACCATTATATAATATCTGCCAAAAATATTTGCTGCAGTAGAAGTGTAGAACACGGGGTTAATAACCATTGCAAATGTTCTTTGCTGAATGCCAAGCCAGCCCAAAATAAAGCACTCACTGTGCATTAAACAACAGCATCTAATGGTGGCAACCAAGGGGTCAGACAACATTATTGCTTCAAGTTCTTATTCCGTGGATGCATTTTTGGCCTTGGATCCTTCTTTACAGTATAAATTGCTAGCTTAAAGAGTATTTTTAAAAGCAATCCTTTGAACAGGAGTGGGAAGAGCATTTAAGCAGCTCCAAAATCCCCATAGACACAGAGTTGGTAGAAGCTGCCAGGGGAATGTACTAATAACCCCCAGAAATGTACTATGATTGCCATTCTCCTTCCTTCAGTTTTAAATTTCCCCATCTCAGCCATAAATACATAGGTCATGTCCACCTTGACCACAGAGATCAAATATGTTCTTTGCAGCATTAACTTCGAGGGAGTTTTCATTTTTTTATTTCAGACTTTTTTTCTGAGGTTGAAATGAAACCTTGCTTTTTATTTTGTGAATTCTTTCAATAGAAATCTTTTTTTCTAGGAATTCTCAGAGAGGGTTATTTTATGCTGCTGCTAGTCCTTGGGTCAAATTTTCTCTTGTTGTAGTGATTTAAATGGAGCTTTGCCAGCTTGCAGCAATAGGGGATATATTCCCATGAGTTTTATATCATGAAATTTTATTGCTGATGTTGGTTCCTGGGGTTGCCATATACCTGAAGAACTGTGGGCAGAAAACCAAGAACTCCATGTGATAGTAGTTCTGTTTGCTGCACGTGAAACTTCACTGACTTCAGATATCCTCAGGTTTATATTGTCTATAAAGTGAACGCTATCATCAGACTATCTCATATTACAAAGGTAAAAAAAAAAAGGCTTGCTGTAATATTTTCTTGCAGGCAAATAAGGGTAGGCTTTCTCTAAAACATCTGATGAATTTAGCAGCAAGGTCCAATGCAGCAGAGCCAGATCTCTCTAATCCCCTTTCACCTCTAATATTTTCCTCCACAGGCTGTTGTAGGTCAACTATTCCTACATTGACTATACTAAAATATTGGTTGTTTATAGTAAAGCTTTTTGCAGTAAAGACTGTACAAACAGAAAATAATTTTGGTCAGCCTTACTGATAATATTTTAGATTTGGTAGTCATAAGAATACTTTTTGTCTATGATTATGAATGAAATAAATTGCATTAAATTATTAAATTGAATCTTCTATTAAAGCATAAGAAACATCATGTTGTTTCAGTTAATGAAGTAACAAGAGCAGTTAACCTTGTAATGAATTAATGAGTTGTGTTGGAAAGGTTTGTAAAGTAGATAATGAGGAAGTTGAAGCAGAGAGTGTGCTTGAAAGACATCTGTGAAGTTGTTTTGTAGGGCATTTGACAAGTTAATATTTGACAGCATTGCCTGTAATGACACTGTAGAATATGCATGATGTAATTCTTTAGTTATCCAATAAATGTTAAGTGTTTTGTAAGGTGGGCACTCAGTCAAGGCTTCCAAATGTGGATATAAATGAGATAATTTGTGGAGAAGGAAACCAACATATTTAACAATGTGGAGGAGAGCAATCTGGCCCTGAAAAGAACACTCTAGAGCTCTCCTTCATTTGCTCCTGCTAAGTCAGACCAACTTTTTGGTAACAAGCTGTTAAGATTAAGTTCTTATAATATTTGTGCATATGCTCAGAACTGGAGTAAAAAATTTACAGTTTGTTGGTTTTAATGGGAAAAAAAACAGTATTTCCTACACTAGCTTTAATGCAGCTGTTTAGGAGCACAAACCTAATCAAAGATCACAGAATCACAGAATATTCTGAGTTGGAAAGGACCCAGAAGGATCATCAAGTGCAACTCTTAAGTAAATGGTCCATACAGAGACTGAGCCCACGACCTTGGCATTATTATCACCATGCTCCAACCGAGCTAATCTGTGCCAAGGTAAGCAGTCATTATCTCATTTGACCTAAGTTTATATCAGACCAGAGACACTAGTTATTAAAATACCTACATCCTTTACTGCATCACACATATCCCAGTTCCAAGGAGTTTTCTCACCAGGGGGAAAATCTGCTTTTTAATTTGCTGTCCCACCCATGTGATAGATCCTCTCTGTGGACCTCCACATGGAGAAGTGTCTTTAATCCTCAGCCCTGTTTATCCTCCCTTTTGAGTAAACTCACACTAATTCTTTGACTACTAGCAGTCTAAGCTCAATTTGAGTAGCAGCAATCCTTCAATGCAAAGCCCATCTTTCTATCTCTACAATGTAGGAAAATCCAGAATTAAGGCTTTCTCCCAATGACACCTGAAAATCCCCACACCTCCTGCATCTTCCTTGGCAGTCTTTAAGGAGATCACAATTCCTTTTCCTCCCTTTTTGAACATCCTTGTTAGCAGTAGAAAGGAATTACTGAGAGCTGCTCAAGAGATGCTTTTTCCGATTCAGCTGTGCCTAGTGGAACCTTGGTCTCAGCCATGGCTCCCCAGAGGGATGATATTCAAACTCAGGAGAGATCAAATGTAATGGGAATGAGGCTTTAGTTCTTTTTTTTAAAAAAAACCTCTTTCTTTCTTCTTTTTTTTTTCTTTTTTTCCCCCATGTTTTGGTTTCTTTGCGTGGTTTTGCAGAGGATTTGTGGTTGGTTGATTGGTTTGGTTTGCTTTTGCTTTTGCTTTTTTCGTTAAGTTTCTGTGTTTCCTTCTTGCTGGGCTCTAAAGCTAAAGAAAAGGAATCAAGCCTAACCCTCACATGACGTGATGCTGTGACACAGGGAAGGAACATCTGCATGCCTAGTCCTCTTGAGAAAATGACCAGGCTTTTTATTTATAGAAAGCACAGTTTCTGGGAATTTCAGTCAAGAAGCAGGATGCTGCATTCCTATGCACTGCATAGTTTGGAGGAAGGGGAGAGGAAATCAGTCATTTCCCCTATTTGGATCTAAGCAATCCACAAGTTTTTCCATCAGTGACTATCTGCACATTAGGGTCTTGAGCAGCATTGTAACACTGAAGGATGTTGCATCAGATGTGGAATTGTGGAATTTCCAGCTTGGCTTGGTTTCTGCTGCCTGTTTCCTGATTTTTTTTTTAATGAATTGTTATTTATTCTTTTTTATTAAATGTTGTTCTCTCCTAAACTTGAAGTTTTAGAAGGCTGATATGCAATCACAAAGCCAAATTCTGTTTTACTTTTGATCTGACTCTGCTTGGTTTGGGGCTTTGCCCTTTGCTTGATTTGTGTGGACTGGATTTTTGCATTGAGAGGAACTGTATTGTCTGCTCTATGGTGACTGATAGCAGGATTCGTGGAATTTCAGCTGTTGCAGTGGGAACATGAGTTAGGGTGTCACTGCTCTTCTTTGCCTTTGTTCACCTCCCTGAGTGTATTGCTTTAAGGAAACAAAGCAGACACACTTCTGTTTGAGGTGTTTCTACCACTCTCTTGAGATTAGGAGTATATCAACCACATATTTATCTTTCTGTCCTCAAGCTTTTACAAGGAACTCCTCAAAGTGTTTATGTAAGAATCTGATTACATTCTTGGTAAAAGAGCTCCAAGGAGAAGACGTGGTTTGTTGCAGACTGGAACCCTTTTTTCTTTGTGCTATCAAAGGCCATTAAATTATTTCACAATGAGTAATGTGTGGTACAAGTTTCAGAGCCATATAACTGGTTATTTATTTATTCTTATGCAGAAACAGTATATACAGGGTGCAGAGTGCTCTCACTACAGAAATAGGCAAACATTATTCAAATTTTTATACTGTTTGTATCAGAATTCACATCACTATTTCTGGGAGAGAAAAGAAGTCACAGAGAAGATCACACAGCTTGTTCATAGACACCCAGCAAATGTCCCTTTGATATAGTCAGTGAACCCAGTTTTTTCTAGTCCTTATTCAGGATTTCCCTTAGCTCAAGTGTAAATGAACACACATGAATCTATGTGTGGAGAATAAGACCCCCCAGTGGAGACAGAACTGGATGCCTATATTAAAATACATTACTTTCTTTAGTTTTTCCTTTCTTCTTTTCTTTCTTTGTTTCCTCCTTTTAGTTTTTCTTTTTTTTTCCTTTTTTTTTTCTTTTCTCATTTTTCCTCCTTCTTTTCTGTTTCTTTTTTACTTTTCTTTCTGCTGTGCACATGGTGCACATATGAATCCTGTCTTAGTTTTTTTTTTTCCCTCTAGAGCTGCTTATACCCTGTGGTTACTTCAGTGATAAGGTTCAGCTGGTCTGACATACGACTTTCCTGCTTCCTTTCTTTGGTATCATATCCCTCTCATAAGTTAGTATTCATTGTGAGATTGGCAATGAGGCAAAGGAACTGTGCTTCAGCAATGACAATGCAAGGAGTTTTTTTTGTTTCTGCGTTCAGATTTTTCTCTCTTGAGCAGCAAATATCTTAAATTTGAACATGAAAGTCTGAGATACTCATTACAAACTTTCTTCAAAGTTATTGGAGAAAAATGAGTCTCAGTAGGGGTATTTATTTGCCCTGTCTTGGGGGTCTACATTTATCCTCTGTGTGTGAAGGGAACTGAGAGCTGGGCTGGACACAAGTATGTGAGAAAGTTAGCAAATTCACAATAGGTCACTCCACTTCTGCATTTTTTCATTCCTCCCACTAATATCCCACCCTTGCCCAAAGCTGATTTTGTTTCTCTTGAGCTGGAAATCGAGTGAGTGGGGAAGAGGGAGAGGCTCGCCTCAGTGTCAGACCTACAACAGTGCTAAACTGTGGTAAAGGTGATGGCAGGAGGCTGCAGCTTTGCTTTTTAGTCCTTGCACAGTCGACAGGTTGTTTTCTGCTTCCTTGTTGCAGTCTTTTGCTTCTCAGCACATCCTAGCATTTTATTCATAAGGGAAATGTGACTGAAAATGCCAGCTCGAAAATATCATGCACAAAAATCTGCTGCCTCTTTGTGTCTGCTGGCTGCCTGTGACATCTCACTCGTTGCCCTTGTAGCTCACTGCTGGTTTTCTTTGCAGTCATGCTAACTGAATTTACATGCTGCAGTGTTTCCAAGACCACTGCTGTCCTTCACCTACCCCAGTGGCACTACTTAGAGCAGGAGGAAATGGAAATGTTACAGCTGTCATAGCTGCCCTTGCTGCCTGGTCTTTGGAAAGGGAACTGCATTAGGCATTAATTATTCTTATTTCCTCTCCTTATTCTATCTTTGCTTCTCTCTCCTGCTGACCTTTCTAAATATTAGGGAACTCTGATTTCAGTCTGTCCCTCACCTCCACCTGTCCCTGGCTAGAAAAGGACAAAGAAAAATCACAGATGTTTTGTGTAGCTAGAGACCAAGGGTTATATCACAGAATCATGGAATGTCCAGACTTGGAAGGGAACCACAAATATCATTGAAGTCCAGTTCCTGACACAGACTCTGTCCCTTTGCTGCCAGGCTGCCTGGGGAGCTCAAGTAGCCTGGGAGAGCTCAGCAATGCCCTCACTGCACAGTGAAAATACACTCTGCTGAATGCCCTTACACTCCCTACATGCTGCACTCCTTGAAATTTAGCACGTAGAATTATTATTCATTTCACACTTTTTAGGAACTAGAGGTCAGGACTATGTCAAACTTTGTAATCCTTTCATGAACAGATGCAAACTCTGTACCATAGTTCAGAAATATCATTTTCTGGCTCTGCTCCTGGCTTAGTGATGACCCTAAAGCTACCTATATGGACAGATTAGAAAGATCTGGTATTAGACACGGGCACAGAAGCTTATGACCAGCAGAGGACATTGAGCACTGCCGTTGCTCAGAGCACTTGAACTCCTTAAATTAATCCAAACCTCTTCCTCCTGTCCTGTTGGCAGGCAAGCTGAATGGCAACCAGGTGTGCAGGTCTGTGTATCACCCTGCTGAGACTGACCATGCCTAGGCAGTGAGAATGTTCCTCACCTATTCACAGGTATCAACCTGCAAAAACAGCTTCCTGATAAGAGCCACTGAAGCAGAAGAGCCCATTAGTACCAATATGGAATTTGAGCAGCCTATTAAAGGCACTGTTTAATATGCCAAAGCTGACAGGGGTCTGGATTTGATGACCTACAGGGAGATTCTTTTTGCTTTTAAGACTCAGTGAATGATAAAGTCTTTGCATAAATTTACAGAGAGCTTTTTATAGTGAAGGGGGGAAAGGAGCGTGAAAGTGCAGACTGTAAAATGTTGTCAGGGATAAGTTGCCACTGATGTGGAAGGGAAAAGCTGGTAGCAACCCAAAGAGTTTATAAAACAAGGCAAGTGGGAAGGTGTCTGATCCATTGAACTTGCTCTCTACTTTATGAATACTCTGCTTTCCTCTCCCCACCTCCTTTCCTTTACACACAGGACTTGCATGGTAGACAGTGAGTGGAATGTAACCACACATCACTTGTCTCTTGACTATTGATTCTCCAGTTTTTCTCCTCTGAAGACTGGCTTTCCATGTCTGCTAGAGAAAAGTCAAAGTGTAGGCAAGGGCAAGGTAAGCATTAACATCCTGTGAGAGAGGTGTGCTCAGTGACTTGAGCATAGTGACTGGCTCAGGATTAGTCATGTCCTCTCAAAAGGAAGAATTCGGTTTTCCTGGACAGGTCAGTGAAAATGTCTGCTCATTTCCTACTGAGAAGGAGAAAGTGAAATGGGTGAAATGGTTGAGAAAAGGAAAATAGGACAATAAGGAAAATATGTCCTTTTACAAATGAGTGATATCATAATTTTAAAAATTGCATACAGGTTTGGCCTACTTACCTCAGAAACAAAAGGGCCCATAGAGGATGCACAATAAAAGGCCAAAATACTGGTGCTTCATGTTCATCTGGTGCTCAGAAACATCCCAATGCAGAGTTCTTCAAGGCATTGAAATGAGAAACAGAAACTACCTTCTGGAGGTGTTTCTCCTCCATTCCTCAGGCTGGCCAAAAAAACAATTAAAGCTGGTCTCTAAATCACTCCCTGAATAGGTGGTGGAAATGCAGTGACTGCTTCACACTCTGTCCACACACCCATCTCCACATTCTTTACAAGCTCTTTGGAACAAAGGACTCAATGACCTTGGCAGCATCACCATTGCCTCTAGTTTCTGTTCTCACTATGAGGACAAGCAGGACAGAGACAGAGCTGAATACAGGGAGCTGGGGAGACCTGTGCTGGGGTGTTGATTATGGCACAGCCCAAGATCGATTCATTCTCTGTGACTTCTCTCCTTGGCAGGATTACAGAAAAAGTGTCAGCTGTTGGGGTGCAAATATGTACCCTCTGCACTGAGATATTGGTAGGTGGTGGTTAAATTGCTTTTGTCACAATGCTCTTACAAATTACCAGGACTTAGGAGTCTTCAGGGTCCTAGTACCTGTGCTGTGGATCCTCACTGAGATTTTCTGCAAATGTGGATTTTTTCTCTAGTGCAAAATTGTTTTCCAGATGAAGAATAGTAGGGTTCAAAACCAAATATCCGCTTCCCAAATAGAAACAGCTTTTTATGATCATTATTATTATTATATTAGGAAGAGAAAAATTATAAAGCCCTTAGTAGAGGTCCCAGTGTGCCTGTAGCTGGTGAACTGGGAAAAGGGAAGGAGCACATCTCACAGCTCTGTGAGATTGGGGGTGTCCTTTGTGCCAGGTGGCACCACATCAGCAGAGAGTGAGTGAAGGTGGGAGCATATTTATTTCCTTAAATCCTGGCATCTGTCCCTGCATCCTTCCCTCTGCTGAGGGAGTAGTCATGGAAACAGCCAAGGACAGCCCTACTCCAACAGCAAAGGTTTGGTCCCTTCTGTGGGGCAAGGAGAGACACTGAGAAAGAAAAAAACGCTTTCTGAGGTGACAGGGTCATCCTCAAATACATTTAGCAAGTGTCATCAAACCTTTAATTTCAGACAGAACTGAAAGGGACAGGAGAATCCTCGGTTTAGTGCCTCCTCTAAAGGACACCTGAAGCAATTTTGCTGGTTTTGCTTTATGTGAGAAAATGTTCAAAAGAGCTGTTGCAATCTATCATGTCAATAACTCCCAGACAAAAGGTGCCTAATAGCATTGACACAACAGACTATAACGGCTGTGTGGGAATCTTTACTTTTATTATTATACCAATGACCCTTAGATTATGGAAATGTTTGCTTCTTTCCACAGAAATCCATACTATTCTGTTAAGTACCATGAAAAGAAGATGAAATGAGAAGAGAGCAGTGATATTCAGCATGCTAAAAAATAAAAGGCATTTGAACCACTTTCTATTCAGTCCCTGTTCACATTCTTAATAGGAACAATTAAAGAAACATGCCAAAGTGTCTGAGCATATATATCTGGCACTACTAGCACTGCTTTCTGTGTTACATCTTTAAAATGAGGCAAAAGATGGGAGTGAAGTACAGATCTCTGACCTTGACTTTGCTAATACAAACACATAGCGCAGTGTGCACACCGTATATTTTGAAAAATCCTTGGACTGTTGTCCCCAGGGAGAGCAGAAGGACTAGAAGGACCTGCACATGACAGATGCTAATCATGTCACACTTGTGTGCACCTTCCAGATACTATGGTGATGAGGCTGTTTAAGTCTCCAGACAGAAAGAGACATGGACATTTGTGCTGAATAGCCTGACTTTTTGCAATTTAAAGATGACCTTTCACATATTTTTTCCTATAGGTTTGCTCTGTTAATATTTATACAGGGAGGTATTAATAAACAGTAGCCTTTCATAAGTAAGTACTCAGCAAGTAAACCCACTGTCATTTATCAGTGGGAAGGGAAGGTATAATAGATTTCATCATTTTGAAGTCTATGCACACAAAGTTTAATTTACCAGTTTTCCCAAGGGCCAGCAGCATGGATTTATAGCTCATTGCAATGAGGTCCTTGACTGTAAAACAGCTGGTTATACAAGCAAAATAATGTATAAATGATACAAATATAAATAAGTATTAGAGAATAAACATAATGATTAGAGCTGAATAAAGGCAAGCTAACTTTAATTCTGGCTACAGCAGCCTGGAGTAAATAATACTGGACAGTGTTAGGGCAGCTGAATTGCTGTTCAGTGCTGTTGCAGAATCACAGTATTCATGCAGGTGGGCAAATATGAAAAACCAACAGTACTGAGTGAAGAAAACCTTCCTCACCTTTTTGCTTAGGGTGGCTTTTTTGAGACAGTCAAAGTGTAAATCACCTGTACATCTGGTTGGCACAGAATCCATCAGGGTGACTTAGCCCAGTGACAGCTGCCTGGCAGGGCAACAGCAAACCTGGAGCACATCTCAGAGTTCCATCCCCTTCACCCTGTGTGTGCTGAAAAGAGCTGAATCAGGGTGTGAAATCAAGGCCCATTCAGATTAGAAAAAAGGTGTAATTGGTAAATAGCTATTATAGTTATATTATAGTTATTTCTTTCAAGCAGAATGTCCTAGCAGTGCAGAAACAATTGATTAAAGAGAGGCCACCTCTCTGTCTTTGAGCCCTGTTGGAGTTTATACCAACCTGCTTTGTGAAAATGGTCCAGCAATCACAGTTCTAGGAGGTCAGTGTGTTCCCACTCCCATTCCCATCACCAACCTGCTCCATACCCACACAGAACCCTCGCCATCCCGGTACTACCTCTGTGCTGCATGTATTGATGTTGACTCATAATAGCAGGAGGCTGTAATTGAGGTGGCTGTCTAATCTTCCAGAAGGCTAAACTGTAAACCCAAGGAGTGAAATGAGCAGTTGAAAGTCCCAGGCCACATCTAAGAAAGGTTTGAAATTAGAAACTGGATTGGAAGCATGTGCTTTGAAGCCTTGTAACCACAACTATCTTGCCTTCTTCCTAGCCTTGACTTTCTTTCATAAAAGGAAGGAAATGTTGCTCTACCTCACAGGGTAGATGACACAGAGTGTGATTTTTCAGGCCTCACGTGCTAAGTGAGGGCAAAAAAAAGACAAAACAAAAAGTTATGAATGTGATGAATGTAAGCAAGCTAAACTTATTTTATTAATCTGTATTAGAGTGGAGTGGATTTTTTTAAAATTTCCTATCACTCATCTCTAAATAATTCTTTAACAAGTATATTAAGTTAATTTCTAGCTATTCCATAAATGGGAGTAAGCTCCAGGGCTTTCCCTTTGCTGAATTGGGCCAGGAATTTTTATTTTTCTTTACTACATGGGAGTCATACAATATTGTCCAATACTCTTTATTTCTTCACTAGCTGACAGAAACAGTTATAAAAGATTTTTCTGCTTGCTGTTTTACAATAGTAACACTTTTAGTGTCGTGGTTGAACCTCAGCCAGCAGTCAAGCACCAAGCAGCCTCTTTCTCACTCCCCCAGCATCGGGATGGAGGAGAGGGAGGAGTGGAAAAGCTCATGGGTGGAGATAAAGGCACTTTAACAGGTAGAGCACATGCAAATCAAAACAAGGAATTAATTCACCATTTCCCCTGGGCAGGCAGCTGTTCAACCATCCCCAGGAGAGCAGGGCTCCACCACATGTAATGGTGACTTGGGAAGACAAACACCATCACTCTGAACATGCCTCCTTTCCTTCTCTTTCCCCCAGCTTGACACACTGAGCAGGATGCCACAGAAGTGGGATACCCCTTGGGTCAGCTGGGGCCAGCTGTCCCCTCCCAACTCCCTGTGCTCCCCAGCCAGAGGATGGGGTGAGGGACAGAAAAGGCCTTGGTGATGTGTAAGCCCAGCTCAGCAATAACAAGGCCATCTCTGTTTCCAGAAAAAATCCATACAGACATATCCTAGCTACTGTAGAAAAATTAACACTGCACCAGCCAAAACCAGAACCAAAGAGAAAGAGAGAAAAATAAAATATTGAGTGTTTATTCTAAGTTTGTGTCTCTCCAAAATAACAGGGCAAATGGGTTGTACTTGTAGGAAAAAAAAATAGGCTCTGTGGTTTAAAAGATCTGATGATACCAATAGTAAATCCACATTTCCTTTACTTTTTTAACATAATTTTTGTTTAATTGAAATATGACATCAATATAAACATTTAACTCAATTTGAAAAGGAATAGCTAGTTTCCATGAAGCAATAGTTCTTGCTTCTTCATAGTATGAAAAACGGCTTTCTCTAACCTACTACAAACTTTATCTAGATGTTGAGCCTAAAACAAGGGGCTCCAGGCAGTGTTATGATGAAAAAGCTCTCACATCGAGGTCTCTTTGCACCGCAGCCTATCCTTGACAAATCCTGGCCAGTCCTCATCCATCTGGAGCTCTCAGCTCTCCTTAGTCTGAGCCTTAGACCTGGCCCCAAGCTGGGAGCCACACCAAGACATTCATGCCAACAGGTTCTCTGACTCCACCTTTCCCACTGCCCTCTCCTTTCTAATCCCCCTACTACTGCTGATTCTGGTTTTCTTTCCACCAGTCCTAGCCCCATACACAACCAGAAATTTCTCCTAAAAACATTCTCCTTGCAGCCTGTGCTTTCCTTTGGCAGTCACACTCCAGCTAGACCTCTCTTCCTCTCAAATCTGGTGGCAACCTTAGCTCTAACCCTAACTATAGGCTGAGCCTTACACAAAGCTTCCTAGTGTGTGCCTACACAAACAATTTCTCATATGAAAATTTGTCCTACCCTTTATTTTGGCAACTGCTTTCCAATCCCACAGCAATTGGATTTCTCAGTTATCTCTTTCCTCCACCACTAACACCACTAGGCATTAGACTGGGTCCTCAAGCATGTGTCCAGATGCTTCCTCCCCCCACACACATATTAGTTATTTTGGTAACCTATTTGTTCTCTTTGAATCCCCTTCTCAGCCACATTCCAACTGCTGGTTGGATCCCTCTTTCTTGGATGCTTAACTCTGGTAGTAAGAACAAATGGGTAGGACCTTGGATAGGGTCTTATGGTCATTGACCACACGGAAAAAGTCTCCCAGGCAAGGTTTCCAGTCTTTACAGACTACCTGTTGCCACCTTCCTCCAAGTGAAGGTCTTGGATAATTTTCTTCTCTCAGCTTTAAACTTAAAAGTAAACCTTACCTTAACCTGAGCTTCAGAAAGGTCCCAAAAATATGGCTGAGACCAAGACAACCTCATGGAAAAACTGTCCTGTTGTCCTATCATTTTGCTTTGGCAGCCCACTTTCCTCTCATACTCCAATGGGAGCTCATGGCTCTGCCTTTCTCTCTCTAAATGATGAATTTAAGCCTCAGCCTAGCAGTACTCCATATGTCCATGCTCCTTCAGGCAGTATTAATACCAAAATAGCTTTTAAACCACATTCCCTCTGCTCCCCACACTTTGCTTTGGGATCTCATTTCCAGCTGCAGCCCTGTGATCTCTCTGTTCCTCACCCCCAAACCTTGCCCTGACCCCACCTCAAACGGCAGCAGCTGTACAGAAAGGCAGCACAGCTCTGATGTTCTTTTTCAGCTTTTAGTCCATGCTTTTATCCTTTCTGACTGCTTATCTTTGGCTTCTGAAGATAGAGGGGTGGGGGGAAAGTGGGAGGTATCATGAGAAAGGGGTTGAGGGTTAAAGTTCATAAGACTCTGCCAGCTACACTTTAAAGTGCAGTCTGTGCTATATATACTTCTATCCTAAGAGCACAAGAGCTGCTTGGATTTTCATAAGCACATAAGACATCTGTAAACATCCAGAGATTAGGCTTGTGCAAATCTGCACATTTGAAAACTGTCCCAATCTTACAGCACTTTGAATCATTATCATATTAACAATTCATGTAGTTCTAAGAAACTGAGTAATTCATGGGCTTCTGAATGTCCTTTCTGATTTCCATTAAAGTCAATGTCAGTTTTGCCTTTGAATTCAATGAGAATGCCCAGCTATGACAGCTATTAAGTATCTCTCCCACTGTTACAGTAATGAGCAAGGCTACAATAAGTGAGAGCCCAGTCTTGAAGACCTAAAATAGAGAGAGAAAACACTTTAAAAATGTCATATGCTCCCATTTCACAGATGGAGAAAAAATCAAAGAGAGATTTATAGCATGTTTACACAGATGGGTGCAGCCAGAATCAGCTGTGGTGCAGAAGCCGTATTGCTGCATTAGTTCATTGTGAGTGAGCTAATTAGGATTTTGACAGTCTTTCTTGGGTGAATCTAGTTGTGGCCTCTTCAAACTTTACTGCCACCAGCTGTCTGCTTTACACTTCTACCAGAGATTACTGCCCCTACATCTGGCTCAGCAGATGTGCTCGTGCATCAGCTGCTCCATTTCACAGTTCAGCATCTCAGCTCCAACCTCACCAAAGGTGGGCACACACTGAGGTATGGAGATGGGAGCTGCATGGCCAAGACACCAGCATGTGTCTGTCCATAAGTATGTGCTTTCTGCTGGGACAGTAACTTCTGCTGGAGGAGTCAGAGCGATAAAATAATATCTGGAGTCTCCTGAAGCAGAGGATCTCTTCAGCACAGGGACACTTGGGCATATGGGTCCCAGATGGAAGCTGGCTCACATCCACAGGCTCAGAGCACAGGCAGAGTAGCTCCTGTTTGCCTGCTTCCAACCCCTTGAGCACATCTAGATATATTGTCCAAGGTGACACAGGAAGTCATGGCAAAAACCCAGCTTTCATCATCACAATTTCCAGAAGACCTTGAGCTTCTAAAAAAAAAAAAAAGACCATGCTGAAGAGGTGGATTTCCAGGAGGAGAAAGTGTGTTTAAGATCCTCTTCTCTCCTCCCCTGGAGTACATATGTTCAGTGGCTCCTGTATCCATATGGCAGTGAAACCAATCACACTGTAGTTGTACACAGCCCTGTTCTTTCCCCATCCTCCACATCCTTAACTGGTTTTTACCTAAGGTTGAATTCTGAATGGTGGCAAGGACTCAGTCTCAATGGAAAGTTCAGAATCCCTAGGAACTTCTTTTTCCTATAAATTATTTACACTTTTGCAGCGCCTATAGCAGTATTAAGCCCTCTGGGCAAGGTTTTTTTCCATTTGCTGCCTCTTAAACTGAAATAGTGGAATTTTTGAGATTTTATGATTATGCTTTATAATTTACATGGTTTTATTTTATTTTATTTTATTTTATTTTATTTTATTTTATTTTATTTTATTTTATTTTATTTTATTTTATTTTATGCTTTATTTAGCTTTGGTCAGAAGTACCTTCCCCTCATTTGAAGTGTGCACCTAGTTTCTCTCCTTTCCTTGCAATCCCCCAAAGACTTGCTGCACCTCAACCCCCTTATCCCCTCCCTACCTGTCTACTTTCAGATAGCCACAGCCTCACCTTTGGCTCACTCGTATTTCCTGCAAGGGAATCAAGAATAACATGCACTCCAGTGCTCCAAACAATAGCAAAATCTCCTGCATGGAATTTTGGTTTTCAGATCCAAAATCTCCCTGTTTTAGCATGGAGTTTGAACAAAGACCTTGTTTCTCTGCCTGCTTTAAGCCTTCAAATTGCAGCACTCAATTTTGGCTTTGAGATGCAACAATTTAAATCCAGGGTGAGTCCCTCCAGACCACATAAGGTGTTTGGGTCTGCAATTTTGGTCCATCTATGATTTTTTTTGGACTGTGCACCATCTGGAACTTTTGACATTCATGTTCATTCCTCTCTTGAACCTGGAGCTCCCTGTTTGATCTCAGGGAATTCACATGATACTCCTGTGACTCACCTTGTCATCCTGCTTATCTATTTATAGCATAAACTCATGGGATCAGAGCCATCCCCTCCTATGAGCATGTAACATTTTGTGTTACACTGCATCTGCACAATGCTGACCTGCCCTCTGCTAGTCTCGTGCAGATAATAAGGACACGAGAAGAGTACATTTACTACTTTCTTTTTTAACTACTTTTGTACCTCAGCTTCTATTTCCTCCATCTCTTCCCACAACATTATCCTTCAATTTCTTCCTGAGAGACAGTAATGTGCCTGAGTCTGTAATGCATTATCTTCTCATAAAGGGTTATGTAATATTTTATATGCAGGATGCTGTATGAAAATAAATTGCATTACTGTACTGTATTAGGAAACTTTATCATAGACAGAAGGCATATTGCATCCTGTTTTTCTTGGAGGCTGAAACAATGAAACTGTATTAGGGATGGATGTACACATTGGACGTTTGGGGGAGGAAGCCCTGGGATATTTGTCATTTAAGTTGCTAAATTCCATCATTATTTAGCATGCTAATTAATTCACAAATAGTGTAGAACCAGCATCTTTCTTTCCTGCCTGGGTTGTTTTTTATTTCATCTCAGGCCTGAGTAGTGCTGCACCAAACACAAAAGAGTGTAGTTCTACTGAAGGTAAAACACGTGGGCTTGGTGATCACATCTTGGCTGCACACAGTTTACCTCAGACTCCTATCATGTCTGCTATTTCAGTTTTATTTTACCTCCAATTAATTCAAATATGTTAGTTGTCTACAGATAATGTCCCCACACTTTCTCTACATGTAATAAATACTTTTTAAACAAAGAAGACAAGGTTTGAGATTTTACTCAGCTGCTTTTGAGGTAGGGTAGCTTGCACCAGCCAGTTTTATAACTAACTGATAGAAAACAGCCAAACACCCCAGCCAAATCCCCAGGATGTGGGTAGAGCATAAGACTTGGTGCCACAAAAAATGATGGAAGCATTTTCTGAATTCAATCATATGAAATACTGCACCATTAAAAAGCCCAAATCTATGAGAGTCAGTGTTATTTAAGAGTTCCTACAGCTGAGGTAAGGCCTAAAACCCATACATCTCCCTGCCCTTGGGCCTATGTGAACATGGCATTGACAGTCTTCAAATGTTTCTCTTTCAGACAGGATGAATGGCCCCTCATAAATGAATTTTAGCTGGTTGTGCTGGCTTTATTGAAGACTCAGATCTCCTTTAACTGTATCAGCCTCTCACTATAATTCAGGGGTCTCATAAATACTATCCCTTGCCCCATGCTTTGCTCCTGTAAATGCCAAAATGACTGAACAGGCTCTGGGTGAAGTGAGTGCTGGAGTTTGGACTGGGTAAAACTAGATCAGAAATTTCACTGCTCTTCATAGAAAAAACTCTGCCTGGGTCAGTGAATCTTCTTCAGCTCTTCACCCTTAGCACTTGTCCCTAGCACATCCCTTCCCCAAACACACTTGCTTGGTGAAACTAATGAATTTCTGATTAAGTGCTCTGTCTTTGTAACATGGTGGTGATTTCTGATGGTTTCTGAGCCCTGATGAGGTACCTGTTTAACAATTATGTGGTCCAGATGCAGCTGAGGGTTTCCTCCTGGATCTGAAATCCTTGCAAGTCATTGGCTATTAGTTTGTCGAGACTACCAGGAGACTTCAGGTCAATTTTTAACTCTTCCACATGTAAGCCTGTTGTTTGTTTATAGGCTGGTTCTTTTTTGGACAAGCGTGGGAACTGAGTTGTTATTTTTTGCAGGTGCAAAATAAGCACAAATAATGTATAAACAGATGGTCCAACATCCTTTTCCCCATCTTTGTTAAAGTCAGGCATTTTCAGACAGTCATTTTTCCTAAACAAGTTAGGAAAATGTTTTCTGTCTGGAAAATAAGCCACATACTCAACACGTGCATGTAAAGCACTAAGAGATTCAAATGGCAAAAGAAACAATCAAGCTTCATTGAACTCTTGAAAGTCTCTTTCTGGGAACATTAGAGGAAACCCTTTGCCAGTAAAGATCTACTCCTAATCTGTTGTACTGTATTTGTTCTTGATTACAAATTATCTTTTTTCTACCATTTTTATCAATATAGCTATTTATCTAGCATCTGTATTTATTATATATGCATACACATACATATTTATATACTTTTCATTTTTCTGTTTTTATGGGTTTATGTTTTTATGTTTCTATTTTGAAGGTAATAAAAGACACCAAGTTGCCTTGATTCTGAATTTCAGTGTGATCGAACAACTGGTTCTAGTCTAAACACTTTTATTACTTACTCCTTTCAATGTTATTTTTTTCTGTTTCTTCTGTTCAACTACCATTCTCCAGCTATAATTTTTACAACCTTTTATGTGGTCCTCTTTTCACTTAATTCCACAAAACCAGAACAAACCTTTCCTTTTTTTTTTTTTTTTTCCTAATCTGTGTTTGTTTGCACTCCAATCCAGCTGTGAGCTGGGGTCAGGGTATCATCATCAGCTGGAGTCATGTTGAGTTAGTGGCATGCTGGGGATGGAGGTGTGTTTGCTGTGAAGCACTAGGAATCACCCTTTTAGAAAAATTCCCCCTGAAAAGATGAATACAGCTTCTTTCCCCCATTTGGAAATCTCATTCTGAGGTTTTAATCCCAATATTTTCCTGTTAGATATGAAATGGACCTGGCAGTTTACCAGGATTACAGATTTTTTCTACAATGTTAGAGAGCTTCTCACAGTGGTTGTCTTGTGAGATGAACAATATTTTCTATCCCTGACTTTGGAGAAATACTTTATCAGTTGGATAACTGAGTCTCTCACAGATGCTGAGTAGGGCAGTGGGTGTTGATGGACTGAATCAAACCTTGTGACCAGAGACATTACATGTATAAATGAGCATTGTAGACGCAGCAGGAAGATTTTCTTTGAACCTTTCTGTTCATCAAACTTAGGGTTCCTCAATTTCCTTCTTTTAAAATGAATCTGAGTTTGTATATACATATATTAATTTATTCATTCGGGTGTATATGAGACATTTCATGATATAATTCTTCACAATTTCAGAAACGTAAATCACTAATGATAGTACTGCTCCTGCTTCTTTTCTTCTGTAAACTGCAGTTTTAAGGAGTTCTTACTTCATTTTGTGACTTAGTAAGAAAACAATGAATTATCCTAAACAGTATTTCTATTAAGAAACTTTGATTTAGAAAGGTCTTCCATGCCTACTGTTCTGCACTGTGAGAATATTACTCACTTTTTGAAAAACTGTAAAAAGTGTCTCCATGAAAAACAACAAAATATCAATAGATCTCTTTTGTCACTCTGCTTTTTAAGGATAGACTTTTGTTTTTGTTGTCAGAGTAAATATATTTCTGCTTGAGCCAAAAATAGTTGGGGATCCAAGTGTTTGATATTTGTTGTACTTAATGAAAACATTGTGTCATGAGAAATTTAATATTGCCTTTGTCTGTCATTTCATTCAGAGGAAGGAAAAACATTCTAAAGGGATTTGGAAGCTAGGGCAATGAAGTAGCTCTGCAGTGGCACACAGGTAATTCTACATCGAGCACAGCTCTAAGTAGAACAATTTTCTAAATATCAAAAAAATTGCCAATGAACGAGTGACCGAGAAAAAGTGTGACATCCCTTCAGAGATGGATAACGTGGCTTTGCAGTCATTTCAGGAAGAAATTACTGCATTCTCCTTTGCAAAGTCTTGTTCCTGCCCCCGTCTCTGCTCCTGGCCGTGTGTCCCCTTTTGTCCCAGCTGAAAAGCAATCTGTACTTTTCATATTTCTTTTTAATGAGGTTTGATAGATTTGCTTAAATCTCCTGCAAGAAATCATTTCCTGATGTGAACAGCTGACATGAGCACATTTCCTAGGGAGAAGTGTTTCTGAAGTCCCTCTGCAACTGTGTAGAAGGGGCAGGCTTGCCCTGCTGTGAAAGGAGAGAAGTTTGTCAGCAGAGAAGGGGATTTGAAGCTGCTGCAACCCTGCTTGGAAAGCTCAGGTACCCATAGGCACATAATGTGTGTGTATGTATATATGTGTGTGTATGTATAAATCATGGAATATCCTAAACTGAAAGGGACTCACAAGGATCATCGCGTCCAATTCCTGGCCCTGCACAGCACAACCCAAAAATCACACTCTGTGCTCGAGCATTCCTTCTGATGGCACTGGTGAAGCTTCTGCCTTGAGAACGATTGGGCAGCAATGACAGCAGGATCTGTAGCAGTCAGAAAAAAGTGGAAGGGAAGGACATTATTCCTTCCTAAAAAGGGCAGACTCCATCTGCCTCTTCTTACTTTTTATTTACTGTGGAACAGAACCCCCAAATCTTGGATCTGAATGCTTTTGCTTTATTCTTAGCAATTTTATTACATTTTTTATGCCAACAGTCAGGTTCTGCAGTTTGTTACAGCTGTGAAAACCTGAGATAACTCCAGATTTTCCTGTGCAGCTGCTCTGTCAGAATTGGGCTCTTGATATCTGACATGAACTGTCTGCTTCCTATCTTGCCTACTACATCAGATATCATTCATATTTCATGGTGAATCACACTGTAGTTAAACATGTAAAATACACTTCAGTAATAACCAAAGAGCTAAAGGAAGGCTATATATAGGAGAACAAAAAAATTTTTCTTCATGGCCTGTTTGTACTCTGAATTATACATCACTTACAGACAGAAAAAGATATTTTATTATTTGAAAACAGGGAAAAAATCTGCAGGTTGATGGTAAAGGAATTTAGGTTGTTTTGAGTTAGATTAAAGGGGAGTGGACAGTATGGAAAAAGCCTTCAGTGTATTCCAGCTGGGACCCCTGGGATCTGTGAAGCAGACAGTGAGTGATGCCTTGAGCCTCCATGGGCAGTGTGCAGGCAGCCTGAGGGGAGGGTCTCACTACAGCCTAGTTGTGACTCCAGAAATGAAAATCTGTCTTTTCTGTGTTTGTAATTCTCATTAAGATGATGGCTGCATAACATGTGACCTGGATTTCAAGAGAATGTGTGAATTCCTTTCTATCTGTCAAGGTCTCTGTCTCTGTGTAATCTAAGCACGGAGCCTATTTAGTAATTCTGCTTCTGACATGCTTTGTGGCTTTGGGAACTTCACTTGGCTTTATCTTCCTCATAAAGAAGCTTATTCATCTGTAAAATGAGGATAATAATATTTCCCTACCTAAAGAGTGTTGGGAGGCTTATTTTGCTAATGTTTGTGAAGTGTTTTGAGATCCTTATTTTGAAAGCTCCATAAAAATGCAAAGTATCACTTAATCCCCTGGGCCTGCTATTATTTAAATATGTTGGTTATTGTTTTGCACTATTTATCTTTTTCCTTTATGTTATTTTTAATACAATACTATTATTGCTATTTTCTTACAATATAAATGTGACACAGGAATTAATCTTCCTCTACTGAATATTATCTATACATAAAAATACAAGGCTGGCACACAGGATTTACCTGGTAACTGAACAGTGACATACTTGCAATCAATAGCAAAGCAATAGCATCTGATAATGCAATATTAACAAATCTTATCACTGCATTTCTTGTGTCCAGATTGGTTGTACAAGTTCTGGTGGCAAGCTTACAGCCTTTAATGTAATGGCAAGTTATTAGGGAATATACAAATGTTCTGCACATATAAATGTGATTTGCTAAAAGCTTCAACCAACGCAGAATAAAAGTTCTTCCTTTTAAACTCTAATTGGAAGTTAACCTTTAGCTCGCAAATCCCAGTAAAGGAAATGGCTTTTCTAATCTTATTTGCTCTTTATGGTTTTACAACATTATGTTGTTATTTCTGAATTATTTTTTATTTTTTTTATAAAGTTGACATTAAGAATGCCAACATGACACACAAGATGAGTGATAATTTAAACATTAGGTAATTGTCCCAAAAGGCAGACCAATGGGTTGCTTAGTCCAATATCCTTTAACTAATAATAGCCATCAATAGATCAGTTCAGAGGTTTATAGCACTACTATTTTCTGTAACTTTTAACATCAAAAAGGATCACTGTGACCGTAATATAGGTGCATGAGGAGCTGTTGCAAAGGTGTGATAGTAGTAATATCTCTGAAAATGTCTAATCTTTGCTAGATGCTGTGAAAAAAAATAAGCATTCACTTCTATATTCTGTACTTGTAGTCTACCATTTTAATTGAATAGCCCTGTATTAGTGGCAGAGGAGAAAACCTGTTAAATAAAGCTGCTTTTTCCAGTATCTTGAATATTTCTCTACAGTTTCTCTCACACTTCAGAGTTGATGATTTACTGCCCTTTATTCTTGCAGCTTGTTCCAGCATTTTCTGTTGACACAACAATCTCTTACAGCTCCCCATCATTACTATCTGAAAAGTAGGTATGTTATGTGCAGGCACCCTTTGGAGTGAAAGGAGTCCAGTGCCAAGAATATAAGACTATATATGCATGTATGCATTTATGTATGTATGTATTTTACTCCTTAATTGCTCCTTCACTGTTTATCCTAAAAAAACAAAAAGCATTTAAATTCACTTTTATGATTCGTTCTCTTAAATCCTCTTGCTTTTTAAAATTATCTCATAATTTTTGCACCACAGCTTGATTGTTCAGGTGTCTCTCCAGGAAATGCATTTCCATTCTCTGTTGTTTCTTGAGTTCAGAAATCCTCTGTCCATAGTAGATTACCTTCTCTTTTCATTTATTCGTTTTAGGATTACAGGGTTTTGTTTCGTGTTCAATCCAGTTCTTCTGTTCATTACGTTGATGGGTTTCCTTTGTGCTTCAGTATTGGAGTTCCGAAATAATTTAGAAGGACATAAAGACTTAAATCAGAAAACCAGTCAAACTTCTATTTAAACCCCATCAACTTAATGCATGTCAGTGATTTGCCAAATTAGTCCTAAGTGCAAGCAATAAGTGAGTCCTAAATGGGAGCAGTAACATTTCTGTGACAGCACTTTCTCAGAGATGGAGGAATTGACTTGTGTAGGGTATTGCCTAATGGTCTTTCCTTCTAGTCTCCCTGGACCCCCTTATTTTATGTTTATAGATGCTGTGTCTTAGGCACTGGTTGTCATTAATACACCTTTGAAGCAGCTGTCCAGGGACAGATCAGATATTAGGCTCCAAGATGCTGATTTGATGGCAAGTCTGACATTCAGTAGAGTATCAGCAAACATCTAACATAGGAAAAGAATAACATTTGTATGCAAAAAAAATTTTAAAAATATTTTTAAAATAATATAAATCCCAGCAATGAAGTTATCTCAATTTTCCATCCGCAATTCACTTATATTCAGACTTTTACACCTGATTTCTCTAATAATTCTGCAAATAATTGTTAGCTTGATGATCACAACAAAACTGACAGATGTGGAGCAGTAAGGCTTGCTATGGATATTTGCAAGATCAAGTCTTAAAACTGGGCATTGTCAAGCAGGACAAGATCCCAACCTCTTTGGGAAGGGAGCCAGGACAGTTCTCATTTGGTGCTAGTCTGTCCTTTGGTTTCTGTTCCTCTTTTGCCTTGTTGCTATTTTTCTTTCTTGTTTTTCCCTCTTCATCATTCACACTGTAATTCTGTAGGAGCTGTTCCTATAACTCTCCATAGTGGAGCTTAACTTGCTGGAAGCAAGCCTGGTGTTTAGTGAAGAATTTTAAGCCAACTACATGTAACATAGACATTATTTACCCTTATGCCAATGAGAAGAATTGTTTTTAGGGTTTTTTCTTTAAGATTACTGAGTGAAATTATGTCAGTTTACAGAAGCTAAGATTTGACCATTACCATTCCATGCATTGTGTGTTATCTGCCATACATGTGAGGGCAAGCAGGCGGCAGAACTGTTTGATCATGAAGATTCTCAGTGGTGCTGTTATGCAATATAGATGGACCCATTAATCATTAAGGTCATCATAGTACCATTGTACACAGAACAGCCAATGTACCTGCAGCCATTACCAGGATTTATGTTTATTCCCCTTGTCTTTTAACAAACCTAAGAACTGAGAAGAGCTAATAACAATGAAAGCACACAGTAAGTGACATCATTTGCACGAATAATGGCAGAAAAACCCAGATCTGTTTGATGGGGGTAAGTTTTGAAATATCAGTAATGTGTTGCTAGGAAGGTCACCTATCCATAGGATCCTGTATAAAGTAAGCTTACAGGTCATCTTCTCCAGAACCCTCCTATATTTTTCTTCTAAGGACCCATGGTCATATTCTTGTGAATTAATGGATGGATCTCTCTAAATCAAACACAGAAAACTGGATTTAAAGGACAGGGAAGATGGTATGTCATTTAAAGTGAAGGATTTCTGAGACTTTAACCTAATAGGTGACCTCCACATTCATTTTGCTACTGACCGTTTGATTTTAGTCAAATAATTTAATTTCTCTCCAGTTTCTGCATCCATAACATAGGAGATATACTATCACATCAGAGCTGGTGAATTTCTCTTACTAAATGAACTCATAAAATTCTCATGTCACCAGGAGCTGCAAGACGAGAGAAGGAAGAGCTTGGAGGGAAAATCACAAGAAGGTGATGACAAGAGTTTGCTGGAGGTTTCACTGCTCTAAGTTTGAACAGAGTGACTATGAATAGGAATCCCAGAGCAGCCCTGAAATTTCGGTGGCAGCAACACCTGCCAGCCTGACCTCTCTCAGCCAGTGCAGTTCTGCCGCTCCTGGAATGTCAGAGTCATTGTGCCACAGCCAGTGCTGCTGGAAAACCACTGGAGATCCTGCAGCACCACTGGGGTACTCCTCTCATAGAGAACTATCCTTGGAATTTATTCATTAGTACTAAATGTTCTCTGAGGTGCTTAGCTACTATTTTTGCAAGGAAAACTAAGGAATAGTTCCATTCTTGGGTGGAAGTTCACAGTACAGTAATTTCAAGACTATAAGGTGCACCCTTTTGACTAAAATTTTCCCCCGAACCCAGAAGTGCACCTTATAGTCCGGTACGGCTTATCTGATGTGCAAAGTTTGGAAATTTGCAAACCTGGAAGTGTGAGCTGTGAGCTGAGCCGGGACCCATGGGAGCTGCGGCTGCCAGGCGGGGGAAACCGGGAACCGGCGCAGCCACCGGCTGGGGAGAAGTGGGGGGAAGTGGTGCGGCCATGGGGAAGCGCCAAGAAGCGCCACAGGAAAGCGCCAAGAGGCGGCGAGAAAGTGCCCAGGGAAAGTGCCGAAAAGCGGCGAAAAAGTGCCGTGGGAAAACGCGGAAAAGCAGCGAAAAAGCACTCTGGGAAAGCACTGAAAAGTGGCGAAAAAGTGTCACAGGAAAGTGCAGAAAAGTGGTGAAAATGTGGCAAAAAAGCACCTTGAAAAAGCGGCGAAAAAGTGCTGCAAAAAAGCGCCACGGAAAAGCGCCGTGGAAAAGTGGTGAAAAAGCGCCCTGGGAAAGCCCAGAAAAGCGGCGAAAAAGCGCTGCGGAAAAGTGACGAAGAAGCACCCCAGGAAAGCACCAAAAGGCGGTGAAAAAGCGCCGTGGGAAAGCACGTGAAAAAGCAGTGAAAAAGTGCTGCAGAAAAGCGGCGAAAAAGCGGTGTAGAAAAGCGGCGCGGAAAAGTGGCAAAAAAGCACCGCGGGAAAGCGCTGAGAAGTGGCGCTGCCGCCAGCCGAGGGGAAGCCGGGATGCAGCGCGGCTGCGCTGTGGGAGTCAGGAGCCGTGAGCCGTGCCAGTTTGTGCCGGGGGCGGGCGGGAGTGCCGGGGCCTGCTGCATGGGGAGGGCGCCTCGGGTTGCGTTTAAAGGCTACACCGATCTTTGAAAAATGTTTGCAAATCGAGTACCTGCCAGTAATTTGTTACTTTGTTGCGCACCGCGCAGCTCCTCGCTGCAAAAAAATAGTGCACCTATAGTCCGGTGCGCCTTATATGATCTACAAAGTTGCAAAAGTTGCCGACTCCCGGGGGGTGCGCCTTATAGTCCGGTGCGCCTTATGGTTGTGAAATTACTGTAATCTATTTAATATATTTTTTTAAATGTACCAAAATAGACCATTCCTTCTAAATTAAAATCAGTAGTACCCAAGAGTTTTTCTTGATTTGCAAAGTGAAATTGAGCCTGAAGATTCAAACATCAAGTGTTGTTTATGGACATTTACATTTAGGGAGACAAAATTTGAGATGATGGCTGTGGTTTGACATCAGAATCAACAACAGTACAATATTCAATATATATGGATTTGTTTTTCATCAACGGTGTCAAATAAAATATTGCGAAAAGAAAATCAAAGATCAGCATCACATGACAACATGATGGCAGTATGCCTTGAAAAAGGTCAAATGAAGGATACATTTAATCAGTTTTATTACTCTTCTATTGAAAATTACTATGTAGAAAGAATAATTCTATTGCCCAGCACCAAGGAACTGCTTCTGTACTAAATCTCTTCTGTATAGCTGGTCATATTTTTTCACTTCTTCTAATATGCTTCTTCCATGGTGCTACATCTTTTTTCTGAGGTAAACTCAAGCAAAAAGAAACAGAATTAAGGAAGTTAATGGAGTGCTTACACATGCATAACCCTTGTCTCTTACATGGTGTTCACAGGCCAGACACAGAGACACCATCAAGAGTTTCCACACAGCAATACAGATTTTGAAAAGTCAGATTTACAGATTTCACGTCAAGTGATTACTGATTTCAGCTGCAGTACTGGGAGTCTGCTTTCCAAAGAGGTATCACCAGTAGGAGATGGTGCAATTGGAAAAGCAGCTTGCAGAAGAGTAGAATACAAGTTAAACCCCTCCTTCCTCCCCTCCCACCAGCACTGACCCTGCTGCTGGGGGTCTGGTGTGTCTCTATATTGAATTAACATTTTGTGGTGAATTCAGCCATGGCTGCTGCTCTGCTTGGGGGAGATTCTTGAAGCCTTGTTTTGAAGGTCAGTGCTGCGAAGGCATGAAAAGAGCTTTTGACTGCCTCTCACTTGCTGGCCCACTCCTGTGGAAAAATATTCTTTCCATACAATGCTAATAGGGAGTATAGGAAGGATCTAGGAAAGAACTAGGCAGAAGTCACTATCTGTGTAAGTACAAGAACAGAGGGCAAAACTAGTTTAAGAGCAGGGGTGCTGTGCTGCATAAGGAGACATTGATGTATAAAAAGAACTTACTGAAATATTCACCAGGCCTGAAAAAATGAGGTTTTCCTGATATCACAGTACGGGTAAGATAAGACATTAGGAACTTATATTTTAAAAAATCCAGGTCTTGTTTGTTTTAAGAATTCAGGCATCCTCAAAGCTATTTAGAAATATTTTTGTTAAGCCTCCTTTCCATGCTTTTTTGTCACCTTGTGACCAAGAACCCTCAGTGTCAGATGAATGCTTGGGAGTTTAGAAAGTGTTCAGCTACAAATCAAGAGGTTTCTAGTATGTCTGTGAGATTGTGCTCTGTGTTTCAAAGAAGGGAAGAAAAATGCTCCTCAGCAAGGCAGGCTGTCAGGCTGCATGAGGAGGGTAAGCAGAAGTGTTACATCTGTAAAAGAAAGTCTGTAAATGGGGACGTGGCCCATATTCTCCAGTTTTGGAAGGAATAATTGGAAACATGATTTAGAGGCAGACATTGTTTTGATATGAAGAATATTTGTTGGTAACATACTTATTGTTTTGCATTGACTGACCCCATATTCATTATTGGTTCCAAGAAAGCAATTTTCTTATCTGACCCTTTGGGATATTTGAATAAATTATGGAGAAAAAAAAGTTGCAGCTAGCTGTAACAGCAAAGTGAGAATGTACTGAATTACTCAGAAGAGATAAAACTGAGTTACTTTCGTTGTAAATTTCTTACAGCAGCACTCCCACTGGCCTAATCATAGTTCAGCATATTGGGAATTCTTTCTCTTAATCACCCATGCTTTCTCTGACTTTGGCTTTTGGATAACATTTTTGTTATGTGCATACAATGCATAATAGTTATGACCATAAATCCTACACTGAAGTTATACACAAGCTCCTAAATCACTCATTGCTTGGAAAAGGTTTTCATTTCAGCCATTTATCCAGGGTTGACAGAATATCCCATTTTTCCTTTGTTGCAAAGTGTGTAGCTTACACATGCACTTGGATAGAAAGTAAAAAAACCTCACTTTCAGGGAAGTCTTTCTGTCACAGGTCATCAGTCTTACATGCAGAAAGGCTGAAATTAGTCTCCCTTATTTGCTCCGTCTACTACTTCTCATAAAATGCTTTGCAGCAAAAGAACATTTAATCACTCAGGGATGCCTGATGCATTGGGACATCTGAATCACAATACTGTTGAGTACAGGATGATATTATCCATTTTTAGGTGTACCTTTGGAACACCCTTCAGCACAGTATCCCACATGACAGATTACCCTTCCTGTGGGTGCAGGTGTGTGTAAGAATGCACTCCTGTAGCTGTGCTTGGGCAGGAGTGTGCAGGGTGGGCTGAATGCTTTAGCTCCAGGTTGGTTTGGGAATCCCTGCGCTTCACAGTCAACATTGTCATGGGTCTTCTGTGTTCCACCCTCTCTTTGTACAGTTGGTGCACCGCAAGGATTCAAATATCCATATTTTCTCTTCCTCTGGGTCGTCCCATTTCTCTGTTATCTTTGTTAATTGAGCTCTGGCTTCACATTTATTTTGAAAATAGTGAACTGAAGGCCAGAGAGACGAAATGAATTGCCCTAGGGCACATAGAAATTCTATGGCAAAGTCATGGAGACATTAAAGCACATTAATTATTGAAGTAACCTGTTATTTAAATGGGGGTTGTGCACAGAAGCATGTGGAGTGCAGAGCAGTGGAAACTTGAACCAGTTAATCTAGCAGCACAAAGCAGTGCATTATGTTCTCACCAGCTCATTTTCCAGTTTGACTTCAGTTTGTTGGCTCAGTGTGGTACCCAAGCTGATACTCCTTGGTTCCAGAGGAGTCATGGGCTGGCCCACAGCCATGTGAAAGCTGTAGCTGCAGCCTTGACTGAAGAGCAGTCACCTCTTGTCCTTCTAGACACGCTTGGATGCAGCTCCTTTTTGAGTGTGCCATGGACAGAGGAGCTTGGCTCTCTCTGTATCTGCCTTTAGAAGATGTTCTTTGTGTCCTCTGTTTCCTGGCTGTGATTTTTGATTTATATGGTGGAAGATGTACATGAGGCTCTGTCTGCCTTACCCATTCAGTCTCTGTGGGGCTGCTTTATATCAGGACTACCTCCTTCTAAGTACACTAATGCAGAAGGGAAGGCCATCACTTTTTGTATTCCTGAATCTGACTTCATGGCCTGTATTTATAATTGCCAACCTACTGCAATTATGATTATATACTAACATTATATTTTCCAAGCAACATTAATAAAAGTAAAGGTAATAAGAATATTAGCTGTCCTAATACTGAAACTATGGGATTATCCCTATGTACTGTTCCTTAGAAACCAGAAGTTGTACACAGTCCCCTGACAGCATATAACTCTTGTGGTCTGGCATTTCTTTGGCAACTGCCCACAATTTAACTCCCAATAGCCTAAGAGAAGTGTCTAGTGGAGAGAAAAGCATCTATTTTGTCATAGCAGTACTTGTAAAGTCAGCTGAGGTAGCCACAACTTCAGGGGCTCCTGACAGCAAATGCTCAGACCCACACATCCCTCTCAGAGCTACTGTCACAGCTCCACAGAGGCCAGGGAGTCCCGTGTGACAGAGCTACTGTGCCACAGCTCCAACCTCTGGGGTGGCTCTTCCCTGCTGCTGGTCCTCTCAGAGGGTTCTTGCACAGAACCAGAACCACCACACAGATGGGCCCAGCAGCACAAACACCAGTACCCAGCCCTTGCTGGTGAATGGCAAATCCCTTGTCTCATCAGGAAAACTGAGCTTCACAAGCAAATGAGGAGCCTTTGGATCAGCACTGACAGCTGCTTTTGTTCTCACTACCTGCTACGTGCAACAGGTGCTTGCTAATCATGCAAATTAATACAAATGCCATGAAACAAAGGTTCTTCTGCTGAACCTCCACCAAACATGCATTTCCATAAAAGAAGTTGTATCCTTAATTTCTTTGCAGCCCCACCATTTGTTATGTCTGTATTTCATTATAAAAATAGACAAATACAGCATTTTGCTTTCTTAGCTCTCCCTTTCTAAACAGCTCACACTCATGTTTACCTCCTCAGACAGTCTTGGCACTTGCTTTGTGACTGGCTGTTGTTGAGGTGAAGGAAAAACTGACTTCCTCTCAGAGCACCATCATTTAATCTTTCTCAGAAAGCTTCTGCAGCCCCTTAATTTAAGGATTCTACCTGGAGGTTCTGTTAAAATTATCATTGAACAGGAATCAAAAAGAGTTGCATCTGACACGGCCACAAAATTAAAAAAAAAAAATTACAATAAACCCTAAATATTGTTTTCCCAAAAATAATCAAGAGCAGAGCACAAAAGCTGCTTTTACCTGGCTTGTGTTGTAATGTGGCGGGATGGATAGTTCTATAGAGAGTTACATGCTGGGAAAACAGAAAAAGTTATTTACCGTGTAGGAGAAGAGGCATGGAAAAAACTGACAGAAACCAGAAATCAGTACACAGGTAAGGATTAAGGATCCTCAGTTTTACACAGGATTGTGAATCCTGAAAGGTGACTTAACTTCTATTCAGAGCCAGCTTTATAATCAACAGAAATATTGAAGCCATTAAATGGAGATGATTGGTTAGGCACCACGCAGATCTAGACAGGGGGTTAATTTCCTTCTGAAGCATGACAGAATTGTGCCATTACTCCTAGTTTGCATCACTTTTAAAGAGAGACAGTTTATGATATGGTTTGAATAGATCTACAGCTTGTAGATTATTGTGAGTGGATCTGTTAAAAGAGATATTTGGTTAAATATCATCCTCACTACCCCCTGTAAAATGCAAATCCTGCACTGTTCCTGCAACCAGCAGTCAGACTATCCTTTCCTACTTCTTGTCAGCTAGCAATAAAACACCAGATGGTGTCCTTCCAGAAATAAATTCATTATAGTTTCATTTTGGGTTTTCTTAAAGAATTTAGAGACAGAACTTCAGCTAATGCAAATCAACACGGTGCCGCTGAAGTCAAAGCTGTGACATTTTATACCATCTGAGTATTATAAGCTAATATTTTTAACTTTTTGGAAGGAATACCATATCCTTTCTCCTCATATTTAACAAGTTTTATTGCACAGTTTGTGCTGGCCACCTTAGCCAGGATTCATGGCTGGTATTACTTGTTATACAGCAATTCACAGGCCATGTCGTTTTGTGTATTGGATTAGACTAAGTCACTGTTAAGACTCCTGTAACCATTATCATTTAATGTCCTTGTTTATCACTATCTGAGATACTAGGATACCCATTAGCTTCCTCTGGTGACACACACACTATTCACAAAAGAATATCTTAAGTGCCACTGGCATCTGAATAACCTTGTGGTGCTCATGGTTCTCTGTGTGTTTCGTTTTCCCTAATTTCAAGCATTAAATGAGGACAGAAGTCTTCAATTGTGTCCTTAACCTAGACAGATAAATAATTCTAATAGTAAAGCATCTTAAAAGAAGCCTTGAGCATTCCTCAGATAAATCAATTAAGACTCCTTTCAGAATTGTTATTATGCTCTAGCAATTAGTCATTGTTTAGTCAAGCTGTGCATACTTATCTCTTTTTTATATCACTCCTTCCAGCCTCACAATAACTTTTGTTCTTTTTCTCCCAGCTCCCTTCAGCTTATCTGTGTCCTCCTGGCAACACTGTGCCCAGAAGTGAACGTGAATTTCCGTGCAGATGGAAAGCTGCAAAGTTACAAACACCTACAGAGCCACAAACCACAAAACGGGGAGTCTCTGCCACCCTATTCCAAAAGTGAATATTAAAATATCTAGACAGACATTACTGGCTGTCAGTACCAGCTGCACAACGTGTAGGTAATAAAAGCCCAAGGGGAAAAAGGTGATCATTGAATCTGCGTTTACCATTTATCATGTGTCCTCACAAGAACACTTTCATCTAGTTTCTCATACCACAGATAAAATTGTTCCACCAACTGCTGCTCCCCCATATGCCTTGCCTTCCAGTCTTGGGGAGCATCAATGTGAAAGAGGCTTTTAAGAACTTTTTTTTAGCATTGCCAAAATTAACTAACTTGTGTTCTGCAAACAGATGGGGGGTGACCTGGGATTTGGAATTCAGCTGCTTCTCAGGCAAAAAATTCTTTAAAAAATCTCCCAAGTAGAGATGTAGGAAGGAAACAGGTGCTTGCAGGAAAACAGTTGCACTTATTTATCAAAGCCGCTAGAAGAAGATCATCAATTTTATTCCTCCCACTTGGTGATAGAACGAAAAAAACAGAGGGTGATATTGGGTGCCACAGTGACATCTGAGATGACACATTTGTGAGGCTTCACCCAGGATTTTTAGGAATCAAACCCACCTAGCCCAGCATGTTATCCTGTCTCAAGTCAACTTGTCTCTTTGCACCCCTTATCAAAATGAGCCACACGTGGCAGCTCCATTTCCCCACACATGACCGCCCACCCTTGTGGGGCTCATGCTCATCAGCAGCCTCTGGTGGGTGCCCACAGCTCTCAGAGCCTCAGGCTGTGCTGGAGGTGATGCTGCAGGGACAGAGCCCTGGGCTGGTGCCCAGTGAGCTCCACACCCCAGGCTGGCCACCCTGACAAAACTCAGCTTTGCACCTTGTGTCAGTCCTCTCACCAATGCCCATTGCAGCCCTGGGGGCTGCTTATTGTCCCTCTCTTAAGCTTTGCTTTACAGCATAAAATTGTATGCCTGTCTGGGTCCTGTGTGATATAAATACTGCAGGTCTTTTTCATCTCAGCACCCCAAATTTTGGGCTAAACAATAGTAACAGTGCCACTGTATTTAAAATATCTGAGTTAAGCACAGATTTATAGAGCTTTTGGTCACCTGGTGAAGGACAGTCCTTCTCCTCAGGTTAAGTTTGCCACATTCATTCACGCAATGTTCATTTATTCTAAAACTGTTTTGCTGTTTGGCAGTGCAAAGAGGGCTTATTGAACCAAACATCAAGTTGAAGAGATGTCAGAAGTTAATACACAAGGAACAGTAAAACCATCTGTAGAAATGCCACATCATGATTTTTGTGTGAGAAAATGCAGTGTGCAAAAACCCAAAACAAACATCCTTTCCTGCAATGGTTGTTAATTCTTCCTGTATATCTATATCTCAACCTCTGCTGAGTAAGGCCTTTATTTTTTATTTTTTTAAGGGGAAATACACTGAGTGTTTTGTATTGTTCTGATTTTAACTTTGTTTTTCTGAGAAGGCCTAATTCCAGGGAGAGCGTTACAGTCTGTATGGGCTCCATTGTACTTTTTATACACAGATGCACATTGCAGATCAAAAGCAAGTGAAAATGCTGGGTTTGTTTTAGGTTTCATTTTACAGTCAGGATGGTGAATACATCTGCTTGTGTCACTAACCTAGAATATATCATTTCATGGTTCTCAGAGGTTATTTATAATTGAATTATAGGATGCTTCATGACTATTTGGAATGGTATTTACAGAAGGCAGTACTAAGCTCAGTAGCTCACTTGCAACAAAAAATGTGAAGAAAACACCCTATAATTCATTTTTAAGTACCTTCTAGAAATCATATAATTATACCATATGACAGTGTTGAAAAAGGAAGTATAAATTTTTTAATTATTTGTATTGTGGTTTTTAATCAAGTTTGTATACATACAAACTGGCACACAGTAACAAACACTAGGTAGGTTATGATGAACACACCACCAATTTTTTTGCCTTTAAATTTGATCTTGAATCAGTGCTGGTTTCATACAGAGTACTTCCCTGATGCACATCATAGACAGATTTGGGAGCAAGAGGAAGAGGAGAAAACTTTCTCCTGCAATATTTCCAGGCAGAGAGGGAAGTGCAGAGCCTCTTGTAAGCAATTCACAAAGGAATGGCAGAGCCATCAAGGGTCCCCATTGCCTGAGGGAGGGAACCCACACACTTCCCAAGCCCCAGACCAAGCCCACAGCACCTCAGCTGCTGCCAGCAGCCGTGGCCCCACTCCTGCCCTGGGCAGAGGAGACTGCAGGATGCACATTGGAGACATCCAGAAACCATTCCAGGGCTGGCACCAGGGAGGAGAGTGGGTAAATCTGCCCAGCCCCCACTAACTGGCCAAGGTTTAAAGGGTGCTGTAGTTTGGGATTTAAAGGGATTTGTGAATTCATCAACAGACTTAAATTTCAGTCTCTGCTGTTTCCCACACACACTGAGAAATGACTTCAGAGCTAGAAGAAGCAGTCAGCACTTTCTTTCACAAGCCACTGCACAAAATAAATATGTAGCAGAAAATGGGTGTAGATGTCTCTCTTACTTGTCTTAATAGGACCAAATGTCAAGAAAGAAACTTGCTTTTTCCAATCTGGCAAAAAAAAAGTAATCCTGTTCCTAAACAATATAAATAGCCAGAGCCACAACTGATGGCGTTTTTTTCCCCCTTTTTGACTTCCTTGTATGTTATTTGCTTTGCCTTGTCCTTTGTTTATCTGGACAATAAATAGTCTGCAGCAGGAACAATATATTGTTGTATATTTGTAAAAGCACAGCAAAAAAGGGTCCTTATCTTGACTAAATTCTCAGAAGTGTCAGATTGAACTTAATAAATAATGATAGCAAATTAATTCAATTTAGAGGAATTATTTTTCTTTACCCCACATTAAAATTTGATCCATTTAAACTGAAGTTATTGGCAATGTTTGGTTTTAGTATCAGTGTTTCAGAGGAAACAGGATGAGTAAGCTCACAGAGAAAGCCAAAAAGGAAATAAAGAATGAAATAAAAGAACAGAAAAGAAGAAAGAATGTCCTGTGAGTCATTTCACACAGGAGAGAAAATGCTGGAAATATACAGTCTCGACTTCAGAAAAAGACTGATGTGAGTTTTTTAGTTCAGAATTGCTATTACAATTGCTTAATTTGAAAAGTGTGTGCAAATAATCCACCCTGATTTCTAAGAAATCCACTTATTTCTGAGAAATTCTTCACCTTGAACACACTCCTTAGCAAGTCCACTGCATGTGGTGGTGGTGGTCACAGCTGGACAAAATAGCAATTTATGGATTACAAAGAAGACACACTTCTATCTGAAACAAGGGCAAATGAGGAGTGTCCAGAGCCTCTCAGAAGGTGAAGGAGGACAAGCCTGGTTGTTGCACTCTACAGAGAAAAATTTTATAGTCAGATTTTACCACTGCAACTTTAAACTTTATTGTTGTTGTTATTAGTATTTTTTTTTATTTGGTGAGAAATGTGATGCATACATCAAACACTATTTCTACCAGGAGAGATGGCAGGTTGGTTTTACCAGGGAGTAGAAGGCAGGTGCTGAGTGCTGCATGGGACAGCATTTCTTGGGAAGAGTTCTGTAAAAGGTAAATAAGACATTTTAGTGTCAGAAAGCATTTGAAATGAACAGGCAACTTGCAGGCAGCAAGGCAAGTATTTCACAGGATCAGCCCACACAGCAGTGGCACACTGCCTGCACCTCTTACATTGACATGGGCATGCTCCTGGCCCTTTACCTGAAATGTGGATTTTGGGGAAACACTCGGGAAAAAGGTGTCCTCTTCCTGTACATTAGCTGGCACATAAATCAGCCAAACCTAAAAAAGTTGAGAAAATAAAATTAATACAAGTTAACCAGTGAAAATCAATCCAGAATACTCTTTTCATTTTAACCTTCTAAAGTGTGTGGAGGTTATAAAAAGTAGGTAGAACACTTCTTAACAATCAAGAAAGCTTTGTCTTCATTTTTCTGGGAAACACTTTCAAGTTTTGCCTTTCTTTTCTGAAAAGCAAACAAGAAATAAAAGGAAGTAGGGGGGTTATTCCCCCTCTTCTTCTCAAAAAGAAAGTCTCAGTTGTTTCTGATTTAACTGGCAAATTTTAAAAGAAAAAATATTTTACTGAGGTCAACAAAATATTCACTTTCTTCAGCACAGAAAAATGTTTTCCTAGGAAAAATAGCATCTTGCATACAGCTTTAAAGATGCTGTTGTTTCTTATTGCCTGTGCTGTTGATTCATAGGACTATCAAGGACTTCTTGCTGAAATGTAAATTATGTGAACAGATTAACCCTGCAGCAGAGTGTGTATTTATTAAAACACTTCTGATTATTTTCTTTGCTGTTTGTTACCCGTGCTTTGCTTAGAGCCCAGATGTGCAGCAGGGACGTCTGGGGTTGCCCTGCCTCATGACCTGATCCATGCCCTGCCACGAATCTAAGCACAGGGAATGCTATCAGTGCAGTCACTTTTGTGCTGTTTCATGCCAGAAAAAGGCATATCTGTGCCCAGCAGATGGGGCAGAGCTGCAGAGAGGCTCTGGGTGACACTGCCTGGTGCACACAGTCAGGTGGGAGCCAGCTTCTGACATCCATGCCCAGGGTGTGAGACTTGTTGAGTATTCCAGGACACCTCAAAGGCACCTGAGGGCAGGCTAAATTGCCCCTTGAAAGCCTGAGCTGTGTAGCAAATAATTTCAGGGGCCCCAAGGTGATTAATTACGTTCTGCATTCAGAGGCAAGTGCATTTCCAGCTCTCCTGCACACAACTGTACCCACATCCCCTTGAATCCAGGCTCTCTAAATCTGAAAATTGGAGACTGAGAAAATGAATCATGAGGAGGGAGTAATTAGAGTAGGGATGTCACACTAAATCACAGGCCCTGGTTAGTCAAGCAGCTTGCTTCTGACAGCACCAGTTGGATGCAATGAATAGTGGACAGTAGTAGAGTTTAATATTTTAGCACCTGCTTTATTTTGCATGCAGGAAACCAGCTACACATTCACATTTAAATAAATCTGCAGTCACAGGCAGCTTTTTCAGGGGGAGAGCTGCCTGCTGCCTGTTAGCTCACACATGGCCACTTTAAACCTTTGCAGAGCCAAAGGGCAAGGTACCAGCAGCACTGACAGAGGAAGGAAAAATGGCATAAACCTTTTGTGCTTTGCAAAACTACTGATGCTTCTACACTTGAGTTAGCTTCATGGCTTTTTTGAGGTGAGGGCACTGTTATAGCAAGCCTACTTTATAGATTAAAAATGAGGACATGGAGGAAAAGATGTCATTTAGTTTGAGTAAGGACTAGTCTTGTGGTCAGGACTGTCACCTGAATCAGTGACAGGTTTAATGCTTCTTAGCTTCTGGGGCTCATAACAGAATTCTTCATGCTGTACTCTCTGTGCAGGTGTATGTGCAGTCACACAGAATTCAGTGTGTAACTATTTGATGTGTATGGGCATGCAGCCGCTTCAAAGAACAATATTGAATAAAACAGGAACAGCACAAGTTATTCATCAACAAGAAAATGCAACAGAGTGAGAATATTTTGTTGCTACTCATCTGGAAAAACAAAACAGCCATTTACTTGAAAAAGATCTTGTGAATTTTTCCTGTGTGCCCCTTATTGATGTCAGACCTTAATTCCTGTCCCTGCAAATCTGGGTCCAGCCCCACTGATGGATGGGGCTGTGCAGGGCCAGAGCACTCCCTGTTCAGGTGCTGCCTGTGTCCTGTGCTGCTGGGCTTGGTGTCAGCATGCACAGTGTCTGTGTGCCCTGTAGGAGCACAATGACACAAAGCTTTCACCAAGGGGTATAAATCACTGTTAGGGAGAGACCCCATCACCCCCAGGGGAAGAGCCACTCCAGCACAGCGTGTGGAAGGATCACATAAGGCTCTGCACCATAAATGCCACTTGTAACTGTGATGAGTTTCTGTTCTAACTGCTGGGGAACTATTTGGTTTCAACAAATTAGAAACAATTTTAAAAAAAAGAAAAAAATTAAGAATTTTTAATTACAACTGGATTTTAACTACTCTCCAGATTTGTAGCAAGCAATCAACAGGAATCTAGGTTTTATGATTATTCCACTGTTTCCTTCACTAGACCCGAGAAATAGGATGTTGTGTGAGCCTTGATTTAATTTAGGAGTGTGCTACTAACTTATTGCATCGGCTATGCAATTGAACTTTAAATTATTAAATATTGTTGGTTGCTATCAATATGACTAAAAATCTAATAAATGTTGAATGTTAGCGTATTCAATGTTGGATATTTTCTAAGTATAGTATAATCAATATTATTGGTCATAATGTAGAGAATGATCCAACTGATTCCATTGCTTTTGCCTTCTGTTAAAAAAAAAAAAAAGAGAGAAGAGAAAGAAGAGAAGAGAGAGAAGAGAAGAGAAGAGAAGAGAAGAGAAGAGAAGAGAAGAGAAGAGAAGAGAAGAGAAGAGAAGAGAAGAGAAGAGAAGAGAAGAGAAGAGAAGAGAAGAGAAGAGAAGAGAAGAGAAGAGAGAAGAGAGAAGATGTCAAGACTGCAATTAAAAGCCATAATAGAAATGTAATTTTAAAATCTGTGTTATCCTACAAGGGCAGATTTTGATCTCAGATGAGATATTGCCATTGAATTCAAGGTACTAGACCCTCAGGAGGGGGCTGGAGGACATTTCTGACTGGGCTGTGTAGACAAAATTGGGAACTGAACTCAGCTCCCAATGGCTTTGATGGGACAGACATCCATAGCTCCCGTATGGACAGAGACAGGGCACACTGCAGTGACACAGAGTGACCCTCCCTACCCTGCCCTGAGCCCTGCCCTGAGCCCTGCCAACCAAATTCAGCTCCCTCCAGTCCTTCTGCAAGGCTCTGCAAGCAGGAGCAAGGGCTCAGCATCCAGCTGCCTCCATTGTCCCTCCACACTTGTTTCAAGAGCTTTTCCCTTCCTGATGCTGGGTGCAGTGAGGCCCTTGAGTTTCACCAGTGCAGAAGTCAGCAGTGACTGCAAGGAATATGATGATGTTAAAAATGTAGGTTATATATAGTGAGGTTGTTCAGTTAGGCCTAAATATAGTCCTTTTTAAATATTTTTGGTTTCTTTCCATTATCCCTGGCATTCTGAAGTAGAAGAATATCAGTGATGCAGTGTGATACTTAAATAATAATGAAATTGTGAATTCATCTTCTTTTGTCTTCATCTTCCAGTGCAGAATGTCCTCACAATGTTCTTAGAAGTTAATTTAGGTCCCAGGTGTACTTGGCTGCTGATGCAGGTGGGTTTTATTTATTTGAGTGTGGTGATAAAGGCCCCTAACCATCAGCCAGAATTACTGTGATCTATTGAGGAATTTCTTTCAATTTTACCTAATTTTCAAAAATTTTTTTTTGTGAAAGAACAAATATACCTCCAATGAATATGTACCACGTTTTTGACATCCCAAAAATAGCCTGAAGACCTCTCAAGTCTGGAGTTCAAACAACCTACACAAGAATGTGTCTAAAATCCTCTAGAAAAAATCATAAAAAGAAGCAAAGGGAAGAATGAAAAAAAAAAATAGAAAAAGACTGGGGTTTCCCAGGAAACAGAATTTCTGTTTCATGAGAAATTTTGACATAATGAATATGCATCCTGAAATTGTAATGGAAAGTGTTAACAGTACATACTCAGGGTATTAAAATAGATACTGATAATCAAGAATTAAAATTATTCGTTAGTGCTACATGATTATTAATCAGGTTATTTATCTTAATAGTAATAATAATATATAAGCTATAACATACGACAAAATCAACTGTCAACAGCATTTTTCAGTATTCCTATTTTAAAATAATATTCTTTCCAAAAGTAGTGCTAAAAAATAGTGGTTTTAGTGCTCACATTTTGTAAGAATAATCTGTCAAAATCCACTGTCTTCTACAATGCTTTCTTTCAAAATAATTGAGGATTTTTGATAGAAACCTAAAATTTCACAGGATATCACATTTTTCCATTTACACTCGTCTTTTTGCAGGTAAAGGACATGTGTGTACAATTCTGAAGCAATTGGACCTCTTTTCTCTGGAGTTTGGGTTGTACAGGCTGATTCTTGCAGGGCTGCCAGGGCTCTGTAAGGGGAGGATGAGTGCAGAGATATTTTGCAGCATCAATCACCCTGAAGCAGCAGAAGCTGCAGCACCATACCTCAGTGCCACTGAAGCAGCTCCTGGCACTGGGCTGGGTTTTACAGTGACACCTCCAGCTTGTACTTAGAAGGCAGAGAAATATCTGTTACTACATGTCTAGGAACCAAGAGCAAGCTGCTTCTGCCCCTGATGCCAAATGAAGACCTGTTCATTCAGCAATAGCAGATTTGTAAGCCGTCCTTTTTACCCAGTTCTTTTGTCCAACGCCACATTTTCCTTCTCCTTAATTTACTCGCTCTTTCTAGTCTTGCTCACCCTGACACAAACACTTCAGCAAAAGTGGTTCTTTTAAATCCTTGTGCTTAACCAAGGCTTGGTGAGGCTCTGAGCCAAGCAGTGGTGGTTGACTTTCCCTTTAGGTGTGGTGCTGGCACAGCACGTCCACCCCCGGGCGCTGAGCTCCAGCGTCCTTCCCTGTCTTTGGTCACCTTACGGGCGGTTGTGTTAACATGCAGCCCATTACTACTTTACTGATGAGGCAGACTGCCGAGGATCAATATGTCTGTGCATTTGTCAGCCCTGTATACCCCAGAGTTAAGTTCTCAGCTCTGCTGCCAGCGCTCGTGTCCCGCAGTGCAATCGTGGGGAGCTGTCGATTCCTTCTGCAGCGCCGCCGTACTCGGGGCTTGGCGGGACTGCTCTGCACAACGAGCAAGAAAGATCCAAGTGTCGCATTTGTTTGGCTCCCACTGCTTGAGTAATAGTAGGTGCAGCCAAAACAGCAGAGGACAGCTTGCTTAGGGGGTCACTGCAGCTCAACAGCTCACCATTGATGTTGTCAGGCAGACTTGGGAAAGATGCCCAAATGCTATCAACTAGAGGACATTGCATTTTAATGAAAGACAAAAAAAAAAATCAAGATTAAAAAAAGAAGAAAGGTAAATTCCCTAGTCAAACATAATAAACAAAAGAAGAGATCTAATGGCACTTTTTTTTCCCCTTGCTGCTCACTTTTTCATGCCTTTGTCTTGATGCAGTAGCTTCAGGGAAAACAGCACTGGGATTACTGGGAACAAGTAACATCATCTATCACAAAAACTCTTAATTATAGAACAAATCTTTAAGACTCTTGTACATGATATCCATGTAATGAGTTTTAATAGGCAGGCAAATACCTTGAATGATTTAGATGTGAAGTCTGTCCACGATGAACATATATATGTTTTGGCTGAATCTTTTTTTTACATAATAAAACATGAATTTTCCTCTGCATTACCTTGTAATTTCTTTCTGCTCTTTTTGTCTAAAGATAACATGGTGCAGAGATTTTGGGGAAATATGGCACGTATTTCATGCAGCCCCAGGGGTACTAATACACCCTGGCATATCACACTGAATCAGGGCTCCAGATCAGGTGTCTCAGGTGTTTTGTTAACCAGTAAGGTTGCAAGATCACATGCATTATGCAATCTCATTATTTTAAATGTGTGAACACCAGTCTGGGTCATGCCACACAGAAGTGGCAGTCATTGGTGACAGCAATACGTGTTTCAGATCTCCACTCGTTTTGTAGCAAAGCCTCAGGGCTCAGGGAAACACACACTTTGGAATTTTCTCTGCTGACAAAGGACTACTTTCCTTTCCCACTTTACCAGCAAGAAATGTTCTGGTGAAATGTAGGAGGCAGAGTAACATTGTTGACAAAAAATAAGTAAGAGTGGGATAAGCCAAAGCAGCTACTGGGTGCTCATGTGGACTTTTTCAATCTGGTTCACTTCCTACAAGAGCCATCTAAAGTGCAGAGCCCTGAGAATGAGAAGTCAAAGGGAAGCTCTGAGATTTGTTTTGCAAGGGGTGATAAATTTTAAGTGCATCTTGACCAGACATCCTCACAGCCCTGCCCAGCTTGTACTCGTGTCACCCTGCATGGAGCTCGCTGAGCAGATCAAACCTGTGCCTTTTTAAACTCAAACAGGGAGGGGGTTCTGGCATCAGGGGTGGCCCCTCCAGCCCCATATCCCATCCCTCCCTGTGAACCTTTGGGAGAGTATAAGATCCAGCCTTTGTAAAGGCCTTCTCATGTCTGTCATCCTGGATTTTGGTACATCCGTGTTATAAAGAGATACTGGAGACAGGCTGGGAGACCGAAATCACCAGCAGGTCTCCAGGAGGGACTGCAGACAGTGAGTGGTGGGCTGATTCTGTTTGGGGTAATGCAACAGCCCCCAGTGCTGAGCAGAGCTTCAGGCAGGCACAGAGCAGTTGTATTCTCACAGCAGTGCCCAGGAGCTGATAAACCACAGCCACAAAACGTGCAGCTCCACTTCATGGAGCCCAGCAGTTTGGGAAGCTCTGGATTGCTTGCCCAGGGTGCTTCACTTGAGTAGCTTGGCTTGGAACCTGCCCTCCTGTCTTCTGAGCCACCCCCAAATAGTTAGGCTGGGTTTTGATGGTTCCCTACCCTGAGACAATGAAAGTTTATTTGATACAAGCTTCTCACAAGCATTTAATTTATTTCAATGGAAAAATCACAGATGTTATTTCTCTCAAAAGTAATGAGGACTGAAAAAATCTGATCACGTTCAAAATTCATGATGACCACAGTGCTTAACACCTATTAAAGGTCATTTGTTGTCCTAATATCTGGTTTCTTCTCCAATTTAACAATTTACTGCATTGATCTGTAAACAGATGGTTTTTTTTCCTCCTACCCTGCCCACCCCCAAAATGAGATTATGCCTATTGATGTCTGACAGCAATAGAGCCACCCAGATTTTCACTGCTCTGATTCATTGTCTCCACCATAAATGAAGTTTTCCCATTGTTTGCAGAAATTCTTGATATAATGACTTCAGTTTCCTTGTTAATTATTATTTTATTAATGATCTTGCAGACAGTTTTTCAAAGAGACTATAAATCTCTCAGTAAAAATAATGGGCAGCTACTCACAGGAATAATCCCATTACAATCAGCTGTACTACTGTTTGTCATTTGAAGTGAAGTGCTGGAGCTCTGACCCTTACTGATTTACCACTCTTCATAATTAGTTGCAGTGATTAAAATGCATTTTAGATTACACTGCAGTTTCTCGCACTTAAAAGTTTTTTTTCCTTTTTATTACTGAGGACAAACTCAAGTTCTGAAGGTGAAAAATTGTCCTCCAGTATAAAACAACAGCAGCAAAGAGTAATTCCATAGATAAGTCGTACAAAAGAAATCAGAAGCAGAGATGCTTGGGCAAGAATTGTTGCTGGGGGCGGAGGGGCTGTTTTAGCTGACAGAGACAGCTCATGAAGGAATTGAGCAGAGTGGCTTAATGAAACTGAAAACACCACACAAAATACTGACAGCAGCCCATGGAAGTAATGAATCAATCTGTTGCATCTGTATCTAATTAAGAATCATTATAATACAGTCTTTCTTTCTAGTGATCAGGATTAGTGGATACCCCACAGGAAAGAGCTAATAAATTAGAGTTTAAAAAAAGAGCTAATAAATACAGTTAAATTCAAGTGCCAGGACATTATGCAGCTTTATCTGGACTGTGATTCTCAAGCACTTTTCTTCAATAACCCCAGATCCAAGTAGTCTCTTTTTCCTGTGAGAGATACAGCTAGGATTCCTCTGTAAGAGTTTTCAAGGCAATGCAGAAAAAATTAGTTTTTAAAAAAATAAGACAAATAAACACAAAAAATAAAGACAAAAAAAGGGGAATGCTTGGATGCTACAAAAAATTTCTAACAAGGGCCAACATTCTACTATCATTCTGCTGCAATTAGAAATGTAGTTTCTGTAATTTTTCCTTTTCCACCCTCCCACTTCTCTTCTGCCTTTCCTCCTTCTTCCTCCTCAAAAAAAAAAAGCCCATTAAGTTGCTAAGAGCTTCATTTACTTTAAACCTATTTGGAGATCTGTTATTTTACCCAAGAGTCTGAATAACCCCTCAGGAGGCTCTATTACTAACTGGCTTCCTACAGTCAGATGACATATACCTTGAGAGTGGAAGGCATTCCTGTGTTTTTTCCTCCTGTCTGCAGAATATATTTTATTTAATCTTGTTGATCTGATTTTTATTTTGTTTTTAGTTCAGAGGGGGATGGAGAAAAACTGGAGCAATAGGTGTTATCTCTTTTTTTCTCTTGTCTATTAGGATACTTTTTCAGCTGTGATGGTTTAAATCCCAGAGGAAGCAATCTAGCATCATTTCTGCAATAAAGAGAGGAAGGTTTCAGAGTGGAATCTCAAAGCTGTTCCTCACATCTTAGTGGAACTTGAGGTAAAATGTTTCAGTGCCCCTGTGAGGCCAGCTCTCTTCCTTGTGCTGGGGCAGTGCTGGATGGAGGCTGGTGCATGGAGGAGTGCTGGGAATTGCACCAGGAAAATGCTAAACTGAGCATCATTTGTTGTTGTAGGCATTCATGGGATGCCTCTGCTGTGCCACCACCATGTGCAGTAAAGAGCATTGTTCCTCTAATGCTCCTCTCTCTTGGAACTGCAAGTGAATGTACAGCCCAATTAGTGCAGCAGCTTAAAACAATAAACCCTCCAGAATCTCTGGTGGGGGAAGCATGCTTTTATCTATTTGGTAAATAATTTATTAATCACACTGATGTATCCTCCTTGACAGCAACAGAGCCAGATAAGTGATGGTTCAAAATCAATTTGTCATGGTCCAATGTGCACTCAGTGACCTACTTGGTCTGTTATATAGGTCAAACTTGTACATGAGGCTTGGGTAGCAGAGGCACTTCTTAAAAAAACAACAACAGCAACAACAAAACTCATGGCACAATTGAGACTGTGGGACCCTATGCTGGCTCAGGCTCAGACTCAGCACACAGAGAGAAATCTCAGCTTACAGAGAAGGTCAAAGAAAAGGGACTCATTAGGTGAAGTTTTGGGGTCTCAGTCTCAAAAATGTTCTTTTCTGAGGGGAGCAACAGTATCCAGGGGGTAGATCCACACTTTGTGCCCTAATTCTGTGACCTTGTTGTTGTCACACTCTCTCTGTCATTGATAACACCCCTAGCATGCTCCTTTTATTTCTCTGTTTGCCCTGCTCCAGTCTCCACTTGTCCTGCTCTTCCCTGCTCACAACAGCTTTTTTCTTCAGATGAGTGGAAATGTTCTCCCTTCTCCTCTTTGTAACCCCTGCTGTGGAGTCCCTACGAGCATCACAGTCCACAGCCTTGTGTTTCTGAGTGGCCTAGCCAGGTTAAGGAGCCACAGGATTAAACTGCAGAGAGACAGAAATTAAAACCTGTGACAGAAGTTTTGAGCAGCTGGTTGGCTGGTGGTCCCTTTGTGGCTTGGCAGAAATCTTGGTTGCAATGTGTTGATGGAATTTGTAATACTATCTTTGTATTTCATTAAGGCATGGTTCAGGGCTTTCCACTGATGAGTCCTGGAGAATGAAGAGGTGTGTGAGGTGACATGTTGAATGGGCAGTACTAACACTCCCAAAAATGTCAGGAAGTCATGGAATGGTCTACATGCCATGTGTCATCCATTTACCATTAGAAAGACATTTTTCCCAAAATCTTACTAGTAACCACTGTTTTAGGAAGGTGACCTAGGCCTTATTCTTCTGAGGATTTTCACCAAAATAGTTCTCTGAGGCTGGAGGGAGCTGGGCAACCAACTGGACTTGTGAGCTTTTCTTGTCCCTTCCCACTGCACATAGTAGGTGGTGGGATTGGTTTGGATTTTCGATCTTTTTACATAACGATTTAAATTTTTAATGGATTTTTAAGGAGTCTTTCATGTTGTAGTGGTGCAGAGTGGAGATTTTCCTAATGCTGGAAACTGAACATATATTCAGCTGAGTATGAATGTGCTGAATGACTTCCACAGGCCACTGCTGTCCTGTGCTTTATGGATTCCTCCTGATTTTCTTGAAAGCATGAGAGAGGAAGAGACTTTCTTTTCAATGACAGGTGCACATCTTTTTCAGGAGCTTTCTCCTCAGTCCTGTATGGTACTGCCCCACTGCAGTGCCCAGCATCAGGCTGCAGAGCTCCTGCATGTTCTGCATGGTTAGAGCAAGAGAGTGGGATGGGTGCCAGCTGCACATGGGAGGGATGCACGCAAGTGCAAGGATACACCCTGAAGTAAGAGCACAGCAGAAATAAGGTCTAAAACTCTGGATTTGTTGTTGTTTTATTTTTTGGTGGGTTTTTTGGTTTTTTGTTTGTTTGGTTTTTTTTACTGGAAACCTGGATTTTTTTTCATCTATGACTAGAGGGATCTAATATTTTCTAAGACAAAGGTGGTGAATACAGTCTAGCCTTTCAGTTCTTCTTTGTTTTGGTGTTATCACCCCATTCCTGGCACTGGTTTTACATTTGTCCAAAACTCTGTTTCCTCCTTGACTGGCAAGCTGAAAAGCAGCCAGGCTACCAGTGAGGACACCACCACACAGATAGGAAATAAAGGGATTGGAAACAAACCCACCAATGTGGGTTTTCAATTTTTGAAAAAAAGTGTGTACCTTTGAGGATGTCTATAGTCCTGAGACAGGATAGATTTCTTCACATTTTTCTTTCCATCTCATCAGCGACACAGTCAATTCTAGAAACCAAGAAGGACCTCTGGGGTTGTGGCATGAACTTCTTGTTTGGCCTTGGGAAATCAATAAAACTCCACTCACACCAATAAGAGTCTCTGCTAACACTGTCTCCTCCTGTGCATTCCCTGAAGGGCACCCACAACCCTGGATTTTGTACAAATCGCATGATACGCCCTGGAGATAGGATACAAATCTTTTCTAAAACCAGCATCTAAGTAAGCAGACAAACCCCAGCAGGCTTTTTTCAGCACTTTAGAGTTGTTTGTGTTTTTTCAGCCTTCAGTAATTTAATTGAAGAGTGATGGAAGACACAGGCTCAGTAGGACCAAAAAATATATTTGGTGAGATACTTTAATAAGATGAATCTTAATGTTTTCCATGAGGTGTCAGCAGTTCCTTAAACCAGTGCAGGGTTTGCAACAAATGGCTTCTTCTGCTGAGAATTCAAAAGATATTCTTTAAAGTCTATGAACTGCCAGTGAGCTTCAATAGAACAAGTGTTCTCAAGGTGTATTTATGTTGCCTGTATAGCACTCCAAAGGATTTCTGCCAGCATGCCCCATTACAATGAGTAATGTTTCCTTTAAAAGTGAATGAAGAAGACTTAGATCTTGGTTAATTAAATAATCTTCTCCTTTTTTAAATTATTTACAATAGGAGACTGACACCAACCACCTAGTTTCCTACCCTGAACCTCAGAACATTATTGTGTTTAACGTGATAAAAGCTGAAGGGTCAAAACATTTGTGTTATCTGTCTTTCAGGAAATGAAAGGGCAGAGATTGTGTAATTAATCTGAGATTAATACTTCCAGAAGATTCATTAAAAAGCCTCCAAACAACTAAAACCACACCAAACCAAAAAATAAAAGCTGTTTCCTATGTGGTGGAATGTACTGGCAGCCAGTTCTTGGCACAGCATTGATCATGGTGAAGCAGTACCAGGTGAGCTCTCATCTCCTCATTTTTATTTATTGCCCATGGAGGCTGGCAGTTCTCCATGTGGAACTCTGTTTATGGCAGATTTATCTGTGGTGTGTGAGCAGCACACTGGCACCATGAATGTCCATCTATCAAAAATGCTGAAGCATCGCCTGTGACGGAGGAAGGATGTTTCTGCTGAATGCAGAGCAAAGAAGGAGAATGTTAACACTTTCAAAAGAGCACACAGCAGGTATTATAGTCTCAAAATCAATTTACATCAGGCAAGGAAGTGTGACAGGAGGAACAAAGTGCAGGGCAGGGCCAGCTTCTAAGAGTCCACCTAAGTACAAGTCTCCTTGGTGTCTGAACTCCAAAGACAAGAATGAATGTCTCTGTCAGTCTGGAGGAATTAGCAATTCTCTTTATCCAGCACTTGGCTTTTTTTTTTTTTTTTTTTTTTTTTTTATAACTTACTTTTTGCCACAACATCTTCTCTCTCCTGACTTTGAATTGGAAAGTCTTAAGGTACACAATAGTGACTTAATTGCATTTTCATTTATTGTTTACTTCTAGAAGTCTAAGACTTCAAGTTCCAGCTCTGGAATCCATCTTGGCCTCATTGCAGGAAAAAACTGAAGGCAGGGAAATTCTTTCCTAAATAAGTAAATAAATGCACAAATCAGGTTAACTCCTCTTAATGCAACTGGAGGTGCCTTTTACTGTTTCTTTTTTTTTTCCTTAAAGAAGAATTTTATAGCATTCAATTTACACTCTCAATTGTATCAATAATGTCAATTATTCATTCCTGGTTCATGCTAGACTTTGTCCTAGGATATCTATCTCTTAAATGATCCAGCTCTGCAGATGTGGAAAAATACAGGGCAAGAAGCAACTTTTGAGTACCTGCAAGATCAGTAACAGAAAACTAGAAGGGATCAGAGAGAATCTGCAATAAAATGAATACTCTCCAAAGCAATTATTGAAGGCTTCCTTTTGCAAATGGCAGCCAAAATGCATCTTTATATTCATATACAGAGGTCAAGATCACTGTTCACCTCTCTTGACTTCAACTGGAGCTGAAGGTGTTCAACATTTCAGAAAATGAAATTAGTGTGTCACAAGCTGGACGTTCGCTACTGACTCTTGCTGAAAGTGTGACTTTATCTTCTGTTCCTCCACTTAGTCTGCTTGAAAGGGGGGTGAATGCTATTCACCTATCATGCAAATGTTCTGAGGCCTAATTAGTTAATATGTGTAAATTGCTTTTGAGATGAACAGTGTTAAGTATTATTATTGCTATATTAATATATGGCCAGCAGCCAACCTTTCCTTGTTGCTGCAGGGTAATGACAAAGCTGATCAAGTTCAGGATTTTATTGCTACTGATCTGAAACAACAAATAATTTTTGTGCATTTATCCAGGAACAAGTACGAGCGAACAACATCAATTTAGTCTGAATATTAGTGAAGAGAGAAGCTGATATTTACTTCAAGGGAAGTTTTGATATATCAAAATGTTACCTCAACTTAAATGTTCTGTGTGATTTTGGGATTTTTTCCTAAGAAAAGGGGGTAAATTCAAAGTAAGATATTAGGTATTCCTTATTTCTTAATTGAATTTGCTAGTGTTTTCTTCTGTCTGTGTGGGAATCTATGTGCAATTTATCATACAGAGCAAAATGTTTCTTCTGTGCACTGTTTTATAAGGTGAAATTTCATTGTCTAAAATGTTAAAGAGGACTGAAAGAAAAGTTAGACTTCTCAAGGAATCAATCAATGAACAGAGGACAGACGAGAGGATGGTGTAAGCTCAGAGACACTGCTGTGGCCCTACCCTCCCATTTCTAAATCCTGACTCCCAGAAAATATAGAAAAGTGTTTACTGAAATCAGCAGACATGCTCCAGGACAATCACACAGATCTGAACTAAGGATCTATTTACAGAACACTTTTTCAGGAGTAGTCCTATATCTTGATCAGTCAACAGACTACAGTCCAAATCCAGATATGTTCAATGCTCCATTGTAAGCCAGCAGGGAAAAATATGATGTGATTTCTTCCCATTTATCCAGCTTATCTTGTAAGTGGTAGCTACAGAATCTGTTATATGATTTGTTCCACCACACAGGAACATGGTCACTCACTAGAAATGTGTGGTTTCTGGTGGTTTTCATGCATCTGTGAATCTTATTCCTTGGCTTAATTTGAAATTTTCTCTTCATAGACAATATTGTTTCATTTGCTTTACAAAACAAACTCAGGCAGAAATATGATAAAAAGGACATTTTTTTTTTCTAAGTTATACTGAATTATACTGGGGAGAAAAGCCCTTGGGAAATCCAGAATAGGAGGGGTTATAATCTGGAATCAAACCAAGCAACATTTTTGGCCTTCTGCCATATATACTTGGCCCCAAACAGCTGATTTCTGAAGAAATATGCCATAACCTGCATGTGGAAATAAGAAAAGACCTTTAGAACGCTGTAAATAATCAATAAAAATAAAGGCCTGGGTTTTTTTTGTTTTTTTTTTTTTTTTGACATTAAATTATCCACTTTCAGATTCTAGGCTACAGACTGTAGATTACTTTATCTTCAATAACAAAACACAAAGTTCAAGTCATTAGAAAATCTTAAAGTAGGACTTTAACTCAAGTATTTGTTCTTTAATTTTCTTTTTCTTTCTTTCTTATCTTCATTCTTTTCCCATATTTCTGGTATTTTTTTAGCTACAAAATCAGAATTATAAGGATTACTTAGGGCTTCTGATGCTCACTGTCTAAAATTAAACCATCCTTGGCAAATCTTTCAGATATTATGTTTTTTGCTTGCTTAAAAGGAAACTGCCAAATTAATCTTGCTTTCTTTAGCCCCTGGGTCACTTCACAAGGCAATTTAAAGTGAAAATAATACATTGATCATCTAATAGAAATTTTTCTGATATTATGAAAAATGATGGCATCAACAGCATATTTCTACCAAAATACAATACTGAAATGAGTTTAACCTTCAACATCCTATGGAGTCATAAAACTGCTTAGGTTGACTGGACAACCACTCCTGTAAACACTTCAGTTTTCATCAAGTCTTGCAATGCATGAGTGGACTTTCCTCTGGACAGAAATTTCAACCACTCTACAACTGCAGCAGGCTGTGGGCCACCTCTGGACTCTGACCTTACTCTGTGCACAGTGATGTGAACATCCCACCTGCTCTTCCACAGGAGCTAAAGAGGAATTAAATGGATATGGATGTGGGTATGGATATGGATATGGATTCACACAGATATGCATGAACAACATTCAGTGGCATTCATCGACACTTAAATTTAGTGAGAACCAGAAAAAAAACTAACTGGGATACTTGACCACAATTTTGCTACATATTCTTTTGATCAGTTATTTTTTAAGCCAGTAGTATCATATTTGTGTGCGAAATATTGCTTTATTTGTGCAATGACTGCCGTTAAAGTGTTACTCCAGTAATTAAGTATTCCACTTAATCTTCAGTACAACTCATATCTTTGAACTCTATAAATATCATCCTTTGGTGACAGATGCTTTGTCCTGGAGTTTAAACAAATAGCAAGATTATAGTTTTGTCTCAGTGACTGGGCTTCTGAGAATAGTTTACAATACAGCTGGAAAATTCAGTATTTCTTCTATATTTTGGAAAAAGGTAGGCTGCTGCCCACCAAAGTTTGGTGCCTGACCTGGGCAAAGTCTCACAAAACTCTTGAATACCCAAATCCCAGTTGCAATAGCAATATAACAGAATATCCTAAATACAGTCCTGAATCCATGGGGACAGAAGCGCTTCTTCAGGTCTGAAGGAGGCAGTCCAACTTTCTTGCTTTAAATTCCTTCCACACCATGGACTAAAATAGCAGCAATCTTTATTCTCAAGAGAAAGTACAAGATATGCTAATTATTAACATTTTTCTTTCTGGTACTTGATTTTCCACGGTGTCTGAGGGGTTTTTCACACTCACCTGAGACCTGGGGAGACACTGAGAGTAGGCACAGGGGGAGTTGAATCTACACAGCCTTCAAAAGGCCCCCACAGCTGAGCTATGGCATCTCCTTAGGGAGAATGTCTCATCCATCTGATCAGAGCTGGGGTTTTCCTCTGGGAGATGTGGAAGAGCATGTCCAGAATGAATACAGGCAAAGACAACCCTGATTCTCACCTGTGGTTTTGGCTGCAAAGGCTTGTGCAGCTTTGGTCCCTACCTCCAGGACTGCTTTTGTTTTTTCTAGGACACAATATAATGTAAAATTCCAACAAAGTCATAGTTTCAGTGGAGTGTCTTAACACTTAATTTAAAATCATATTTCCTTTTCCTCTCTCTGCCGGAGCAGACTTTTGCTTCTCTGTTTACACAATAGAATACCTTCAGCTATAAAGATAAAGAGCAGTCTTAATCAGGATAACTCATGGATTGTCGTCAGGACATTTTCCAAAGAATGTGGGTTCAATCCCATTAATGCCAGATAATAAAATGTATCATTTCCTGGGTGAGTGTTCTGACTGTGGGATTATTAAACAAAACTTGAATATTACCATTATTACTTTGATGATATTAAATAAAGTTAACCATGGTTGTAATGACAACTATCTTTTTCTATTTCTTGAAAATTTTTTGAGTGTGTCTCAACTTAGTCCTGCTTATAGGTGGACTCTTGTTAAAGTTAAAAAAGAGATTTCCCTAGAATATATAGAGTTTAAAAAAAAAAAAAGAGTTCTCAGAGAATGTTTCTGGCACCTAATGAAATTAGATATCTTAAAGAGTTACTCACTTCCAGCCTGGCAAACTCTCTGGAATTCCAGATTCACTAGAGAGACAGGTCTTTTCTTAAAATTTTATTTAAAGTGAATCTATTATTTTTTTGCACACTAGAGTAATACAAGGTGCCATAGGGAGTTGGTGAACATGGTATTGTCTTTTTAAACTACCAAACCCTCTCAGTATGTTCACAGCTTCATCACCTTTTTGAAAGAGAAAAAAAATCTCAGTTAGGTTGTCTAGGAATGTAAGAGAAAAAAAGGTGGAATTGGAAAAATGTGTACCCTTATAAAATTATAACCAAATTATAAAACCCCCACAAACATATCAATATATGGTATTATAAATTAGTAAAGCTACAGATATTAAATTTCACCTTTGGCTAAACAAGGCTTTAACATAAAGCAATAGATCTAAAGAGAAATGTAGACAATTATTCATAAACTGTAGGAAACCACTGTCTCAGCAGGTTCCCTTTATTCTAATTAATCACTTTCTGAAGACTCTACATAATTCCTGAGTTGTGTCACTGAGATTGTCCTTACAATAAGTGAAATATTCTTAATAGATCAGGAAGATCTTTTTCTAAACCATAGTGATGAAATCATTTGCTTGAATAGGTTTAGCCACATGGTGCCTGTTTCCATTATAATCCGAATAAACTCACCATTCAAATTAAGAACATACCTGTGGTGATCTCAAGACAAATCAGAATGAAATCAGCCTCTGGGAATTTACAGAAGGGAAATAACACTGATGTATCTTTTATAATGCCAGCCATATGCTTCATTGTAATGTATGATTAAAAAAAAAAATTATTGATGTTTTAAAGATCAGAAAATCTTGTTGTTTAAAGGTTAAAAAATTTATAGTTATCTCCAAATTTTCCCTGTTACATCATGAAACAGAAATATGCTATCTGAAATTTGATGGCTATTATAATGCATCACTGTCCTTGTTTTACAGAAGACTTACCAAAGACATCATGGATTATCATCCTGCAGTAGCATTATTCATGGATGTGCAAGAAAATTGACCATCCTGTGTCTGCATGTGTTTGCTCAGATTTCAAGCTGACCAGGATAAAGAATAGCTGGGAGCATGATAAGTTACCATTTTCTCAAGGTTATACAGAACAAGTAGTTTCCCTATTGTTTTGAAATTAATGAAATGGCTCAATAGAGATAACACTTTCAAAAATTGATTATTTTGGATATATAATTAATACCAGTCATAGAAAAACTGAGCAGAAAGGGAATGGTTATTAACAAAATAGAAACAGTTAATAATAAAGGGGAAAAAAGAGGAATTGGTAAGGAAAATATTAAATATTGAAATTTCATGCACATCATTGCCTTTTTCAAAGCTTAAATATTTTGACTGAATTAGCCAACAAACTCAGCTTCTCTGAAAAGTTGCTAGGATGTACCTTGTGGCGCACACCAAGGGGATATTCTGCATCCCCATTTGAGGAATATCTTTCGCCTTTGGCATTTCTTTGGGCTCCAGCTGGAGAGAGCAGAGAGGTTTGCAGAGCAGGGCAGAGCAGATGTCACTGTGCAGCACACAGTGCTCCACCACAGTGAAAAGGAGAAATCAGAGTCTTTGCACAGTGTCTCTTGGGGAGTTTTAGTTTTCTGGTTGTTCTGTTTTCCTCACACAGCTCTTGCAAAATACCAAAACAAAAACAAAAACAAAACAAACAAACAAACAAAAAAACACCAAAAAAAAAAAAAAAAAAGAAACCACCGAAAAACCCCCAAACCAAAACCAAAACTAAACTAAACAAATTCTCTCCCCAAAAACCAAACTGGTTATTCCCATATGCAGATTGTCAATATTTTGTGTTGTAAAATCACAGAACAGGAGGGGGAAGGATGTCTGGAAGTCATCTGGCCCAACGTCCTGCTCAAAGTAAATAGCAGAAAGTACCTTGAGTTTCACTTTATGGTTTGAGTTTCAGGAAAGCAGTTTTATTGTTTCTCTAAAATGTCAAAAATCCCAAACATGCTTTAAAATGAAGACTATTTATCTGTCATAAGTAATACTAAGAAACCAAAAGTTCCATTAAGAATGTGTAGGAGCATTTATCTCTATAAGACTTCCTTGAAACTTCCCTCTACCCCAGAAACTAAACAAAACCTTCCTTTTTTTACAAGTCAGATGCCTGACACCTGTTTAATAACCATCTCAATAGTATTGTACACTAGAAATTAAACTTATTTAGAAAACATTGGATAATTAATAACTTTAATTTCTAAATAATATTAACAAATAATAACTTTTCTTTCCAAACTAGTAATGTGCCATTTTAATGTCTCACTTATGCGATATTTCAATCTTATTTTAATTTTAATTTCTTAAGCATATCAGTTTTTCTCTTGTTTTTTGATATCTGTGATATCTAACACAGTAATGAAAATTGTCAGTTTGTAAGCAAGTTCATATTACTGGTGGTTTTGAGGTATTTTGGTACACAGATATTTGTCCAAGGTTGTGTCCATGAAAGAGATTCTTTCTGCCATGGTTCAACCCCAGTAGCAGCTGAGCCCCACACAACCACTGCTCATTCCCCCACCAGTGGGATCAGGGAGAGAATTGGAAGGGTAAAAGCAGGAAAACTCATGGTTGAGATATACAATGTTTAGTAGGGAAAGTCAGATACACAAGCAAAGCAAAGCAAGGAATTAATTCAGTGCTTCCATGTGCAGGCAGGTGTTCAGCCATTCCCAGGAGAGCAGGGCATCACACTTAACAGTGACTGAGGCAGACAAACCCCATCACTCCAAATGTCCCTCTCCTCCTCCTTCCCCCCAGTGTATACACTGCCATGAAGTCTCATGGTCTGGAACATCCCTTTGGTCAGCTGGGGTCACCTGTCCTGGCTGTGTCTCCTCCAGGCACCCCCAGCCTCCTGCCCCCTGTGGCTCTATGAAAAGCAGAAAGGCCTTGGCTCAGTGTGAGCCCTGCTCTGCAATAACAAAAACATCTCTGTGTTATCAACCCATGTTCAGCACCAATCCAAAACACAGCTCCACACCAGCCACTGTGAAGAAAATTAACTTTATCCCAGCCAAAACCAACACACTTTCCTGACTATTGTTTCAGGAGAGCAGTTAGGTAGAGTTTACACAGACATAACTATTATTTCTACTTTCTGGATTTATTTTTGTCAGGGCTCCTGCTGTTTCTGTTTCAGTTTTGTGATATACACTGGCATTAACATGTCTTCTGCTCAGCAAAAGAGAGGAAGTATTTGCCCAGATGTTTTCTGCAGCTGCAACTTTGCTGGCTGAGGAGGGGACTGTTCCCTCAGATGCTTCTCATTGTTCCTCCAATAAACTCCTCAAACCTGCTGTTTGTTCCTGCTGCTCCTCCTAATCCTTTTTAGCAAACACAAGTTATATTTACTTAAGCAGCTTAAATAGCTCTTTACAAACCCGGCCCATTTCAAAAGACCTGGGCCAGTTAAACAGGTCAGAGAATTACTCACCCAAGCAGCTCCTCTGCCTGCTCTGCTGGAGACAGTTTCTGCTGGGGAGTGGGGATGAGTGAGAGGATGGTGAAGGCTTCAGCCAAGACAGAGAAAAATATATTTTGGAAAGGAGATTAGACTGCTAGCTACAAACATTTGAGGGTACCACAACATGTCCTTTGCAGGTTTGATGAGAGAACTCACGGAGAGCTCTGGACAACTATAGATGTGCATGTAGTCTTGTCCCTATTTATCATTAGAAAAGGAGAAATTTTATACCAAAGGTTTGCTTTCAAAGTGATACACTCTGGATTAATTCCATTCTTGTTCTTTGGCTTAGTTTTTCACTTATTACTTCAGTTTCCTCTTGGGTTTTATATCTTTATCCATTTACAGTATTTAAACGGAGAGATGTTCTATGATGTGTTACAATATTTATCTTCCTTTGTGCAGACAGCAGTAATTCATGACTGGCACAGCAAGAAGTGACTTATTAAGGCTTTCTTCACTGGAGAAGAAAAAGGTCATAAAGTAGCTCAGTAGGTCTTGTGCTTTATGATTATAGCTCTATTGTATCATACACTTGTGCTCCCCCACTCCCACCCTTGCAGTTTACCGAGTATATCTTTAGTCTGCCTGGACCTTTTGAACAAATATCTGGTGCCATAAACCTGGTGCAGCCAGATTACCACCCTGTCTGGTTTCAAAAGTCACATTATAATATCCTCTAACATATGTGACTAGACAGGGATCTTCAGAGACTCTAATGCCTTCTTTATTCCAAAACCCACAAATGTTTATTTTGCTGCTTTCCCTGAGCACTGTGGCAAAATGAAAATCTGCTGGCCAGCGCAATGAGCTGTGAGACACCTGCAGACATGCACTTTGGACACACATCTGAAGAGTGCAGGTGGGGCTCAGCTGAGTTCCTGCCTGTGTATGTGTGATCCATGAGTGTGATTGTTGTCCCTGAGCCTCGTGCGCGTGGAATCCTGTCCCAGCTGCATTAGGCACACTAACTCTCACACACATTGTCAGCAATAATTAACTGGGGATGCTGGGGAACCTCCTTCACTGTCAAGATTTGAGAAGGGGTGACACCAAAGGGCTCCCAGAGCTGTCCTCAGCTTGCAGTGCAAGAACAGTTCCCCAGCCCTTTGGCTGTGATGGATCCTTGGCCACACTGCCAGGCTCAGTGTGTGTCCCAGGCTCACACACAATTGTCCACAAAGCCTTTCTGGGAAAAAGGCTGCAGAGCTGTACTTCAGCCAAGGTTCACACCATTTGTACATTATCAGATAAGGAAATGTTATTCAGGAATGCTGAAAGAGTAGATTGTTTTGAACTGTTAGTTCAGTGATGGCAGATCTTTTGTCAGCTGGAGAATTCCTTAGGATATTTATATGATAATACTATACTCTATTATTAGATTCCTGTCTTAAAAACTTGTTTCATTGCCTTCATTAGAAAAAGGGACAATTTAAACAAAGAATTCATAACAAGCTGCCCTTCAAGCACCTTTTCTAGTAGATTATTCTCTAAAGTCATCTCTCGGGTCTGGCAGTGTTAGCAAGCACATCAAATAATATCATAGTTACTCATCATGATTCAGTAAAAGATATTAAAGGACAAAGACAAGCCAGTCACACAAGGGTGTGATAATGAGAAAGGAGGCAAATGTGTTTTTTGTTTGTACTCTCAAAGCATCTTGGGACTGCACAAATACTGACCAAATAGTTCTTGTCAAAAGAGTTTATATTGTAAGAAAAGGTCTTTCTTAATCTGAGAAGTCAAAGCTACCACTATTATAATTGACACTCCTCTGGGATCAGCAGGACAGATTTGGAATGAAGTTGAATACACTCCTACAAAGTCTTTTCCAAATAATTTCAGAGATTCATTTGGGAGTAAGGGAGATCCAATAAGACACATTGCACTCCTTCATTTTGGTTTATATGTAGCTGTAAAGTCTGGCAGGACTCAGCAGTAGAAGTGAGTCATGCACAGATGGAACCAGATGAGTACACTTTTTAAAATGTGCTCATTCTAAAATGCATTTCCAGGCTCCCTTATTTTTTCCTGTCTTCTCTGGTTGTGTCTTTGATAATCTGTGCCTCTGAGCCATTTCAATGATACTTTAAACAATGCTCAGAAAACTTCCTGCCTTGAATCTGGTATGTGCCCATTTCTCTTTCACTTGTTTTAGAAATCTGACATCCTCTTGAAATCAGATGAATTCCTATCAATATCCATTAAAACACCCATTTTCACTATCTTTTGTTTTACAGTAGTTACCATGTGGATGTCTTCTGTGCATATTTGGGACTCTTACTGATTACACTGCTACCATGGATTTCACTGCCTTTGTTGCAAGACCCATCACCTTTAGAGGTTGATCCCATTGGAATGCATGGAAAAACTCCTGCTGATTTCATGCACTTTGGAGCAGTCCCTAAATCAGTTTGTGGTTTAGCTTTTACAATAAAATGACTTACATATTTTTCTTCTACAGAAGATTATACATGCTGCATTGTGCAGCAGTCATTTAGACGTATTACCTGCAAAGACAATTTCTTTGAAAGGTTTGCAATCTTCAGTCCTATCTCTCCCTCCTGGGTATTTTTGGTTTGGGTTGCCAAAAAGCAAAATCAAAGCCATGTGATCTATAACTACATGGAGATAAGCTTCAGAAATGTAAACATAAAAGTGACTGCTACATCCACTGACTACTTCAAGTGCCTTATCTGCTCACAAGTATTTCTACTCCATCTCAATTAATTTGTGACTGTCATATGCAATATTTTTACTGTGCATTGACTGTCTTAACTCTTAGCACTGTTCCTACTCTGAGAGGATTGGAATTTGCTAAAATTACTCCTTCCACTCTTCAGTTTCATATTCAACATACTGCACAACTGGCCTAAAAACCTCCCACCTTTTTCTAAAAGTTATTTAAACCACCAGTAATTGAAGTTCCAGTGTCAGTTCATAAATTTAATGCATAGCAGCAAAGCAGTGGCACAGGAAAGGAGTTATGCTGAATTACCACCTGGGATTGGAACCATACTCGTCCTGGTGAGAAAAGCTCTGCCAAAGAGCCAGAAGCACCTCTGCCAGACAAGGAGCAGAGAGGTCACACACGAGCTGGGACTAGAACCACGATTCCTGGGGTAGCACACAATTTGCTTTCAGTCCCTCAGTCTGTTGACAGTTTTGCCAAGAACTCTTCTTTTACATTTGCAGAATGTCAATCACAGAGACAAACTGAAATGTTTGACTACTAGACTGGGACTACTTAAAATACTATGGGAGTGATGGTAGAGAGGAGTGTAAAAATTTAAATTCAAAATTTGCAACAAGATTGAACTCCTTTTCAATGAGCAAGCCTCAGAAAACTCGTCCATGTAATGACATTTTAATGCTTTTCAGAAGGCAGGAATCACACTTTTTCAAGTCAGAATGAAACTTATGAATTTATTTCTCTTTGCTAAGATTGGCCCTGGGACTTGAATTTCTCTTTGAGTGGAAGTAAAATGTAGCTGAACAAGATGTTGCTTTCAGAAATAAAGTAACCTTTAGAATTTTGCCATTTTCCCCTTAGCTTGCTATTACTGCCTGTTCCATACAAGGAGTTTTCAGTCACTTTCCACCTCAGCCCCACAATGGTGTTAGTGCACTTGGTGGGATCAAGAAGGAGTGGCCAGGGGTGACAGCCTCCTTCTAAACCCATTGTACCCTTGCAGATCATCTAACCCATCTTTAGGAGGTCTTGCAGATCTCCTGCAGATGCTCACAACACTTTTCCAACTGGTCCTCCTGTGCGAGGCCAGAGGCAATTAATCCCTTTCAGCTCTGCCATAGGAAATTACTCTGTTGTACTGTGGACTCCTTCAGTCCCAAGGTATTTCCACACCTCCAGTCCTGCCTTTCAAGACCTAATAATCTTCACCCAAGTGTAGATCTGCAGCCCCTTTGTCTGGACAACATATTGTGTTGGGGTATATTTATTTCCTTTCAGTTTTCCTTTAGCTGTTCTCTTTACTATGATTCTGCCCCATATCTACAAAATTTTAACTGAGATAAACATCTTGGAGTTCATGTAAGATTCACAAACCTATGATCTAGAAAACTTACAGGGTCTAGGGCACATAAGGAAGCTCTTTTGTCAGAAAACTGCTTTGGTTGGGCTAGATAGGATTAAATGGTCCACATCCAAAGGAACACCTCAGACCACAAAGGTTTTGGATGACATCCCACTGAAATTTTCAAGTACAACTAGGCTGACACAAACTCAGAACCTAGACTTCCTCTAGGGAATCAGCAGCTCAAAATTTCATTTCCTGAAAACGCCCTAAATTTTGGGTATGGCCCAAATAGTGTGACAATGCCATTGTTTGCAAAACCATAACATTTATTCACGTATTAATTGGTTACCTGAGATCTATCATTGCATGGCCAGGTGCCTTTTTATATGCAGTGGTGAACATTACTCAGAATATGTATTTAAGAAAACTACAACAAAAAAATCTTTGCTATCCTGTGAGTTATAGGAAGCTTGATTAAGCTCCACAAGAAGAAAACAAGTCACAACATGAAGGAACATGAAGCTATTGAAAATCTTACCTTCTGCCAGCAGAAAATACAAACTGAAGTACTATGGCCTCAAGGTAACAGAGAGTACACAAGGCTCCTCAGATTTGCAAATTATTTTTCTGCCTCTGATGAAGTTCTCAGAATATAATTATTCAAAACCTGAATGTGAAAAGTAAGGACATGTAAACTCAATATGAATATTCAAAGGATTCAACTGATGTTTAGTACAAATATAGAAAGGAGAGAAGCAGCATGAGAAGCTGTTAAATCAAGCTACATGTCTGCCTGTCAGAAAAATGTGTGTAATTCCAAACAAAGAGCCATCAGGTCAGATCCTCAGCTGATAGAAACTGGCTTGACTTTTCCTAATTTAGCTGAAATCAGCTGAATACCTGTTCCTTTCTTACCAGTTTGCTCTTGAAAAATAAATGTTCATATCTATTTTAATAGGCTGTACCGTGTAACAAAACAAAAACCCCTGCAACCTTCCCCCCTGCCCATTCAGAAAATTGCATCCTGTCAGAGATGCTCAAGATCATTGAGAGCTTTCTAAGAACTGTGTACTATATGACTTTGAATATGATTAAAATAAAAACAAACCTGGTGAGAGGGATGTTGAGAGTGGGGATAAATTTCCACCTTGTTTGAAGTCCAGCATCAGGAGTGTGTATGTCCAGAACCAAGGGGGCCTTTCAGACATTAGTAGGAGTTTCTCTGCACCATGTGTTAACCAAATATTTTATCACAGGTAAATGCCACAAAGTCAAAAGTATGTGTCTCCTAAAGAATTTTTTTTTTCAAATCACTTTTTAAAATTCAGATTATCTCTGCTTAGAAGAAAGGGTTATTCTCTTTATTTGAAGGCTTTAATGAAAAATTAGTTTCATAAGAGGTTTTCAAATGATATTGCACCATTTGTCAATTTTGAGATTTTTTACTAAGCAGACATTGATCTTTCTGTGGTGTTTTCCTCTGTATATCATTGAATGGAAGTTGGACATTCAGAGAAAATAACATCAGGTCCTGTAAAAAAGACCTTTGATATCCTCTACAGAGATACTTTTTCTTTTTTTTTTCTTTTTAGGAACATGCTAACAGGTAATAAATTGACTTTGCAGTAATAAAATTGGAAACTGTGAAAAAGGAAAGATAATTCTATTATATACCATAAAATGTACAAGCCAATAAAACTGCACATTTCCCAAGAACCTGGGAATGGAGGCAATATAGAAATGAATAGAAATTTTTCAAATAATTGTTAATCAAAGCCAGTTCATGGAGTAGACATCTAGTTAGATTAATATCAGTGTGAATGATTAGTTTAAATTTTCTAGGTTTTACTAGTGAATCAATATTGAGGTGAAGCAGTTTTGCTTAAGAAGGATTTAAATTTACCTTCCTTTAAATAGAAATAGAAAATAAGATATTGTTTTCAAACCATAAGAAGATGAAGGGATAGAAATACATCATCCATCCCAGGATGTATAAACAGGTATCAATCAGAGAAAATACAGTAGGTAAGCACATAATGTGCTTACTAGGGGTAATTAAAAAATTACACATGAAACACTTTCCAATCAGAAGACAGTTCTTTAAAATAGAAAGAACTTGCAGTTTGAGCAGTTTGCAAAGATGTCATTTGAAAACATCGTGGTTGGGGCTTACTCGAGTGCAGAATTTCTGTAGGTTTAGAAACCAAAACCAGCACATTTTGTGGGGCTGCAGCTGCTCCTGTATCCAACAGCCTGGCTGCCTGCTAGTGAGGAAATTGGAAATTGGTGTCTCCTGTCTGCTCTGGTGCCTTCCCCAGTTTTCACATGCTCTTGGGGAGTTTACTGAGCTGGAGCTGCTGGAACTGCTCCCAGTTTGGGAGTTGGCAAACCAGGTCAGGACCCAAGCCACAAATACTCATGCACACACCCCAGCATTGCTAAGTCCCTCTGAAGGAAATACTCTCCTTCATATGTTTGTTCCTTTTTAACATGCTGTATTTCTTTTAGACAACAATGGCAGCCTCAGGTGGAAGCTCAGATTTGGGCTGTCCCTGGTGACCAACTTAGGATAAACAAAGGAGAAAAACAAAGAGTGCTGCAGGGATGGAGAGTCACAGCCAGGAGCTGCAGCCCAGGACAGCGACAGGGGCTCCTGTGGGGCAGGGGAGGCAGCAGCAAACCTGAGCAGGGATGGAAGGGGCCCTGCAGGGAGGGCACTGATCAGAATATTCCTCTACTCATAAATCCCACAAGTCAACTGAAATCCAGACTGCAAGGGAATATGCAGACTACAAGGGAGATTTAAATATTAAGTCCTCCTTCCTGATGTAGTGATTTTGAGCTTTCTCTGAAAAATCAGTGTCCTCATTTCTATTCTAATACAATATAACTTTGTGGTGTTTTTGTTGGGATTTGAAGATGTTTTACATATTGAGGGGTTTTTTTTCTATCAAAACAACTCAGAGGGTTATGTCAACTCAGTACACGGAAAGAGAAATTATGGATGTCTGCCTCTAATATCTGACCAATTCAGAGTATCACCATTTGGTTTCTGTTAGTTTTTAAGCTAATCTTACCTAAAAATGGAGCAAAAAGCAAAAGATTCTATGATTTTCATTTGCCTGTGGAGTTTAGGTCTTATTTTTTTAATTTGGATATCTTTAAAACTATTATAGTTTTTTATAAGACAGAATTTTTTCTCACATTCTTAAAAAAAAAAAAAAACAGGTTCTTCTGTCTGTTTACTGTCCTTAATTTTTTAATGGGGTGGCAAATTTCAGGTAATATGGTAGCATATGATACCCATGAAGTGTAATAGGACTTCATTACCAAATTTCATGTTGGAGGGAAATACTGGAGTAGAACTTTTGCTCTAGCGGATGCAACAGGGCTCAAAAGAGAAATTTGCATCTAGGTGGGAAAAAAAGTTTCAACTGTATTTAGGATGTCTGGGAATCCAGATTTCATTCACTCCACTGCTCATGGATTAGAAATTGTTTTGTTTTGTCAAGAGCTGGAAAGAAGGACCAAATTATTATTAAAGTTAAATGTAACTGAGTAATACTTTCACAACATGTACACACAGGAACTTGTCAGAGTATTATATCAGCATGTCCAACTGAATAAAGCATTGTCTAAACTAGCACACCTTCTCCCAGACTGATTTGCAGGTAGAGGCAAGTCTAATCATGAAGAATAAGACAAAAGATGGACATGAGTAAATAGGAGATGACACTGTCTGCAGGATAGACAGCTATAAATAAAAGCACCAGTCAAAGGCCAAAACAACTACAGAGCCGGAGTTATGTCAGATGACCTAAGTTTACACTCTGCTGGAGAGCACCAGCCCTTCCTTGTGATTCTCATCGGTGGTGTGGGCTCACTGTAAAGCACCATTTGTCCTCCTCCTGCCCACGGCAGCAGCCCATTGTGTGCCGTGTAGCAGAGTTGGCGGGGATTTTCGCTGACTGTGGAATCGCACCATTTTCTCCACTTTCTTCCAAAGCCAGTCATTGTCCTTGCAGGAATCTGCCTGCTTGCTTCTCAGAATGGCAGTGTACAGTCACTAGTCTGGGCCTGTGATAGGATATTACTACTGGACTCCCAATAGGATTAAAGTTTCTTAGACAGAACTGTTGAAGTTTCCAATGAGCTTTGTAACATAAACTATCATGAATTCCACACTGCCACAGGAGTTTGGATAGTTAATTTCTCAATTTTGACACTATCTAAATGTGTTTACAGGGACTCTCAACTTATGAGTACAGTACTCAAAGCAATTTCAGAATAATTTGTATAGAATCTTCTTGTTTAATGCTTCTTTAAAGAAAAGGAAATGCAGGTAAAGTGTATGTGTAAAAAAAACCCTTTGTGTTTGCTTTTGATTTACTTCACAGTGGAAAAATCTCTAGAGCTCCCCTTTCCTCTGCAGCTTTTAAGCAGTGAAATAGATGATGTTTGTGCTAATTAAGGCAATGATCACTATATCCATTTTCCAGTAAAGCCTAGACCACAGTCAGGCCATTATTTCTTTGAAGCAACACAATATTCTTGGAAATTGTATTCTAAGTTGCTAACAGGGAAGTATGCATACTCTACAAGCAGATTATTGTTAACATGAGTACATAAATAAGATTTTATTAGCCACTTAATACTAATAAAATTTGTTGTTCAATTTATTGGACACTCAGTAGCTCCACAAAAAAAAGGCCAAAGCCAAGGTGTTTATTGGTATGCTTCAATTGCATTTGTGGGAGAAAAGGCTTTTATATCCTGTTTGATTTTATAAGTTAAATACCCCTGTGAATAAGGAAAAAAAAAATAACCTGAAAACTATTTCAATTAAAGTACACTATTTTTCATGTTTAAGAATATTTATTTCCAAAGCATGAATGGTTTCCAGACAGAGCTTATTTTGTAATGCCCCAGAAGCAAGATGTAAGGCATATAGCAGGGAAGGTGTTATTTTTTTCCTCTTATGGCTTAGCTGGGCTGGATTCTAAAAAGAAAAAGATTTGTTTGTCTCCTCTGCACCTTTTGAGTGCTATAGTTAGGATACAGGAGCAGTAGTTGCATTGTCTTCATTTTTTGATTTTGAAAATAAAGCAACTCTAGAAGAAAGGAATGAGAAGCAACTTGCATTGCTCTGACTTTCAAGACTTTGTTTTACAGTCCCTAATTTTTTATTCCATTCCAGTGGAAAAAAAATTAGTTCCAGCCTAAAGCAAAGGATCAAAATTAAACTGAAAAAGTATGAGTTACTAATGAAATAATAACCTTTGGGCTTTATCTACTTTGTTGATATTTTCTGTTTATCCAAGGAATGCCAACTTCTTTTAAAGCTGAGAGCAAAATTGTTCATTTATTGCTCTAAAATTTAAGAGAAACCATTAATATTGGACAGTCCAATACAGAACATCAAGAGTTGACCTGTATAATTAATCTCCAAGTCATTTAGCCTTTGGCATAAAATTTCCCACTTTTGGTCTTTAGCCAAAGGTGGCTTTCTGCTTTAAAAAAAGACAAGACACCATTTTAAAAGCCATTTGTTGCTGTAATAGAAAGATAAAAATGGTCTTGAGATTTTTTTTCAGGTGTTTATTAAAAAGTGGTACTCTTGGACATGAATAAATTGAGATAAAGTGTTCATGGACTCCCACAACCAGTAGACAGTGGTAGCTGAGACTGCAAAAGTTTCCAGCACTGTCTGTCACTGTTTATCCATGAAACACCTTCAGCTTCCAAATAATGATCTCTGCCAGGATGGACAAGTGCATCCAAAAGTGCAGAGGGGAGGATTCCCAGTGAGAGGTACCAGCCTGCACCAAGAATGGCTCTGTTAGCAGGTAACTCCTTTGGGAGTGACAGGCCCTGACTGTGCTGGCACAGTCACTACTTTGAAGATGCTCTCATGCCTTGGTGACATGTCTCACAGTTTGGTGCATCTATTAAATAAAAAATAGGTAACCTGAAAAAAAATCAATATTTGGAGAATGCAATAAAACCAGATAATGATCCATGAGGACTCTTCCAGCTCCCCACCTCGAGGTCACCACTAAACTTGGTCTGGCAATAACAAGACCCCTCTTTTTTTATCCCCACCTGTTGCTTACTGACTCCTTGAGTCAGAAAGTTGCTGAGATGCCATTGAAGTCCTTGGATAAGGAACAAGAGGAAAATTAAAGCTTGTCCAGGTGGACTGAACTGAGGCTGGGGTGATGTGACCTGAGATCAGTGGTGCTGGGAGGAAGGAAAAGCACCAGCAAGATACTGCCACTCTCTGAGAACATCACCCTGCCATTGGGGAAGAGGCCAAGCTGTCCTGCCCACAGCCAGCCCAGCAACACTGTGACCTGGATTGCTCCTGTGTATCACTGCCTGGATCTGCCAAAAACATTAACAAAGTGATATCCTAAATTATGTCAGCAAGGGATGTGGGTCCTCCAACCGGAATATAGGAAATCCCCCATTGTGCAGGATGTCTGCTAGTGCAAATAAAAACGTGGAAACCCTGTGCTTGTAAAAGTCAACTTCTCAGTAAGGGAACTATTTAAAGAGGTGAAGTAATCGCAGCTGGCACAGCAGCCATGTGGTTCACGCAGACTAGATTTTATGGTGACTTCCCAACGTGTTTTTTCTTCAGCACATGCTATTTCCCACAGCTTCAGTGAAGGATGCTCCAAGAGAACTGTACTAAAGCAAGTGAGTGTTGCTTTGCTTTCAGAGGCACACACAGCATCATTGGCAGCTTCATTCTTTTCATTGTAATTATCCCGAGCTTCTTTTTGACCTTGCTTCCCTTAAGAGGAAAATAAATATGTTTGTCTGCTTGGATATGAGTCTGTGTACAAATGGTTTTTAAAAATTCAGATGGACCATTCCCTTGCACACAGATTTCTCCCCGTGGAGAAGATGAGCACATGACAAATAATAGTTTCTTTGCTTATTGCTCTTCTGGAAAGCACTCAGAGTTTCCTCCAATTAGTATAAGAGGAGCAATATAAAACAGAAAGGAGGCCTCTGTCACTAAGGGGACAGAATCTCCCATCTTTATGTTTAAATCCAAAGTGCAAACCCATTTCTAACATTTGTATAAGATCAGGACTCCCTGAAGGAGATGCAGATTGCACAGGGTGGTGTGTGGTGTCCATACCTAGGCCAGGTGGGACAGAGGGCAAGCTCAGCATTCACTGATGCTGCTGCAGGGGGTGATGCCACTGCCTGCCCCCAGTCACCCACTGCCCTCCTCTGCTGCAGGATTCCCCCTGCACTGCAACCAGCACTGGTGTCTGGCTGCCCCACAGACAATGGGCTCCCACTGCTGCACTGACAGACAGCTGGAGATACAAAAAAAAAAACCGGAAATCGTTGTTTGCAGGGAATTACCTTGGCAGTTGATCAGGAAACCTGCAGAGCTGGTACAGGACTGGAAAGAAACCTGGGGAAAAGTGGAAATATGGAAGGGGAGCAGGAGTATTCCTGCTTTTGAAAGCCTGAGCTGGCATTACCCTCTCCCACCATCCCTCCTGGGTGGACAAATGCTGCCCAGGCCAGTGCAGCTGGAGAACCCCACAGAGCCAAGTCCTGCAGCTCAGGAATGAGGCAGGGACGTGGCTGGTACCCACACAGGGCACAAGAAGGGGGAGTTAAACTGGGTCTGTGACCATGCGGCTGAACCCTTTCTTTGCTCATGGGCCCATGGCATGGTGCACTCCTGAGACAGATCCTGAGACAGTGGCAGCTCTGGGAAGCAGATGGGATGGTGAGGAGCAGTATTGCCCATGTGAGATATGTGCTGTTGGCATTACTGTAATTTTCTGCAATGGCAATGCATGTCTTGTTCAAATGCATGGAATTTCTCTTTAGAATAGCAAACACTGTCTCCAACTTGTAACCAGGATAATGGGAAAATAAAAATATCTCTGTAGGCATATGTTGGGGCAATAATGCCCTGTTTGCAGGTGCCAAACTGGTATAGAAAATAAATTAACAAAATAATTGCCACCTGGGGTTAAACCAAAACAGTATTGACAACTATCATATGAGAGCATTTTAACTCTTATTCATACATGTTGTATAAATAGCAATATTTAATCTTTGTTAAGGGAATATTTTTTTCTGAGAAATTATCACCTTTTGGTTGTTATTGGTAGTGACTTGTTTTAATTTTTGCAAGACAGAGAAATATGTGTGCTGCATACGTGAGTGGCATACATTGAACATGCCTAGAGCTTCAGCTGCCTGTACCCTACTTACACATGCACTGCAAGCAAATCACTGTTTCTTTAACTTTTCAGACCACCTTTCAGTGTTTCAAGCCTGATCATGTTAGGCCCAGAATAAGTTTCATTTCCATTGAGGTCAACCACTTTACAGGAAGAGGTGGCACTTCAAAGATGAGAATGGGTCAGGTTGAAGGGACCACAGTGGACATCTGGTCCAACCTCCTTACTTGAGTGAGGTTATCCAGAGCACACAGTGCAGGATTGAATTCAGAGGCTCCTTAAAGAGCTCCAGTGAGGGAGACTCCCCAGCCCCTCTGGGCAACCTGATCCAGTTCATGGCTATTTGCAGAGTGAAGTCCTCCCTCATGTTGAAGTGGAATTTCCTTTGCATCACTTTCTACCCATTGCCTCATGTCCTGTCGCTTGGCACCACTGAGAAGAGCCTGGATCCAACCCTGTGGCACCAACCTTTTAGATTTGTACAATTAATGAGGTCCCATTCAGTTCTCTCTTCTGGAGGTTGAGCTGGCCCAACTCAAGCCCTTCCTCATAAGAGACATTCTCTAGACCTTGACTAACTTAGTAGCTCTCCTCTGGATCAACTCTACTGGCAGGTAACAGGTCTTCATCCCCTTTCAGGACCAGGACCTTAGTTTATCAAGTGTGAAAACATTTATTAAAAAAATAGGGGAAAAAAAGTAGCCTGAAAACAATCTCTCAGCTCCCTGCAGTCAGGGCTGCTTGGTTTAGAAGATTTGAAGAGTTCAAAGCCCCACAGTGGTGTGGCAGCAGGATCAGGTGGCATGTTCCTGGAAAGGAGATGTCAGCCTGAGCCATGCAGCAGCTGTGGGCCACCCCTTGGCACAGCTGTCAGGGATGCATGGAGCAAGGAAACATAGTCCTACAGACTGAGATAAATGCAAAAACACAAGGGAAGCCTGACAGGGTATTACAAATCACAGCAGGTTTACCTGCCATTAGAGGAGGTTATTCCAATTGTCAATCAACCTCATGGTATCCTCTGTCCTGCTCAGAGAGAAACAACAAAAGTGAGAGAGGCAGAGAACAAACAAGAGCAGGTATAGGGAGCTCTAAGTGCTCAGACTGGGGGGACTCATCATCCTTATCATCTGGTCTTTCTATAAGGTCAGTACCTGTGTTGAGCTTTCAACATAATCAGGCAAAGGAGATCTCTTACAAATGTCAGCATGGGTCCTCTCTTATAACTGTTCCAGCCTTATAACATGGAGTCCTAGGCATATCTTTTGAAAATGTAATAACATGCTCTTTAGTATGAACATTAGCTCATCCTCAGTAGCTACAATTGTTTCCCATTTTCCAGAAAGAGCCACTGGAAATATTCAAATCATGATGGTGACCCTGTTAAAAGGGAGCATCACCCCTACCAGGTCAGTAACCTGTAAAAAAGAACAACTTCCTGTAGTGGCATTAGGAATTAACTTCATTTTTCCTGGTCCATTATTCTTTAGTGTTTTCCATAGGACAATCTTGGGTGTGCCTTTCCTCCCACTATGTAAAATATCAACGTTGGATCCATAAAAACAGTAATAAAATTTCTTTTAGGCTTAGTAAAAATGTAATAAATGAATACTTCAGATCTCTGAAAGGTTGCATATGTCCTAGAGCAAACAAAATGGGTCCTTGTCTTACTTTTATGGTCTACAAGACCTTACTCATGGATGGAGTTCTTGAGTGACACTCCCGTTAGCAGCCAGTCAGGAAGCTGAACTAAGAATTTATTTCAGCTGTCTCCCAGACCTAAATTTTAACAGAGCAGTGAGTATATATCTGAACTATCTGAATATGGGGCCTTCTGAATAGTGATTTCAAGTCCAAACCTTGTAAACCTCTGAAATATAAATTCAAGTCCAAGATTTGAAAAGGTTGATTTTCTTATATAGTTATGAGGAGCCCTAGAAGGAACAATAATATCACTTTCCTTAAATGGTATTATTTTAATTTCTGTCATGGGGAAAAAAAAGTTATTTCCATGTTGCAGTGGAGGTTTTAAACAGATGACATGTCACACAGATCTAATTTAGTTGGGGGAAGCCCAAGGGGTAGAAGAACTGAACAGTGCAAAATGAATCCCAAATAAATAATAGATTAGAAAATACAATGGAACTGCAAACTCAGTCTACTGATCTCAGCACAAAACTGTTGTTTGCAACACAAGGATTCTTTCATCACTTTTATGTTTCTTAATATATCTTTCTCCATTTCAATGTTCTGGACAGTCTGTAATCCTTTTGTACATTAAATAACTATAAATTCTCCTCCTATTGACCCATGTTTCTTGCTCCTGTGGACAATACCTACTGTACTAATGATCAAATAAACACTGTTGGTCATTGAGGTTTTGGATCGTTTTTATAGCTGTTGTTTAATTCTTTTTAACAGACTGCAATGAATTAATAACATCCTGGCCAAAAAACCTCTCAAGTCAGCTGGTTTGTTAGACCCAGTTTATTCTTTCACAAAAGTTCAGAATATTCCTTCAGGTCTTTCTGCATTTTTATCATAGTACCACATTAATTTTAAACTATCAAGTTAACTTTAATTTTATTTTCATGACTTAATTTATTTTTAGCTGATGTTCCTATTTCTCAGGCTAAGACTGCTAACAAAAAGTAAATTAAAAATAAAGCACTTCTGCTTATGGTTGATTAACAAATTGTCATGGAATATAACTGAATTCTTTCCCAACTTTGATAAAATCATAGATTTTTCAAGGCCTTTTATCACTTGCATGTAATAGAGATGCATTCTGAATATTTTAACTTTATTATTTCAACAAATCTCTTATACCATCTTGTTAAAAGATGCTTTTAAGGCTACTTTTTTTGTAGGAGGGGAAGAACCATCCCATCAAGATCCAAGGCTTTGAATGGTAATAGTAAAACGTCAGTTATTTGTTATATATATATATTCACTCTTTTCTTTATTAGCACTAAGTTAAATTACAGTAATTTCACGATTATAAGCCGCACTGATTATAAGCCGCACTTCTGGGTTTCAGTAACTTTTTGGTTTTTGTCCATACATAAGCCGCACCTGATTATAAGCCGCATGTTACAATACAGAGTGTGATAAAAGGTATCTGTTCTATCACCATCTGTTGAGGGTGGGGACAGTGATCCTTATCTCAATGGCAGATAATTTGCTAATGGGCCATCCATTGAAACCAGGCGGGGCATTGTTCTTTATCTTTTCATAACCCATCCTTCCTCCAGCGAGTCATTGTCTGCTAATGGCCCATTGAGTCCCACTGTGGGACTGATAAAATTACTGCATCCCATTGAAAGTTGCTCCAGCCAGGGGGAAGAGCCCAACATTTCTTACCAAGATAAAAACAGAGGTTTTGGGACAATAAGGGAGCCCCTTTCTCCACTGGACTCCAGAGGAAAACCGGATTTCTCCACATCACCACTGGACCTCCAGAGGGAAACTGCACCTTCTGCAGGAGCACTGCTCCAACTGAGCCACATCTGTCACTGCAAGGGGACTGCAATCACCATTTAATGGGACTGCTACCAACACCCTGCCTGACGGTGTCAGGTTGTACTCTGACTGTGTCAGGGTTTGGAGTTTGTTTCTTTGTAGTACTGTATTTCTATTTTAATTTCCCTAGAAAAGAACTGTTATTCCTAATTCCCATATTTTTGCCTGAAAGCCCCTTGATTTCAAAATTATAATAATTTGGAGAGAGGGGGTTTGCATTCTCCATTTCAAAGAGAAACTCCTGCCTTTCTCAGCAGACACCTGTCCTCCAAACTAAAACAGCAACTTTTCGTTCTTTGTCCATATATAAGCCGCACCTGATTATAAGCCACACTTCGGGTTCGGACCAAAATTTTAGTCAAAATGGTGCGGCTTATAATCGTGAAATTACTGTACTGTGACATGCTATGCTAAGCAGAAATCATGAACTCTTTATAAAGCTTGTAATAGGAAAAGACAAACCACAATTTTTTGGCATGACAAGTATTATAGATGTGAAGAGCAATCCGCACAATATTAGGTACATTTCAATATCAAACAGACCCAAACTGACTATTTTATATTTTTCTAGAGATATCAAGGACTCTGTCATTTTATTTAAACAAAGGGACATAGAAAGAATACAATTCACACCAAAAAATGAAAATATATCCTGGTTTATTAACTGTGCAAATAAATATTTATAGAAACAAAGAAAATTTTGTGAGTTGAGGGCTATACTAGGATTTGGTTCACATTTGTTCTTGCACTATTGGTTTACCTCATCTTTCTTCATTGTCCCTGGTTCCTGGTACCCCTGTTCTGGTAAATAGGGGAGAAGAATTTCCCTCACCTAAAGAATTTCCTTATGTGTTTTGAACACAGCACCCATAAGCTTAGGAATTAAGGTTTAGTTATAAAGCAGGGAGTGGAAGATCTTTGTTTGCCCTTCCTCACTATCCCTGGTGAACACTGAAGGGGATGTCCCCAAGGGCTGAGATTTTCTATGGATATGTTATCTCACAGTCTGTCTGACAGGCTTCTCAAAAGCCTGGCACATGGGGGAAAGATGTAATTGCATTGTATTTTTTTTTATTTATGTCTTTGGACAGAGCAGGCATAGAAATGGTAATAACTTTAACCTTCCATGCTCACATCAGTCCTATGCATATGTAAAATAAGATGCTCCAAAGTCACAAAATGACAAGCTAAAGTTGTACAGGCAAGGTTTAAGTACACGTTGTGATATAATTCTTAATATTATGACCATGTACTATTTTTAGATCCCACGGGCAGTACAGAATATTTATTAAAAGTAAAGTTTGTGGGGGCTTTTCTTTTCCTACACTTCTTTTCCTGCCTTCTTTCCACTCCCCTTCCTGAAGTGTATTTGATTACTTCCAGTGTGACTACATTAAAATTAAACAGTAATAGTCAATTATCCAATCAAGTAACGACTTCCAACAATTCAAAAATTCTTCCAAGCAAGGTAATAAATTAGCAATTGAAAATGCTGAAAGATTTTGAGTTACTAACACATATGACCTTGTATTTTGAATTGATAACACATACGACCTTGTATTTTCTACAAGTTTGTTTTCTGGTGTATATCAGAAGCATTCTGTAACATCAAAAACTCTACCTATAGCTCCACCAGGAACAGAAGCAGACTTTTTTCATAGTGGGGGATTCAGAAAATTAAAAAAAAAGCCCAAACCAAATGTCTTTCTGAATTAATTCAGCCGATAACAAACTAGAAGATTCCATCTCTCCATTTTCTAATTAATTAAAAAGCATAAGTATGAGTACATCCAAAATGAAAAATTCTCGTGGTGTGAAAGGTTTAATCAATTAATATATAGAACCCACAGCTGGGGCCATTAATTACCTTGTTAGTCTCTTCCCTTCCAAAGGGCTGACTCTTCAGCTGACATAAATCAGTTGTGATTTAGTATATCTTTTCCAGTTTGAAGAAGTGAATTGAAGTGCCTTTGGTAGTCTACCATCCCCATTTGCATTATGTTTGTACCTCTTGGTAAAAAGATAGGATTTTAGATATAATTTTTTTTTATAAAAGCATGGATATAATTCCCTTGTAATTTATGTCAAGTGCACAAAAAAATTGAAGAGAAAGTAAAAAAGGTATTTCTAGTTATATCTTCTATTTTTATCCTATTATCAAGAACTTTTCATCTTCTTCCAGATGAGTAAAATGGGGCATCTGTTATTTCAGTTACTGTGGCAGGTCCTTTGTTCTTTAGTTTTACCAAGTGATTGTGGCCTCTGTCTCTCTGAAGTGCTGTGTCCCTGCCCACATCAGCACATATTTATAACTGTGATCCTTTTGGTTCCCTGGTGTTCTGCTTTCTGTTTTTAATTTTTGTCTTCCAGTTTTGCTTTTTATCTACCTAATTACACAACCATATTTTGCAAGTCTTGTAAGGGGATTTTATTGTCCTCCTGGCAAGAGTCAGGTTAGGCATAGCTGTGGGGATAGTACCTGGAAGATCAGGATCACATGAAGCTGTCTAGGATTGACTCAGCTATGGACAGCACTGATGAAACCCCTCCTTTACAACAATGGGTCAGATTCTAATTAATCTTGTTTGGAATAGATTACCTTCCTTAGTGTCTGCTTTCCTTCCTGGATTTTTTTGCAACCCCTCCAGAGTTACCTGCTGCTGCTGCTGCGGCTCCACTCTCACCATTATCTATGAACCATCAAATTTGGAGCCATTTGGAGAGGTCCAAAGGAGCTCAGCCATTATGGAGGCCGTAGCTCAGATACACCCTGAAGTGCCCTCCAGGGGGAAATACAGAGCTCTGTACACAGAAGAGTAAGAAACATCAAGGTGTCAATGGTTGTTGGGAAACAGTGATGTGCATCCAGGGAGTGTGAGCTTCCAGAAGTATCCTGGAGCTATCAGCTGCCAGGGAGAAGTCAGTCTCCCTTCTTCCTGATCTCTTGAATCTCTCAAAGGACCCAGACCCTCAAAAGTGATGGTGTTCATTTAATCCCTTAAATTAGGGACTCAGCTAAGGTTGTTGTATTTTTTGGGAAAGTATTTTTGCCACTTTTACAACTTAGGCAACACTTCTGCCAGTGCACTATTAGAAGAAATGCTATCTAAGCTCTGGCATGACACTGATTCTCCATATCTTTAAGACAGCCAGCTGCAACTATCAGATAAGCACTCGGCCCAAGCAGGAAATGTATTCTGGAATACATTCTTTCTTCAGGACTTCAGGCAGGCTGGCTCACTGTGTTAGCAGCTGGGAACCCCTGTGGAACAGCTTGAAATCCCTGTATGTGGTGTATAATAAATAAATGCCTGGCATCTAAGCCAGTCATTTTTTTGCTCATACAACACAAGTTTTACAGCACACAATCACTTTTCTTGCATTTAAATTACCTATAGTCTAATTCTAATTTATTCTTTATTTAGAAAGATTATATATGTGCAATGAGCAACCAAGATGAGTAGCAGGCAGAGGCTAAGATCTCCTACAACCAATGCAATATAACTCAGTGGATATCTCAGGTTCAGAGTGTTTTCCTTGAAGAATTCATGTTATTGGGACCAAATGCATGTCCTGAATAAAGAAACTCTCATTGTAGCTTGTAATCTTTGGTGATTCATGCATAGCACATTTATGAACCTAAGACAGGAACTTACAAAAATTGCCAAAGCATGAATCTCATGGACATGTTCAGTAGACACTGAAGGAATATAAACCATCCACCCATGGAAAAGCAAATATGACTGAAAGTATTATCCCAGTATAAAACCAACTACAAGGCCATATCCAGGCATTTTAATGAAAACCTACAGAAGTTTCAACATTAGTGTTGGATAGTGTATAAAAGGTGTTGGACAATGTTAGGTTTCAAAAAAGCAATTGTACCCAACCCAGAGGAAAAATATTTCAGTAACTAAACAAGATAAGAGTAAGTTGATAGTAAATATTCACTATTAGTAGATTAGATTGTATTAATGCCTGTTAAATTCAACATTTGAATTTAATTGTGGCCATGCTTTTTATTTTAAATGTGTATACACATACCTGTTTTTTACAAAAGCCCCTTATGCTGATTCTTACAGTGGGACTTTTTAAATTTCTGAGGTTTTCCACTTCACTGAGAAATTTTTTAGATTTTCTACTAAACAATTAAATATATAAGCAAAGCCCAGTATCATACTGTAAAATGCATGGAGTGAAATTCCTAGAATGATAAGTTCCAGGTGGTACCTCTTATGATATAATAATACAATTCCTTAGATATTTAACTTCAGCATGAACTTGCCCAGCATACATGTGGGTACTTATTTGTGGAACCCCTCCCAGGAGCATAGGGCACCATGCTGGCATCTACCCATTTTCTTGTGTAGCAAATGGAAATTATGGAGATAAGCAATTAACCCTCTCTCTGTTACTGTTAAGGAGAAACCATAGAAACAAAATGGCATATGTAGGCAGTCCATTACATTTCTGGAGTTAGGAAAAATGATGCTGGGTCTGAAACAGCTTACTTCCAAGAATATCAGTGAAAATCAAAACAGTGCACTGACTTGACTTTCTGCTGTCATGTTTGAGTGCTGAACATGCTGTTTACAGGCATAAAACTAAGTTTTATGAGTTTAATCGTAGCATCACAGTTAAATATATGTTTAAAAATATTTTTGAGAGCATTTATATGCTAAGCCTTTCCTCCAAGTCTCTTTGTTTGGGGACACTTGATACAATTTCTCTTGGTGTGTCCTGAAGTTCTACATTACATTACGATACAAGTTTCCTTTGATTTATAGGACTCCATGCAGAACTTTAAATCTTTTCCAAGGTAAGCCTGGTGGGTGGAATTTCTGAGAAATCCTGACTAATCTAAAAGTCCAGGTCCTGTTCACATTCAATAAAATTTGAGTGCTTTTAAAACACTCCATTGCTTCAAGGTGAAAATAGTTGCCTAATGGGATTTACTAAAGTGCTGTGGTTAGACTGAGACTGTTCTTTGCTTATCTACTCTATTTATATTGTTTGCTTTATTACTTCCTGCTTAAAACATATAATACATTTTCTCCCATATAGTTTTGCTGGGTTATATCTTGGTACATTGTTTTTCCAATGGTGAAATGGGATTCACTGGAGTTTCCCCAGGTAACCACTTTCTGTGGAGCCCAATCCTTTGCATTTATTACTCATTATGTATGCAAAAGTTAACTTTCATAATTTTGCTGCTTTTTTCACCTTTGCCTCCTGACAGCAGTGAGACCCAAACTCACAAAGGAAATTAGTCACTGCCATGCTGGCTGCCTAAGCAAGCTCTGGGGAAAGTGTGTTTGCACTGATGATGAAGTCCCTCATGACTCAGTGAGGTATCTGTGAATCACTGTGACGGGGCAAAACCCCACCTTAAGGTGCAACACCAGTGCCTGCTTTGGACTGCAGCTGCTGAACACTGGGAATAAACTTGCAGTCTCACTTTAACTTGTGTGAGTCCAAACTAGGCCCACTGACTTCAGTCTGGATTTATGCTATTGTGGGTTCATCCTACTCCTATTTGGAAACTTTCCACTGATTTAATGAGAGTTGGACCAGACCTGGAGTAATTTCTTTTGCAACAATCTGTTTACCTTATGCCACACTTCCTTTTCAAGTGCACAAACTTCATTGCTGAACATTCATTGAAATGAAATTAAACATGAAGTGAATCATTTATTCAGACTACCATAGCATGAATTTAAGAGTTTCCTTATGCCAAAGTATTAATTACAGATTATTTCCAGGTTCAATTTCTAGCAATTTATAATAAGCATTTAAACCTTGAAATCAAGCTGAGCACCTCAATGTCAAAGTTCCCTTTACAAGTATTCAGGACCTCTATGATAGCATTTTAACTGAAAGAGCACAATTCATAAGCACTTCCAGTTATAAAATACTAACTCAAAGTGATGTTAAACATTTTCCTATCACCAAACAGGAGATGTGAGCTTTGGTCTGGATTATGTCTTGCAGGTCTCTGAGTCCACTTCCCTGAAATGGGAAGATGTCAGTCAACATCAACTTTAGAAGCTTCCTCACCTGCACAATGCAGCACTAACATCATAGACCAAATGTTCACCATCAGCCTATAGGAGACATTATCCTAGAGTTAAAAGACTAAATTTCCAGCTATGGCAGGCAGTGAGTCAGGATTAAAAGCTTTAAAAGTATTTGTTTTACTAAAGAAATTTTCCAGGTAATGCTAAGAAGGAAGTCCCATTCCTGCTACTTAGGAGGCCAAAAGAAAAAAGAACAGTCTCCACCTATCTCACCTAAGGGAGATATTCTTTCCTTCCACTCAAAGTGGAGATTGCTTTCATCCCAACATCTGAGAGGATCTAATGTCAATAATAGCACCAGATATCAACCTACAGCCTATTTTCAGCTGTGGATAAACTCCAATATTTTAGAGGACAAAAAGAAGTAAAAATCCAGAAGCCAAATTATTCAGTCTGTGGGACTAAACCTGAAATAATTAAAACCTTGCTAACGGGAACTCATATCAGAATGTTTCAGGGTGGATAAGGCACAATGCCATCCTTTTTCTTTATTATGGAACAATCTCTATGTTCAGTGATTTGGAGCACTCTCTCCATCGTCTACCTCAGCTATTTACAAAACACCATGCCCTATAATACTTTCTCCTCACTATTGCAACATTTGAGCAAGTTAAAATGTCTAAAATATTTGTCCCTGAAATTCTCCTAGGAGTGCTGTATACCTCAAAAAGGAACTGATAAGCACAGAGGATGAAGAGAGAATTGCTCTCTAGAAGTTTTGGGCATTTCTTTGGCTGTTTATTGAAAGGAAATTGATGCTTTTGATGATTCAGAGCACTTGACTAAGCAGCAGTTGTATAATGTGGATTTCATGATTGCTGTTTGGATGTGTTTGCTTCTCTCATTTACTCACAGAGATAAGCTCTCAAGACGTTTGTCTGACCTTTGGGGGTAGGTCAGGTCTTTTTGTATTAGTCCCCCTACAGCAGGCTAATCAAAATATCAGTTCCATTTAAAAAAAAAAAAAAAAAAAAAAAAAAGCATGTATTCTAAATTTCACAGACTTTGTTTCATGATCCCATTGCAGGTGTGTTCTATCATTACTGAATGCAGTGAGCATGAATGCATCAAACCAGGATCCTTTTAGACAGGAAGGAGGTTTGTGAGACCATGCTGTAGAACTGGGACTCCAGCCTGGGTCTGAGAGTCAAGGTGTGTCCTTTATGGTGGCACATCCATGTCCCACATGCTGCACACAGAACCACTGCTTACTTCTGGAGAGAGTTACTGTCTCTAAGGCAAGCTCCAAAGTCCTACAAATTAAAATTACTGCAGATCTGTTATGTTACCTGTGTTATTAACAGGGATTACATTTCTGGCCTCATTTTATTCCAGCAGTTCCAAGGAGAGTATTGCTTTGAGAAAGTATTATGCTACCCAAGTCAGAGGAGTACAAATCCAATGTTTGTAGGTGGATACTGCAAACATCACTCTGGAATATAGCAAGAACTAGACAGAATTTTTAGGCTGCAAGATAAAAGCCAACTTTTAAAACTAAAACTTATTGTTTTGTTTTGTTGTTTGAGGGCTTTTATTCTCACTTGCACTACAAGTGAAATCAGCAGCTTTGCTCTAGATTGATTCCAGTTTGGAAAACTGCTCTTGTTTGCTTTTACTAGACATATCACATACATATCATACTTAAGCATCACAAAATCCCTGCTATTATAAGATGATGTTACTGCTGGTGAGAAGGTCTAATTCAAGAATTCATAGGAAAAATTAAATAATTTCTTTTGCATTTGTTCTAAAGATCGTTGATACAGTAATAACATGTATTGGCTTAAGTAAAAAACCAGTGTTAAAATTTGAGATAGCATATCCTTTCCAAACAAAAAGGAGATATTATTATTCAAGGCCATCCTTACCTGTTCTTATTAACATCTTATGGCAAAATTAATTTACTTTCAAAATTCCAGTTGCCATAACAACTTGGCGCAGCAGTTCACATGATTTAACAAGATTACAAAAGAACTATTTCATGAAGAAAAAACAACATGAATGGAGAGGGATTTTTTTTTCAGAATTACTGTATTTAAACATTAATATCTGCTTGATAAATCTTTTCCTGTAAAAGCAAAAATACTCTTATATTCAGAGCTCCCTCTACTATGTAATCCTTGGAGACTTCACACTTGGCAGCATTAGTGACTCAGTTTGAGATAGCTGCAGACTGTGCATCAGTTCAATGAGCAGTTCTCTTTGACTTTGGACCCATCACCCTTCCTCTAAAAGGATGAATATGTACAGGGGCTTGTTTCTTAGCCCCTCAACTGTTGTGTTGTGAGCTGCTGCCAAAGAACACACACAGGTGTGTAATGCAAAAAAAACACCCATCCTGTTTTAATGATCATGACCATAATCCTCTTATCTCCTATTTATTATTGATACATTTGCAGACAGGCAGATGAACACCTAGATCAGACCAGGGCAGCAGCCTGGAATGGGTGCACAGGGGAAGGCAGATGTGGTTTTTCCTCCTGCCCTGCCCTGTCTGTGGCAGCAGCACAGTCCCTCTGCTCACCTGAGTGCAAGGAGCACCCTCTGACCTTCCTCTTTGCCCACAAGGGTTTCTCCTGTGGTCTCCAGTCTGTACTGGACCTCTCCAGTTTAATCCAAGGGCTTGAATTCTCTTGGAGCAGAAACATGTTCTTTTGTTTTCTGCAACAGAAGAAAAAGTATTTAAACCCCTACTTTAAAATTAATAATGCAAGTGAAAATTGGCATAGTACTAGTACTCCAAGCACGCATGGAAACCCCAGTGACAACGAAGGATTCATCATGCACTGATGATAAGCACAGAAATACCAGGACAGATGAACTATCTCATACAGAATTTTGTGTCTCTGGTGATGATTTTAGGAAAATCTCCCAGTCTGATCCTTTTTCTTAGCAGAAGCATGAGCCCTCTCCTTAGCCTGCCTACCAGTGGGGTCAGTTGCTGGTCTCTTGCTGTCACTTAGATACCTGTCCTCGCTAGGTTAGACCAAGAGATTGCTCAAGTTATGTCTGTTTTATATCCCAGAGGTCATTAGCAGTCAGGATTATTCTGACCTTTTGCCACCATATCAAAGAGCTGGATCAGAGGTGAACAGACAGCTGTAACATTTTGGCATCTGTCTAATTTCCAGAGGAGAAAGACAATATTACAAATCTCATTCTTGCTCATTACTGCTTCATATTAAATAAAGCTGACAGAAAAAGTTGGAGGAAAAAATTGGTAATGACTAATTAGGTTCCTTTTTTATGTTTGTAAATTATCTCTGAACATGCTACAATGAATTTTAAACTATTTATTCTTTGAAAATAATTTACCGATAATTCACTGGCTACTGAAGGCTCAAAACCAGTTATGGTTATTTCTTATTCAGAATCTGAAGTGTGTGGTTGGCATTGGTTGAATTGATAATTTATGTGATACTGTTTAAACATGAATAAATGAAAATTGCTTGGGATGCAAATATTTATATTTATTAGAGGAAAAATTGCTGATTTCCCATATTCTGTATAATTAATTTAAAAGCAAAACTTCTTGCAAATCTGACTTCTATGAAATATGAATGGGAATATCCTGTTATCTCATACAAAGCAATTTTAGTGTACATTAATCCAATATTCTGCTGAATTGTCCTAGGCAAATAATTTCAATGATGGTGTAGGTATAAGCACATTTACCATCAAAACTGGTATAATTTCAGAAGAGTTTCTTATATAATAACATAAAGGAAAGCATTTTGACAATAATAAACAACTCAAATAAAGGAAGAAATCACATCAGGCGTATCAGTTGTTCTGTTCTGTTATGGCTGTACAAATTCTTTAGTTATTATACCTTTTTTTTCTTACCACACTATTCTAACTAAAAGTTAATCAGTCAAATAATATTATCCAAATGTCATTCATCCTGTTTTGATTTATGCTGCTTTTTAATTTCAAATAGCTTTCTCAGTAATCCGGTTTTCTGAGAATTTATCGTGTTTTTATCTCTGGCCTGTAACCTATCCAAATAATTACTCTAATTTTGTTCTTATTGGCACATATCCCATTCTGACTTTGCATTTTTTCTTTTGTGTAGTCCTATTCTAACTTATATTAATCTTCTGCTGGTCTCATGTGCTTTACTGCTGTAACAGCTGGTAATTCAAGTAATTCTTGATGCTTTGAAATTTGTTACTGATAATGTGCCAACAAGAACAAAGATTTTTCAGCTGTCTTTTTATTGTTAGGTTTTGTGTTTTTGGTTTTTTTCCCCCCAGTAAAGATGTTTTCATTTTGCATCTTTACTGGTTAGTACAATGTGTGTGCTATAACTGCCTCGCATTTCATGAATATGTAACAGAAGTCATCACAATAAGCATTAGTAAACAAGATGAGGATTAAGTGCTCAGTTAATGTATGTTTGCTTTAGACCATATTCTGATATTTTTACCCTTGTTGAATAAATAGTCAATGAAAATTCCTGTGACCTCTTAATAGCGTGGGAGACAGCATCCAGGGAGGAAGAACCTGTTTCAAGGTGCAGCCCTCAGAGAAGAGATTTAAATAACCACTGATGGCAAACTGAGGTGTTTGGAGGCCATGAAGGGAACGTAGACATTGCAGGTGGTCTTGACTAAGCAAAGGTGGATGGAGTGGTGTCTTTTGTCTTTTGAATTTGTTTATGCTCAGTGCTGATGTGAATGGAGGAATATATTTTATTATTTTATTTTAATTACTTGAAACTTTTTTTTTACTTTGTGAAAATTTAGCACGTTTTAAGTCTTGTTAGTTAAAGCAATATTGGCAATCTGCAGCCGGAGATCAGGCCAAAATCCCATTACAGGAGGTAACAAATATCTGTGTTTGTGGGGATTTTTGCTTGATTTTTGTTGGTGTTTTGTGTGGGGCTTTTTTTCCCTCTTTCAGCAACATTTGGCAAGGTGTTTTTCATGTCTGGTGCTCCTGCTGGGCAGCACTGCTGAGTTTCCTTATGCAGCTGCTGTAGGGCTGGGAGCAGGGTACAGTAGGTGCAGGAATTCCTGTTTGTAGCTTTGGATCCTGTGGGCTTTTATTGCTTTAATGCAAGTTGTAAGGCTGTAACATATTATGATATTCAAAAGAATATCTGACTTTTTTTCAGGTTTCAGGAGGGCTTTCTACTTGTTCTGAGTATTTTGGAGATGCTTAAAAGAAATACTACAAATAAATATTACAGCAGTGAGGAAATGTTTTATAATCATGTATGGAGTACATTCTTTAAAATAAACTTATATGTAGCTAGGCTTTTTTTCATCAATTGTACTTAGAGTATAGAAAAATCAGTGTTATTTTCAGAGCTAAATTATTTACTGTCTCTCAGCTCAGCAGTTGAAATGTTCCTAAGTTATTTACCCTTGTTCAACCCACTTAGCATTATAGTAGTCCAAGTAGGGCTACCTGATCAGGCTCAAGGAAAAGCAGCTAAGTCATTGTTTTGCTTGTTTTGGAGCTGGGAGGGTTCAAGCCACTGTGTGTACATGGCACTGTAATGCTATTGCAGTAAGCTCAAGCACACAGGACTGCCAAAGGTCTTCTGATTTGCAGCTTTGTGTGCTCCAGCCATGTCTGGTTGGGCTGTATTAGCTCAGTTTTATAGAGGAAACTTGCTCTCTGTCAGTGGTTTGCAAAACTTCTTGCACCCAAGCTGTGCTTGTAATGTGTAGAAGAGTGCCAAGGTTTTGGGGGTTCAAAAAGTGGTTTGGACGCAGAAGGTTTTAGTGTTTAGCTTCTGTTAGGGAGTTAACAGGTGTTTGCTGGTCAAGTTGTTGTTTGTTTTTGTTTTTTCAAAATGTATGTATTCAAAACTTCTTCCCTCAGTGAAAATGTTTTATCTGACTCCCTCTCCCAGCCCAGAGGAAAGTGATGCATTTCCCATTGGATGCTCTGGCTCTTGCTGCACTGGGCTCACCTCTGCCTCTCTGGGCTCCTGGCAGATCAGAAAACTGCTCCTTACAGTCCTGGGGGACAGAGTGAGGTCATGCTGGGAAAAGGGGCAGCAGGGTTTACACCTCAGCATGGTGATGGAGATACTGCAGTGCCCAGAGGTTAATGGGAAACACTGAGGAAGGGATGAAGAAAATGCTTGGATTTCTTGGAGGAGTGAGCTGCACTGCTGGGCAGCAGGGTAGCAGACCTTGCACAGTTCTGTCATTTCTCCAAGTCCTGTTCAACAGCAGGAAGGAAGCCTCCAGTTTTTGGAGAGCTGGTTGTAGCTGTGTGCTGTGAGGCAGACTGCTGACTATGAGCCACAGCACACGTACTCGTTGGGTGCACCTCTTCAGCTGCAGCCCTGCAGGTGCTGCCCATAGAAATTACAGAGTCTGATGGTTCAGCTTCTGTGGGCTTTTAGTGGAAATCCTCTGTTGCCTCATTAATCATAAACACAGACAAAAGAGTGATGAGGAATGTCACTAAGCTGACTCAAAAGAGAACATCTAACTTCCCTTAATTTTCTTCCCCATGGTGGGAGAGGGTAGAAATAATCCAATTGTATACTGCTATGTGGAACTGGCAGCGTGCCTGTTTCCACAGTCTTGTGGCCTAACTGGTGACCCTAAAGCAGAATGTAAGAAACAGGATTATAAGCAATGAAAAACATCTTTAACAATAGCTGCCTGTTCCTTAGACAGTAGACAGATGTGGGCCAACAGCCTTTCTTTCACTTCTTGGAAAATCCTACCTTGTTGTAGGACTGGGGGAAGGGTTGGTATTGCTGGGATTTGTTAAGAAAAAATTTCAACACAGATTATCAGGAAAAGTTGTCAAGTGTGAAGCTCATCCTCTTGATTTCCCAATCTGACAATCTCTGATGTCATGCCAGAGGAAACAGATTTCTGTAACGTCAATTATGTGTAATGTTCCAACTGAGACTTTTGAATATTTATGATGCTTGGCTTGCTAAAAAGGACTTTATTGCATTTAAAGATAGTCCTTTGAATATGAAAAGCCAAGATCTTCTTAAAAAAAGACAACACAAGGAACTTAAACTCTGAATTATAGTATATCTTGCATGACAACTTTCTCCTGACTGAATGTCAGTACTGATCATAGGATCACATGGAATCACATCACTTCCCTCTGGGAAGTGCTGAGAAGCAAAATAGAGCCATGGAATCCTTCAGGCCAGTTTTCAGTGTCTGTCTAGTTTGAGATTTTTTAATCAGGCTACATATGCAACTTGTTTCCACAAAGGTTCTATTGCTTGAGAAGTTCAGGTTTTGGTAAGAAAATCAATTCTTGGTCTTACATATAGACAGGATTTTCAAATATTTCTCTTGCTGACCCTTCTTTCCATGCCATTGCACTTTTTGCCAGAGGCACAGTTGGGTTTATCAAGTGTGGCTCCTCACAGCTCAGCAAATTTAATGCCACAAAAGAATTTTTAAAGGCCTTTGGCAGCACTGTGGCTTCATAATAGCAAACCCTTATTTTGGGAACCAGAAGGTTAAAATCACTTAACACCTCCAGTGTAGTTGCTCATCACCTGAGCTCTACAGGAGGATTAACACAGATCATTTCTTCAAGAGGAAGGTCTTTGGATGCATATGCTCATAATAAGTGTTGGTGCAAACAAAAACAAAGTCTCTCCCCACAGCCTTGGCCTCCATGCCCAGAGGAGCACTGAGAGAAATAGAGATGAGCTTCCAGTGGGGGCTGTGTTTGTGCTCTCAGGAATAACTGCATACTTTGAAATGATGCTACTGGTCTCAAATTACAGCATCAAGCACAGATAATGCAAAAAACCTTAGCAATATGTTTTCCTAAATCTGGATGATCATCTGAGAAGGAGATTTTTCTTTGTTAGGAGCTAACTTCAGTGCTGTGGAAGAGCTGGGCTTGCTCTTAAGTAACAACCTCATACTGTACAGCTATATTGGGGAGACACTTCTCAGCTCACTGATCATTCCTTAATTTTTTCCTGTGACTTTATTTCTACCTTCTGCCCACAAATTTTCAGCAATATATGAGTTAAAGATCACAGAGTGCTCAATGGACAAGTAAAGAAGGGTACAAGAGGTAAAGAAAAATCAATGGAACAGATAAAGTAATGTACTCCAAGTTTATTAAGGTGGAGTTCTCTTGAGGAAAATGGCTCAAATCAGATTATCAAGATCTTCTGTAATGCATAGATATGGCATTATGAAAAAAAAAACTTTGAGCTAGTCCAATCCCCTTTAGCCTATTCATTTAAAGACAAGTAGGCTCTCAGGGACTCCCTGAATGCATACTCTTTTCCCCAACTCCTGTAGCAGCTACAGAAACATTGTCCTGGCTAAGAAAAATGTTTCACATCTTCCTTTATGAGCATCTCCATTGTCACCTTGGTCGAGGTAACCACCACTGGAAGAACAACCTCAGGTGCTGTGCATGCAGTGATGAAAAGATACTCCTTCCTCTAGCTGGGTATGCTTTTGAAACCAGCTCAGCCAGGTAAATTGCAACCTTTGCTGTCTCCTTGCTTTCATATTCATTATCTGCCTGTTAACTCATGTGCTATTTTTTCTTTGAACTAATTTTGCATATCAAATATTTTATTGAAACCCAGTGAGTGATATATTCTACTTTTTCTCCCCCTCCAAGAAATCAGGTGTTTTATCTCAGGTTTGTGGCTACAGAATACTTGGCATCCTGCTTTGCTTTCCTTTTGCAGTTGCAAACTCTTACTGCTTCCTTCATCTCTGATGTATCTGGCTGAAGAACCAGCTGACTCAGTTTGCTAAATTCAGTTTAATTTTTTTCCTCTGATATTCTAGAAAAGGAGTTAAGTGCCAGGTAAGTGAGTTGAAAGGCTTTGTTAATTGATCAGAGGAATGCCAGTCCTAGGCAGAGTGAGGTACTGCTCACAGAAGTGAAAATTATTCCTTATGTTGGTGGCTACTAGAAAGCAACCAGGTTAGATTTTGGTACAATGAAGAGCTGTTGTGGTTTACTCTGCCTCCAGTTTGCCCCAGCGTCCAATCTGCTTTTGAAAACTTTTTTCTACTCTGCAGTCTTTTTTTTTTTCTTGTTTTAGACCTGTCTAATTTCTCCCTGAGATTTTCAGATATCTGTACTTCATTTACTGTTCTCCAGGTACATGTTTACTGTTTGATGCACTAGGTGTGCTTCAATTAATATAGTACTTTACCAGTAGCATGTAATATTTCTCTTTTAGAATTCAGGATAGAAAGTATCCTTCTTTCAGCTGGAGCACTTTATCCTCTGAATTTTGCTTTCACCTTGAAAGTCATAGTTCTGGCTTTAGTTGGATAACCTATTCTTGCTTATACTCTTCACGGCATTGTTCTAGTCACAAACATGAGAACCATGAGAATTGTCAGGAGACCTTGAAAAATGAAACTGTATTGCAGCATAATGTACAAGGAGGCATTGCTTTCAGAATGAAAGCAATCTGAACAAGTTTTCTAGAAAAAATGTGTGAAGAATGTGGTAATAATAACCAAGGGAGCAAATGCAGCTCCACTTCAATGCTTGCCTTTTGAACAGACTTGACAGGTTGAGCATGTTTGCATGGCCATGGCACAGGTTCACCACAGCCACATGCCTGAAGGAATTCTCTGGTAATGGGAAAAGCCATCAAAGCAGTGGCTTTAGCCCTTCACCTGAGTAGTACTCTAAACTTCCATCCAATTTCCAAAAGGTCGTGCAGAACTGCTGGAAATGCTCCACCAACTAAGGTGAAATTGAAGTAAATGCCAGAGATATTTAGAAAATATTTTATTTTCAAAAGCTTGAATTCTTTGCATATGCCTCACAGCTAAGACAAAATGAAATTTAGATTAACAAGAATGCCCTGAAGCTCTAAGTCAACATTTAAACTTTATCTCCAAATGCAAAATGCATAAAATCTATCAGAGTTTGGTGTATTTGGAGATACATTGTCCATTTCTACTAGGATCTGCTTGTGTGGATCTCACTTAAAGTTTTTGGGTTTTTGAAAAAAGCAAAAATGAAAACAATTCTTGGCAAGAAATCAAATAGATGCAGGTTTTTGTACCCTTTAGCTGGAGTTTGCCTTCACTTCACTGGAAGTGAAAACTGGAAATTTCTTTTAGCAAGAGGAAAGTTAAGAAAGTCCAAAGCCCACAATTTTGCAGGGAAGTGGAGTTTCTTTTCTTTTTCTTGGTAAAGCTTGAGAGAATCTTTTATTGAAATCTGAGTGAACTTATACTGACTTTACAGTTTAGGGAGTAAAAGGTGTTTTCTTCTTTCCTTTTAGAAAAAAATAAAAAGGGGTGAGTTTAAAGGTTTGGATTAAGCTGTCTTCCTTTTTCCACATGAAGTGATCACACTGAAGATTCTATCATCAATACGACAGGTAAGATCATACCTCTATTCTTTTTTTTTCCCCCACTCTGGGCCCCTCCCCACGTTGAAGCTTTTTTTAAAAACTAAGCAGTGATTTGATCTTAACAATTCCTTGTTTTAAGTAGGATGCACCAAGCTGGAAGATCTCTGGTAATGGGAATCTTTGGAAAATGCTTCTATGTCAGCTTGCAGACACTAAGCATTAATGAATTTTAAACTGTTCTTTTTGGGCGTAACAAACATATATTTAATTTATTTATATTCCAATTAAAGGCTTCACATGGAAGGAAATATGGAAGATATTGATGTTTTGGCATGTTGTTTGCTTTTTACTCATCCATAGTCTGAATCATAGAATTAAATTACTTTAAGTTTTTTAAAGGGAAAGATATTTTTTGCAACTTCACAGAAACTTGTGAGAAGTATGTTTTTTAATCTAATCTTTGATCAATATCAAACTAATTTTATTTTTATCTTTCAGGAAGCAAATCAGGAAAAAATAAACTCTTTAAAAAAAATTAAAAATGGAAGACTGTTTATATATTTTTAAAATACAGGTTTATAATAAAATTTTAAAAAGCCAAAGCTGCTTACTTTAATCTGAAACAAAATTACTTTCACATTGGCTTTATTGTTATAATGCTTTACAACAGTGGGTACTAAACTCCTTCCAGTCAGGCATTGCTTTGGTTAGACATGTGATCCTCAATACTAGACTAAAGAAATGTATGGGACTCAAGAGTCTCTTATAAGTAAATTTGGAGAACAACAGTTCATTCTTCTGTTCCCAGGAAGAGTGACATTTTCCCTCTGTTTTCTCCACAACAAGTCTTTGAAAGGTTATACCTCAAGGAACTATAATATATCCTCCCTTGTTTTGTGTGATATGAAAATTTTCCTCTGCCATGGAAAGCATAGAAATTTATTCTCTTTTTACCCATAACTCTCTGCCTGCTGGTCTTTGTTCTAGGCATTGTCCTCAATGAAGTAATTTGGACCAGAAACCTTAAGCTTCGCCCAGTATTTAACCACAGTTTGATTTAGTCCTGGTTTGCCTCTACAAGTTCATGGACAGATTTTATTCTGTACAGGACTGCATAATCTAATACATTCTAATACCTTTAATAAAGCTTCTACACTTTCACCTAAGCACTGATAAACTATAACCTATGATGTAATGATACTTTTGTTTTCCTGCTCACTATGTGTTGAAGAATTGGGACATAAAAATTATCTGCTGTGCTAAGGAAATCTGGATTACAACTGAGTGTGAGTTGTTTAATTAAGTGCATATATGCTATTCAAAGCATAGGCCAAAGAAACATATATTTTTTGTTCTTCTTCTTTTTCATCTCATTTGACAAATGATATCAAGGCAAGTTTCCTCTTCTCCATAACCCAGTTTTTCCTAGCTTTACATATTCTTCTACTAAGCTGGTGCAGCTATAAGGTACTTCTGCTGATTCTGTGAGGGGAGGAAAAAACAAATTGCAGCCATTAACTGAAAGCAACAGCAGTTTTTGGAGACCCTACTACTCACTGGTCATTGCTCTGTGAAATATCTTCAAAACTTTAATTTCCATGATTGCTTTCGTTGTTGAAACATTCTTCCTGAATGAAATACTTGATTAAATTGCCACATTTCTAATTTCTTAATTCAAGAACAGATTTCTCTTTACCATTGTTTTGCCAAGCAAAAGTACAGGTTGTCCAGAAGGGGAAGGAAGAAGCCCTGCATATTGCCCCATATTGGTGCCACAGAGGAAGAAGACAATGAATGGTTTGTTTCTCCGCTGTAGGAACAATGATGTTGAAAGGAATGTTGTCCTTCTTCACTGAAAAAAACCCCCAAAAAAACCAAAGGAACAAATGGCAGATCATGCAGGGTCTTCAAAAGACACCATGCCAAATATTTTTGGTACCAAAATCCTTTTCTAGGCTCATCTATGGGTTATACTGATATTTAGGAACCAGTATGAGTTGTTTGAGTCCCTTGCTGTGTGATTGCAGAACTTGCATTTGCAGCAGAGGCTCATCAATGCCTGAGACCAGCAGGGCCTCTGCTCTTTCCTTGCTGCTGTTGCTGGTTGCTTGGAGAGGCAAAGAGCTCACATCAGGGTTACAGACAGAAACACTAGGACAGCAAAGAAAAGCTAAACTAATGCACACCGAGAGGAAGGAGCAGTAGTTCTTCCTTACAGAAAGTGAGAAAGGGAAAATGTGACTTTCCTCATCATGGCCCAGATGGAGCCAAGACAAGACTTGGGGCACAGGAAAAGGAGAGGAGTGGGAGAGTGGGCAAGTCCAAGTGAAAACAGAATTAGTGGAAATCTTACTGATTCCTGATGGGCCCCAGGAAACCACCCATGTGGATACCATAGGAAACACAGGTCAGGACAAAGTCAGGCTGCAGGAGACACCATAGGCACAGAGCATCAAAACAGCAGCCTCCATTGAACATTTTGTCACCAGAAATTGGCAGTGTCCAAAGCTGAGCTTATAATGCATGTTGGTACAGTTCAATACATCAAAATGTTTTAATCTGCACTAGACTATCTCCCAATCCTTGAAGTAGCAATATATTTTCATAGAAAATTATTTTTTTCTTTTTAAATAATTTTGAAAGGGAACTCCTTGTAATTCAAATGCTACATGTATTTGAGCAGGAAATTCCTTTCTTTAAAACATATATTTTTAAATTTTGTTTTTTAATAGTCTCTCATCATAATATGTTCCTGGCAATAGTGACTTTATTAAATGACTTAGATCTCAACCAGTCAATAAATGACAACTCTGCTTGTCCAGAGGTGAAGATACTGTAACATCTATCTGAGGTAGTCACCTTGGAAGTCTAGTCAATATAATCAGTGTCATCAGTACTGTTGAGTAGATGGCTAAAATGGATTGTATATTCCTACCCTATTTCTTTTCCTCATAAGAAAAGGTTTGCAGTTGATACACTCCACTTAGTGCTGGAGGAATGCAGTATTTAATCTAATGAAATGTCTTTTTTCCTTTTAATTAGAGATACCAAAGCAGTTCTCACCCCATATTAATGCCAAAATAAAGACACTCTTTGGTCTCTGCAACCACCCTGTGTCTTCCTGGGTGTCAGTGGTGTGGTTTGATGACACAGCAGAGGTTTAAAAGCTGTCCTGCATCCTTCAGACTGAGGTGTTTTCTCCATCCCAGGGCATGAGTGACCGTTTGCAGTCCGTGCTCAGTGTTCATGTGTGGTGCTGTAGAGTTGAAAGTCAAGCCCTGTTTTTCCTGGGGAGCCTCACACTCTGCTCCTGGCTGTCTTGTGAATCATCCAAGGGTTGGGTTTGCTGCTTCTCTGCCTTGGGATAAATTGCTTCCAAACAGCCTCTCCAATGAGTGTTTGCTTAGGTTTGTACTGCAATGCAATTTTTCTTTTCATACTGTTTATACGTGTCCATGTGTTTATCTTAGGATTTTACTGAAAGAAAATAGATGGGCTGAAAGCATTCATAACCATAGCATCTGCTGTTCACACATATATGTATGTGCATACACACACAAAAATAATAATACTGCATTACTTTGGTACAGTGCAGATTCCCCCCCCCCTTTTTTTTTTTTTTTTACAAGTCATCCACAAAGAGAAATGATGTGCACCAGGTTCTATTGTGAAATGATTTTAGGTTTACAGCATTCATGTAATGCTATGGAAAAAGGAAGAAATAATTGAGACCTACTGAACATTTTGTGCCTAATTCTTCTTTTTTTAAACCTTTCTTCTTGCACAAGTAACCACAGAGTATTTGCTGCCGCAGCTGTTTCTCATGCATGATGCAATTGTTTGATTAAGCATTATTTGTTTGCATAGATTCTGTTATGACTGTGAATGCTCATTAAATCATGCCCAGTGCCACTCTGAGGCTGGGAGTTTCAAAAGTTCATAACATTGGTTTAACTCCAAAGCAGTGACCTAAATGGAAAAGGCTCCCATTGGTTCCCTTGCCATGTTTGTAAACAGTTTATAGCACTGTGTGTAGACAAAGATGGTTACATTAGCACTATGGATAAGCATAAATACCTAGTACAGTTAAGAAAAAATTAAAATTAGACATGATAGAGAAATATCTCTGACTGCTTGTGATAAATGAATAGTTAAAAAATCTAGCAAAATGCTAACTTTTAGGTACAGTATGTTGTTCTTGCAAAACTTTTTTCTTCTTGTATACTTACCAAATACAAATTGTCTGCATTTTTGTGCATTTTTAACATAGCTGGTGATGTCTAGAATGATGCTAATTAAAATACACCACTTTCAAATGACATTCAATTGCTCATTGCACAGAAATCCTGATACCATGCTGCCACATTGTCAGGATTTGACAGTCACAGTATTTATAGGCTCTGAGGAAGAAAATGGGTCCAGGACACAGCAAATAATGCTATCTGTGTCCTGTATTAATGCTTCTGGGCTGCAGAATAGTCACTGTGCTCCCTTGAAATGCATTAGCATGGTTAGGGCACTTGTTAGTCAGCATTAAGAAGGCTGTCATGTGAATCCAATTTTGTTCAGATTGTAGGAAAATACCGATTTGCCTGTCAAGAGAGAACTTTAAAAACCTGTCAGAGGAAATGGATGTGGAAACACTATAATGTACACAAAGTACGTGTAAAAAGGCAGATCTTGACCTTTTACTCATCTGGGTTTTTTTCAGAGTGTAAGCAAAGGGTACCCAATGGTTTTCAAAAGCAGTTAACAGAAATACTTTCTCACACAGCTCATGATTTCCTTGTGAAAGCCATGGCTACAGTCAATGGTACATAGTAAGTGGGATTGTAGAAAACACTGCATGCGTTCATGAACAACAAAGAAATCTACATTATTAAATATATCTGGGGAAATATTTTCATATCATTCAGACAACAAATCAATTTATACTGATCGCTTCTGTTGTAGATGGGTTATTCCATATCTGCAACTAATGGGTGGCTTGTATCTTATTCTCTTAAGTTTTCTATTCCCTTTCCAACTATAACATAGCTCCTTTTCGTCTGACAGCAGTAGTGAAACACAGTTAAAACTTGTCATGTTCACTCTTCTACTCTCTCCTACAGATTCCTTTTTCCACTAACAAGTGGAAAATACTTTTGGGAGCTGTTGTAGCTGTTGTTCCCAAGCTGTGAATGAAGTCTCTCAGATGAAAGATGAGTTTACTGAAGGGGAAGGGCAGTGTGTCCTCCTGGTTATGTGATGGGGTCACTTCTGCTGCAGGCTGGGGTGAAGCTGCACTGAGGGGGTTCATCTGCAAAAATGGCCAGACCCATTCTCCAAAGTGTCTCTTACCCATCACCCACAGAAGTAGGTATAGGATGATATATATGGATATGAGGCTCAAGAGTTTTGACAGAGCTGTCTCTCCTTGCTGTTAGCACACAGGTCTAGAAACCTGCAGATAGAGATGATGTGTAAAACAAGTTCATTAAGAAGTTTTCCATCTTTTGAGATTTTTATTCTGATTTCTGGTCTACTTTCCTTTAACAGACAGATTTTTCTCCTTCTCCCTAGTGGTTTTTCCCTCACAAACAGAAAAAATTCTTCATGCTCTTCATCTCACCTAGAAAGGTTTGAGAACTGGGTTTGTGCAAACCTCATGAAGTTCAACAAGGCCAAGTGAAAGGTCCTCCATGGGGGTCAAGACAATCCCAAGCACAAACACCTGCTGGGCAGAGAATGGATTGAGACTAGACCTAGAGAGAAAGACTCGAGGATGCTTGTGGATGAAAAGATCAATACAACTCGATAGTGTGCGCTTGCAGCCCAGAAAGCCAAACATGTCCTGGGCTGCATCATCCACACTGTGGGCAGCAGGGTGAGGGAGGGGATGCTGCCCCTCTATTCTGCTCTCCTGGCACCCCACCTGGAGTGCTGCATCCAGCTCTGGAGCCCCCAGCACAAGAAACACGTGAACCTGTTAGAAAAACTCCAGATGGTGGGTGGTGAAGCTGATCCGAGGGCAGGAGCACCTCTCCTGTGAGCAGACAGAGAAAGTTGGGCTGTTCAGCCTGGGGAAGAGAAGGCTCCAGGGAGACCTTGTAACAGCTTACAGTACATAAAGGGGGCTTAGAGGAGAGCTGCAGGGGAACTTTACACAAGGACATGTAGTGATGGGACAAGAGGTGATGGCTTTAAGCTGCAAGAAGGAATGTTTAAATTAGACATAAGGGAGGTATTCTCTACTGGGAGGGTAATGAAGCACTGGAACAAGTTGCCCGGAGAGGCCATGGACTCCTCATGCCTGGAGGTATTCAAGACCAGGACAGATGAGGCTTTAAGCATGGTTTAGTGAAAAGTTCTCTTCCTCTTGGTTGAAACACGATGATCTTTAAGGGCCCTTCCAACCCAAATGTGTTATGATTCTATGATGTTTCAATTGGCATAAGATGTCCTGTGTATCCAAACTGGTGTACTGAAAAGATTCAATCTATTACTGTACCTTATAATTTCAGCAGTCCTGCTAAGAAACTTTCATGACATTGTGCAGCACGTGCTAAATGTTGAACTGTCACAAGTACATAAAACTGTGAATGCAAATAAATATGTTTCATGACATTGGGAAACTTTTTAAGAAATGGCAGGCATTAACCTGATGCGGGATTGAGTGCTGGATTGATAAGCCTTGAAAAAAGACACCCTTTTACATGTAGGCCTTTTGCTCTTTCTGAGCTCATGTTTTGTGCCACCACAGTTTCTACCAGTGGATTCTCTAATCCAGGTGGGACTGACGGACCAACTACTTTTCAGGAGTTTCTCCACTTGATGAAATCCCCAACCCACTCAGATATCTGGACTCTTCACTGATGCCCTAACTACCTTAAAAATGGTGAAACTAGAAAACAGCCCTCTGGGAAATGCTGAGAAGCAAACTAGAGCTATGGACTCCTTCAGGCTAATTTCTGCTAGCGCTTAGTACTCAGTACAAGAAAATTCAGAGTAAAAATGAATAAATACTCTTGAGGAAAAACAGCATACTTAAACCAAGAGGCATAGCACTCCTGAAGTGAGGCCATGCCGATAAAGTGATGTTGCATTTCCTAGTGGGTTCGCATGAATAACCAGTCAATCAATCATGACTGGTTGTTTCCTCAATTTCTAATGTATCTGGCTTGAGTTCTTTACCCACAGAATGCAATTTTCTATTTCTCTGTCTGATCCAATAACAGTTCATGTGATAGATGCATATTCTACTTGGATAAATTGAAAGGGCTAGAATTGCAGGAAGATATTTGAAACCAATTTTTAATAAAAGGTAGGAACCAGGACTATTCTGGCTAATTTCATTGTGACAGCTTTGTCAAAGAATTAAAGTCTAATAGCTAAAGGACACACTAGGAACCTTAAACTCCTGAGTCTGCACTAACCCACTTTATAGTCATGGATTGATCATTAATTTCTCTTTGGCTTCACCATTTTTCAGCAAACTAACTCTGTAAATGTAGGAATGTAAACCTTTTCTTTTGCTCCATTTGGATTTTTTGAGGGTTTTGACTGGCTTAGTTTTTTCTTTGATGGGATGCATAATGGGATTACATGTTCTTGTTAGAAAAAGTGTATTTTGTTTGGAGAATATTATGAACTATTTTTCCAGTGTACTGAGAACCTAAGTTCCTCCAGCCTTTTTAATTTGTTGTCCTGTCTAAATACTTTTATGGGATATGGCCTTCATTAACTCCTTCATAGCTTCCTATCTATTATAAATTTTATTTTCATTCATTCTCTTGGCTTTCATGATACCTTGTCACTCCCCAGCTGTCTCTCTCCTTGAATCTACATACTATGACTGGGCATATGACAGCTTTAGCTTAATGGAAATTTAACTGTACAGAATGTGTCTCTCCTAATGGTCTGCCTGAATTTTGGTCTTTTTTTCCAGGCCAGAGAAGACCTTTTCTCTTTTTTCAATGAATTTCTTGTTTCTCATGCAAAGAGAGTTTGCATTTCCTTATATTTTATTAGTTCTGTTCCTGAAAACACTTTTCAATGTACCCTGCTGCTACTTCTTATACTTCTTATTTATGGAATATCTTCAGTCACTCCTGTTTAACTTCCTTTCTTCACCATTGGACTAATGTATAAAAGCTAGCATGTTTTCTCTCAAGTCAGCACAACGACCAATCTCACATTTTGCTGTCTGAAGCATCAGATCTTACCTTGAAATCTTGAAAACAGGAGATGTTACCTACCCTAATCTTCCTTTTTTATTCTCATGGACTTCTGCCTGGCAAACCTCTCTGAACAGTCCACAATCCAGGAATATCCTATGCAAGAATATTACACATACAAAAAGTTGTAAATCACATTGGCAGATTCTTGCTATTTTTGCTCTTTGCTGGAGCCTATCTAAAATAAGACCATTGAAATCAAATAAGTCATTTACTAACTTGGAATAAGAGAAGAATCTGGCTTCAGAAAATTCAGACACCTTTGTAACAAGTGTATGATATGACTTCACCCAACCAAAATAAACATGTCACACCCAGCTTTTTTTTTCCCCTCCATCATTTTTTTTTTTTTCAGATGTGGATTATGTGACTATTATTTGGCTGCAATATCAGTCTCAGATGCCTCAGGTTTTTATCAATCAGGAAAACATGATATATTTTTCTTTAGGATTGGGCAGTCACTGTTTTCCATGGTGTGAAAAATTCTACAATCCTTTTATTCTGGGCTGGTTAAAATCTGTCCTTTTCTTACAACACTCTGTTTTGTCTGTACTCCTACTCAGAGGTATTTCACCAGCTTATCTCCTTTTATTATTGTTTAAAGAGAGAAAGTGTTTCCAGTTGCCAGCTGATAAAATAAGAAGTGAATGACAGCAACCTAAAATTTTATGAAAGAATCTGTTTTTTAAATTTAAATGTAGCTGGCGTCACTTATCTTCATATAGCTTCTGCCTATGTGGAAAAATCTCTCTTTTTATAACAGCTTGTCAGCTGAATAATAGAATGGGGGGAGCCAACTTGAAAGACATGGCTGATTGGTGCAATTGAAAGGGGCTTTACAATTAGAGTTCTGGCAGAACACAAAAAAGAAATTGTCTGGCCATGAAGAACGGAGCCTACTTTAGAATTCCCTTTTCTCAGCCAGATAGCATGCATCACTGTTCATGCATTCTCTTGACATTGAATAGAGGACTTCAGAACTACCACCCCAAATTATCCCTTACTGTTTGGTTCTATTTGTGATATTTGTTTGGGGGAGGAAAAAAAAAATCTCTATTACTGACTGTAATGGCATGTGGCTAAATTCCATTCCATTTATGCACTTAATCTCTTAAGCTTGTTTCCCCTCCTCCCCCCACCCCCCGATATTGCAACACACATTTTACTTTGATTAACTCTTTTTAGATTAGGGGGGAAAAAATCCAAGATTGTTCTTATTCTCATCTCCTCTCCCTTACCTTCATTTTACTTCCTTTTCTTTCTCATTCCTCTTCTCCCCTCCCCACAACGGTTGTGTATGTGAATTGAAAGAGGAAGGAAGCCCTTGCAGGTGTGTTTTGGATTACAGTGGTAGAACAATAGGGCAACCTTCAATTAACTCCATACCTATTCACAGGGAATATTTGTTCCCTTGTCTCCAGCCTTATTTAATATTTGAAACCTTCTCCATCTACACAATGAACCTGGTGACAAGAACAGCTTTTCAATTCCATTTGAACTTTTCTCTACCACTCAATAATGCGACAGTTTTTTTTTTTTATTATTTATTCTTAAATAATGATGCATATGAGTGTCTCTAGGCACAAAGGAATAACAGAATACATACAACAGTGAGCTATCACTGCCTTGAAGACAGTAGTGGGGGAGGGAGGGTAGATGTTGGTAGTGGCATGCATTTGACTCCTTCCTACATGTAAAATCAACATGCTAAATATTTATTTTATATTTCCATGAATCTTCCAGATTTAAAAGCACCCCTGTCAAGGTAGCTTTCATCATTTTTACACTACATGTTTTAAATTGCTCTTATATATAACAGCCACTGAAAGCTTAACAGTGACATTTCTTTCTGACTGAAATACTTGCTGTTTGTAGTTACAGAGCTACTCATTAGGGCTATTTTTATCCTTTCTTTTAAAGAAGTACAGGAGAATGGGAAGTTCCTAAATTCAGGCATTAGATGAAGAAGGGGAGGGGAAGACTCAGCCTCAGTTCTGTTGTTCTCTTGGTTTACCATGACCAAACCTATTTTATTCAGAAAACACATATTCCAATACAGTGGTTTGGTTTGGTTTTGTTTTGGTTGTTTTTTTAAGGAGCAAAATCATGGATAATCCTAGCAAAAATCAGTGGTGTTGTTGAAGGAAATATCACATATCTATGAGCAACATCTATATTTGGGGCAAGGGGAATCAAATATTCAAAGTTTGGGGGGTGGGGTGGAAGGCAGGTCATGAAAAAAAAAAATTTTCACATGAGAGAGAGCAAGAGCACATTTCTTTAAACAGTTCTGCTCATGAATTCTCACTTGCTGCAGCCCTTTAAGAGAGTGGGAGATGGCTGGAATTGTTGGCTATGTTCCCTGATCCTAACATTTCCTATGCAGCAGAGATGCGAGAGAGGTTCACCAGTACTTGAATATTCACATTATGCTATGGATCTTTTGTGGAAAGCCCTAAAGCTTTAGCATAATTTGAGGACAAGTCTGCATTTTGAATTGTGACAACAATCAGACATTCATCTTTTACGGTTTTGAACTAGGGACAGCATGATTTATCGGACAAGAGCCTCACAGAGAAAAGTATCTTATTATGGATGCAACTTAGCCTTGCTCCAGTGTCATGTTGAAGGCTTTCCCAATAAACATGGCTATATATGAGTTAATAAATGAGGAAAAAAAAAAGTAATTTCAACTGGGAAGATAAAGGTGACGCGAGTATTTGGTACACAACTTATTTTCGCTTGTGCTGTTGCCTCAGGTTCTAGTGAGGCTCACTTGAGGTAACCTCCAGGGCCATCTATTCTTGGTTTTATTTTTCTTTTACGATAGATGCAGTCAGTCTGAGACCAACTTCCAGGCCAGCTAAAAAGATGTAACTTTAATTACCTGGTGGCAGCATTCTTTACGGTGTCAGCTTTATGTTTGTTGAACCCAAAATAGCTCTGTACCAGACTTTAAAAAGTTTGATCCCAGGAGGTTTACTCTAAGGTCGGGATATTCACTCTTCATTCCCCCCTCCTTACTCCTTGGAATCTAGGTCAGCCCAAAGTGACAGAAATGCAGGCAACTGGAATTGCTACTCATTTTGCAAACTTGGGCTGGAGTGTGTAATGAAGGATGATTGTGCTACCTGCAGTGAGCAAGGGAATTTATCTCGGTGATATGTTATTCTCCTTGGTGCACAGCTCAGATTCCTTTGACTCACTTCAAATTCTGAGTGCTTCCCATTGCTCTGTGCACTATCACTGGGCTGCCTTCACCTTTTCAAGCTTGTTTTCTTAATGCAATAGTCTTGTAAAAAATTATCCCCCATGAAACGGAGAAGCAGGAAGGTACAATAACAAGTGAAAATCCAAAGGCAAGTCTAAATCTTCATTCAAACTCACCATGAAAGTGACCTTTGCTCCAGTCTGGAAGTCCGTGTCTCTTATCTACAAATGGTATTTCTCTGAAGGATGAGGGTGCTGTTTAACTGTATAAAGGTTTTCACTTAACAGTACTACTTTTATGCTGGAGCTCATAGCAAACTTTAATCCTTCTGCAAAGCTTTAAATCCTTTCCCTCCCATGTAAATTTTTTCACAATTTAAGCTTTCCTTCCACAAGAAGAATTCATCTTGCTCTGTTTGTGAATCAGAAATAGTATTTCAGAGACCTTGAGAGGTCAGTTTTCTCTACCAGCTCAAGATCAACGCCTGACAGCTTCTTCAGGCTTTTAAAAAAAATCAAATAATGAATATACTGTCGTTTTCTTAAGAAATATATTTATAAAACTACCCTTAAAACTATAAAATAGGTTTTTTACATCTCTTCCAAATCACTGCTGTGGCAGTTGACCTCTGTGAGGTGGTGCCTCCTCAGCCATGCTCCTCCTGGGTCTGCACAAGGGATCTCCAAGAAAGAGACCACTGTCCTGTTCATCTCCATGGACAATCCCCTCTGCAGATTAATTGGGTAGTCAGTTGTGTGCCAGAGCTGCTAATGTGTTTCCTTCTGTCAGTTTGGGCAGAAGCAGCAAGCTAAGGCACTTGGCTGCTGGTGATGAATGGGAGTTTCAAACCAGGTACAGTGAAGCTGGGCTTTCTCCCACCTGCTAGTGTTTTGTGCCTAACTTCAGCTGAGGAGCTGTTTACATTTTCATCCTTGGAAGTTGAATGAAATAATTTTGTGTCAACAAAAAAAATTAATTCGGTACACTTATACACTTTAGACATACTTTAGATTTGGAGAAAAACCTTATTTTTGTGAGTACACAAATAAACTCACTTTGGTACCATAATGCAAATAACTGCTAATTATCATCATAATCAAAGGAAGTCAGATTCTTATTTTCTCTGAAATAATTTATACTTTTGAATTCCAGGCACGGAGCAGTTTCCAATACATAATTTAGGCTATTTGTGTATCCTTCAAGTTTTGATCTCCTCTTCACAGATTCCTCTTCAACATCTTTGGGAAAGTTGTCAGGTTTTCTTATGTTAGACAGATAACGAGTCAGACAATTGATCATACGAACATTAAGAGAAGTGGAAGGAAAGAATGGAAGCTCTTCCTCATTATTTTAATTTCTCACTAAAAAACCCTTCTCAATTCTGTTTATATATAACACAAGTGTTACATCTGGGTGTATTAATACTGATTATAGTGTGAACAGTTTAAGGAATCTTGACCCAAAGTAGAACTTTGCCTGTCATTAATTTGAATTACTGCCACTTGTGTCAGCACTATTTAAAAGGAATCAATGAAGGTTTCTGAAGAAAAAGCCTTGTCATCTACTCCCAAATGGACTAAATTAATTAAAATGTTGGAGCCAAATCTATGACATGTTTTATATATTGTTACTTTTTATGGATTTGCTGCCGACATTGATTGGATTGAGAAGATGAGCTTTTCTAATAGGACAAAAAGGAGATACACTAAGGGGTTTTTTTTTGTTTGTTTAATTTTAAATGTATTTGTACAAATTAACATCAAGGAGATAAACAGTAGGTCTGTCCTAGCTAAGCATGTGAAGACTTTCACACCTCTAGAAGAAAGGTGGGAGAATATTTTTTAAAATTTTCCTTATTTTTATTTAATATATCCATTCCGAAAAGTGAAATGTGTGGAGACAGCTCCTTCAAGAAGTGTGTTAATGTGCTGAGCAATCAAACCCTCTTTTGACTGGCAGTGTGCTCACAGACAGAGCTCTTCCTCCTGCAAGGGACTGTAGCAACAGTGTATGGGAGAGGAGGAACCTTTGATTCTGTGTCACAGTTAATAGAGAGGGGAAATGTCCATTAGCTTAAGCTAACCTGCATTGTAAAGCTTTAGGAAGACACACACAAAGGCTAAGGTTAGTCAGTGAAGTTAATCTCCCCAGGCTTCTTTCCACAATAAGTCGAGATAGGCGTAGACTGGACTGTTGCCTGAACGAGCCCAAACCCTCCTCAGTCCCCAAATCCCTGCTGCACAGCGATTACTGACCTTGGCAGTGTGGGTGAACCTCTGGGAGGGAGGTGTCAGAGACCCTAACTGCGCTGAGAACGCACCCATGGGTTGCCCTGTCAGGGCTGAACTATCCTGCAGCTGATCCAGGTTTAGACATCAGCCAGGTTGGCACCCAATGCCTTAATGTGAAGAGAAACAACCAACTTTGGTGACATTGCAGCTGCACAGTGGCAAAAGATGAAACAAAGACCTCCCAAACTCAGGGGCTCTCATTCCCCTTGGGTGGGCAGGCTCATGGTGGCCCTGTTCTTGCCCTTGCAGTGCCTGAGCCTTCTCAGGTGCAGGGCTGAGCTGGTGACCCAGGGCCACTCCAGTCACCCAATCACTCTGATGCAGACTGTGGAGTTCTGGTGGCACCAGAGGCTGGCTGAGTGACCTGCAACGAGTATTTCCATTCTTCTTGCAAAATCATTAACTGTTCCTGAGTTATAGGCAGTGGCAACCATTTGGCAGCCATCCTAAAGCATAGCCCTAAATCTCCATGTCCACACAGATCATGGTGGAGTAGGATCTTGGCCTGTGACTCAGACACTTAGGCAATGCAAACAAATAAAAAAATACTTTAATAGGGATTAATAATTGACTGTATGAGAGACTTTGGATTGTATTCCAATTTACAATAAAGATTGGGTCTAATAAAGGTGCTCTGGATTGCACCAAGATGCTGCAGCTTAACCAAAAGGAGGCTTCTAGCTTCCTGTACAATTGTCCCAAAGTATTTGCTGAAAAAGCCTTTTTTTTTTCCTGTGGCTTTTTTTTCAAGAAAAAGAGTATTTGAAGCCATTAAATGTCTTGCTAAAGATAACAGGAAAGAAGAAAAGAAGAAAAATGAAAAAGAATGCAAATGTCCACTTTAATTATTTCAATATCTTTCGACTAGATAGGTTTGCACAGTTAATTGCAAAAATGATTAAGACAAATGCTATTAGTCACCATTTAAATCCTTTTTAGAATGAGAGAAATGTTGATAACAGGAACAAGCTTATCCCAGGCCAATGCATTTTACCAATAATAGATTTACTGACTAGAAGGAGACAAAAAAATGAAGAGCTGTTAGAGAGTGGAGTCAGAGCAGTTCTCATAACACTTAGAAGAAAAGGGAGAGAAAAACATGGGCTGAGGTTTCCTGCATTTCGACCTCTTTTTACAGAGAATGAATTGTATTTTGAAGAAATGTTCAGTTATTTTCTAAAATAGTGTTCATTTAATGAATGTGAATCAACAAAGCAATGGCATCAGCACAGGCAACCTGGTGAAGAGTAAAGGGGAAGATATCAGTCCTCAGTTTGGAGAGGATGGAGGAACAGTTTTTTCTGCTGCAGATTCTCCTGCTGCCCATGGCATAGAACTGTTAGTTTCCTTTTGACCCTCAGCCCAGGTGGTTTTACCAACACAGAATGTCAAGCTGTTCAGGGATAAATTATCATCACTATTGCAGCTGTGGTATCATACCAGGAAGGGAAAGGCACTGCTTTTCTGAAAAGCTCTGGGTGGATGCTTCTCTGGAGAGTGGTTCAGGGTCTTTTAGCTGGAATCTTATCTAGAAGAGGAAGACTTCAAAACTTTTCTTCAGGGTCTGGCCTGAGTAACCAAAGTCCAGAGTACAAGCTATGGTGTCTCCCTGAAGTTATTTACTATTTCAGCATCTGTTTCTTTGACTATTTTCTCTTTTTCTACTATGAATGGGTTGGTATCTATCCAGAGAATGTTTTTAAGTGGGTTTTTTCGGACTTGCCAGATGTAATTTGGTCATGTTGATTTTCTCCCTAAGGCCAATTGTAAATTGAATTATAGTAAGAAAAAAAAGATATTTGTAATGTTGTCAATACAGTAGGAACCTGCTTAGGTTTTCAATTTTGGTGGAGTTTTTTCTGGTTGTTTTCATGGGTTTAAAATTCCTTTGTTGATATTCACTGCTGTAAAAACTGACACATGAGCTGCAGAGGTTTTATGTTGGCTTTCCAACAACAGGTCCATGTCATTCAAAACATTAAAAGAATCAGAGATTGATAAAAAGCTTCAAACATTTATTGGGTGTTTGTATGGTTGATATGGAATAGTAAGTCGATTTTATTTTCTCTTCTTTCAGGCATCATGGACTGTAACAAGGGTTGGGGATTTTAAAATTAATCTTTATGGCTTTTGGCATTTTCTAAGTAGATCAATAACATCATGCAGCTTTTAACATTATTTCTGGGAAAGCTGCTGACGCTTTCAGGACATTCCAAGGGAGGAGTTTGTGCATGACCAGGTTGTTTGTCCATTCAGTGTGAATTCAGAGGGATGAAAAACAAGACAAACTTGACATTTTTTGAGACTATTGTTCTGTTTGTCTCGTAGAGAAAATAAGGTTGACATTTTAAAGCATGCAATGAATGGTATGTAAGTAATGCTGTGCCACTGATTTACTGTGCAATCAGCCAAACTGATCTGTTTGATTTTACAAACAACTATTTCTGGGGACATGGGCAAGGCATGATAAAATGTTCTCACAAGCTAATAGGCTTTCATGTATGGATTAAAAATATTAGGGAAGTTTTTGTAGGGTTATTAACTCTCTTTCTTCCTTGGTCCTAGACTGCCATTTAGGAAGACTATTAACAAGCGTAAGAAAAGCTTCTTTATAAGTATCTAATGCCCTTCCCTGGGAAGGAAGGGGAATGGGATCTGAAATCCATGAAACTGCCAGAAGTGTGAGAGTCAGAGCTTTGTTCCCAACTGAACACATCTTCTTTTCTTCTGTAAGAATACTAGACACAGTAAGAAATACTAAAAACATCCAGTAGTGACTAATCTAGATTAATGCCCTCAAACATGAATGGAAATTTCTTATGGCAAATTTTGGCTGTGTTGTGTCAGAGAAGGGTTAAGGAAATAGAAAAATTTTTTTACTGTTTTCCATCTCATGTAAATTGTCTTCATGATAGTTTTTCCTAGATATTCCCACTGCACTTACTTTTGCTAAGCAATTCTAATGTTTTTAATTCTGTTCCTTTTAATTTTTATCCTTTTGTCCTGGCATGGTGTTTACCCTTAATGGAAGAAAGAGAAAGAATTAGAAACTGTGCCACCTGTGTTTCTTAGAGTACCCTTCAGTCACCTTTGCTTAACCCCTGGAAAATTGTGCATTTTCCCTGGGAAATCCTCTGGTGCTGACATTTCCAGGCTTGGACTGTGTGTCCTTGAGAACCCTCTTCCAGAAGGGAATTTCCTTGTACATGATATGAGAACAGCTCTGAGAAGCAGCCCAGCCACAACCTTCAACCCTTCCTACTGCAGCCTGAATTCTTGACTTTGAGTAACCCCCAGCTCACTCCTGACCACACAACTGTAGGATCATAACTCTTCACTTTCACTGAGAGTCACTGACACATCTGAGAATGAAATCATTTGTTAAAATACTTCCAGCTGCAATTTTTTTTTGTTATTAGAGGTGGGCTGTTAGGAGGCTTTATCAGCATCTTCCCTCCAACCAGAGCCTTGTTTGTAAGAAGTGTGAATGGGTTTGGATTCCAAACGTGCTCCCGCCTGCACGCGTGGGGAATCTTAATTAAGGAGTATGCTGCCAGCCCCTATACATTTAATTTTCCTAAACATATTCCAGAAAAATCTAGTAGGTTCATAAAGATTACCATGCCATTAAATCATAATAGTAGAGCAGAGTTTTTAGTGAACCAGAAAACAAGCAAATGAATAGAGGCAGAGAGATGACAGCCTGCTGTGAAACCAATGGATACAAATTGGTTTCCTCTAGTCGCAGTTGCCTTTAACTGCTTTAGATTCTCAGCAGCTTTTCATTAGAAATCTCCATGTGCCCTTTTAAAGAAGAAAGTGCACGACTCCTTTATTTTTGGAAATGCAGGTACAATGAGCATAATATCAGCTCAAGATTGGTAAATTGGTAGATTTTTTGTAATGTCTTTTGGGAACCGGTTTCTCTACAGGGCTAGGTGGGTTTCCAACAACATATGCATAAGTTACAAAGAGCAATTATTTTTGTGGTATTTATGCAAATTGTGATTAAGCCTGGTGGAATGCCATTTAAAATATTTTTATAAGCTTTGGATTGTTTTGGGTTTGTTTCCATTTTTCATTTCGTCATATAAAACATCCCCAAGAAATAAGTGCTTCAATAACATGAAATAATTCCTGAAAGTGTTATTGTCTGAATCAATATTTTTCTCTTAGGTTGACAAAATACTCAGAATATGCAGCTTGAAATATTCCTTTGTTTAGGCATAGGAACTTTAATGGTTTTAGAATTTCCTTGGTTCATTGTTTCATTTTCTAAATCAGCTTTTTTTTCTTTTTTCTTTTACATAGAGCAAAAATCTTTTTCCAATAAACACCAAAAACTTGCTTTTTCATTAGAAATCAAACACCATATTTAAAACCATGTCTGATAAAAATTATCACTGATCCTTAATGCTGCCTATGGTTTGGATTTGGTCCAATTATTGTTCACTGCTATTCAAGGAAGTAGTAATGGGAAGAATTTTCAGCTCAGAACCACAAAAGACAGTAATCCTGTTTTGCTGGAAATAGCTGTTACTCAGAGATTTGCCCAAAACTCTGAGGTTGATTTTTGGTTAAAGATCCTCAGACTTAGTAGTTTACCTAAATAAACTAATCCTAATGTTGCTGGAATTGGACAGTAATACTCAGAAGTGAATCTTTCATCCTTAGCAGGATTTATGGTATGGAAATTGCTGAACACTTCATAGTGTGCTAGTTTCTGACCTGGGGTTCAGAAGTACAAAGAAATTACAGAGATATATGATAATACAGGCAATAGTTTAATTTCTGAGGTTGTCTGAGAAGCTATAAAGTTAATATCTCATTTCTTCTTCCACCACCTACTAACCCACAAGATCAAAGTGGGTCGTGTAGTCCTGGAAATAAGGAATTGCCTAATAGCTATGGACTTCATTCCCTGAATTATCTCTACAGGAGAATAAGGCTTGAAGAGATAACGACATATGTGATAGATCAGACACAGTTCAAGTTCCTAGTTTGGGCAATTAGGCAAGACCTGAGCTAAGCACAGAACTCATCACTTTCAGCTACAGGGGTGACCTACTTTCTGTGTATTGATTCAACTCCTGAAATTCAATATTCTCTATGAACAGAATTCATGCAGAATTCAAAATGTTTTGGCCCAGGACTCCAGCTGATGCACATCTATCTGGTCAGAGCTGCTAGAGAAAGCAGCAGGTTGAATCTTACCATGTATCTTCATCTCAGCACCCGGTATTTTCAAAGTGTGTTTAACTTTATAAATAAGCCTTTGTGTCAAGTTTCACTCACTTTGCATGGATTTCAAGGTGTTTTGGAGCCCAGCCATATGATCAGCCCAACAAAGAATGGAAACTCAGTTCAGGGATATTTTAGAGCATGGTGTCTAAGCACTTTGAGAGCTTATCCAAAAGCACAATAAATTGATCTCTGATTTGGTGTACGTTTGCCTGGACTTATCACTACTGTAATTTGAACAACACCATCAGCAATTTTCTTCAGCTGCTCTAGCTTGACAGAAACCCAGGACTGTCACTGAGATTTTACAGTAGAGCTGCTCTAGAGATCTTAATGCTTCCCTGTATTAAGATCCTTGTTATCTTTGTTAACTTTTATTTACCCCACATGTCATAATGCCCTCCGCCAGGCTAACAGTGCGAAGGACATTCGGAGCCCACAATGCTCTCTTGTAGTCTTGCCTGGTAGGAACGTCAGGGCAAATCTTCAAAAGCAATGTTCAAAAGAGAGGCTGCTAAAGAAGCCTGAGAAATGCAAATCCTATTTAAATAAGGAAATGATGTTCTTCAGTGATCTCAATAAGACCAGCTTGAGCAAGCCAGGAATGCAAACGAAATCAAAAGACGTACAGTCTGGCTCGACTGGCAATAATACTGGATGTGTCGTGGAGAAACTGTAAATGACAAAGAACCAGAATGCCTCAAAGTTTTGACGTGAAAGGACCAGCAGGGTGCGATTTGGTTGAAGATACCATTGGTTCTGGGCCACTGAGATTATTTAGGAAATGAACCATCCTGCCAGAAAGGTTTGTGAGTACAAGCAAAGAAAAGTCAGAAGGGAAAAACAATCCCTGACATTTACGCTTATACAGCTACTGTATAAACTGAACTCATTATGCCATGATAGGGTTTTTTTCTTGGGGTTTTTTCCAGTTTTTTTTCCCAAAATGTCTGTCTCTCTCATTCAGACTAGTTCTTTGAGGGCTGTTGTATTTATCCAGGCTATTGGGCCAGATGCATGAATTCCAACTCCCTCATCAAGAGTGCATAAAACACTGAATGAGAATGGGAGGAACCAATCAAATAATGTGGGCAGAGCTGGAATTCATCCTAATTTGCTACATACCCTAGCCTAATTAATGAAGAAAGAATGGCAGAGGATCAATTGGTGCAAGAGGATACCAGTGAAATGGATTAATATCTGTGAGGCAGTTTCTGCTTTAATAATCCAAACACCAACAATTACAATTCCTACTCTTTATTATCTTTCACTGCTTATCTATTATAGTTGTACCCATTTCTGAATCAAAGGCCTCATTGTGCTGGGCAGCATCCCCATACAGATCAAAGCAGCAGATCCTACCCAGACACTGTGATTTCCTGTAACATGCACTAAACACAGCAACTGAGCAAAACAGACACCATTGGTTTTGACACACAAGGGCTAAAGGCTTCTTTCACTTGTAATAAAAACGTTGTTACACACCATTACATGGGTATATAGTAATTGAAAAAGACAGCATATTAAACCATATTTCACTACCCAGTTGGTAACGATTTCTGATGATGTATTACACTTAAAGTCATGTACTGGTCTTGTTTAGGGAAGGAAAAATTCTATCAGAATACAATCTTGGCCATTATATTTTCATAATGTTTTGGTGGCACTGATCAAAATAAACCTTGTACAATATTTCAGTATCATTCTTGTGCTTTAGCAGGAAAGGTGTTTCTTTTCCCTAATTGAGAAAATGCATGAGAAACTTAGAAGATAATGAGATGCATTAGAATTTCAAAGTCTCTATAGATCTTAAATAATAAGTAGAATATATCATTAATGGCCATTTGAAATTCTAATAGAGTTCCAAACTGAAAAAAAAATAAAATTAGTAACAAAGTCCTAGAAGCCTGTCAGTTTTCATCAACTGAGGACCTACTTCATGTTCATTGGCTTGATGCTATATTCAAAAGAGAAAGCAGAAATATTCTGCTCTCTAATTTTAAAATATTTAATGACAAACATGCTGCGCTTTAACACGCCACAATACAGTTATGCCCATTATGGAGGTATTCTGATTATTATAAGTATCTTTAAAAAGATGTGTATCAATTTATTCTAACAGTAAATCCTAGATTTACTAAGATCTTCACAAGATCAATTCTGCAGCTTTCTAAGAGGAACGAGTTTTAAAGAGTTGATATCTCATACAGTGCCTGCAAAGATTAGAATAGCTTACCAGTGTACATCAAAGATTTATCCACCTTAAGCTCCTACAAGAGAAGTTATTTTTTTCACACTTGCACATGCTGTGCATGCATAAGTGAGTAAAGTTAAGCTGAGATGAAGGGGAGGTGAGGTATATCTGATGCCAGCAAAGACAATATACAGATGAGTAAAAGCTATTTTGCAGCTTCTAGCTGCCATTTTCACAGTTAACAAATGTAGGTGGAAACATTTCTGGCTTAATGCAGGAGTATTTATTTGGCTTTTTTTATCTGTCTGCTATCCTTGCTCACTTTAATGTAAAAATGATTGCAGGATCAGGAGACATCCTCCTTTAGATGAAAATAAGAAAATCTATAAATTACTTTTATTTGTCACTTATTTAATTGTGAAGGGATTTAAATTAAATTCATGTTAACAAAGAATATTTAAAGCATTATTGAACAAGGGTATTTAGCATAAAATCAGTGACAGATTTGTGGATCACTGCTAAACTTGAGTAAACGAGATTTTCTCACTTTGGAAAAGAAATGCTGCTTCTAAAGAGAGAAATGCACTGCTAACAGCGGAGTTCATAGAATATCTTGAGGTCAATGAGACTCATCAGGATCTTTGAGTCAGCTCCTAACCCAGCACAGGACAACCCAAGATCCCACTTGTCCCTCAGGATGCTGGCCAAACTCTTCCTGAGCTCTGGCAGGCTTGATGCCAGATCACTTATTTGGTCCTTTCTGTGTTTTAGTGGGTCTCTCTTCATGCTGAAGATTTTCATGATTCTCTTGTGAATGGAAGGATTCCAGATGAATCCAGTGAGATAGGGCTGCATCCCAAAGAAGTCCCACTTCCAGAGTTGATTTTATCACCTGTGCAGGCTTTTTTAAATTAAGACACCTGAGCTACCTTCTCCTATGCAGGCCATTATTTTGTGCTCAGCCCCCAGACAAAGGATTTCAAGGTCAGGCATTTTTCACAATAAAGTTCAATACTCGTGTACTGGCAGTGCCGTTCTGATTGTACTGTGGGAAAATAGAAATTACAGTTCCATGTGTCTCCATAAGAAAAATCAAGCTTAACTGAGCATTTGACTGTTTTTCCCTCAGTTTCTCTTAGCCAATTCTTTATTTATCCCCTTTGAAAAAACAAGCTGATATCTATGGTATAAATAACGTATACAAAATATTTTCTGAATTCACCATTCATCACATTTAAACTCTGGGTTGTATGTTGATCATACAGCTTTTCAGTACTCAAAAAACCCAGAAATGTACTAAAGCCCACTACTGCATGTGTTATGGGGAAAAAAAAAAAAAAAAAAAAAAGATAGCCAAGTTAATAACAAGAGCTACCACTCCCGTCTCTTTCCACATTTTAGCATTGCTGGTAGGCATTAAGTTAATGGCAATCATGGTCAAGTATTGGCCTCTGATTTGCTACAGGACTTGACAAAGCAGATTTTTAGATAAAGGCATCATCAAAAACCAGAATGAGAGTGGAGGAAGAAGAATTGTATTTTAGAAATTAGGTATTTGTTTCTGGTAAAAGCCAATTTTAAATAAGCAACCAAGCACAGCTGCAGAAACAGTTTCTCCAATATTAAAACAATTTAATCAGAAAGAAAGCAATTCTTAATACCTTTTTTCAAAAGCTGAGGGCAAATTGGAGCCAATATTGTTGTGAGTCAACCACATATCACTAATATGTGAGGAAAGAAAAATGTTGTTCAATTTAAGCTTTAAGATGATTTACTGCAACTAAGCTAATGAAATTCTATGTAAGCAGAAGTTTCATCTTCCATTCTTTCATCCTCAGACCCCAAAACTCACCAATATTCTATATTGAGACAAGGATTCAAACAATTATTTTATTCTTTTCACTGCTAACCACTTAATGTCAGCATTAGAATTAATTACTAACAATAACTTGGTGATGATAGGGTTTTGTACATTGTACTGATTTCTTGGTATATCAGTTTTGGTAGAGTTATTTGCTTTCCATCTTCTTGAGATGGTAAGGTATTGAGCTACCTAACCAGAGGTTAGACATTGACCCTAGACAAACACCTGATTTCTGCATGGTTGAACTCAACTCATGGCTCTCAAGGCTGTGGGAGAAGGCAGCCTTTGAATATAACACACCCTTGTAAAAAAAATAGAAATCTGCATTTATAATAAAATGTATTTTAATGTTTTAATACACAGAGGTACATCAATACCTGAGAATTTTTCAGACTGCTCAGCGTCAAACTTAATGTATTGAATAAAAACCTGATTTAATTTCAGTCAATGAATGGTTTAAAAGATATTGTCACTGGTCTTTGGATAAGTGTTAAATGCTGGGAGTATATTGTAGACAGTAACACAGGTGAGTTGAAAACCAGCAGTTTTTATCTCTTACCTTCCTAAGTAAATAAGCTGATACTTACTTTTGCTTAAAAGTTATCGATTTACCTATCCATCCCTGAAAAACTGCACACTAAAGTATTTGTAGGGTAGAAACCATAATGAAGAAATTCAAAGATAGAAGAAATAGACTGATTATTTTAATGCCTCTTGGCAATGTAAGAACACGAATAGAGGGTAAGACATAACAACCCACCAAAATTTCTTTTAATCTGAATATTAAAAGAAAAGCACCAACTACACTGTGAGCTTTTCAAAGGCATTATGGCAATTAAACCTTAAAAATATTTTCTTGTGTCATAGATAATATCACAGAAGGAGAAAGCAGCTAAAGCTACACTCAAACACCTTACATTGTCTTTGTTATGCACTCTATGTCCAAGACCATCCTGACTCAAGATCACAGCAATTAATGACACTTGCTTATTCCTGTGATTTCCTGCTGATTATTGTGGCACTCTCAAAAATAAACAATACCATTCAGCAGGATTTTAATTGAACTGGCTGCAGTACAGAGCTGGAAGCTATTCTCAAGGGAAGCAGTATGCATGGCTCTAAGTGAAAGCAAGCAGAAGAGGACAGAAGCTCTTGCACCAAGACTTTCACAGCCACAACAAAAACCTTCTGTATAATAAACAATGCAACTGACTTTTCACAGTGAAATCCACCATCCCAATACCTTTTTAGCAGCCTGTGAATTTTGTCACTTAGCAAGCCCTGCCTCTCCTTCTCTTCATGCCTTATCCCTCATGCCTCTCTCATGGCTTTCACCTTTCAGATTCACACAGCATTTGCAGATGTGCCCTTCACATATCAGGCTGTGCTCATTTTGGGGAGTAACGTTCCAGCATTCTCCTGAGTTCAACTGCAGAAATGCAGGAATTCATTAAAAAAACAAAAACAAAGACCTGAGTGTGAAAAGAACGTGCTCTTTCTTCCTTCATTCTGTCTCTTTTCCTTTTTCTCATTTTTGTAACTATCAACAGGATTGTATAATTATTTATGATAAGACAGTTTAAAGGAAGAACAATATATAGTCCTTTAATAATGCTTCATTTAGTCTGACTTAACCTTTTTGAAAGGGGTTTTTGCTACACAGGACATAAAAACAGATCTTATTCAAATAAAGGACCAAAAAAACCCTACAAACCACAACATTAAAAAACCACTTTATAACTATCACCAAGTCAGATGGCTTAGTCTTGATAGCTTAGCACCTTTTTGCTCATTTGTATTCCTCACTCCTCTACTCAAAACCTTTTGTAATTGCTAGTATCTTTTTTCTTATCAGGGTAGAAGGTTCATTTGTAAAATCCTCACACATGGGAGGAGTGAGCAGAATATCAGAGCGTGAGCCTGCATGTCTGCATTGGAATCAGAGGTCTACAGCAAAGTTTGACTGCATGGCTTTTATGGAGTACATTTGAAACAGTTCAGCAGGAAAATGCTAATCATCGTGATGACCCATAAATAACATCAAGCTTAGGATTTCTGTGTTTAAAAAAGCTGCTGTGTGTAACACAGAGAGCATCTGGCACACTGAGTGGTCTGGACTACCCTGTGCAGTGATCTAAAGCACAGTGAGAATCAGGTGGAAAGGTTTATGTGCTGCTGGCATGTTGTTGTCATAACCATAGATCTCAATTTTGCTCTGCTCATGGAAGATGTACAAGATGCATAATTACTCATTGCTTATTCTGCACACTCGGGAGAGTTTGAAGTTTGTGCCCTCATCTCTCTGTGCCCAGCTAACCCCTCCTGTCCTACAGTACATGTGATGGAACATAATTTTTGAATATGTATCACTTAAATTCAAGCAAAGACAGACAGCTGAGCTTACACCTTCCTGTATCTCAAGACCTTCATCATATCTACAGATAAGAGATGAACAAGTGTAAGTGAGAGTCTACATACAGACTTGCACTGATCTGTTTAAAATAATGCAGATACCTTAATGGACGTTCTTTCTTTCTGTGAAAAATGCCTTTTTCTTCTTCATTTTAAATGTAGCTGTAATCAAGGGATACTTGGGCAGAGGAGAATGTGAGCTTGCTGCATAACATCCAGCACTGATTTGTCTAAATATGTTGAAATCTCAAATTAAACCTGAATAACTGCAAACATAGACAAGCCCCAAAATTGACGCTAAAGCCAAGAAAGCTGAAATGTTGAAATGTTCTAGTATCCAGATTAAAATTAGTTATATCGTTTACACCTGTCAATTTAAGGAAACCAATTAAACTGCTATAATTTGAGCTTCAGTCAGAATGAGAGTTTCCACACATGGTTTTACAGTGAATTAATTAAAGGTCTGTCTGCATGGGAAATTTGACCAGAATAGCTCTATCATAAGAACGTGTCTTTTTGTAGATACTCCCATTTCAGAAATGCCTGTCTGGTTTTGTTGTGGGGTGTTTTGTTTTATGTTGTTTAGTTTTATGCACCCTTGAATTAGGAGATATGGGCTTCAAGTTGTTTTGAAATACCTTACTTTAGAAGAAAAGATTGCAAGCAGACAAAGCCTTTAATGCATCTAAAGCCACACTGTCACTTAACTGAGGGCATAAGGAAAAGAGTGTTTTTAGCCTGCATATCTATTTTGCATATCCAGAGTTTGACCACAGAAAAATATTTCAATGGTTATTCAAAAATCCTTTGACAGAGAGGAAAGCACAATTTATCATGCTGTGCTGGCTGATTTACTGTACATGTAAGCTCTACTTATCACTTTGAATAACACTGATGGATTTAATTCCAGACCACATGAATGAGCCAGTATTTTTCTCTTTCCAGTTCAGTTGTGCAATACTGTCATGTGACAAGAGTGCTGATCTCTTGAGGCAAACTGCAGGGCACAACCAGGTCTAGGAAAATCTAGCCAAGAACTTAGAGCCACTCCTTTGGGAAGAAAATTCTTGTAGTAAATTCCATGAATAATTTTGGAAGCGTTTTAGATTCAATAGTTGCAAGGAATCTGTAGTAGAATGTGAGGATTTTGAACAGCTGTGGCTGGTTGCAAACCAACTGTGAAGGAATGTCAAATTAAAGATGATAGTCAGAAATGATAGTCTGATATCAAGAACCTCCTTCTGAAATGATAAATTCCTGCCATCAGGGAATAGTTTTTACCAGAGCTTAAGAGTGAGTCATAGTGAAGTTTCACCAAGATCAGTGTTCTGTTTCTGGCAGTGGGTAGAAGGGGATGCCTAAAAAAGAGCATAGGAATGAGGCAAACATATGGTTTTCCCATACTACGTCTTGGGAATATGTTAGTATTCCTCTAACATCCAGCAGTTTGCTGATTAGGGGCTTCCTGAAGCAGAAATGATTTTGTAGTATTAAATTACCTTTTCAGGATTTTTATTACACAGATGTGTGTATCTGAGCCTGTGTTAACCTTTGGTCACCATCTCTGCTTTTAACCTCACCTGCCTGTTCACCTGATACCCCCAGTTCTGCTAGAAATGACAGATTCCACATCTCCATCCTAATTCCTCATGCCTACAGTGCATAGTCATTCAAAATCACATTGCTTTAGATCTTCTAATTTAGTTTAAAATTCAAAATAATACATAGTTATCAATTTTTTCTTCCTAACCTTATGAGAAAGAGCTACCAAAAAACCCCCAAAACAAACAAACAAACAAACAAACAAACAAACAAACCAACCAAACAAACACTAAAACCCCAAAACTTAGCTATATAAATGCCACATTCAATTAATTTTTCTGGCACAAACTTTCCCTGCTGTGCTAAAGGTTTACTTTTGTGCCTGAAGTGCAGGCACTTTGGCTTGGCTGACTCTGTAAGTGCTTGTTTAGCAGAGCCTATATCATCTTTTCTCAGGTCAGGAAAGTAGCAAGACCTCTCTCTTCTCCCTGCCCTTAGCAGCACAATATATAAAGACAAATTGCTGCATTTTAGAAAAAGGAAAAAAAAAAAAAAAAAAGGGCCTGTCTAGAGATGGTGGAAAGCTCTAGCAAGGAACTATTCTGGGATGCAGGTCTCTTCATGGTCCAGCTGCTCTCTGGGCACCACACTGCCTAATGGAAAGTAGTAAATCCTGTTATAGCTGCTGTCTGGACTGTGTTGTCCTGTTCTTTTAGTGCCTAAGTGAGACACAGACTGTGAACTTTTCCATTTGGTCTGAGGTGGCAGGGGCAAAATCAGCCAGCAACATTCGTTGAGCTGTTTGGTCAAGGAGAGGAGCAGGTTTAAGAGTGTGTGTGTGTATGCACATATGGGCTCAGATTGCTTGCTGCTCTGAACATGCCATTTCAGTCACTAGGGTTGCATTTTTGTTGTTTTTTAGGTTAGTTTCCAGCTAGATCAGTGAGCTCATCTGCCTCATCCTGCAACCAAACAATCAGTGCTGATGACACAAAAGAGGGACAAAAAAATTAGAGGGGGAAAAAGGGGCAGGGAAGGCCCCTGATGGAATCCATCCTGCCTGGGACACAGACATCCTATAGTAGTTTTATTGTGTTTTGAAACCACATCTAAGAACTGCTTAGACACCACATTAAACACTTGTGTTAGTCTCTCTGCAGCTAGGCATGCATTTTAGCAAACATGTGGACTGGGTAAAAGACTTTAAAAGCTTGAGAAGCCACTATACTCCAGGAAATAGCAGTGCAGCTCTTATCTGCATTCAGTGCTAATTTTCTTTTCCCTCCCTCAGATTTTCTGACTTCAGCTTCCAAAATTAAAATCTGATCACACCTGTTTCTGCTGAACTAAGGACCAGCTACAGTCTGGCATCCTTTGATTTGTAATGATATCAATAATCAATTTAACAGGTCTTGGAGGGAAGATTAGCAAACTCCTCAGTTTTTCATTACACAATAAGATTTTCTGAGCTAATGGTATCTTGGTGGCTTCTCTCTCAAGCACATGGTCTGACATGATTTTTTCTTGCAGTGTGGACACAAGGCACAGCCACTGCCTTGCAATATCTCTGCAGGGGAACAGGAGCACCACGTGCCTGTTTGATATTCTGTATTTATGCACACACCAAAGCTGTTTTGCCCTGTTGGCTGCAGCATCACACAGAGCTCATGCTAAGCTGCTTTGCTACCACATCTGCTTTGAGTATTTCAGCATTTCAAGTCCTGCCCTCCAGCTTGCATTCATGGCCTACCTACTTCTTTCCTAAAGGTGTCTTTTCATGTGTGTGTTTCAAATTAAAAGAAGTGCTCAAGGAACTGCCAAATTAGGTCAAAGAAATTAATCACCCTCAGTATTTACTATACCACCCATACATGTCATCTGCAAATGTTACTAGCAGTGACTGTTCTCAACACTGCAGATAAGGATGCTGTATAGCATTTGGTCAGGAACAGATTGCATTGGGACTAGATCCATAGTATGGTGATTCATTATTATTTTCTTTTGAGATTTGTCAATTAAGTAAGATTTAATTAGATCAAGTTTTTAATTAGAGCTGGATGGCAAATGATTTTTCCATATTGCAAAATCTTCGGGATTTAATGCTTTTGCTTCCTTTCCTGAAATAGAGCAAGAGCCTGAAAATTCAAATTCATGAGGTTGAAGGGAAAAAAAAAAAAAAAAAGAAAGAAGGAAAGAGAAAACTGTATGCATAAAACACTTCTGGCTTCAAAGCTTGGATAATTTTTACACTTACATGGATTTTTATTGCAATAATATTTCCCCTCCTTTTCTGAACAACAGCAATCAAAATTCCTGCCATGCCACCCCCCCACCCCCCCCAAAAAAAGTCTTCCACTGAAAAAATGGTCAGATACATGAAGAAGCAGAGCAAACATCAAAATTTAAAAATAACTAATCAAAAGCTTCTCTCCTCCTTACAAAGGCTGTAGTTTTGGCAAACTGTCACTTGCCAAATTGAGTAAGTTTTAATCCATTTAGCAGAACTTCACTTATTTTTGTATAGTGATAATTTTATTTTCAGAATGTTGTGCAGGTCTACATCAAATATCTGAAAAGCATCAGGGAAACAGATGCATATTGAATTGATCAGACACTTAATGTGTCACTTAAAACCTGAAGTTCAGGACAGCAATTCACCAGAATTCAAATTATTTCTCCAAATCCTACAAGATGCCCTGAAATATTTACCTTGCCCAATTAGTGCCAATCAGGAGTTCACTCTTTTTTCATCTCTTCCTTTGAGTTTCAGCTGTGTACTTTTCAACAGAATTTTGTTTATCATTTTCTAAATCAGTGTGTGGTGTTTAGTAAGAATTTAGCTTTTTCCCATGCAAGATAGAGACCTACCTGCGCCTTGAAAATGTGATTTACAGAGCTAGGGCCCTAACTTTCAGCTATTTCTATCATGAACAGCACTCCTAAATCTTGTTTTGAATTACAGCCCAGATATTGTACCAACACTTACCTTTGACAACCATACTTTTAGTGCCATAAAACCCCCCAATATCTAGCTTTTCTGACAAGGACAATTTTCTACACACAACCCTGCCCCAGTTTTATTTACATTTCTTGTGCTATTACTCTGTAAATCTTTGTGTATCCCTTATCAATTTTCTTGTGATTACCCCCAAGATTAGTTCTGGGATTAGAATCCTAACATTACTTACTCACCTTTTTAAAAACTATTTGAACACTGCTGTGTAGACAAGGTCTAGAACAAATTATATCAGTGTAAGCTGGTTGTAGCTAGATTTAAAAATTAATTCCAAAAACATTCACAGCTTTGCATAAATCAAAACATTTCTCATTCTTTCCCTGAATTTCCCTCAGAAATGAAAAACATTCTCCATGCATGAGAAAACTAATTCTTGAATGCAAATTCTCCCAAGGAGAAAGTTGATTATTTCAAACAGATCCATTCAAAGCAGGAGAGAATGGCTCTGGCCCAAACGTGCAGAAAACAGAGTGTGCTGCTATGTGCTGAGGACACCCTGGACACATTTCAAATGCAATTTAACCCATAGGTTTGAGATATTGTGGGCAGCACAAGAGAAACCTTCAAAGCCTTGTTTTGAAACTGTTAAAATTCAATGACAACATTTGCTGCTTTAGAATCAATGGCTCTATACCAGGAATTAATTAGTTTAGTAAAACTGAAAGAAATTCCACACCCTCGGAATACTCTCTGGTTATTCTGCTGTCCCAGGGCACAAGAGTGAGTGTCTTGAAGCCATGAGTGTATTTACCCTCACAATATGCCTGTGAGGAAGGGAGATATCAATACCCTCATTCTCCAGATGATTAAATAAAGAATGGGGAGACCTATTTCATATCCCTTAACAGACTTCCTGAGTAGTAATCTGTAATATGTCTACTGTAAATACTATATATTTTATGCCTTTATGCCTTCATACAAATTTATGGCTTTTATTCAAATATTCTATCAGGACAGGCTGAGGAAGGAAATATTCATCATCAGGAAATTGGGATACCCCCGACTGCAACCAGGCAAGTGCAGCAGCAATATGTTGAGCTATATCAGAGCCCAGAAGTGAGTTGAAGTTTCTGCATATTGAAAATTTCCAGGAATTATTTATTTACCATCTCGAAAGGTGAAAAAAAGAGAAATCTTGTTTCTGCAAACAAAAATCTGAGCCAAAAGTAAACTTTCAGTTTTTGAAACAAATACTCTTCCCCAGATAAACTGGGACTTCTAGTTACCCTACTACAATTAAAGAGCTAAATCTCAGAAAATGCCCTCAGAAACTTACTATGTAGAAGGTGGGTAAGAAACCTTAAACATGGGTAAAGTCTAAATGCAGAACATGGAGATTGTCCTAAACAGATATATACAGCACTAACAGGTGTTTTGTGTCTCTTTGTGGATGGGAAGCTTTTTCATACTCAACCACCAATGTCCATGAAGAGCTTATCCATGAATATATTCAAATGAAAAGTGTTCCAAAAAAAAGGACAAAGAGACAAAGAGGTGAGCTATGTCTGATCCAACAAGTATTGCCAGGTGCAGTGGCTGGCAGAGAAGCACCCTGTCACCTTGCTGCACGTCTGCTGCACATGAGTGTTCAGCGTGTGCTGATTGACAGGAGGGCCATGGCTGGGTACCAGTGCCTCATGAAGGCAGAGCCTCAGCCACAAGTGGGGCAGAATACAAATGAGGGGCTGTCTGGGGCACTCTGTCTAGCCCTAGATACCTGCTGCTCTGGAATGCTGCTGTCACTTCACTGAATATCTGACTGCCCACAGATTAATAGAAAATGTGGCAGAGAGCAAGGAGTTCCCATCAACAGAAATATTGAAGAAAAGGGATCTGACCTGAAAAATCTACCTGAAGGACTACTCAGAAAAACCTTACAGACAGTTAGCAGATGGTGTTGTCCTCTTGGATATGTTTTTATTTTTTCCATTGCTGTTTGTGTTAGCTACACTTGCAAACCTTTTCTTCCACTTTACATGATCGTCTATTGAAATCATAACACTGAATTTGTGACACCACAATTATTTCCATGGCAACTGGCTACTGTCAAACAGAGGCACTGCGAGGATGGCAGCACAGGACTGATATGATCAGCAATTTTAGTCTGTCCGTGAATTCCAAGCTGCTGGAGAGGGCACATGGTGGCAGGGAGGCCAGCACAAAAAGCCCTGCACTAATCAGACATGCTTGTAATGAAAGTAGGAATAATGATCTTCAATCATCTGCAGTTAATGAACACTTAATTTGTTACATCCTTCAAATAATAATACATTAAAAGAAACCCCACTTTGAAACAACAGCAGCAAACCATAATAAGGCAAGATTTGGGTTCCAGCCCATCAAAATGAAAGCAAAGGGGAAATCACCCTTTTGTCCTTGTGTCACGTACCAATCAACATAAATTCAGCTGGAGACAGGTTTAAGCAAAAACAATTGACTTTCTGTCCATTCCAGAATGAATTCTGATCATTTAGCAAGAAAGGATCATGCTGGGATTTTAAATGTCACATTAAAAAATTGCAAGTCCACACTTTTGATGATGGCTCGTTGGGTTATTTTTACTTTTTGTTTTCTTTTCTCTTTAATGGTGCTCTCCATTACAACTGTTTTACAAATAAATAAAGAAATAAAGCACAAAAAGGAAGGCTTTGTATCCACTTAAATTATGAAAGTAGATAATGACAGAAGTGCAATTCACTTGATTATAAATGTAATGAATTATCAAAAACTATCAAATGAGATAGTAACAAGAATTATATCCTATTTCTTCTAGATATCTCATTCACATTCCAGCTCCACCTTCAAGTATCCCCTGCACCCATCCTTAGATTGGTGATGACCTAAACTACTAAAAGGCAAATCTGTGAGCTATGATTTATCTATTAGTGCCCTTCAAATGTTCTGCAAACCAAGCAGGGATCCTTGCTGCTGTTGTGGAGCTTGAGGGTTGTTGGTGTTTGTTCTTGGTTTTGTTTTTTCCCTGTAAACTGCTAGCAAACAGCCTATTAATTATACTTTGGGTACTATTCTTGGTGTGCTAACAGCAAACACTTTTATCTGGAACCTAACTGTGTTTCTGCATGGCCTTTGTGCTGCGTGACAAACAAAGCAAAGAAGACACAGACACTACCTTGATAATCAAGATCCCCAGCAGCTGTAAGTGGATGTCAGAGCTGAAGTTTTGCTGTTTTTACACCAGAGGAGGATGGAGCCTTTTGACCTTTACATTTTTATTAGCAGATCTCTGTCATCCCAGTGTAATCTAAAGGCTCTTATTCTATCCCTTTGTCTTCCAGGAAACGTCTGAAATAAGCATTGTGCTCTCTGGAGACAGAGGAAAGACTTTTCATCATCCAGAGCCTGTCAGGTAAGTGATTATCTGCGAGTGTGTGCTTATGCTGACTTGCCTCCATCACTCACAGCAAACATGAGGACAAATGCTGAGCACAATTCACTGCACTCTCCTGCTCCCAACTGTGGGCAGCTCTGAATTTAGCTGATATTTCCAGATTAGCTGTTCTCCAGTGCACATAGCTAAGCCTCACTAGTGCGAGGTGATACTTGGAATGTTTAGAATCCTACTGATTAATTCCAGCTAGAATCTTAACAATGTTTCACATTTCTAATTTCTCTGTCTTTGTTATCAGATTAAATAATAAATAATTATCTTTCCAGGCAGGACTGTATAACCTGGATTGCCTTTTCACCATGATTTTAGGCTTAATTTCATTTCCTTTTTTGACTTCCCACTAATGAATTTACAAAATATGCTTGCTAGATTTAAAAAGCAAACAACATTGTAACTCTAATTCTTGTTTCCTATGAACAACATCTCCACACTAAAATTATGTACAAAGTACCATTTGTTATTTTAAAAAGCATGGCTTTTCATAAGGCTCCTGTCACAAATAGGACATTTAATATTGGATTCATTGTTAAACCAGACGGCATGTAGAGCTGGCAGCATTTTGCAGCAAGGCACACAGCCTGTTTTATCAATGAGTTCACAAACAATCAATAAAATCTTGGGAAGAAAAGCACTCCTTCTTGCCCAAATGGCAAGAGAGATTTATCACAGGAGTTTTATCTGTTAATATGACTACGCTTCTTTCATCTCAAACAGCTGCTAAAACAAAAACCCTTTCAAAAAGTCACATTGTCAGGTGATGACAGTGGAAGTTGAAAGGGTTGTTTGGAAGGTTTTATTTTGACTACACTATACTGAGAGATAGGAGTTGTGCTATAAACAACTCCTTCTGAGAAATATCTCGGTGTGTCCAACTCATGGCAGCACAAGGTTCCAAAGACAACAAGACAGATTCTTAGTAGATGCAATAAGAACTGTTTTCAGCAAGATTTTATTCTCAGGTGCATTCTTCGCACACCTGGTTGCTTTTCAAAAGGACCATAGTTAATTTCTGCATCCATTATTCTGGCTATTATTTGAAGCAGTTTCAGATCTATTGGCACTCCTTTTAAAAGCATCAGAATCTGACACATCTTTTCCCCTTAAAATCTTCAGCCCCAGCTGTATTTCATACCTGATTCTACTCACATGATCAAAATAAGCAACATGCCTCAGGAAAACCAAAGTGGTTTTGTCTTTAAAATCTGGAAGCCATCCAGCTCTGTGTCTCATTTTGATAGGGTGACCCCAGAGATAAATCAGGTGTGTGGGTTCAAGCTGACCTCCACTACCTGGTCCCTTGGAAAACCTGGATCTGTCTGCACAGCCTGAGGGCTGATTTCCTCAGCTGGAGAGCCTTCACCCAACTGAGGAGCAATCACAGGACCATGTCCTTATTGCTGTGGTCCCGAAAATCAAGCTGCAGATGATGAAAAGCAAGGTGCAGCTGAAAGGAGCAGTAGAAACTATGACAGCAATCCCTCCTTGGCATGATGGGGTGAAGTCAGACTCACCAGCCACTGGATATTTAACACAATTGGAAAAGATGCAGTGGGATTTTGTGAGGGACATCCAGTCTTGCAAAATGTCTTTGTTCCAAAATAGACCAAAGATCTGAGGGTCGATGGAGGTTTGGCTCAAAACGTGCACAGCAGCAGGCACATAAAAAACCTGAAAATAGTGTAATTCAAATATCTTCATTGGAAGGCACAAAGATATCATTTGGATAATTGTATAGGAAAAGCACTGAATTGAAGTAGTGAGTTGTTAAAAGATAGGAACTCAGAAAATTGCCATGGGAATCCCCTGTGATTTTTTGAACAAATAGATGTATTCAAAAATTCTGGATTAAAACCAAATAATTCTTTTGGCTAGAAGTTTCAATCATTTCAAATTTAAAAATGTTTGCAGTTGGTGTTTTTAACCAAGAGGCTTCGTTCACTCTAGTTTTGAATGGATAATTTTCCTGTGTTTTCTTGTTCAATCAAAGAATGGCATGGATTTTTAAGGTTAAGCAAAACATAAATTTTCATTTCTTCTAAAAGTCCATTCAAATAGCTTTTCCACGTTTTGACTAGAGACTGATAGGTTTGACTGAAATTACAGTACTATCTAGAAATTATCACAGACTAATTTTGGCAGGATTTCTTTCTTTTCAATTTTCCTGGGAGAAGATTCTGACTGCTACTTACAGCACTGGAATTCCTTGTGCCTTTTTACTAACCCTCACCATTGACATGCTATTATTACTTATGCAAATTACTTAGCATGCTTCTGCTTTAATATCTTCTTAGTAAAATAGCAATAATTTCCTAGGTCAGAGAAGGCTTAAGTAGAATATTTATTAGATACTCAGAACACAGAGATCATGGTTTCTCTGACAGTGGCAAAAATTTATGCAATTATTTTTCTTTCTTGGAATTGTTCTTGATACACAGCTTACTTATACACTTGAAAATCAGACATTTACATTGTTAAACACTGCAGTATTTATTATTTGATTCACTACCAGACCTTTGAGTTAGAGCTAGGGGTTGTGTTCCCAATATTTGAATCCAGAGCAGCACATGTTCATACAAATACATTTAGGCTCTTAAGTCTATACAAACTTGGTGGTTTTTAACGTTTGTGAGCCATATAAAACAATCTTGATTGAATGTTGGGTTGAGTTTCACACAGGTATAAGAAGGCACCAAAGGAGGTTTTGTGTAAAACTGACAACTCTTTAACTATGCTCAAGATGTATTTTCCCTTCCATTTCTGTACCTGTTGGTACAGCATAATTGCAATCTTTCCACCCTGGAGGATAAATCAGAAGATCATGACAGTACAATTGGAAGCAGTCAGGCTGCTTCCACAGATTGATATGTTTTGCTTCACTTACCCTAGTCCCCCTGCTGCTTTCCTACTTTTATCTCCAGATTTTCTTAGTCTGATTGCTTCAGACCATACATTGTGAGTGAGTGATGTCAGTGGCATGCCTCATGCATAGAAACCTCGTAGCAGCCAGTGAAACACAACCTGACAACATTCCCCAGGTTTTTCTTTATGCCCCGTCTGGTGAAAGACAAAATAGTTATTTTAGCCACACCTTGAGGCTGGAAGTGCCAGTAGTAAAATGCATGCTTTTCTGAAGACTTAAAAAACTCTGTGAACTTTTGGAATGGTTTAAATCCCCTATGAAGAATAATGTTAGAAGGAATTGGTAGAACTGAATCTTCTTATTCAGTAAATTCATTCCCATGGTATATTAAGTAACAAAACACTAAACACTATGTGTCAGGTAATCATGAGTCATCACGTTACTGTACAATACAAAAATTGCTGGTAGACAGATACCTTTGGAAAGTGACCCCATATTCTTTGTCAGCCTAGATCAATTACAAAATAATATCCATTAGCTCAAGCAATCTTTAAAATGATTGGGCAGGACATGAATAGGCTCTCTGATCAAAAGAAATACACTAAGCAGCAATCCCTGCTTGTTAGTAACATTGGTGAAGTTTATTCAGTAGTGATAAATTAGGTTGATATTGACTTTTAAATAGGTTAGCCAGTAATTTGTGTTAGAAGATGCCAATCCCTATAATTTCTACATTTATAAAATTCCTTTATTGCCTCGTTTTTTTTTTTTTTACTTTTCTTATTTTGCATCATAACACTCATCACTAGTAATGGTCAGGCAGCACAGTGTGAGTAACCAGAAGGCAGCACTAAGAGAGTGGTAAGTGTGGTTAAATGTGTGGAGGGTTTGAGTAGAGCAATATGCTTTATAATGGAAAAGAGATGATGGATAAATTGCTAAAGATCTTCAGAATTACAAGTATGAAGAATATTAATAAGGTATTATTTTATTTCTTCACCAAGACAAGCACTAGAGGTCTTTGAATGAAGCTACTGCAAAGTATTCAATTTTTAAAACAAACTGCTTTTCCAGACCAGATGAGGCTGATATAAAATCCTGTGTTTCTGGGAAGTTTGCAGTTTAGTATTAAAAAGAAAAAGAAGGGATAAATCAGTAATTGTTAAGACCTGAAGCTGCAAGAATTCAGCACTCCTGGGATGTGTGTCACAACCTGTGAAGGTTCTTATGTCCTGCCCAGAGCACTGCCATGGGATAGATCCTGAGCTAGAGAAAGCTCTGGTCATACTCAGCAGAACAGTTCTGTGTTTGCTTACAGACCAACACACTGCACTACTGCACTCACAAGGCATTGAACAGACAGAAATTGGAATGACATTAAATTAGGCTTGTGTTAGACTGTTGGCCTGTTGTATTTGTCCTGTCTGTAACTATGGCCAAAATTCTTTCAGAAGCTGAGTAGGAGTTCAAATTTGTTGTTTCCTAATTATGATGATCAGTAAAATTGCAATTTGAGTTGGATGTGTGTTAAGCAGCCCTGGTTCGTACCAAAGATAAACACTTCATGGTAGGCCTGCAGGGGAGGATGGTTAAGCATCACTGAGTACAACACAGTTAGGGAAAATGGAAAATAGCAGGTGTATATATAATTTTTTCCCGAACTTAATCACGCAGCTGATTCACAGCAGATTGTAGCAGAAGTGGCTCTTTCAGAGGCACTGAGGATAGAAACAGCAGGAAAGTGTTTTTTAAGAGAAAGTCAAGAAAGATAACCTTTGCTGAAAAGTTACTGTAAGTGAAAAGGCACAGAGAGAGGAACAAGATGTGACAAGTTCAGATCATATGCAACTTTAGAAGAAGTTAAATTGCTTTTCTATGGCATTTCATGGGCATGAGTCACTCATTCCATGATACATGAGTGTATCTTTGTGAGACAGTAGGAGATTCTAGAGAAACAACACTATCTGGAACTATCCCACATCTCAAACCAAAAGCAAGATCATCTGATTTCAGTGAGAACCTGTGCTAGAATAATTTATAGTTGCCAAAATTACTTTTGTTTTTAAGTCAAGTACACCTTGACTTGCAGGCTTAGCCCCTTAATAATTATGTACTTACATAAATAAAACTATTTTTTAAAAAAAGAAGAGAATAAAAGGTTAAATATAATCAAATATGTAATATTCATTTTTTTATAAAACATGCATAACAGAAAGATAACATACAAGATACTAATAAACATCTGGTTACCAGGATTTTTGTCTAAAATTTATTCAGTTCCAGTCACCTGTTGCAGACAAGGATAAGGAAACAACAAGGGCTGTTTCCTTTTTTCTGTGTCAACCAATCTGTTAAGATTTAAGTACCGTGAATAGCTTGAAAAATTTGATTCCCCAACCTGGGCTAACTCACTTCGCTAAATTTACTCACTAATATAATGAAATTGAATAAAAGATCACCCACCCATGCTAATGTTAAACAGCATATCAGAGCCAGGCTGGAGCAGCGTCAATGTTGATTTGTGCTTAAGATAATGAAATCTGAAAGTCTAAAAATGATAGGGTTGTTTATAGCAAGTTCATCTCTGTAAAATAATTGCATCCAAGTTCCCATAAACATAAAAGAGAGATATTCTGCTGCAGCTGGTTGAAAGGATGGTTTGATTAAGGAATATAGATAACATTTACAGCTTCAGAAGGACTTCAAAAGACTATCAGAGAAATCAGGGAATTTAAAAGACAGAATACAATTTCCAAACTTAAAAGCATTATTTTTCCTCAGACATCTAATTTAGATTATATACCAGAAGCCTATAATAAACCTCCCACAAAGAAATAATAGCACACTGCACACACTATGGTTGTTCAACACCCCATTTAAATACAATTACTGGTCCTTTGCCAGAAGCCAGGAAACATGTCTTTCCATAGCAACAGTAAGAGAAAGGTCAGGATAATATTTTTGCAGCAAAGCCTTTCCTTAAGAAGGATTTGGGATTACACTGTGGATTACATGCTTTTGAAATATGGTACTTCTAACTTAAAATACACCTGGATCATCTCTCCCTGTCCCTTGGGATTAATTCTATTGGTTTGGAAAACCTACACCTGCCTCCTTATGTACCATTCTCCCCCAGTATTTAGTCAGAATACAGTTGCTTCAATTGCTACTTTAGCAAGTGTGTAAATGAGAAGCTGCAAATGTTCTTGCTAATTCATTGAGAGCAAAGCTCAGGATGTATTTAATTAAAAGCAATGAACTGAGCTAATCTACCTAGTTAATTTCATTGGATTTGGTCTAGTAAGCAACCTTTTAGATACCAGAATATTTAAAGAATAATGTATTGTTGATTTTTTCCTTTTTAAAAAATCTTTTAAGAATTTGTTTAGTACAATTTGCCTGTTAATAAAAAGATAATAGATTCTTTACTAGCATTGTTTTATGTTCTACTAGGAGCTAGTTAACTATTGTGTATAACTGGTAAACTATTAGCATCTGGTTTTGAGGATTAAGCTCGCAAAAACATATGCAGATGAGTCACTTTGGTCATGTGAATGATTCCATTCAACTTCTGTTAAATGCCTTGAATCATGGTCTCCCTCAGAATCACAGTCTAAGGAGAACAATGCTACAAGTGCATAAATAAAACAGCTAAAATGGATCAGGTGCTGGGCATAACTGACAGCTTTTAAAAAGTCAACATATCTTTTAGCAACTCAATAGTTTGTAGGAGTGACTTGAATATTTAGGAGTTTTTAATAGACCCGTAAGAAAGGCAAAAATTTCCAAAAAAGCAAAACTCTTCACTAGATTCCATGCAAACAAATGAAGAACCGTTATTTTGTCACTATACTATTCCATTTGCTTGAAGGCATAAATATTTATGGATTCAAAAGCATAGTAATCTATGAATCTAATTTGTGGGGGAAACCCTTGCTCATAAAAGCCTGGAACTTGCTGCCACGAAGGTTATCCTGAACATTCACACTCTTTAAGGAACATACTTTGGATTGGACTTCACTGGGCTGGGCTGGATAACAGGATTATCATCATGATAATGATAATCATCAGATGATAAACATCACATATGACCCTCAGAGGCTGGAGAAACTCAGCATTTTGCTTCATAGCCTGGAGACACCCTTGTACTGGACAATGGAGTTAGGGAAGAAGGCTGGTGGCTTTGCTCGATGTATTTTGGTCCCTGACCCAAGGCCAGCTCCAAATACAAGATATCAGTTGGAAAGGGAATGGGTCTTTCAAAGAAATGTACTGTTAATGCAAAATATAACACTTTTTTATGAGAATAGTAACCCTTACATTATATTCTCATTTTTGTCAAGAAAAAGAAGAGCACTCAGAAGACAACAAATAGCGAAGGAGTTTTCTTTACCTACTTTACACTGAGTTTGTTTTGTTTGGCTTTTTGTTTCCATTGGAAAAAAAAACCCCAAACCAATAAATTCTATGGTTTCTCCATTTTATTTAATAATTTATCAGAGCTATCTTGAAGGCCAGACTGAGCTGTGAAAGGAAACCCAGGAGAAGTCTCACAAAGGAGTTCCTACTGGTTTTGTTCTGTGTGTCACAGAAGGGCCCATTGACATTAGCAGGGTTTGGAGCACAAGTGAAGCAGACTTAAGGAACAGCATATTTAATGAAAGGGAGCCTTCAGTGTAAAACTGCACTATGCTTGAATGAACCTCTCGACCTCCTTCAGAAAATCATATTATCCTGTCATTCTTGTGAGAATGAATCTTCCCCCTCACTTTTTTTACTTCTTTTTAGAAACAACAAGTGGACAGGGATGCTCAGGAAATTGCTTGGGGGGTTTGAAAGAGTTTCTGCATGCAGTAGCCAAAGGGCTGGTTATCACAGCATCATTATGCTTGTAAAGAGTGTCCTAGATCATCAGGTTCAACCTTTGCTTGGACACCAGCACGTTCACTAAACCATTTTGGAAAGCCCCGCATCGCATGTTTTTTGAACACTTCCAGGATTGGTGACTCCACTTTCCCTGAAATCCAATTCAATGCTTATCCCCTCTTCCAGTGAAGAAGTTTTTCCTAATATCCAGCCTGAATCTCTCCCAGCACAGCTTGAGGCCATATCCCTGTCTGCCTGGGAGAAGAGGCTGACCCCACCTCGCATCCCCTCCGACAGCTGTGGGGAGCAATAAGGGCTCGCCTGAGCCTCCTCTTCTCCAGGCTGAGCAACCTCAGCTCCCTCAGCTGCTCCCCACAGGATCTGTCCCAGCCCCTGCACCACTCTGCTCTCCTCTGGATGGCTCTGTCTTTTGGTGAGGGGCCCAAGCACAGGATTCCAGGTGCATTAGCCTTGGCTTGAGCAGTGAGTCAAAGGATGTTTTCACTGACAGCGCCTCAGCCTGCTGGAGCAGGGCGTGGTGGCGTGGCAGCAGCTGTCAGACAGATGTTTCACACTTGAATCCTACTTTGTGCCCCAAAGCACTGCTGGTTTTATTTGGCTGTTGTTTGGGGGAGGGTTTTTTTTTTTTAAATAGAAATTTTGGGGAAGTATCTTGTATATTAAAGATATACTAAAAGATACTTAATTTAGGAAGACTAATTAAGAATTTGAAAGTTTTTTCTATTGTCTTTTTAAATCAGTACTTCATCAAATTTAATTTTCCTAATAGTTCATTTTTAGTATAATTTTCCAATCCAGAGAGAAGTTTTGTTATAAAAACTCCTGATTACACAAAACTCTACAGGTCTAAATACCTACTGATTTCTGTATGTATATCTTTTTACCAATAATGTAGCCAGATTAATAACTTATCATAAGTAAAGCTAAAGATGGCCACTGTCCACATAAGTCTGGGAACAAAGGAATCTCGAAGAAAGAAGTTTGTGAGGCAATGGGCGTAGCATTTTAAAACTTCTACTTCTGGATATCTTCAAAAGGTTAATCACCAAATTTTCTAACAATGACTCTACTTGTGTTTTACAGTGTTTAAGTTTTAAATATACAAATGCTAAATGCTTTCAAGACTAAAATAATCTCTTTTATTTTCAAAATCTTCTCCTGAATTTGTTCCTACTCACTTGGAAGACAATGATACCTTTGTACTCATCTCTCAGTTCTCTGCTGTTGACAATTTTTATCTCCACAGTTCTTTCCAGGTGGCACAGAGGGAAAGTTTACCAATTCCTCATTTCTACTTAGTACCTTAAAAGCGGATGAATATAGCAGAAGCTCAGCTGATGTCTCAAGTGGGTATATTGTGTGTATTTGAATGGATCAGAACTGAGAAGCTACTGTGTTTTTAGAGAGTATATGTAAGTCACTTGTCCCAAATCAGGCACCTTTACTAAGCTGCCAGCCAAAAACAGTCACAAAATCTTTATTACTTGAAAAATATGAGAGATAAAATGAATGAATCCTATAGATATAAGATAGCATTAGGAAGAAATATCTGAATGTTCAATAAATAAAGTTATCTATATTTAAAAAAAAAAAAGCCTATGTCTCCAAAAATCTTTATATATGTACACACATATGTGTGTGTGTGTGTGTGTGATGTGTCCATGGCTCCAAGGCTTTTATGATACATTTTAACAGGAAGTTCTAAAATAAGCTTGGTGGTGTTATTATTTTACTTTCTTTGACAGTTTTCAGACTAAATTTTATATTACTTTTCTACTGCCTCTTTCTTAGTTTCCCACAGCATGTATCTCATATGATGCTATCTTTTCTCACAGATTCCTTGCCCTTAGTTCAGAAGTTTCCTGGGATAGGGCAAATGTTATTATGGCATGTAGAAATGGCAGTTTGATAGAGTAAGAAGTCATTTAACTCTAAATAGAGATTCTAAATCAATTCCATAAATATGAAGACTAATAATATGAGAGGTTAGATTCAATTTTAAATTAATTCCAAAATCTTCAACTTGAACTTTAAATCAGTTCAGTCTAACAGCTTGTGAAAATCTGGATGTGCTTTTAATTTCAGTTCAATGAATGGCACTCAATATCTCCCAATCTCCCAGTTATAGTATGGGCCCATAATATTAAAATCATCTGAGAAACCTCCTTTTGCTTCCAGTGCCATTGGAATGAGGCTGAGTGTAAGATTCAAAATGAATAATACTTGACAGTCCTTGTGATTGCCCTCATTTCTCTGTAAAAAAAGGAATACTTTGACTATATTAATTCATAACTCTGAAAGAAAAAAGGGGAAAAAATAGATCAAATCTGGCTTTCACAAAAGATCTAATGTTTATGCAAAGTCTCAAGCAAATCAGCAAGCTTTAACAGCAGCAAGCTCAAATCAGTGAGGTTTTACTGCAAGTTGCTGGTCTAAGGCTGCACTGCTGGATCCACAGCAAATACTGCAGCCTCAGGATTTCTGCCTTCCACACCTGCAGAGGAAGCACAGTCCTAAGGAAGCTTCTTGCACTGAACCTAAAAGATTTGGATAGCACCAACTCATTTAAAAGAGAATTATGCCAGTATTGGATCATCTCCCTACCCCCAGCACAGCAGCCTGTTTTGACAATGATGTTAATTCACCTTGTGCCCTCTCCCTCCCAGTAAATATGTGCCCCTAAGAAAATCTTTATCCCATATTTATTGATCTGATTTTTCTTACAAATTTTTCCCAAACCAGTTATTTTTATATTGACTTCTCTTTTGCACGAACTTCTTACTTGTCACCTGTAGTACGTCTAACCTTGAAAACAATTCAGTTTTTAGGTGGTTCTAATTTTTGATTCCAAAGAAAGTATGAGGTAACTTTTCTCAGTTTGTTAAGCCCTCACACTAACCCACCAAGAAAAACTATAAGAAAAATAAAGAAATACATATTTATCTTTCAGAGTTACAGTAATTTCACGAATACAAGCCGCACCAATTTGACCAAAATTTTGGTGGAAACCCGGAAGTGCGGCTAATATTCCGGGGCGGCTAATCTATTAACAAAATTCTAAAAGCTGCCAACACGGAAGTGAGAGCCCGCGGCAGCCCCAAGCCAAGCTGGAGCCCGGCCGGCCCCGGCTGAGGTGGGAAAGCCTGGCAGAGGCGGGGCCAGCAGTGTGGGGGGCGGGCGGCAGAGCCTGAGCCAGCAGGACGGGGCAGGGAGGGCGGCAGAGCCTGAGCCAGCATGGCGGGGGAGCCGGGGAGAACTGGGGCTAGCAGTGCAGGGGAGCATGGCAGAAGCAGGAAGGCCGGCGGGTGGGGCTGCCTGGCAGCGGGGGAAGCCCAGCAGAATCGGGGCCAGCAGCGTGGGGGAGCCTGGCGGTGCGGGGGCCTGCAGTGCCGGCCAGGGCGAGGAAACGCGGCGGCGGTGCAGACGGGAGGGGGCGGCCGGCGAGCCCGGCGGCGGGGCTAGGGAACGCGGCGCGCCGCGGCCGGCGAGCCCGGCGGCGGGGCTAGGGAACGCGGCGCGCCGCGGCCGGCGAGCCCGCCGGCGGGGCTAGGGAACGCGGCGGCGGCCAGCGAGCCGGGCGGCGGCAGGCCGCCGGCAGGGCTAGGGAACGCGGCGGCGGCCAGCGAGCCGGGCGGCGGCAGGCCGCCGGCAGGGCTAGGGAACGCGGCGGCGGCCAGCGAGCCGGGCGGCGGCAGGCCGCCGGCAGGGCTAGGGAACGCGGCGGCGGCCAGCGAGCCGGGCGGCGGCAGGCCGCCGGCAGGGCTAGGGAACGCGGCGGCGGCCAGCGAGCCGGGCGGCGGCAGGCCGCCGGCAGGGCTAGGGAACGCGGCGGCGGCCAGCGAGCCGGGCGGCGGCAGGCCGCCGACAGGGCTAGGGAACGCGGCGGCGGCCAGCGAGCCGGGCGGCGGCAGGCCGCCGGCAGGGCTAGGGAACGCGGCAGCGGGGCGGTGCTGACGGGAGAGGGGGGCCAGCGAGCCCGGCGGCGGCAGCAGCACCACCCGGCCAGCCCCGCCGAGCCGTGGCGCTGAGCTGGGCCACCCCGGCCTCGTCGGCAACCATGAGCGGGCCGAGCCTGCCTGGCCCCGCCCCGAGCCAGTAAAGCCCCCTATGCCGCGATCCTGTTACTAATTGGCCAATTTGTGAAAGCTGCGCACGAACGAAAGTGCGGCTAATATTCGGAGTGCGGCTTATCTATTGACAAAGACAGCAACATTGTCGAGGCACCGGGGGTGCGGCTTATAATCCGTGCGGCTTGTATTCGTGAAACTACTGTAATCGAACACATTACATATTAACAACAGATTTAGCAACGTTAAGAGCACATCTTTCTTTCCTTAAGAATGTTCCATGAGTCCTTACTTAAGGAAAGGCATTTTTTCAGCTTTTGAATATTTGAGGAATGTGATCAACCAAGAATTTCTGGTGTTTCTTTGTAATACATTTCTTACTTGAGGAGAACAATAAATGTATCTAATATTTTTCCACCAGAGTGATCTTCATCTTTGTTATCTTTAATTAAAACATCTTGTTTCAAATTGAGTTTCTGATTTCAAGCTTTTATTGAACATAAAGAAAATTGACAGTAACCCACCTTATTTCTTTATATAACCAGAAGAGGAGAGTGACAGATACAAGATATGGGAATGCAGCAAAGTCAAAGCAATGTAAATTGGGGATTAGAAAAGTATACTTACAATCATAAAAGTTACATCAACTGTATATTTTTAACAACTTGTTCTTTTTTTTCTTAAAACAGTTGATCTGTTAATCTTATGCAGGCAGTAAGTCACATTTTTTTTTCAGTTCCTTCACTCTTGACATCCACATTTCTAGGGTGGATTTTTGTTTTTTGCAGCTGTTGCTGTGAAGTTCACTTGCTGCCAGTATTATCAAAGATTCCATAAATGCTCCATCTTTATTTAATTTCAGTAAATCAGGACATTTCCCTAAGTCCATTATAAAGTAGAATTTGGCAATTTATCAATGAAATAACTTGGATACTAATTTTCTCTCTGATTTTGAAGTCTTTTGACAAACAGAGATTTTCTGTAATGTCTTGCACAACAACAGCTGAAATAAATGTAACAAGCACAGACTAAATCTTTCATTGAAGTTACTTTGCAGCTTTTTAATTTAAGACCAACAATTTTGACAGATGAGAAACAGACATTCATGTCACTGGACTTCAGCAGGGGCAGTGTAAAAATTCACAGGACATTGAGGACTGGAAGTCTTTGAATTCTGACAGTTTTTCTACATTGGCATTTAAACATTAAACACTCATCCAGGGTGATCCCAGAAACAACCTTTCTATCAAGATGCTAAAACCTGAGCTAATACAACTGTGTATTGTTCAACTCATCATCTCTTACTGGGTTAGATATTTTGCAATCTCTAATGGAGGCTGCAACCAAAATCCAGAGCACCATCAAACATACAAAACTACTCTTGTATAACATGTAATCACATTTATTAGTGGCCTTAATTGGGTTTGCAAAGGCTGGTAACTAGGAACAAAAGCACCTGTGGCACTAATCCCTATAAGAGTTCTGAATGACGTTTTCACAATCTGCTCCTCCTGTGGGTTAATAGTTATGAAACCTAGAGAAAAAGTTGTGGACATTTGTACCTAAAGTATAGCTCCAAGGAAAATAGTTTTTGGAATGGGAGTTGGTCTGGAGACCACAGGATTCACCTGGCAGGTGCAGCTCAAACTGAATCCCTGGATTGCAGTCATGACTGGCCACAGCCGTGCTGGTGAGGGACACTGAACCAGCTGAACATGGGAGCTGTTCAAGCAGGAGATAAACAAATAGCAAAATTCTATCTTACATAGAACCTTTTGCTTTGAGTCATGTGGATAAAGGCTCAACCTTGTGTGCTAGTCAATATAGCCCTGTTTTGGTGTTACACCTAGAGCTGGGAGTCAGACTGAAACAACAGGTTTCACCCTGCCAGAAACAGAGAAAGCAAACCAGCTTGCATATTCAGATCTCCTCCAGGAACCTGCACCCAGACACATAGTTAGGAAACCCAGGAATGGAGAGTTGTCCCTGCCAAGCTGCAGAGAATGGTGGTGACTGGAGGAGCACATGCACCTTCTGTGTCCTTGGAAACCCTAAAACAGCCCAACCATGTACAGCTAGAGTTTGAAATGTGACTTTGTCCCATATGCAGCTGAAGGCATTGCAAATGAGTGACCATTCTATGTACAGTACAAACTTGCTAAAATACAAGTGGAAAAAGCTATAACATACAAATGTACGAGAATTAAGTTTTCCAGTCTGCCGAATCCTCCTTTCTCTCTGTTCATTCTCTGCTACATGGTAACAATTTCTTCCCTAAGGGATGCACTGACTTGTATTCTCATTTTGTCCTGGATCAAATACCCTATATTCATAGAACTCTCACAAAGCCAGACCATGTCAGTCTCCTTTCCAAATGCTTCTGCTCATGTTGTTTCATCTTCATCAGATTTCCCTGGCAGCATCAAATATTAACGTGCCTCCATCCCCTTTCTTTGCTTTTACTTTTGTGACCCTGCAGTTCTTGAAGTCTTCTTCAAATTCCATCAAATTAGTAAGCAAAATCCCTGTTGGTTTTAGCAGGAATTCATCAGGACCTAGCAAAGTCCTCATTTTTACAAACTTTTTGATTTCTATCTCATTCTTGTTTGCATGCTTCCTCCCAGCCATTTTACTTAATCCAGAAACCATTCTCTAGTCCAGACCAATTTGTATTTCACTGTCACTGACCATAACACTTTGCTGGGCCCGATAATGCTGGACACAGAGCTGTTATTAAACTGACAAGCCACCTTTGGTATCACTCTCTGACAAAAATGGGAAACGGTGCTGACCTGTGTGCACTGCCAGGGACTACAGAAGAATCTCACTCAGGGCTCTGAACTGGTGAGGATTCAAAAGAATGCCCAGAGGAGCAGAGGCAGCACAGGCAGTTCACACCTCGCTGGAAGACTAAATCGATTTGTGAGGTCTTTTTTATGTTAATGCACTCACCAAAAATACAATTGCAATTTTAATCAAATTCAGGAAATATGTTTGTGTGAGAAAAGCTGTTCTTCCAGCCCTGGAACTAACTCATCACAAACTGTTTGCTTCAACAGGATACAGCTGTCAGCCAGCCCAAATGAGAGTCAGAAAAAACCCTTGTTCTTCATCTACTCTTCTTCAGAAGTAAGCTGCTTAATTTCTTTAACTAAACTAATTTCTTTAATTTTCTAGGGCAAGATTTTAATTTTTGATGTCAAAATCCAATATTCTTTGGATATCTTTAAGGTAAAAGAAGATTTCTTAAGATTAAATGAAGTATTTCATTACACTGAATGGTGTATTTCATTATATTTTAGATTTTTATTTCAAGTGAGATGTTAGTCCCTAAATGAAGTCAGTTATGTTTCTTAAACAAACCAAAAGCATTGGTTCATTGATACTATACCATAAAGACAAAGAATCAAGTGGATCTTAGACAATTTATATATGATGAAAGTTGATTTTCCATTACAATTTCCTTTTACCCCACTGTGTCAGTCCTTGTCAAACACTCCCTATCCTTCTCCCTTTCCTTTCCTTTTCCCTTCCTTCACATGCCTTAGACTTCCCTACACCTTCTACACTTCACAATCCTAAACATTTTTTCGTCTCTTTTGATACAAAGCAGAGAATTGAGAAAGGAAAGTTGCAAACTTTAGAAGAAATATTAGCAAAAACAAGATCTTCCAGCACATTCTGAGTTTGTTGTTTTCCAAACATGTCATGAGTTCAGTACCTGCCAGACAGCCCAGCCCAGTGCATCCCCCTGCTGACCTGGTGCTGTTTGGGGCAGGATGAAGGAATGAAGTATCCCAGTGCTGCTTGCTGCAATCAATTACCATTGCTGCTATGCTGTGAAAAACCCAAATGCCTTGCTTAGCTGGCATGATAACAGCATGGTTTCTGTGTAGTTGTCCATCAGAACACATTATAAATTTCTGAGCAGTTCTATTGCACTGAAACAAATTTCCCCTTTTTAAAATTCTAAATATAGTAGGTAAGAGTATAATTTCCCTTAACCACATCGGTTGTTCAACACATTTCAACATATTTTAGAAAAGAAGATGAAATATTATTTCATTGCATGGACAAAAACTAACACAACTAAGACCCTAAGAATGGTGGCCACATTTTGAGGAAGCACATTAAAAGCAAAGCTGATCTCACATCTTGTAAGTTAAAATAGTTTGACTCAGCTATGCTTAGAAGGGAGACCTTCAGGGGAAAAGGCAATGCCCAAATACTCAGAAGTGGTGTGAGTGACTCAGGATTTGTCATGCCTTACCAGAACACTTCCCATGAGGTATTTATTATACTGATGGAGAGGCAAGCCTTGAATGACACACAGGGTGTGAGCTTCGAGTGCATGACAATGATTTCAGTGAAGTTGGCACAGTTTGGCCCTCCTGGGCAAATTGGGGTGTGTGGGGTTTATGTGGGGGTGGCAGTGGTTTGTATTGAAGTAGCTGGCTTTACTGAGTGATGATAAACTAATTACAGTGATTTCACGACCATAAGGCGCACCGGACTATAAGGCGCACCCCCCGGGAGTCGGCAAAATTTGCAACTTTGTAGATCATATAAGGCGCACCGGACTATAAGGCGCACTTTTTTTTTGCAGTGAGGCTCCGCCCCCAGCTCCCCCCGTGCGGTTGCTGGCCGAGGCCCCGCCTCAACCCGGCACCCATTGGCTCCCAGGCCCGCCTCCAGCCGGCTGCCGTGGCACTGCCAGCTCCCCCCACGGCTCACAGCTCACGCTTCCGGGGTGGCAAATGTCGCAACTTTGTACATCACATAAGGTGCACTGGACTATAAGGCGCACTTCCGGGTTCGGGGGAAAATTTTAGTCAAAAGGGTGTGCCTTATAGTCGTGAAATTACTGTATATTCTAAAGTGGCAAAGTGGTCTCTTGGCCTTTAGCCTGTTATATTTCATGCCAAGCACACTGTCCTGTGGGAAAGAGAAGAAATATTTAGCAGAGCTCTGTGGCAGAGCTCTGTGTGTGATCCACTGAGCTTTGACCACTGCTGGGTGCTCAGCAGGCTTGAGAAGTCTTTGATGTGCATCTCAACCTGCACCATCATACACAAATGGGAATTTGATGGGCTTGAAATAAAAAGGCAACTAAGGACAATAAGGACAGGGATTCCTTCTCTAAGCTGAACAAGATCAACTGCACTCTCATTGAGGTCTCCTACTGAGAAGAGAGGGATTGATATTTTTTATAAATTTTTTAAAGTATTTTCATGATATCATATTAGAAACATATGAAACATTTATTTTTTAAGGATGATAATAATAATGATGATGATCATTCCAAGATTTTTTTAGATGAGATTTTTGTGAGTTCCCTGAATTTCAAAAAGGGCAAAAAGTTACAAGGGTATTTGTCTAAAAGTTACTACAGATTGCAAAGGAAATACCTTGGTTGACCACAGTTTTTTCATGGAAAGATATGCTGTGATGCCTTTTTTAGCTAGAGCATAGCCCGAGAAGAGTTTCTCAGCCTGTTATAATTAAAGAATCATCTAATCCCTGGAAATAAATAAACAAACAAACATGTAATAGTTTAAGTATTGCAGGTATGTGAGGTTTTTTTCTTGGTAAAAAATGAAAATTAAGTTAAAATATAACATAGTCAATTGCTTGAATTTTTCATCATCTTGTTTTTTTTCCTGTCTTGCATAACTGGAAAAACATCTATTTGAACATACACACATTTGTTCTGTTTTGTTTTCTGGTGTTATGCTGACTATCAAGGCTATTTTGACCACAAATTCACCATGTCATACAGCCTTTATTTACCCTCAGCCTCTGACTGTCTTGATTTCTATTTATTATTTCTTTCAAAGTGGTATTTAGGTTCTATAATGCAGAGCTCTATTTGAATATATGAAAAGAAAGGGATTTCTAGATAGATCAATTGCAACTTGAACAGGCAGAGAGAAATACATTTCCATCAGTTTTCCAAAATAATAATATTGCAGGAGAGTGATAGGAAGCATAACAATAGAAACAGATTGAAATAATTTGCTAAAAGTTCCTGAAAGAGAAACAGAACAAGGAATATTCAAAACTGGGTTGGGTGGACTCAAGCCAGGCAAGCTTCAAAACTGGGAGATGATATTTCCATCAGTGCTAATGCACCTTGCTGAGAAGCTCATTATCCTCAGGCCAACACAACTGCATTGCTCTCGGGTCTCAAGGTAATTTGTCTCCCCAGCACTGCATTATTTTTTGTGGACATGCAGCCTTGGTTTGGCGCTAATCCAAGGATTTCTTCATGACACAACATTTTCTGCAATATATACAAGTCCACAATAAGCCTGTAAATGTACTATAAAGTTCATTGTGGAGGGGGGATTTGAGCCTTATCCACAAAATCATCCATCCTCTGATGACACAATTGGTTCATTTTATTGGGTACTCAATGTAGGATACCAATATCACATCAGATGGCAATTTTTTACCACAGTTTCTCTACAGAAACACCCTACAGAAAAAAATAAGGAAAGAAAAACACCCTGTGACCTTGGCATACACATTTGTAAATGGAGAAAAAAAAATTCTCCATTGCAATAAAAAACCCTTAAACCAAGGAGAGTGTAGAAATGAAGCAGAGGAAAGTAGGTTCACAAGAGTTTTGATATAATAGTGCTCTTGTGTCCATGAATGTCTATATAACTTTGGGAATAAATTTAAAAGCCAACACAGTGCTGTAAATGTAGGATGTAAATGTAAGGAAGTAATAATGAAATCTCTGGCAAGACTTCACTTATACCATGCTCAGTAGTACTTACCACATCATAAAAATCTGGTTTCTTTAAAATGTGGTGAGAAGGAAAGAGAGTTGATCCTAGTAATAAAAGTTATGAGCTGTGAAGATGAGAACAGAAAAGTTCTCATTCTGAAACAGTCACAGAAAAGGCAAATAACTGAGAAACAAATAGTAAGTGATGAAATTAAAAAGAAAAATATTTTAGATATATGCAGGAGAATTGTAGGCATTTCCCTATTTTTACTAATTTTTCCTTATTTTTTTTGCTATGATAAATTACACAACTGTTTTAAACTGGGAGAATTTTACTGAATAATGCACCTATAGACTACAGAGAGTTTCTATGCCACTTCTGCTTTCCACTTGCAAACTGGAGCTTAAGTATGACTTTGGATTATACAGAAATACCAAGTGGCTGAATGCTGGACTGCAAATGAGCAAATCATTATGAAAACAAAGCCAGGTTGCTCACTGTGAGTGCAGAAGAGCATGGATGCTATCAGTAAAGACATCTCCTGAGAAAAACATAAACTAAACTGAAGTCCACTTTTCCTTTTTTCTTCTATAAAGGTTATTTTGGAGAAAGTTGTGACAGTTTTCTATAAAATGCAGGTAGGAGGCCAATTTTTGATTTCCTTGACTTTTGGCATGATTGTCTTATTTGGATATCTTTTCGTTCCTTCACTTTGATTATATGGCAGTAGATTATCCTAGAAAATGGGGTTTTTTAGCACAAGTAGAAAATTAAGAAGCTATCTTTAGTTTTAAAAAATGAAAATTGCAAATGGCTTGTTTTGCAAAAAGGTCATATTCATCTCTCTGATCATAGTATAAAAAAAACCCAGCAAAATCAGAAATCTCGGACATTAAGATATATTTGGCAAATATAATTTCTAAAGAAATGGATCAACTACTACATGTTTCTTTTCTCTTTGCTAACCTCTCTTCACTTCCAGTTATTTTTGTGCTTCATTGTCTCAGAATTTTGCAGGTGTTTGCACTGTCCACACCTTGGTTCACCAGGAAATGCTCTTTTATATGGTAGCCAAGGTAACCTCTGGTTGGAACAAGCTGCTATTAACCATTTTGGATGCCTGAGCAGCATGTCCAGAGTCAGAGAGGAAAGTTGGGCAGGGAATTAAACCTCAGCCCTTTAACACTCCAACCTCATGGCCTTGCTGGAGATGGGGTCTGTGCACTGCAATTTGTTTCCACTAGGCTTATGTCCTTACAGTTAGGATAGGCTGAGCTTCATTCCAAAGATTAGAGGTTCCCAATGACCATGTGTGAAAATGTAGTATTGGCACAGCCCTGTATCCTGTATTTCACAGTCACTTGAAACCCAGGATCTTTCTGTTGAGTGTGGCATGTGCCTGAGCAAACCTTTTTAATCAAATCCTAAAGGCAGAGGATGATTTCTTACTCAGAAATAAACAGATGTCAAGTCAATACCAGCCATTTCAATCCCTCATGTAGAGGAGAAAAATATGCATCTTGTACAGGTGGAGAGAGTACATCAAAAGAAAAATAGCATCATGGAAAAAAAGAAGAAGAAAATAGAAAACAAAAGTCATGATAATCTAGTTATTGAAAATACCATGGAGCCAAAAATAAAACACAAAAAAATATTATTTTAGTATGCACTGACAGTAGTGGTGAAACATGAGAATTATATTCTGCATACTGCTTTAAAAATAGAAGTACTGAAACCATTGTAGCAGAAATATTGTGAGGGCCTTCTTGTGTTGTAATTAATTCTAAACAAAATGGCTTTTTACTTGTCACATGATGGATTTTATTACAAAATCACCCAAACCTAGAACTCCAAATACCGATATTCTTATCAGCAGAAAGGGAATTGTTAAGTAGATTTAAACTTTCATATATAAGCAGCCCCCATCCTCTGCAGATGTGGATAGGGTTAGCTCCATGCAAGGCTTACAGACTGTGTCTTACACTACCTGGGTTACTACTTGCCTCTTAATTCAGTGGTATTCACAAAAATTAATCATATTTAATGTTTGTTTTAACCTTAAACACCTTAATTCCTAAAAAGTCTAAATATTTGTTGTTGCATTCCTCTCAGCTCAATTCCTTCCCTGATTTTAGACAGTAGGGACAGACTCTGCTTCTGCTTGCTCCTGTCTTCACACCAGTTCTTTCAGCACATTAATTCTTAAAAGATAGATTGAAAAGTTTTGTCATAGAGTTCACTACTGTATAATTTCTGTGAGTAGATGTGTATGTAAAACTGAGCAAGCCTTTAATCAGAATGAATATTTATCCATCAGGTTATTTTTGAGTGCCATGAATCCTGAATATCTTATCTGGCAGCTCCTCTGTGAGGAGCACAGTAACATATTGACCAGACACTGAATAAGATGTTGTACAGTTAGAAGCCCCATGAGCCAATGAATGGATTTTTATCTGTATAGCCAGGCTTTGGATTCTGCCTGAAACTGAGGAGAGAGAGGGAGTGGGTAGAATTTTCCTACTTGCAGAATTCAGCTGTTGGGGAGAAAGTGCAATATTTCAAGAACAGAAGGTGTGGGTGCTACTTCAGAAGTACAGCTGTGAGGAGGAAATATGCTGTGAAATACTTTATATTAAGATATCTCATGCAAATGTTACACGTGGGTCCAGTGTCTGAGAAACATTGTAGATGTGATTATGAAGAAAATCCATGTGAATTGACTTTTTACAGACCAGTTCCAAATGAACAGCCAATTTTATGTAAATTAAAACTATGACATCACCTTTATATATGAGCAGTCTTTTTAATATGGAAAGCAATATTTTACTGCTCCAGAAAGATTAATAACTTTATAGATACAGTACAAGCTTCCCGGTTGTCTTCTGTCAATGAACAGTCTTCTGTCACATCTATATTCCCAAATGCAAACACAAACTGAAAACACAAAATAGTTACTTGAAATAGATTGAAATCACAAGAATCTATTCTTTTCTACTATGTGAAGATGCTCCCTCTGAGATGGAAAAGGTCTGAGATGCCACCACTCCTTGCTATTCTAGGGACTGGGAATTCTATTGCACCTAGAAGTTGCAAGATTTTTAATGACAATATATAAACCCCACTCCTGTGACTGCACTTCTAAGAGTCTCGCTGCCAAAGCATAGAAACTATTTCATGGGTTCAGGAACAGACATTTCTCCACATGAACACAGAATACAAGCTTGAATATACAAGCAAAATGTATATCAGTGTCATCATTGTCCATAACTTTGCTATAAAATGTAATAATAAATTTGTAAAATAAACCATTCATATCATGCTCTGGTGTTTGATACAAAGCATGGGTTTCCAGTTACATCATTGATGTACTATTTTCTTTTTAACGTCTCAAGCTTACTCCAGTTTCTAATGAAGTAGGAAGAAATCACAGTTATTTTAGCTAGGTTTCCATTTCAAGCCTGCCTGAGCTCCCTGCACTTACATTCAATGCCAGCTTTTTCCCACAAATATATGCTGTTAAAGAAGGGAGCTAAAATTCACAGAGCTGTCAAGTAAGATATCCATTAAGACAGTAAGATGCCAGTGTTCAAACTTCGACATTACAGCATTAAATCTCAAAGGAATTGACTTTGTTAATGAGAAACAAGACAGGAAGGAGTGCATGATGCAGGGGCGTGGGAGACAGGATAATATGGAACAATATGATGGCAAAATGGAAAGCACAGATTGAGGTACCACAAGGAATCTGAATTCCTCAACTAAGACTTGTCAATGAGATTTTTAGCATATGATATGCAGTTTTAATTAAATTATGGCCCAGAGTCAGAGAAGAAAGCCAAAGGCCCAGGTTTTTATTTCATTTTTAGAACAGAGATCTTATCTTCTATAGTATTTCATTAACTTCTAATTAAATATGGATTTATGGTTTTAAAGTACCTGGAAATGCAGCATGACTTTTAGGGTTCATGCTTTGCTGGACACAGAGCAGTGCTGTCAAAGACTGAAATTCCAGCCCTTCTTCATAGATTCAGATGGATGTGGGCAAGGCATTATGGAAAAAGTTTAGCTTGAGTACTGCTTGCAAAAAATGTTACTATAGTTCAGAGCAACAAGAAAAAGCATCACTTTGTATGCAAACATATTCAACAAAACTTTACTTGTGCTTGCTTATAGTAGCAGGGCACAGTTTTACACAAACCTAATGACTTCTGAGTACTGCCAAAAGTGCTATTTCAATCTGATGGTTATTTTTTTTGCTATGCCTGCCAAATCCTGCATTTTTTGGCAACTCTAATTGCAGTTCTTTCACACCCCATCACATTATTTTAAACAAATACATTATCTCTTCTGTATAAAAAGTATAATATTCTTATTCTAATTTAAAAAAAAATCTGCAACCAGTTTTCTTTATGGTGATGATTTATTGTTTAATATATTTCAAGTTAGTTTACAGAGTGTAGGCTGTGAAGGCTGGGTAAAAATGAATATCAGCATCTGTTTTGTAGTGTTCATACAAGAAGATAATGTGGAAAAAATTATTGAAGTGTGTTAGCTGCAGCTCTTTTGATATTACAGTGGGCAGATAACTTCTTGAAGGTCAGCTTCTCCTAAAATTTCTTTAAAATTCTCACAGGATGTAGGGTTATGATGCTCTAGTTAACAAAGTAATGTTTGTAATAACTGAATATAAATATGCAGAAACCCATCAAACTCAAGAATTGAGACCCACAAAACCTTTCAAGACAGATTTATTCAGTAAAAATTAGGATAATATTACTGTCTTAGAACTGAAGGGGTTTGTGCCTGCTTAGCACAAATGCCTGGTGCACGTATATGATATTCTTCTAGAACCATCAGAAATATGGGAGTTTCTTGTAGGACAATATGTTGAAATTATTTGTCAGCAGGATGTATGGCTGTTAAGGTCAGTTAGAAATGGTCTTATTTTTTTCAACAGTTTTCAAGTGGACATGCACAGTATATGACTTCTTAATTTCATTTCCTATGATTCTGCAGAAATGGCTGTGATTTCAGAATGTCAGAAGCTTAAAATAAAAATAACAATTAAAAAAAAAATTAAAAGTACCAAGGCTCACCCCAATGTAAACACATTTATATTCATAGAATGCACTGATGTCTTTCTCTGCCTGTATTCTCTTGGTGAAAAGAAAAAACAATTCAAAATAGTGTTCCTCAGAGATGGGTCCTGGTATGAATTCACCAACTGCCAAACTACACCATCACAAGTAAGAGGAGAATCAGTCTTGATGCTCTACTGCAGCTTGTTTTCATTGATTCTTGGAATTTAATCACATTTCAGCTGTTGTTTCTGTGAGATGATTTCAAAACCCATTGAATTAAATTGTGTTATACCAAGAGACTGCTCTTTTTTTTTCATTGCAACTGCACTCAAAACCCAATTTTTATGTCTTAGAAAAATAGAAGTATTTTCTGATGTCATCTAGTTTAAATGGTTTTTTTGAATACTCCTTTGAAAATTAGGTCTGTAAATCTGTGTTGAAATTCAGAATCCATCAAAGTCTCTCTCCTGTGAAATTGCTGTTTCTCCTTGCAGCTTTCCATACTCAGTGAAACAATATCCATTTGACTTCTCTTAACAAGTAACTTACAACCACTATTATCTTGCAGAAACACTTTGATTTTTGAAAGAGCAAATTCAGTTTGTAATATTACTAATTAGGCAAAAAATTTCTAATGAAAGCATTGTAACACACTCTATTAGGGGCTACCCAAATAAGATGGGACCCTATCCTACACATTCAGTCACAAATCCACAGTGGCTTGTGGTCTGAGCAACAAATACAAAACTCTCTGTAATTTGTACAGATACACTCTTCAAAATGCAGACTAAGATTTTGAAAGTAAAACAGGAAGAATTTGTCTAAATACAGAGCAGTAAAAAGTGCACAAATCCTCCACCTTTGATCATTATATATTTATGAAATAAATTTATAGCTACATTCTTACTCGTGCACTTCTAACCAGCGTCAGAGATATGCTATTTTCCTTCAGTAGTTATGCATCTGAAATGAACATTTAAACTCACATTCAAGCATTTGTCAGAATAGAAGTCTTATGCCTCTAGCACAGATCTGTTCTGGGAATGATATTTGAAAAAAAATCATTGAAGAAAGTGAGAACTTTTCCCATCTAATTGTCCCCAATGCTTCTTCTGACAGTCGGGTAATTTATGTTCTTTTGTTCTTCAGAAAATCTCTTCAGTCACCAAGTACAGACCTTGACAGCCACAAGTGGTCAGATCCAATCCTCTCAAACTCCTGGCCAGTGATCTGTATTTGTGAAGTCTGTACATGAGTCAATTGCAATGTTAGTTTTAACCACTTTCACACATCAAAAATATGCAATGAGTCGGGAGTGTGAGCATGGCCAGTTACTCAATGAACTTATTGGATCAACCATGGAGGGGATTAGCCTGAAATATCCCCATGGATTGCAATTATCTTTTCTTATGCTAATTCCTGTGGGAAATGTGCTTGTAAGTTTTCCCTTTGTCCTCTCTTCCATTTCCTGGATCCACCTCTTCGAATGGTGCAGGTGAACATCAAAGGAAAGGGATGGTTTTGGTGACAATAATGTCTCCAACAAGCAGAGTTCAAACTTTTCAGTAGTTCATGCAAAATGCTGAAATCCTCTGCATTTTCTACAACTGAGGCCACACAAGCATATATAATTACATTACGTGGATTGACAATGAAAAATTAATTTAAACTGGTGTGCTCTCAGCCATGCAATTTTAGAGTAGTCTAATTTTTCTAGGAACTATCCCTAAGGCAAGGCTTACATTGCATAGAAAGAAAAGAGGTTTAAAATATATAAAAAAATTTCAATCCTCTTTATCTGCTACTTCTCCTCCCTAAGAAATTTCATGCCCTCAAAGGCTTTTCCAAACCATATAACCTGATGTTAAGAGTTTAGTGTATTTAGTCAGGAAATAGAAATTATGTCATTTGATTTATACGATCCATTATAACCCAAAACAGAATTCCAGTACTCACTGTTCAGTCATCAATAACAATTCATGAGAAAGTAAGAGGACAATACTCATAATAAAAAATTATCCTGTAAATTACAAATACAAAGGTAATTCCAGAACTCTGTAAGCTAATTGCACATATTCCATGAGCAAAAGGAATATTTTCAATTCTTGTCATTAATAGTACTCAAAGGTCCATTTTGAACATTCTTTCAAATTTTCCCCTTCCATTTCATATAGAATACTAGTCTTTTTCAACACAAAATGTTTTCCTACTCTTTAAGAAAAGATCTTTTATTTTACATTCTACTGTAATTAAAATCTAAAAATAAGCATATTTATTTCTGCAAGCTCAGGACTCCAAAATACACCATGCAAAGGACAAGCCAAATGTTTTTAGTGTAGTCAGAGCTCCTATATATCTTCTCTCTCTTTAATTCTTTTTTTTTGTGATGTATTTGAAATGCTTGTGGAATCTTGTAGCATTTAAGAACATCTTTTGTTTTGCTTAACAGGAAAGCACATAAGCCCTTATTAAAGATGATTTATCACTATGATAACAATAGATGTTGATTTTCTTTTCTCAGGCTTCTCTCTTTTTTCCTTTTTAGAGAACATTCAAAAGAAGAAGAAAAAATGTAATGAGAAATGCACTGGTAAGATGCTTTTGAAGTTGTCGAAAGTTTTTTTGCATTAACAGTACTCAGCCATTCACTGTTGCTTCTCAGCAAAGTATTTCTCTGATGTATAAATCAACTCTAAGAGAAGTGAAACATATTCTAGCATGGAGGATGTCAGTTTAGATGCAAGATGCATAATTTTGGTGTTTATTTGCACGCACATGCACACATGCAAGCACATTTTTGCCTTGCTCCCTTAGCTGACATATTAGTCCACTAATCATTTCACTAGAGGGGAGCATTTGTCTGTCGTTTCCCAAAGCATTTAATACAAGAGGAATTCCTAACACACCCAATTTTGTCTCCTCTGTTTTGTCTGAGGGTAAAGGGGAAGGCTGGCTTGTAGATAAGATCTCATGAATCACTCTGAGAAGTGCAGAGCAAAGTCAGATATATTGTATTTCCTAACTGTAGAGCCACTGGGGCGAATGTCCTGCTGCACAGCACAGCAATTATTCACTTGTGCACAGGCAGGACTTCAACCACCTGGCCACAGCTACACCCTGGGTACTGAAGAAACTGTAAAGTGAGGCAACAACTTTAAGCAAACAGCACCAGGACTTTTATTATCTCTGCCCTTGGTGATTCAGCAGAGAATAAGCTCCCTGCTCCCTGTGAGCTACCCAGGGCACATCACCCTGGGTGTTACTTGGAGTGACTCTGGGAGCCGAGAGCAAACCTGTGCACTGACACTGCTGGGACACAGCTGCAGTCCCAGCAGTTTCAGAAGGTCTCCCCTTGCCAGTTTCTGTCCCAAACATCCTTGCATGGTGCAGATATTGCACCCTGGGATAGATGAATTCTCCATGAGCCCAGGCCCAAGCTCGAGCTGTTGCACATCCACTGAAAAACTGAGGGCAGCTGAAACACTGGAGCAGCTCCTAAGAGACTGTGTAAAAAGTTTTCACCTAAAGCCTGTCACACACTCTTACCACATTTGACTACAAGTATTTATGAATACAGGAGACTTCTTCTAAACTGTGTATTTTTTATTTGCTGAAGTCCCTTTTCTAAGAGTGGGTCTGTGACCTAACTTTTAGGTGACTATGTTTAGGGAATTAAAGAAATAGTTAGGAAATGCACCACCATGGTTAGATCTAAAATGCAGTAGACGTGGTATTTGAAATATCAGGAAAATTCCTGCTGCAGAATTCCTTTTTTATTAGAATATCTTGAAAGCTACTACTTGTCTAAGATAATAAAAATCTAGTACAACAAGATTCATGGGCTGAGGTAGTGCCATATCCCTGAAAACAGCATTTCTTCATTAGAGCACACATGGAACAATTTGTGTTTTGACAACTTTTGGTGTTTTATCTTTCTGTCCTAAGGCAGGATGGAAAGGTGTTTCAAAAATACTGAAATTCTCATGATATGAAATCCTTCATTTAATTTTAATAATTATACAAAACACTTAGAGTTTAAGTTTTTTTCCAAAAATAAGAGTTTTATACCCTTGAAAAAACATCTCCTCTCCAATGTTGCTTTAACAGGAATTAAATAAAAAGATCGTGATAGATGAATTGTTGTATTTTGGTTTCATAAGCATCATTAACTCCACCTTAATTTTAGAAACCTGATGTTTGTTTTGGAAAAGTAAAACGTTTGAACTTTAACAGGTTGCAAAAGAATTTTTTATCTTGCATTCTTGATTTATCTAGGGCATCCATCTGCATTTCTTGTTCCTGACATTTATGTTATAATTGAAACTCATCTAATTGACTGTAGTTATTCCAAGGACGTTTCCTGTAGTTTCATTCAGTGAAACATGAGCTCCTGAGTCTACTTGAGTGATTAACTTGCATAATCAGTTTTTGTTTGCTGGGGAAAAAAATATTGTTTCAAAATTTTCCCTGTTGGTCTCTGGTCAAAGCAATGATTTTCTTTGAGAGTAAATCACAATAGTGGTATATTCTCTAGAGAATTGTAAAAAGCACAATATATAGTTTCTGCCATCTAAACACATCTCAACAATACTAATGAGCTCAACTGCTTTTGAAGGACTCAAATCTTTTGTCATGCTGCATGGTATAACTAAATTATGACTTAAGATAACAGCAACAAAGAAAAACTTTCCCATTTGCTGTGTGGCTTTCTTCCCTGGTTTGTGTGAAATCAGACTCCTAAAGAATTTATCTGAGATAACTTAGTCCCAATTCACCCTATGACTAAACAAAGCATTGACTCAGACCCTAAAGACATTGATCTCATCAAGGCTGGTGTTGTAGGAGGAATTGCCCCATGAAAGAGCAGCAGACCACAGTACTGAGCTGCTGCTCAGAGCTCTCCACCATTTTGGGTGTAGTTTCTGCAGAAACAATTGTTTGAGCCTTATGCCTGGTGCAGTGCTATTGCTCAAGGATTGAGAGCGTCCCTTCAGAGTGCTCCTCTAGAACAACACTGAGAGGATCAACCGTAAAAAATCCAAACAACTCCTAAAGGAAAATATAAAACTATGATTTGTAAATTAATTTGTTGTAATCTTCTTCCATTCACGACTGGAATTATACAAGTATTTCAGCTGAAACTGGTGCAACTGGGATGGGTTACAACTTTCACCCGTTAACCTCCATCTTCAGAGGAGCAAATATCTCTGTGTATGGGATATGGCAGACCTTGAAACCTTGGGTTTAAAAATAATGGTCGTGGAGGCTGAAAATACTTAGATATTTAATGATGGATTACTAAAATGTATTTTGGAAGGGATAGAAAAATTGTTTGCCTTCTACACCACCCTCTTCTTCTTAAGTAAAAAGAGAAAAAATCACCTGAAGAATAGGCTACATTCTGGGTACAGTTTTGTTTGTGCTTTTGGGTACAGCAATTGGAACTTGTCACCATGGTAAACAAGCAAACAGTCTGCTGGGCTGACCTGTGTAGCAGCTCCTGTGTTTTCTTTTCTGCACTGGGTGTCTACTGGACTTACAGGAAGCAGAGCTGTCTACTTTATAAAAATAAAAGATTAACAGGTACTTATTGGAATGTGATCTCTTCAGAACTAAACACTAATAAAGGTTGAAGTTAATTATGCATTTAACTTCTGGTTAATGTCTAACCAGCCAGGGGACTGGGTGTACTCTTGTCATTTCAATAAAATATACAGGGTGACTCATCTAAGCAATGGATTAGCCCTATCTTGGGTCTACACAAAGGTTTACCACTTTCTGCTATGGAAATACGAGCTGTCAAGAAAGGTAAATGGTCCATACATCCCATTCTATTGACAAGCCTTGAGGTAACTTTGGTGTTTGCAAACTTTGAGAATTAGATATGTTAGTCTTGAAATAAAACCTGACAAAAATAATTTCACTTAGGAGCAGCTATCCTAATACACCTTCCTGAGATGTCTCTTTAATTCCTTCATAATTTCCACTTGGACTTAACTTGATTAAACTTAGCTTTTTCTGCCTCTCTTGGTAAGCCAGCCCTCACATGACCCAGATGTTCCTGATTTTTCAGAATGGATAAACTGCTTTTGTTGCTTTATGAGCTAAAAATGTCTGAGGACCATGAGCATGAAAGGACACTGAACTCCATTCCCAATTCTTATGAACTCAAATATTGGATTCTCAAGAGATCATCTTTGTTTTTAAATTTGCATGGTCACCATTTAATTAATGTCCTACATTGCAGAGTTCTAGCTGCTTAGGCATGTGGGATACTGCTGTCCTATTTCTTTTGCCCTTAAATTCTGAGATTGGTGTTCACAAGATACAGTTTGAATAGTGCTTTCCAAATCCAAACAAAAAAGTATTTTACTAATCCCCAAATTTCCTAAATGTCTCATTCAAATGACTTAGGTTTATATTATACCTTCTTAGTCAAAGTAACATTTTTCAGAAGATCGCGAGGGATATCAGCTGATTAAACTTCACATAACTAGCTGTGTTGCTGGTGCTGTAACACTTATGGGCCTCCACTTACTGCTGGGTCATTTCAATTCCTCTGGGGGGTTAAACCAATAAGAAAACATGGCAAACATCAAGCTTTTTTTTTTTTTTGGTCCCCTTCTTTCTTGATATTTAGGTAATGATAGCTGGGGTTATCAGAAATTAAGACTTTTGTAAATATTCATACATTTTGTCTAATGTGAAAATAAGAACTCACTTAAGAATGATAACTTGAAGCAAAACCATTTCTACTTTTCTCACAAAAAAGGGGGAAGAAGCAACTACCAATTGTAGAAAGCTGAGCATATTTTGTCTTGTACACAAGCAATCTGGAGATTAAATTTTGATATATATCTTTTTTCTGTTCTACATCAGACCATTTTTTGTTTCTGCACTGGTTTGCTTCGGCAAAACATGAGTCAATATTTAATATAAAAGTCTGACAGTGTTATTGGTATCAGTATTATAAATGTTTGTCTAATGCATTAGGCAAACTATTGCAGGATTTGGTTTCATGTCATATAAGGAGAGAACAGTGCTTGTTGAGACTTTGATCTTATCAACATCAGCTCTTTCTGCTTCTCAGAGAATCTGCTGCACAGAAAAAAGATGAACACAAGCTGCTGCTTGGAACATGTGGAAAATCTTTAAGAGGTTGGGAGAAAAGGTAGTAGGTGTTTCGGAGCTGTGTTGAAATATCTCCTACGCCTTTTCTCCTCCCTTTACTACGAGGATGTTTTAACCCTCCCAGGTGGTGGGAAATATTTGGAAGGGGAGTTTCTTTGTATACTTAGCTATGTGGGAAAGCTATGAGAGCGGTGTGCCCTGAATGCAGTGACTCATCCCTCGTGTTGAATACAGGCTTTGTTTAGTGTGGAACTACTGAAATAAATGCAGTTTTATTTAGACATAAAACTTTCATTATACGTACCTTAAATTTAAAAAAATCACAAAACTGCTTGAAACTATACACCTACCAGTTTCAGGAGTGGTCCCCAGTTGTTTTGCACTTTGCCAAGCAGAACCCTTGTTTATGCAGGCTCTGCATGTAACTGGCACTTATCCCAAGTCTTAGCAAAATTTACAATCCTTCTCTGATAACAGAATTCTGAACATTCCTCCTCTTTGCTGGTGGTGAAGGGAGATGCCTCTCATTCTGCCCAGCCAGTTAATGGTTAGAGATTTTTTTCTCAACTCCCAGAGCTGGAATCACTGCTGTCTCTGGTTAGCCAGATGATGTTGGATCTCCACTTTGTTCTCTGATTTGCAGGACTGAATCTAAAGAGCTTATTGCTTTGTAATGCCAAGGTTAAGTGTTTTCAGGTAAGCACTTTCACTGTTACTGAAAATGCTCCATTTTATTTAAAATGTAAGACTGCTTGCAGGAGACGTCTCTCCAGTTTCTAAGCTATTAAGGCTCTCCCTCGGTCCAATAATTATTTCATTATTCCATACAAGAGGAAGCAGAGTTTGACAAAAGAGTCTTTTTTCTCTCCCCACTGACTATAAAAGGAGTTTAATCCCTTACCTTTGCCTTCTTAATTCTTCCTGAATTAGTCACCTAATTTACACAATGTGAATATTTTGCGTGTTACTGAGGGCTGAAAATTCCAGCTGGTGTCCAAACACCTGAATGTTGATGTTGTAATGTTGGATTTAAGGGCCTGCATGACATCTAGGCAGTACACATAAGGGTGTTTCCTTTTCATTTAGACAAAATTACCATGATTAAGACTAATGCAAGCCAAGATACTTAACAAAGATCAATCTACATGTTTTAAATTTTTTGTATCGTTTGTACTGTATGGGACACATATCAAAAATAATCTCACATATTTTCAGCTGTCTTTACATTTCTTTGGGTGTATATATATCAGGATACATATCTTTAGGTGTGTGTCCAGTCAGAGAGCTTTTCTTTAGTAAATGGATAAAGATCTAGTGATTTTGCTATCCACATTAAGATAGGTACCTAAAACAACTAGACTAGATTACACTGAAATTTTTTTCTCCATTGACCACTCGGAGAGCTCAGAAAATTAAAAAACTAAGATTTATATTACAGTATAAACCAAGATTAAGTGAGGTGTCTCTTACTGCATATTACAGTCACAGTTCCTCTATTTAAATTTTGAATAGGACCAGTATACATTCCATAAAAAACAACTGATTTTATAGAGGCCAACCTGAAGTGAAAGAATCTTCTGCCTTATAAACGTGAGTTACGAGATCTCAAAAATATCAAAGGCAGTAGAACAGTTTAAATAGACAGGAGCAAAATTGTCTATGACTGTCACAGTCATGGTCTGTGAGAAGAGCAGTTTGTAAGGCTTAAAGTGTGTGCAGTGGAAGAGTGTTCATTTATAATTTGCAGCTGCAAGCTTGATTAAATTCGGATAAATGATTTAATATTTACAGTGAAGTTACACATGAAATGCAAGAATGGTGAAAATATTTTAAATTCTCTCCTGATCTGAATAAGCTTTTCAGCATTATGTAGGTCCCAAGAGGAAGAACTGAACAGTAATATTCAATCCCATAATTTAATTTACTAAAAAAATTCTTGGAAGGAACATACTGGAATTGTGAGACTAATTTTTAATCTGCTGGCATAACAAGCAATAAATTGACTTGATAAAGAAATCTGTTGCTTCACTCTTTTTAAGCTAGAAATCAGTTGTTTGCTTCCCATTTGTTAAGCTTAAATAATAGCACTGTAAGTGTTCATTTTATCTAAGTAGACTGATATTTTCCAGGTCAAACAAGTTGTATCACACTGTGATTGGTTCAACTTTCTCTTAAAACTCCATTTTAAGGAAATCAGCCTTAAAGCAACTTATTCTGAATTGAAAGCCTGATTTTGTTTCTCTCACTTATAGCCTAACAGTTACATCAGAGCTGTAACTTTGCTCCTTTTATGGCCTTTATGAATAGACTGCTGTTCACTGGACACCAAAGACACAAGCTAACTTTTTTCAAGCTTCTAGGAAAAAAACCACAATGCAATATTGAGAGTTCCTCCTTTTGCACAGGAAACCCCATTAATAGCTTGGTTCACATATTAAAGTCACAGCATGTCAAATCCTTTATCAGTCACACATCAATTCCCCTCTGAAATCCTCAATTACATAGCTCAGAGCACAATCCAACAAGAGAAGCTCTGTAATCAGATGCAGCGAATGTTTACTGGAATATACGTGTGCATGTGTGTATTTATATACTTATATACATATGCCAATTTTAATATTTCCATTATAAACAACAACAACTTGCCCTATGCCTATTTATAATGATCACAAAATGTTCAGAGATTCAGCTAATAACACGTTAGCACTTGGACAGCTGGAGAATTTGTGACGGCTGCCAATTACTTAGAATTCTTCTAATAAACAATAGTTTCTCCCCCTCTTGAAATATATGGAAATGGGCTATTGTTAAAGTCTGCTGTACTGAAATGGCACCTGGGCTTGCTGTAACGTGGAACACTGCATTCCAAGAGAGAAACAAAGCTACATGGAACTCTGTGTCCCAACCTATTCTCTGCACAGCCTGTGAATCTATCCAAGAAAAAATAAGAGGGGGGAGGGAATGTGACAGGGCAGCTATCTTCAATGCTTTAATTTGGACCATGTTTACCTTTTATTTACTTAGCCCATAGTACCAAAAGATTGAGCAAGTTTTGTGAAACATTGAAATTTATTTTTTTTTCAAACCATTATTCATTATTTTTTAACCATATACATTAACACAAGAACATGCCCAGAGGGCTCAGCAGCCTCTGTGCTAACAGCACATTCCTGGGGTCACTCAGTTTATTCCTTTCAGTCACCAGTTTTTTACAGTTTCCCTTCCATTGTATTCAGTAATTTGGACAATCCATAGATTTTGATTCTGCAAGTCATGAGCTGGCAAATGGGATTTTAGTCCTAAATTTCCTCATAAATCTCTCCAAAATTCATGAAACAGTTTTACAGTCAGTAAAAAGGCAAGTTATGGCAAACCAGAATGCTACTCCTGTGGTGTGAAGAGCAAATCAGGACTTTAAATATATGTATTCAGGCAAGTAAAGGATTATTTTTCTTTATTTCTCACTGCAGTAAAAATTTCAAATTTCTATTCTGTGTCAGCAAGTGTTTTTGATGGGGATAGAACCTCAATTTTCTCATTGCTCCATTAAGATTTATGATCACATTTAATTGCAAGACGCATTCCTAAGGAAAAATACAGTGGACAGAAACTACAAAAATCAGTATATTGGTCTGAGTTCCTCTTTAGCTCTCTACAGGTAAACACATATCACAACAAAACCCAATTTTATAAAATATTTATTAAACTTCTTCAGGTATAAATCCATCCAGACACACTGATATTCAGTTGCAGAACCAGTACTTTCAGTCCATAAGGCTGAAAGGTCATATAAAGGATTTATGCAAAATTATTTCTCCAATAAGAACAGAGTTTTTAGGATTCAGATATTGGTTAAACATGTGTGCATGCAAGATGTTTATATCCCTAATATCCTTGTAGTGGGAGCTCAGGTTTTGATTCAATTTCCACATGTGACACTGGAACAATCTCCCCAGGGGAGAGGTCACAGCACCAACAAAAGCTGGGCAATACTTTCAGGCCCGTGGTGGCATTCTTGGGGCTGCCCTGTGCAGGACCAGGAGTTGGACTGTGATAATCCTTGTGGGTCTCTTCCAGCTCAGGATATTCTATGATGAGTTTGGAATTGCTCCAGAAGGTTTTGACTCAAGTCCACCTCTAAAACACCCTACTTAAAACTAATGCACCTTCTTACACATATCTGAAGACTTTTTGGGGGTTCTAGAAAACCCTTCTCAGCATTTTAACCATGTTCAGAGGTACCCATTATTTTCAACTGGTACATTAGATGAGCATGACAGCATTCCTTTCTCCTAACTCTGTGTTTAAAAAAAAAAAAACAAACACAAATCCAAATTGTCCTCAGGTACTGTAACATGCCTTTTAACATGCCTTTTTTTCCCTGGAAAAAAACATATGTCTGATCAAGGCCAATTAAAGAGATTAGAGTTAAATGATTTACATGCTGTAATAAAAAAAAGTCTGCTCCAGTCAGTGTTCAGAGATCTGTTTATCTGCAAGGCATTCCCATAAATATCTTCTGCCAAAAAGCACTGGAATGACCTCCAGACAGGGTGCTTAACTTGACTGTACGCTTGCTTCTATTTTAATTAGACTTTAAATGGTAAATATTTACTAATTGCCCTCTGGGTAAATAATTAAGAAGTCTTGATCTGTTTTGCTAGAGTTCATCTGGCAACACTGGCAGATCACAATCTAGACAGGTTTACCTTAATTAAATGTCCTCTTCCTGCATCATTTTTAGAAGCAGAAGTTTCTGAGATGTGCAGATTAGAAGTGTGTGGAAGGAATAGACCCAGCAGAGCCTCAGAAGTGCCTGCCTCTCCACATCACCAGCTCCAGTGGAGTCTGATTTCAGGTGTTCCTGTTTTATTGTACCCACAGACTCCTCATCTCATCACAGTGGCCATTACTGGGGTTTTCGATTAACGCCTCTGTGGCCTCAGGGATGCCAGGGAATCTTGCAGGATGATGGTCAGGGAGTTGGGGACCACATGGGACTCCCAACCCAGCCAGGAGCAGCGTGGCCAAGGGACACTGGGGACATCCCCAGCCCTGGGCACATCCCAGAGCACCGGGAGGGACCCAGGCTGGGCTGGGCTGAGGGGCTGGAGATCATCAGCAGGGACAGCCAGGGGGACAGACAGCCAGGGGGACAGACAGTCAGGGGGACAGACAGACAGGGGGACAGACAGCCAGAGGGACAGACAGACAGCCAGGGGGACAGACAGATGGGGGGTCAGAGAGCCAGGGGGACAGACAGCCTGGCGGATGGACATAGGTCCTGGGTCATGGCAGGGTGGGGCTGTTCCCAGGGAACTGGGCAAGCACAGGGGTGTCCGTGGTGCCCTCAGCCCTGACAATCAGCAGCAAAGCTGTGCTATCACACATGACAGCCATCTGTAACCTGCTGCTTTTCATTTTCTTTCAGCTTGTCCGAGTCTGGGTAGATTTTTCCTGTGATGGGCATGATCAGATTCCTACATGAAAATCAGTTCTCTCACCAAGTTCAGAGTCTTTTCAGGCTGTCAGGAGAAGCAGATCTCCTCAAAGAAAAGATCACAGTGAATTTTTGTCTCAGTGCCATATATTACAGGAGCAGCAGCCACTGAACAAAAAAAATAAAGTTAAAGCAAAGAGTATTTTGAAGGAGTAAAACAGTTTAAAACAGTAGTAGATGGCCACTGTCCATTTATTCAATGAAAAGGCATAGATGGACTGTAGGGAGTTTAATGAAATTATTTGTTCAACAAGAATTTTGCTTTAAAAGGGAATTGTGAGGTTGATTAAAGTTCAGGATAGAAGTAAATTCTTTTCATGTCCGGTTAAATCAATAAGACTTTCACATCTGGAATATTGCATTGATTTTATTTGTAATCTCCCTTAAAAGTTCAACTGCCAGTTTATTAAGTATGCAAGGAATAATGAAAAGGAATGTTTAGTTTAAGTAAGAAATCAACAAAAGTAAAATAAGATAGAAATATGCAATGAATAATTGGAGAATGTTACTGAGGAAGCATTGTAACACTTTGTCAGGTCTTATTTTATGGAATTTCAAAGCAATTAGTTATTATTATAGTAATAATAATTGTAATTAGCATTATTATATAATGGGAAAAACCATAAAACATAAAAGATTGCATTCAAAACCCATCTACCTATGTTTCATGGCATATCACAGGAAGTAATCTAGAATTTGCAGAAAATGAGCTCTCCTGGTGTTTAAATTATCTTTTAAATCTATAGCTTGGAACTGTTTATAGTCAGTTTTGATTGTAATGGATGCATGGATGCATGGATGTCAACAGACAGCGATCCAAGCTAACAGAAAGCTTATATCACTTTAGTGTCTAAGGGCATTTCACAAAGAGTTTGAAGTTCTAACATTCTTTCCTCCTTGGATCATGCCTATTTTCAATTTGGTCAAGTATTAAGTGAAAAAGAAAGGGGAAAAGTAACAAAGAAAGCTATATGAATTTGGTAGCTCTTTAATTTTATCCTACACTTCTATATAATATAAAATCATAGTAACTGTATGTTATACTTCAGGGATTTCTTTTTGTCTCAGAACAGAAGCACTAGACAACATCTGATGTATCCCAGTATGAAAGACATGCTATTAAATTATCAGTTTCTGCAATGGGATCCAGTGACACTGAAAAGAAAGACAAGGAAAAAGATGACAAGCCTTGTCAGGGCTTCTCTAGTGACACGGGCTTTCTTTCCCTGATGGGATGAAGACATAAAAAATATGCTAGTGAAGACATTTACAGCATGATTTTATTAATACAGTGAAATGATTGATCAGAGTACAGAATAATATGCTAAAGTGTATTAGAGTCAAGAAAAATTTTTATGATCATTTCCCATCCCAATATGTGTTAAATGCAAATGCAAATAAAATCTATATTAAAATATTTACAAAATTGTTCCAGTATAACCTATCTTCTCTATTGCAGCTTCTGGTCATTTTGTTGATACTGTTGGGATTTTGGGGCCAAGGGTGTTAGAGTTTCCTTTCCTGGAAGCATAAAAGAACCAGCAACCAAAACCAATGTTTGATTGTCAAAAATGCGTGGAAGGGGATAATTTCTCCCTTGACACATCCACAATTTAAGTAGACATCTGGACAGGAGGAAGAGAAAGGAGGCACTAAAGAGGGTCACAAAGCAGGTCATGGCAAATCTGTGAAGAGAAGCCAAGCATCATGTCATCAGCCCTAAGGCCTCTAGGCAAGAACAGCTTACTTGGGAAATTTCATTGATACCTACATGCTTTTTATCAAAATCCACTCAACTGAAATAATATTTTGCTCTAATTCTCTTAGGCCAGTCAGGCATGCCAAGATAGTTCATGGCTTGAAACTGTAATACAGTGCTGCAGCTGCCTCCAGAAAACACCAGGAAAAATGTGTGTGTGTTGGGAAGAGTGGGAGCTGTTGGAGTTCTCCTGAGGGAATATGAAAGATGCTGGATGACTGCAACTTCTCCCTTGACTGCTGATCCAGTCTGTAACCTGATCTTTGAGTAACCCTGCTTTCAGCCACCCTGTCTCTAATTAATCATCTCCTCCCCAGGATTTTAAAGTCTTGATTTAGACAGGTGATCATGTAATCAATAGCCAAAGAAGCACAACTGTGCCAGCCCGGGCAGAGTTTGGGTTGGTTTTCATTAAACAAACTATTGTATGCCTTGTGGCAGGGAAATGGGGCTTTTTTTTAATTGGACTTCCTCCAATACTTCTTAATGGCTCAAGACAAAAACTTGCAGCTTGCAGTGTGTGGGAAATTCGTGTTAAAGTCAGTGTGTGATTTGCATAAGATTGTTATATGACCCAATAAGTGTGCAATCTACTTGTGTTCTGGTTTTAATTAGGTACAGACAGCCTGTTTCCAAAATAAATAGGAGTTCCAGTGACAGAGGTCTTTATCCATCCAGAGCAAAACTCAAGCCAAGCTTTCAAACATGTTTTATGTCTTTGCTTTTACCTTTTGAATTTCTTGCTAGTCAAAAATAGCAGTGCCATATTTTATGTGTTGTGTACTTCCAGCTGCGTCCCAAAGGGTGAACATGAAGTCAGGAGGAAGTCTGTTCATAAATGCTTTTTTCTGTTTGATTTTTTGATTCAATAAGTAGGTTATCTGGTCACCTGGCATACATCCTTTAAACCTTGATCTGTTAACCTGCTTTACTTACTGCTACAAAATGAATAGAAATTTACAGGAAACGTGTGGCATTTTCTCAAGTTGTTGTAATAGGAGATCTCATTCCAAGTCTTAAACTCAAGATGCTACTGATACTGTTGCTATAGGACACAAATCAATAAATATTTTCAGTTATTATCCATCAGTTGTTTCTTATGCAACAATTTTATACAGGATGTGATTTGTAGACCAATCTTATTACACATAAGTTCTAAATGTATTGTAATCTACATGTGATTTAATTTTCTTGTTAAAAAACAGTTTCAATGACCAAAAATTTCAATAAAAGTGGGATCTTTTTTATCTCCGTGGATATTTTGCAAATGTTTATTTTTTCCCTTGCCGTGCATGCTTTGAAGTTGACATAGTTAAAAGTACTAGAAAGGGAATTATGGATTGAGCAGTAATGTCAGTAAGGGTCTACATTATTTTAATTAAAATAATGCAGATTCTTTCCTTTTCAAGAACCTCAGAGTAATAATGCTCTTTATATATTTACATTTTGACAGTACTGTTCTCATCAAAGCCTGTGTTGATATTTTCTTTGATGTCAAATAGTGCAGTGTTTGTTTTCAAGACTTCCAAAACATTAAGCATGTGGGAGAGAGAGAGGTGAACAAGGAAGAGCAGGCTTAAGTAGATAGATTTGCAATCGGAGGATTGGAAGTGCATCATGAGAATCTTTCCTGTTCTAAATGGCCTATTACAGAGGCTTAAAAATGAATGTAAGAACAAGGTGAGCACTGGGTAATCCTCTTTTCCTGTGCTCTTGCAATTCCTGGGAAGCAGCAGCTAAATGCCTTCCTGACCCAAAGACTTTATCTACATTCTTATTTTAATATCCACTAATGGATGAGTTCAGCACTGAACTGTGCAGTTCATTCTTGAGCACATTACACTGTTCTCCATGATAATAATCTGTAGCAACACACTCCACTGTGCAGTAATACAGCAGGTAGTACTCTTTTTCTGTGTGTCTGTTGGGGAAGGTGGTGTATTTTGAAGAGTAAATCTTGGAAAAAACCCTGATATCTTCTCCCTTGCAATGGTACTACAATTTGTACCTCTGGAACTTACCTTTATATTGAAATTTTTTTTCGGTGCTTATAAGATTTGAAGCAAAGAGTGGAACACATGAAAATGTGCATATTGGCTCTGGCTGAGCAGAGCTCATTTCCTCACTCCTCAGTGCTTGGTGTGGGCAGCCAGAAGGGGTTGGTGACACCTCAGGGAGTTGGCTCCCGCTGAGCAGTGCTTGCACAGCATCAGGGCTGCCTCTCCAGCACCCCTGCTCACCAGCAGCCTGGGGCTGGGCAAGACCTGAGGAGGGGACACAGCTAGGGCAGCTGACCCCATCTGACCACAGGGATACCATACCCATAGGACATCTGCCCAGCAATAAATGCTATGAAAAAGGAGGAGACCCGGGGAGTATTTGTTATTATATTATTGCTATATTTGTGTTCTGGTGAAAACCACTGGTTGTGCTGAAGCCCTGCTTCCTGAAAGTGGCTGGACATTGCTGCTGACAGGAAGTAGAGAATAAATCTTTTGTGTTCTGTGCTTCCAATCACAGCCTTTAATTTTACTTGTTTAAACTGACCCACAAGCTTTTCTCCATCTTTTCTACCCATACCCCCATCCTGCTGAGAAGGGAGTGATAGAGTGGCATGGTGGGCACCTCGTTACCCAGGCATGGTAAACCCATCACATGGTGACATAACCTTACTGTAGCTTCTATCATGAATAATAAAAATAGGAAAATCTGGCTCAGAGTTCAAAACTGACAGGTGAGACCAGGAAAAGACAAACCATACCAGCAGCATATGTGCTCAAACACGATCTATGTAAGTTTGAAGTGAGTTCTATTCAATTAATCAGCTAATAGGAGATAACATGGCAGTGTATTGCCTTTGACAACATAATTCAGCCTCTCTGTTCACTGATGAGAAAGAACTTAAGATACATTCCTGCTAGAACAGTGTACAATTATAATATTTTTAAGTTAATGGCTATCGCTCAGAGACACCTCAAAAAGACCATTTTTATTTTTCACAGTGATCCAATCCATATTCCTATTGACCTGTTTTGCAGATGTGGAAGAAAATGAAAAGATAAATTGAAATTCTTGTTTCCTATCTGATTAAGACTGCCAGAATTCTTTCTCCTGTTTAGGCAATTGAATGCTCACTTAGTGGGTGAAGGTGTCGGAAAATATTGACCATCTGACTTTCCTTTTAATTCTTTGAATGTTCCCTTCTGGTATAAATCCAAAGCCACGTCACTAATGTATCTTGAAAATACAATCCCATCCTTTGTGAATATATACCTTTTTCTAATGATCAAGTCTTGATTTTTAAATTTTTTTAAAATTTTTTTTAATATATTGTTCTTGAGCAAAATCCTCCTTTCAATATTACTCATTGAGTTGCTCAGTTGCTTTCCATCTGTTTGCAAGATGGTTGAACTTCTACAGTGTTCTCTATTTGCAGAAGGTAGAGCTGATTGAGCTGATAAAATTTAGCAACCTAAATATATACTATGATAAGTAGCATAGACATATCTCCCATTAATAACAAAAGGGTAGCAGATAAAAAATTTAATTAGTTACAGATTAAATTTTCTGTAAGTTATTTTTTATTTCTTCTAATGATACCAAATGTGCTAATTAGTCATGAATTTACCTCTCAGAGAACATGTCAAAAGCTAAAAAACTGATAGTGTGAACTAATTTAGCCTATACTTTTATCCTAATAGCCCTGTTTAATACAAATTTGAGGGTAGAGCAAATAGCACCATCCTACAGATGTAGCTCTAACACAGTATGTGGTTTATGCTGAGCCATTAGAGCTATTAAAGCACATTAACATTAAGTAGTGTAATAACATGAACTGTGCCTCCTGCATTACTTAAATGCTTCTCTCCTTAGTACTTTTATTGTGGAATCCTGTATAATTTATCACTGTGCACCTGAGATAATTTCAGTATTGCACATTTGATCATTTTGGTCTCGATTGGGTTAGTCATAAATTTCTGAAGGAAATTTGGGTTGATTAAATAGCTATCTCCGGCTGAACAGGTGAGTTCATCCAAAGTATGGAAACACCAACTAACATTTTATCAGACTGCAATCTGAATAGATACTCTATTACTGCTGCACTGAGTGTTTTTAGATGAATAATTTGGAAAAAAAATGAATACTTGTAAGTGATTAGCTTCTCTGCTTCACATGTTTTTTGTGGTTTGTTTTTCAGTTGCTTTTTTTAAGAGATGTCATGACTTATGCCAATATAATTGAGTGACAGAGTGAATTTAATGAAAAACAAGTGAGTTGATATAATTTCCCTAAAGGAGTTTAGCAGAGAAGTGACAGCACTAAAATGAGATTTTCCTGTTTCAGTCCAATCCCTCCTCAGTGCAGTATCTGTTGTTTCCAGTGTTACATCTGACCCTTTTATAGCTGAGCTTTATGATAAAGTTGAAGAGTTGAAATTTAGTCTTTTATTGGGAACTGTAATATTGGTAATTTTTCCTGAAGTATTGCTGAATGTCACAGATAAAATACTGACAAATAACAGTATATTACACCTGACCAATGGAAAATCTTTTCACCTGTAAAATACTGATGTTTCCTTTTTCCTTAAATCATGCAATCAAGTCCAGCTCTAGCAATGATGTAGAGTGTATGTTCTTATTTTATCGTAGAATGATTAAATTTAAAAATTGGACAAGACTCAGTTACTTTCCCTTTCATCACTGGGCTGCACTCAAATACCAGAGAGCGATATGGTTCTTTGCTATATGACATTCAGTGCTAAGGATAAAACCCTCCATGAAAGATTTCTTTTTAAAAGTCTAGAAATAATGTTCCTTCTAATATATCTCAGGCTACCTTTCCACCCTTTGGGTGCACACTGTTCACTATTGTTTTAATTGAGACCACAAAGGGAAATAGATTTCCCTGTGTCTGGACTTTGGTCACTTAAGGACAGCAAAAGAAGAACCGTGTTTTAAATAATGCTGAAACACACTACAAGGAGCTATATTTTTATCTGCTTCTGTTTGTCAAGAGGGAATTTCCTCCCTGTAATTCACAGGGTGAGCAAGTTCCATGCAATGCTCTTGTTTACATTGAATTTATTAATTATTAATGGAGACTTGTATAAAAAATCTGATGCTCTAAATATATTAAATGTGTATCATACCTTAAAGATATGAATAGTAAAGTATAGTATTAAAGTGAAAAAATAATTGATTCAAAAAGAGCTTACCAATAGTAAATCATTACAAGCTTTTTCTGATTAAAAAAAAAAAGGGAAAAGAAAAACCTCAAAACCAAACAAACTAAAAATAAAAATCAAACCCCAACCAAAAAAAATCAACCCCAATTGCTTCTTTACCTAATGAATGAAGTGGTTCTCTTCAACCAAAACTTTTGTCAATGGTTCGGATGTGTCACATAGAAAACTATTAACTGATCTGAAGAATGCACAGTTTAGAGAAGAATTGTATGATAGGTGGGGAAATAAGGAAAAAGGAAATGGCACTGTTGAAAAGAGAAGCATGAAGTTGGAGAGTAGAGGCTGAGTTCCTCAAGGATCAAATTTTGGTGTCGTTAATTATTTCACATAGATATTAAAAGCATCCTGAGGAAAGTCAATAGTGTAATAAAGCCAGGGGGCAGTTTCAGCACCAGGGAGAACTGAGACTATATCTGCAGAACATGCCAGACAGCCCTGAACACACATGGAAAATGCTAGGTCCTGCACTTGGCAGCATTCAGGATTTTATGGTACTTCCTGTAGGCTGAATATAAATGAGAAAGAGGAGGACAGGTTAATGACAAGATGTGGCTATGAAATACAATACAGCAATGAAAGAGGCAAATGCAGAATTGTCTCTAGGATGACACTAGGAAGCTTTTAAGGCATCTTTAAGATTGGGGAATTGCTCTCTTTTATAATTACAGAAAGAAAAATATTGATGTTAATTTTAAAGGATTTTGTGAGACGTCACCTGAACTAGTGTTTTTCTGTTCTGGTTATGCATAGAATATATGTATAAGAATAAAGAACTCCATCTGAATCTTGTACATATGGTCTGCTTGTGCTGTTTGATCAGAGCTGAAAAATGTCTACAAGATAACTAATAAAGCCAAACCTACCTGATTATGTACAGAAAAAAAGAGCACTTTTAATCCTGTTTTTAGGGGTGATATGCAAATAAGGAATTATAACATTTGCTGATGCAACAGGAAGTGGAAATAAGTATGGATATATTTTATGGCAGAAACTAGGAGGCAATCCACATCCACCACCACTCACTGATGTCTCTATAGCTGCATGCAATTAAAGAGTGATTCAAATGCAGCTTTCTGCTGAGGCTATAAAATATGACCTGCAACAAGGCTATTCTGCTTAATGACTGCTTAATACTCCAGTTCCCTGATTGCCCATTCCTGGGAGACAGCAGGAACCAATGGGTCCAGCACTGCAGTGATCTCACAGCCAAGCCCCAGCTCACTAATCAGAGCTGTTTTTCAAAGCCAGGAAATCTTATGTACTTTGGGATATCATGTGAACAGAAATACATAAATGTCATAAATGGTACTGAGTGTGACTTAGTGACACCTCTGCTGAGGGACAGCAAACCACATGGGCAGCTTAGCTGTACCAGGTGACACTTATGTATTTCTGTATTTAATTAGTTACTTAACAAAAGAGGAAAAAATAGCTTTGTGGGTTCTGGCTTGTTTCAGTCATGGAAAGGAGACCACGTGTCGAGGATGCACATGCAGGAAGGGAAGCTTCCAACCGGCTGTTTGAAGTTAACTGGAGTAATGCCTAATACATACTGTACTAAAGTGCCTAAGAGCTGGAGTGTTAAACCAGGCTTTAGAATTTTAATAACATAATAAACCAATTCATAAGGGATTGATAACAACATGTGAAGAGGACTTTGCATCTTCCTTGTTTGAACTAGTGAATTACTTGGCCTTTCTACATATCACCTGCTGTCTATATATTCTTTATCTGGGCTTGCTTCCTCTTCCTTATTCTATTAATAACCAAGCTAAATGACAGCTCTGGTGTACAATCAAATCTGTTGTTAAAATAATCTTATTGAAAATGCTTGCTGATGCAAGGTACCTTCTGTGGAAGGCTGGACACCCAAGTTTTAAGTGACTAAACACAACTCTTACCCTTAATGCCTGTCAGAGACGTTTGTATTCTGGAAATAACAAAGAAAACAATGAAAGGAAAGAGGAGACTAAGAGAAATACCATTTAGGTCACTGTGAAACTGTTTTAGAATGGTGTATACGTATATAAACATATTTTTACGTTTCATTTTTCCAATATAGTCTAAGTTTTAAGCAGATTTTTCTTTTTCTTGGATGCAGTGGAGCACTGCATTATATTGTCATCCTCTATATGTCAGAAGAAGGAAAAGAACAAAGTAATGAATATCTGCCAACAGCTACACTTACCTTTAATAAGCAACCTAAAAGCTATGAAATAGTAAAAAGCCTTGTAAAACAAACAAACAGAGAAATCCATCATGTCAAAGTATTCTGGTTTGAGCTGCTCTACATCATGTTCAAAAGGTTTCCTACATTGTATTGTCCTGCCCTCACTAGCCTGCAAATCACTGAATGCAATCCATGATAACTTTTTGTATATTTTGAAGAATGATGATTCTCAGTCCAGGGATATAAATTTCAACTATTGTAAGTTTTGTTCACTCTCCAGGTTCACCTTGACCACTTTTTAGAATAATCTGGCTCACTAACCTCAGCCACAGCAACCCAAAGTTAATCAAACCCCATTATTTATTGCAGTAATAAGTTGGGGTGTGGGCAGCAGACAGAATTAGCAATATAGCTAATATAGTGCCCCTTCTATTTTCTAGTGTTACACCTAGGGCAGGAATGAAACAAGGAAAACAGGACACGATCTGAGCTGTCTCACAGCAAACTGGCCCCAGCACTGTGTAGACCAATAAAATATTGAGAAGGCTGAATACTACTAATTGTTGAAATATTTGTTGTCTGGTAACTGCAGCATAAGACACAGCCTAGACAAAGTTTCAATGCCTAAAAACTGGTAATGAAGAAAAAAGAGGAGGAAAAATAGTTTTCTTACAGTCGTAAAAGCTGTCCTTTATATTCTGCAGACTGTCAAATCTGGCAAATTTACCTTAAAGTAAATGTCTTTAATATCTGCACAAACTGCAATAAATAAAAGTGAGAAGTCGTTGGAGAAGGAGGAAAAGCACATTTGCCAACTATTTCATTTTCTCCCCATCCACTCTTCATAAGTGAAAAAAGCTAATATCTTGAAACCTTATGAGCTGAATGTCTGTACCCCATCATGAATACTGTTATTGATTCTGCTCAGTAGCAAAGTGAGTGAGGCAAAGCAAGTGAAGCAAAGCAAGGATTGGAATGTAAAACAGGTGAAATAGCTTTTGACATCTACTTCACAGTTTATTTTACACTGCTTCAAAAGTAGCTGGCTTTCCAATGCCATTAGTGCTGTTTAGATGAACGGGCATTGCAACAGCAGATGGAATTCTCTGATGACAAATACAAGGTAATGAACACGGGAAGAAATAATTTGAACTGCTTACACACATTACTAGGTTTTAAATTAACTGTAAGCAATTGCTCAGGAAAAAAATAGGGATCACAGTTGAAATTTCTGGCCAATGAACAGCAGGTGATAAAAAAAAAAGGAAGTAAAATATTGATAGGTAACAGAAATGAAGTAGAAAATAATTTATCGACATGCGTATGTGTTGTTATTGTTCCTAGTCACCATGGTATTTGTGAATCTTTTATGCTATGTCATTAATATTGAGAAATATCTCTGAAATAAAATGAAGTTTATGATGTTTATCATATGCCAGGGCTTCAGGTGTTTGTGTGTGTTTGTTAGTGCTTATTCACATGCACGTTATCCTTCTCTCACAGTGATTTTACAATGAAATAAGGGATAAAAATATCAGTCTTTGGTTAATATGCCATATGGTGTGATGATACCATATAACATGGGCGTATGTCTGACTTTTATTTGACTGGTATATGTTTAGACAAAAAAAGAAATCGTTTTCCTAGGCAGGAAACCTGTTGCAGGAGATAACCTGGTTACCCACATTTTATCTGAAGTTATTAAATAATAGAATGCTGATAGATTTAGGGCAACATACACTATCAAGATACCTTTGTTGCATTTTTAAATACATCAGTTCCTTTTTATTTAGAACTCACATAGCTTTCTTTTTCTGGGTATTCCTTCCAATATAAGAATTACTAATTTTTGTACTTTGGCTGTGCTTATGGTTTTGAAAGTTTCCTGCCAATTGAATCCCATTAACTTTCACAACATTGCTTCCAGTGTATGACAGTGTAACTTGCATCAACATTAGTTCTTAAATTGAACTGACACCATTACTCTGAATTAAATACAATTAGGGAAACTCCAGTAGTAATGTTTTTCTAGCACAAATTACTCTGAAATAGATGAATATGAATGCTCACAGTAATTGCCCTTTTGAATGATACATATGGATAAATTCTGATGATAGTGAGAGATCTACTCTGTCAAAAGGTAAAACTGATTTGATTTTCACTTTTATTTGGGACATTTCTTTAACCCCTTTGACTAATTTTCTGTAATACTTTACTTGTTTACATTATTTACAAATGAAATCTAGTGGCAAATATTATAACATATTTAAATATTGTTTGAAATAAGTATCTATTTGAATCCAAAATAGAGTTTCAAGAAAAATACTTCTCAGGCAATTTTGTCCTGAGGATGAGGAAAAAGGACACTTTGAGCTGGAGCAGCTCTGAAATCCACCATGGAAATTACTTTTTATTCTCCCTCTATTTTTCTTCATAAGCTTTGTGTACAAAATGCTGAGACATTTAAATTACACATTAGTTGTTTGTTTTAACTTTAAGGGCAAAAAAAAAATCAAAATGTCTATAATTTTTCAAAAGAGGGAACCAAAAGAAGACTTAGACAAGAAACCATACTGCAGATATGGGTTGTATTACACAGTACAGTATTTTTACCCTTGGGGAACTTGAAGTGATATATTTGTTGCAACTCAAGAAGTTTCCTTTTTAAGAAAACTGAATTTTCTTGAATTTTCTTTAGCTACCTTAAATTATCAGCCTAGTAAAACAGTCTCTATGGAGATATTCATGTTACAGCATTCTCTGCCCTTGTATTTCTCCATACTTTAAATAATACGATTTAGGGTTTTATGCATTTAATAAAAAGAAGAAAGTGAACATTTATTAAATTAAGATAACTCAATATGGATGTAGGACTGAAAAGGACACTCTGTGTTAAGCCTAGCTCCTAGTTATACAGTTATGTTTGTAGTGGTAAATAAAATATGACCAGGACAGTTCCTTGTTGCTGTCTCTACATGACAATGAATCATTCATGTTAATTCATCCTTTTTCTTACTCTCCAAAATAGAGTGGGCACGAGGCATGCTCCCCAATTGATGCAAACTCACTGACTGTCCCAGGAAATACTAAGGAATTGCTAGAAGGTCTCTGCCAAAGAAAGGCTTGGAATCACTATTAGAGTGTAGACAACGGAGTTCCTGTGCTCAAGAGTGTTTCCTCATTAGTGTAGGTGTAATTAATACCTTTATAAATTGATTGAACCAAATTAGAACTGCTAGTATTTTTGGTCATCTTAGGTCTGTTGTGAGGCTATTCTAGAAATTCACTTCTTAAGTGAACAAAAATCTATCTCTAATGTCCATTATACATTTTTTCACATCTAGATTATATGCTTTTGGTTTTTTTAATATTATAAAATGCTATATTAGACTATAATCTGTTTTATCAAACTCCTGATTTATGTGAAATAAAAGGAAAAACACCAAGATAACATATTCAGAGTCAAGATGTTCTGAATTAAATATTTGACTAAGATTTCTGTCAACTTTTCCTGTAAATCTACTTAGTAATTGTGAAAATGTTGTTTTGTATCATAATGATCAAGCAGAGTACATTATTGAACCCTGTGGGCTTTGTTTGGACTTGTGGACCCTAAGGACATAATGAAGAATGATGAAGTTATGTTAACAGTTTAATAAGGAAATCTATTTAGCACTTCTTCTCATGCAATAGTTTCACAATAAATTATCATAATCTTTTATTTTGAATGGCTTAGGACTCAAAATTATTGATCATGAGTGTATAGAGCATATATAAGGATTTCAAAGTCATAACACTGAATGACTGATTCTTAGCCTGAGTGCTCATTGCTCATTAGAATATCCCAATTAACATCAGTGGGAAGCTGATGTGATTAAATGCCCCTCAGTATGTAGGATCTTGTCTGGTGCAACTTTTCCAGAAACTCATTATAGTCAATTTAAAATGGTATGAAAAATGCACAAACCCTCAACCTGAAAATAAATGTTTCATTAATACAAATTTACAATATTAATGTAAATTTAATACAAACTTATTGTATTTTGGTGAAACAGATATTCCCCCCTGGTATATTGCATTCACCTATCAGTCCCTACCAAAAACCCACTTTTTTGGTTTGTGTTCTGGCTGTCCCATCTTCTGTAATATAACTAAAACCTGAATAATATACATTTGCATATTCATGCACATCTATTGCCCTGAATTGGTGTCTGGGTTAAGACATAAAGTGCACAAAACTGAAAATTAATCAGAGTCTGCTCTGCTGTGAGTAGGAATCATGGCTCAAAAGGTATAACCATAACCCCCATAACCACAGCAAGCAAATCTTCACACCCAAATACAATTCCAGTTTTCATTGTATAACACAAATTCTTTACACCAACAACAGCGACTCTTTGATATAAACAAAAAAAAAAAAAAAAAAAGCATATCTTCAATCTGTTTTTTCTGTCCAAAGGAAAATCTTTCCATTTTACTCAAATATTTTACTTCATTATACAGATGCAAAAAAAAGCACAGATAATGAAAGATTAAATTGTCCAAAGGGCTAAAAATTACACTAACTACTGAGACCTTCTTCCAACACCATTGGAACTCCAAAAGTCCTTACCAGCTGCAGGAAAAGGGTGACAGCAAAACTGACTGGGTACCTTACAGTGCAATATAAGGTCAAGAGAGTGGATACTCAGATTCTTTTTTCCCTGCATGACAATGGTTCATGTTCCCATTATTCATATGGCTTCTGGTTATTATTTCTGCTTGCTTTCCTTCTGTAGCTCTCTCCTGCTGTGCTATATTAGAAAACTGAAGAGCCTGCTGAGCTCTCACCAGGCCATCATTCTCTGGTTTTCACCTCAAACAAACAAACAAACAAAGGAATAAAAGTTCTTTGTATAGGGATGTGGGGATCATGATAGCTACAGCTGGTTAACTTTTTTTTTTTCTGAAGTCTTGCTAAAGAACTGTGCATTTTAATTAATGGTAAAGGACAGAAACATGCTATCTCCATTTTTAGAGTTCTGGTGATTTTTTTTTCTTAAGAATTTTCATTTTCATCACAATGTAGCTTTTATGATTAAAAAGTATTATTTGATCAAGTGCAGTCATTACTGAAGTTTAGCACAGTTCCTACAACTAATGCATGATATTTCACAGACAAGCAAGTGGAAGTTTTCTGAAATTTCTTGGAGATGTTGGAAAAGCCATTGTAGCAACTGAAAGCTGCTGAAATTTTTCTGTATGAAAATTACCCTTCTTATTTACCATCCTTTTACAAACACAACTGTGTCAAGAATCTTAAAACACTGACATTTTTCTTTTCTTTCTCAGTGGTTGGGGGATGGCAAGTATTTCAATGGGTCAGTTTGGTTTAGTGAGAGATGTGCCTAGAAAGGAACTTCTTATTCTGGTGGAAAGCATCCAAACTGTGCCCATGGAACCTGGACTGCTGACCCTGTACCAGCCTTTAGCATTTTAACACTAAATAGGATTCATTTGATGAAATGTACTGTTCTGGACCGATCAGCCCATGATCTTTATAGTCTGCAAAGATCCAGTCAATACACTCAGTGCAGTCCTGGGTGCAATTCATCTCCTAGGTAAATATCTGTCTGAAATAGCTCAGGTGAATCACATCCCTGAGACATCTATTTCTCTCCTTTGACTCTTAAGAGAGATTTAGGTCACTGGTTGTGATGTTAACATCTTTATCATGGGTATTGAAAGGCTGGTGAGCCAAAATCCAGCCAATGTTCTCTGGATAAATGAACTTAGTGTCTGTTACTTTCTTGTGGTTAAAAAAGTAGCTGGGATAAATTTTCTAACACCTCACAGAGAACTGTTACTGTTTGATTGCCACAAAACTGCTGTTTGTCTGGTTTCCAGAGGATAAAGACAATTCTTTCTACAGTGGGCAATGCACAGTAATCCTGGGCAGCAATTCATGATTGACTTTACTTTGGATCTGTTCTGATTATTATGGAATTGATGAACTGTATGTTCAGGATTGTAGATTTAATGAACTCAAGCAATTGACTGATAGGATAAAGCCAATCAAGATGCATGTCCAGTGAGAAGTTTGCTTCCCACATGCACTTGACCTTCAGGAGACAGTATGTGCTGTACAAGAACCAAAAGTTAGAAATAATCTGAGTAATCAGCGAATAACCTGATTTTCAAGGCTCCTGAGCACAAAATTCTTTGTCTCTATAAGGGAAAAATGCAGAAAACCAAATTAAGATGTTTTAAAAATGTGTAAAATGTGTTTCCACAGTTGCTGAAATGCCATAATCATATAGCTGTTGGCTGACATGATTACAGAACATAGTCAGGATTGTTTGCCTAGTTTAATTATATAGTTCCCACATGAGTTATTTTACATAAAAGCTTAATTCTTCACTTCACCTACTCCAATACTCCTCTCTAGATATCTCTTTTGAGAGATCTTTATCTTAACATTTTTCAGAGACAAACTGTTTCACATTCTATACTGAATAATGTTTAATGCCTTTGAAGCATTTCCCATTCTAGAAAAAATGGAAGGAATAGAGGATAATGCCTTTTCTGGCCAGACTGAGAACCATGGCCTACACATAGAGGACCAGAAAAGGGGAAAAAAAAAAAAAAAAAGAAAGAAACCTTGGAAGAAATGGATTAATCAAGTGTGTCCACCAATGTGGAAAATCACAGCATTAAGAAGGATTGTTTTTCACAGTCCTTTTTTGAAGTGATGTGATCTCACTGCTAAGATTTCTTGTATATATTTTTTTATTATAGAAGTCCAGGTTGGATGGGGCTCTGAGCAACCTGATCTAGTCACAGCTGTCCCTGCCTGTGGCTGGGGGCTGAAACCAGATGATCTTTAAGGTCTCTTCCAAAGCAAACCATTCTGTGATTCTATGATTAGTCTCATTGCAGCATATGGGATTATTCACCTGAGATTACCTGTAGGACAGTGTGGCTTGTCACCTGTGATTCTAGTTTTCCTTATTAACTCTACTGATTCAATGTAGATGCAAAAAATGGCACAAATCTACTTAAGAATAAATCATAAATATCCAATTATAACCTTAGGTCCTTAATGAATTTGCTGTGCCTCACCTGCAAACCCTCTTATCCTTTAATATAATTAAAAGTAATATCTGATATGCAATCTTCAAATACTAAAGATGGACAGAAACATCATTGTAAAAATATATTGTGTTTGGATAGCAAAAAAAGTGTGTGAAATATTCTTCAAGTAATTTGTGATTTTCTGATTTCATCTTTCTCATCCCTGCTCCATTTCATTTTGATTAACTCACGTCCTTCCCCTACTTTTTGCTCATATCCTTGTCCCTGACACCTTTATTCTCAACCACTCTCTCATTGAGCTCTTACTCATTGCATTTCTACTCAGAGTGAACTTCAGAGCATCTTACAAATCCCTCAAGGTTTTTTTAACAGTGACAATCTGATAGATCATTAAAAACAACAACAGCACAGCAGGCACCACCAGAATTAGGGAAACATTTTAAAAAACATTTTCAAATGATGATATTTGAAGACTCTAAAATGAAATCTAATTAGGCATATCTGACAGAGGGTTGTGTCTTTTAAGGGGAGGATATTTGTTTCCCTTTAAGCCATTTTGGAGGTTTTGGAACCCAAACCAGGGGCTGGTTTTTGGCTCCTACCTCCTCCTTTAGTGTAGTGGGGTCAGTAGATGTGATTTACCATGTGCTTTCAGGGGTAGAAACAGTCACTGTGGTAGCATGGTCTGATCCAGATAATTTGGTTTAGTTTTAACGTGACCAAATACAATTTTTACCTTGCTTCAGCTGAGTTTCCCAGATTTCTTTGCCATGTGTACTTGACTGTCTTTTGAACTTAAATTAACGTTCAACTATCTGTTTTATATGAAAAAAAGTCATAAACCACATAATTGTTATAATGAAATTACATTGCTGCTCTTTGGGATTTGCATCAACAATTTTGTCTAATTTGTTTAGGCATATAGTGCTGAAATGACAGTGAATACCTCAAGAGAAATAACTTGAGATAACATGATCCTGATGTGTAAGAGATGAAAAGAATGGAAGGATAGTTAATCATCTTTACACACACAGTCTGGGGCTTTGTACTCTTTGAAGGGAGGACTCTGTTTCACCTGGCTGCATCATGCCTCTACAGTCTATGTTGATTTTTTTTCAACATCTTTCATTCAATAATCTCAAAAATCATTTTTAACATTAAAAGGTAATCTTAAAGTACCTTCAATGTGATGGATATTAGAGACAGCCAGATATTATAATTGATACTAGAGATAGTCATTCAGAAATATACAGTGGACAGGTCCACCACTGGCTCTCTGAGCCATATTTTCAGTATCAAGAACAAACCAAACAGGAGGAAATGGTTGAGTTTATAAAAAAATCAAAAAAGGGTCTTTGATGCTATTGCTGAAACTTGTAATAACCATTACAAGTTACATGGCTAGATTGTAGTAACCATTTCTAGAAGGAAAAAGTAAAATTTTTGAGAATTTTTTGTGTTTCAAGATTTATCTATGTTCAGCTCAAATATGTTTTCTTCTGTCTCTCTTCTCCTTCCTAATTCCCACGGCCAAAAATCCAGAGACTGAGAAGGAGGTGTAACTGTGAAATAAATGAAAGAAAAAGAGAATTGTTAACAGTAGAGAATAAAAGAGTAAGATGCCATTTCCTTACTCAATAACAGTGCCTTGGCTACTCCTAGGACATTTCAATGAACCAAATACAAAATTCTCGTTGGTTTATTTTTTCCATACTGGAAAAACAAACAAACAAAAAAAGAACAAGGCAAAAGTGTCACTGTCACTTACTGATTTTCTCTCTTAAAATTCACCTAATTTATTCACTGAAAATGACAGCACTGTTCTACACATCACTTTGTTTCTCCAGTTGTTGCTGAAGCTGACCATTCTTTTACTTCCTTCAAACATCCAAGAAGCCAGCCATCTTGCATCTGATGGGTTACTTGCTCACAGCACCAAAGAAGGAGCAATTGGAGTGTTATTTTGCGATTAAAATAAAGATGTTGACTGAGGCTTTGTAAAGATGAAGATTAGCTGGTACTCCTGATTGATCTCTGAGACTAAAAGATAGTTGTTCATAATATCTCTCCAGCAGGACTTGGATTTGTACCCTTCTGGCACAAAGCCCTGGTAAAATAGGAGAGGTAATTAAGCAGAGAAGATTGTCTAGAGATGGAGCTCAGTCTTCATCCCTGAGTGTTTTCAAGGTTCAGAACAACCAGATCTGATCTCCTGTCAGACCCTGCCTTGAGCAGTGGATTATACTGGACACCCCCTGAGGTCCCTCCACACCTGGGCTATCCCTCACCCAAGGAGCATTTCCAGAAGCTGCTGGATTGGGAGCTGCTCTAATCTTGTTTAGCAGATCCCAGGGCATCCTGTGGCATCACAGAGCCATGGAGAACAGGCTGGGGCTGTGCCAAAGGAGGCTGAGCAAAAACAAGCACTCATATTCCACAAACTGAATATGGAAAATAAAGGAGGAGAGGAGCTAATGGAGCAGAAAAGCACATTAGTAATCTCCTTGCCAACACAGCCCTCCAGTGTTTCCTCTAAAGGGCAGGGGGTTAGGACATAACACTGTGTTTTGACAAAAACTGGAAGTAAAGTTGGTACTTTTCAGACTCCAGCAATAAAATTAATTCTTCCTCTTTTGTAAGCACATGTGAGAAATATTCAGCTTCCAAAAACACTTGGTCATACAAGGACAAACTCAGAGTAAATGAAGACAGATTTTTACTCATTTTGTGAGTGAGAAAGAATTGCAGACATGGTGCTGCAGCAGCAATACTACTATCCCTTCTCAAAGACAAACCGAGATTTCTCACATATTTTCCATATTTGCATAAAATAAGTTGATTTTTTGCTGCATAGAATGTTTTTCTTTTCACCTTTGCTTGGAACTATGGGCTGTGCTGGTGAAATCCCAGCACAGCAGGAATCCCCAGGTCTCTGTGGTTGGTAGGAAGGGAAACCACAGGGAAATCTCCTACCAGCAGCTGTCCAGGTGTTACCCTGCCGTGCTTTGGAACTCCAGCAGTCACCTACAAGCAGCACACATGGGCTGGAGCCCAGTTTTGCATCACCAGAGTAAATCCAACATAGCTACTCAGAAGCAAGACTGAATATAAAACATGAGCCATAAAAACAGTAAGAGTAGGATTTCCTTTCCTGATATTAAAAGTCTTCATGCAGCTCATTTTATGTGTGCATCTCAAAAGGTTTAAGTGGGATGAAAGCTGTGCAGTGAAGAGCTGTCTCTTTTGGCTTTATCAGATGAGTCATTAAGTCATTTTTACGAGAAAGGGGAGAACTGAGGCAGATAGCAGTAAACACAGCATGTTAATGACTTAACTGGCTGACTACAAACAATTAGGAAAGAGTTTATAACTGCATATAGGCTATCTGCATATCTCTTCATCCATTTACTTATATAGAATATCTTTATCATCTAATGTTTGGGGATTTTTGTCATTAAAAACAAGCTCTTTAGGCAGGGTCTGTGGTTTTCTTTGTAGTGAATACTATTAAAAAACCCTCTTGTCATCAGTGACTACATCCTTGCATTTAATTTTCCTGTATGGACTTATGATAAATAACCTAATTTTTGACTGAATAGTTATTATATCTAATTGTTACATCATTTAACTGTAATAACCAACACTGAGAATGTAAGTAATAAATAGCCAGCCGTTTACTCAGTGCATTTTTCTTATCATAGCATTTGTGAATTATTGATGACATTTTCATTGATATATTAACCTTTTGGAAATTAGTCATGAAAGAAATGCTGCAATTATTTCATGATCTACAGTTTGAGGAGTAAAGCTGAAGCCTTTGCAACTACCAGTGGATTCCTTTCCCTTTTCTCTCTTTTTTCTGGTAAAGAGTGTTTATATTTTTTTTACGCGGGAAATATACACCATAAGAGGAAAAATGTTCTGCATCAAAAAGTCCAAAATGCAAAAAATCAGTCCTTAGTCTTATAATGAAAATATTTATTTTTCATTTTTTGATAGCAACTTTTTGATTTTTTTTGTACACTTTCTGCAGAAAAAAAAATCTGATCAGTTATGATCATAGTGGTAAAGACATGGGTTTTGCTCAGGTACACTTCACTGGCCAGGTGAAAATATTCTCTACAGCCTCAAGGAACAACTACTTTCTAAAGGGAAAACTTACTTTTATTTCTTTCACATTGTCTTCTTAGATAGAATTTTTATATTATTAGTCTGACATGCTGCTGTTACAAGATGCTCCAATCAAGATGTGAGTTTTTAAAGCAGGCGCAAAGCTATTAAAACAAATTAACTTATTCACTGGGACAAGAGAGGTAATACTGTTCAAAAATGTTTCTCTAACATCAGAAGGGAAACTCCAGCAAGGTGGAGTGAAATCCACTTTCTTTCATGAAGTCTGTATAACCAGAAGCACCATCATGGAACTCCTGTCTCAGCTGGGACTTCTACACAAAACCATATTTGAGCTAAATGTTAGGAATAACACAAAGAGAGAAACATTTTTAATGGAAACATCCATTTCCTTTCTGTCTCTTTTTAGTGTTGGTAGATATGTGAGCTATCTTTTAGGTTTAAAAATTGTAACTCAATGAGTAAAGAAAAGCAAGGAAAGTACTCTTGTATTTGTATGAGGAAGGAAATTCAATTTAGAGCACAGCTGAATAATCATGGCTGCCATGGTACAATAGTTTGTTGACTAAAATAAGCATATAAAAAAGTGACTCTGTTATCAATGATCACTGATCCATTCTACAAGCAAAAATCAGCTGCTAAGCCTAATAATCTCCTGTGGCATTGTGCAGTGAAAAAATGAAAGCAGCAACCACACTGCTGAGTCAATATTTACGACTCAGTGGGACTTAGTTCCACCAGGAGCAGAAATGTGTGGTGTGACAGTGGCTTGGAGCCTCTGCTGGGTGCCCTGGCCCCCCTGTGCTGCAGGGAAGCAGCACCTGGCCCCACAGGTGTCCCTCAGGTGCCCTGCAGGGAGTGACAAGGTGCCCATTGTGTGGCAGAGCCCTGTGTGTCACAGGCTGGTTGTGAATGGTGTTAATGGGAAATAGCTTTGTTTTCCAGGAACAGAATAGCCCATGCTTCTTCTGTTGTGTTTGCAAAGCAGAAATATTTCCCAGCTGATGTAATGAAGTGCATTTGAATGAGTTCCCCTGGTAAATGTTTTAACTCTTTCCAAAGCTGTTATTAATTTGATGCCCTGTGGTGTAACATGAACACCATCTTCAAAGTTCCATAACAGTGTTTTACCTTTTATTTGAAACTGCATCTACTAATATGTTGTGTGAATTTATGGAATAATCCTCGTGCAGTCACCAGAACAATTGTATGGAATGCTGTCAATCTCTGCATGAGCAACACAGCTTGTACAAGCAAGCCAGAATTCCACTGATCTGCTTGTGCATGAAGACAGGCAGGAGCTGGGAGAACTGGTGTATTTCTGCTAACAGACTGAAGGAACAGCAAGGTTTTGGGGTCATTTGGTTGTAGAAGAAAGCCCAGATTCTGCCAGAAATATGTCTACAAACCATGCTCAACACCACACTATGAACCTGCAACTTCAAAATAATGACTACTGGTTTTTTAAGACTTCAAAAGGTGGAATTTTGCAATATGAACATAGCTATTGAGAAAGCAGGGAAGATATGTATGCAAAAAACAGTGCTGAAAGAAGATTAGACAAAGCACCAGAAATGAGTCCATGGTCCTTAATTCTTGTGAATCTTTCCCTTTCAGGCAAACCTAAATTTTACCACCTCATGGATGAGGAACTGGGATCTAGTTAGGGTTGGTATTTTTCTGCTGACATAAAGGATGAAAGGGCAGGGCACGACCCAAAGAACAGGCAGGGGGTTGCAGACAGCTGCCTCTGTTATTGCCACTGACTCCAGCCTGGGGGTAACAGGAGTTGTGGCTTTGGGGATTTGCCATCTCTTTCAAGCACGTGTTTTAAGCAGAGGAGCACAAGCGCTGTCTGCCTGTATGCTCACTGCTACAGCTGCATGTCCAAGCCTTGCTTGCATCCAGTCTCTCTAGACTGCAGGTAAAAGCCTAAATGCTAAACACTCAATTGCCCCATCTGCATTCTCTCCCTTGAAAAATGTCATTGACATTCTGAGAAGTGTCCTTGATTCACTTTCCAGGTAGAAATAGGAAATGAATGCAAATATTTTGAGCCCTTTGACATGCTGCGTGTGCTGTTGTTGCCTGCAGAGAGGTGAAGATGTGCAGTGCTGTTTGCTCTGCCTATGAGAAATGGAGCAGCAAAGGCTTTGCTTGTCTGGCTTTTGCACTAATTCATACACACAGCTAACATCAGGCTCCTTCTAGCAGACACAGGGCGTCAGGACTCTGGCCTGAGTACTGGCTCAATAGCCCCTGAAAATCCAGGTTAAAAATCAAGAGATACAGATTTATTTTTTTTTTCTTTAGCATTTGAGCCATTTTGATATTTCCCAAGATTGCTGTCCCTTGAAACATAGCCTGAGACACTAATCTTCTGCAGTTATTGAAGGTGCCAACCTCAAACATGGACATAGCAAAACACCAAGGTTAATAAAGCCACACCTGTACTTGTGGGTTTATTTTACATATTGACAATGAATATAATTCCTTTTCATCTGACTCCCTACTAATTTCCGTTCTTGACCATGAGCTATGAGTATCCACTGGTACCTTGGAAAACTTAGTCAGCTTAGTAATTTTCAGCTCATTTGGGAAATTGTCAACAAATAGTGAAATTTAAAAATGTCTGTTTCTTGGACTAAGGTGTAACTTCTTCACAGCAAAGAAACAATCTTACAATTTTCCATAGCAAAAGGGTACTACAGTAAGAAAAAGGATTTAGTAAACATGGAGATCATCACTCCATTTATATGCAGTCACACTCTCTCCCAAATAAGGTAAAGGATTTTATGAGGAGAAAAAAAAATAGGGAAAATTTTAAATCCATTATCAAATAAAAACTTTTCAGGAAGTCTCCACTAGAATTCCTTAAGGAAAACCTACCGAAACAATTACAGCATCACAGAATATGCTGAGTTGGGATTTCTTTAAACTTGTTTTAAAATTACATTTGGTAATTCCAGCTCATGCCTTTTCAGTCTGTAGACCAGAGACAATGCACATAAAACTCATGCACAGAAACCGAGCATCAGCACCAGCAGGTTTGCTCTGGGGACCCATTCCTGTTTGACTGCACTGCTTGCTAATTATAGGCAGGTTTTGGTTCCATTGCAGTCTGAGAGCTCTGACAACTCAGCAGTGTGATCCAAAGCATACTAAAAGGGAATAGCAGGAAGGTTTTCTTCAAAATTTCACTCCTGATCCAAGCATAAACACTAAGAGAGACACCTCCCTGGGGAGCCTGTTCCAGTGCCCAACCAACCTCTGGAGGAAGAACCTTTTCCAATATCCAACCTGAACCTCCCCTGACACAGCTTCAGGCCATTCCCTCAGGTCCTGTCACTGTCACCAGAGAACAGAGATCAGTGTCTGTCCCTCCTCTTCCCCTCTCAGCAATCTGTGACTGCAGTGAGGTCTCCCCTCAGTCCTCTCTCCCCAGGCTGAACAGACCAAGTGACCTCAGCCCCTCCTCATCTTTGTTGCTTTCCCTTGGATGCTCTCTCGTAGTTTAATATCTTTCTTATATTGCTGTGCACAAAACTGCACACAGGACTCAAGGTGAGGCCACACCAGTGCAGAGCAGAGCAGGACAATCACACAACAAATGTGTCCTTGAATGACCTTAAAAAGAATCTTGAATTTTGTTCCAAGTCAGATTTGGAAGGCTTTGAGAATTATCTTGTTTCTGTAAAGATAATGGAGGCAACTGAGGGTCAGTCAAAACGTTTAATTGATTATTTTGTGGAAAATATTTTCTTTCACCTAAAACCTCTAGGCAGCAGTGGTTTGGAAATCATTTAGATTTCAAAAGGGATGTTCAATAATTAGGTTCCTAATTCTAAAGATACAAAGGAGATGGAAGAAAAAAACCTCTGAAGGAATTTAAAAGAAGCAGTAGATTTAGAGAGCAAATGTGGAGCTAGGGAGGAAGAGTACATAACTTTACACTGCATAGCCCATGGGCCCTCAGGGAAGGAACTGGACACTCACCAAAGAGCAAGGAAGCAGCAAATCACTCACAGCTGAGCAAGACTTAAAACATCTCAAAATATTTTCCTTAACTATTGTTTGTGGCATTTTTAGACTACTATAATTCCTTGGAGCATACAAGAAGAGGGAAATAGCTAAAGGAGTGTGTTTCTGTGATGTGTTGTAACCCTTTTGACATTAAAACGTGGTGCTATGAGCCCCTAATTTATGTGAATCAGGGACAGAAAAGATTAATTTTTGGAGGAAATGCAGAGGAGAGAAACTTTTGGGATCCTGAATATCCTCTGAATAACCCCTCTGCTCTGTTTATCTCTTTAAATCATCTCTCTGCAAAGAGAGGCAATGTTTTCATGGCTGTGGTTTGGGCACATTTTAATCTCATGCCTTTTTTTTTCATAGAAGAATCATCTGTCTGTCTCTGATCAGAGAGAGGGCAAAAAATGAGCACACATTTGTAGTTATTTGGCTGAACTGTACACATCATTCTGGGAGCACTTTGCTCTGATCTGTTAATAAGTAAATGGAACATGTTCTGCAAGTCTAAAGGAAAGAGCTTATCACCAAAATTACCAAGTAGGCACCTCATTTCTTTCTGGGGGATCTCTGCATGCACTAATCACAGAGGTCCATGTGACCTTCCTACTGCCAGATATATCTATTTAAAAAGTACAAATATATACATGCACACTGTTTACTATTTACATCATGCGTGTTCCTATTTCTTTGGTATCACAATTTTCTATAGTCCTAAAATTTCTTAGTATCATAGTAATGATTACTTGTTAAAAAGGAAAATTCTGAAACTGAGAGAAGTTCTTTTCTGGTGATATTTGAGTGCAATGACTGTCTGGGCACACCGAGTTAAGTGAGACCTTTCTTGTTTTCCTAGTTTAACATGACTGAGTAGCTGCCATTAAATGTTCTGTGTTAGTAATTTTTGTTTCATTGATTAGGTGACTCAGTGGTATCCAATCGCATAATGACATCTTTAGAAATGGGCTAGCAGGCTGCAATACTAATTAATATGAACTATTATCCAATGAGCAGTAATGCAAGCTAGTACTTTGTTGAAATACAATTGCATGCCCACAGCTATTGGATGGGGCATCAATGATGATTATTTTTGCTATTAATATACAGAGCAGCTCTTTCATTTCTGTAGAAACTGTTCTTCTTTTTCTTTTTTTTTTTTTTTCCCAGCATAGTCACTTCCTCTGTATGTGAAACAAAGCTGAAGTTCCAGTGCTGGAGAACATTGTTATACAACTCTGGGATCCTAAACTCAAAATTAGGCTTTGGTGGTAGCATAGAGCGTAGTGAGGCAGCAGCCATGCCACTAATTAAAGGCATATTGATTTGTTTGGCCTAATCTAATCATAGTCTTTATAATAAATCAGAATGTGTTTTGCAATTAGGAAATCTATACTAAATAACAAATGTACTGTTATCTTTGTAAGTTTACTAACTGTGTTTTAATACAGAGTTACTCTTCACAGAGATCCATTTTATGGCTTTTCAGTTGGGCCTCATTCAGGACTTTAGAGGCCTACATGATCCTGAAAAAATTCACTTAGAAAGCATGCACCAAATAACCCATCAATATGTTAGTTCCCTCAGGATTTTTCAAAATCTTTGTTTTTAAATTTACATTTTCCTTCAATTCCACTCTGCTGCAAGCATTGCTTTAAAAAGTAGCTACTAGAAGCAGGAATCTACTTAGACATCTATCTTAAACTCAAATTCATAGTTCACACACAGAGGTATGAAACTTTTTTTGCTAACAGTTAAAAAGTGGCCTGTGTTGTATACCTCCTCATTCCTGTCCCTTTCTAACCCTCAGGAAGCAAAATCAGTCATTGCTGGGATTGAACGTGAAGCTGCATCTCCGTTTGTGATGTCTGATCAGTAAAACTGAAGGCATTGAACCAGAAAATTATTTGGTCTTTAGGAATTGCACTATTTCCTTTCCAAAATGTCAGTTTACATGGGGCAATTGTAAATGCAGAAACATGGTCCCTGCGTGTTTTTCATGCAAAACATCTGTATGACTAAACTGTACATAACTCAGAAGCAAGAAGGTAATGACTTAATAAGAGCTGTTAACACAAATAAGGGGATTAAAAGCCAATTTTAGAGCAATTAATTAAATTGGGATTTCTATTATGGAGTAAAAAATTAATTGTGACATTGTAAAAAGAATACCTGAAATTAACCTCAGGAAAGGCACCATAATCTAATTTTAATTTGTAATTCTCCTTTAAAAATATAGAAGAAATACTGGATGGTTGTGGTTAAGCTTTTAGTCACACAGGTTCAATATATCTGAAGGCAGAACTTGCCATTAAGGGAGAGTAATTCCCATTTTCACTTTGTTACTCCTGCACTAGAGTGAAAATGGCCTGATCATGGGCGTAAAAACAATTTGCCAGAGCAAAGTGTAAATTAGGAACAGGATGAAAGTTTCTGTAATGTTATTGTGCTCTGATTCCGAGATGCTGCACGCCAGCAAGTAAAGACAAAGGTAAAACTGAAACAGCCTTTATACACTTAGTAACTCTATCATTTCATTCCATTGTGTTTTAGTTCTATAACTCAGATTTATCAAGAGTAGTCACAGTCCCTTGACAGGAGATAATATCACCATTATAACATATGGTAAGACTGAAATTGTGCTCATTCTTTATCTCTAAATATTTTGCTCCGGTCCTACCTCTAGCATTATGGTAAGACTGGGGGTTTGTTGATTTAGTTACATACTCAGGAGTGTGCTCTCCCTTTGAATGGTGCACATAACTTCCACTAATGGTACTGGCACTTGTGTGAGCATGTTGAGATGGGAATGCTCCCCTCCAGAAATTATACATGAAAATCCCTTAGGGAATAATATTTTCCACAACTGCACCATTACCCTATCAGAGACTAAATAGTTAGCATGCACAGTAATTAAGCAAGTACAACAGGCAAATTCAAATTTCAGGAGTCTGGGGTTTATTGTTACAGATGTTCTTCAGAGCAAAGTCTGCTCAGCAGTTCCTTGGGTCATAAATGTTTAATTTTTAATCTATTTCTTATCAGTTTTGTGTAATGCAAGCTCCTTGTAAATTGAAAGAATTTTTACAAGTGGGCTTTTTATGTCTTGGAAATTTAAAGTAATAGTGGTTGTTTAGCATTTTTCTTCTACAAACATCCTGCCTGATAGAAAAGTAGTGTCATGTTTAACTCTAAAAGTGAATTCATTTGCTTATGACTAGTGCTCTGAATCAAACAGTGAAAAATTAGTAGGTTTGGTTTTTTTTAAGGGACTCTAAGGGCTTGATTCCGTTCAGTCAATCATGTGACCTTAAAAATCTGTCCCATTTGGAAATGACCCTCAGCTCCCCAGTCTCACTGTGAAAATAAATGCTTTGAAAACGTCCTCCTATAGGGCTCTGAGGGCACACACCACCCTGAAGGATCAGATCTGCTGAGCAGGCACATCAAATGCACACTTCCTATTTATGTTGCTGTTTACAGATGGTAGTCTGTTTGCACAGATTGAATATTCTCCTGTGAAAACCACACAAGTTACTTTGCCAGTGCATTGTTGGACTTACTTTGGGTTACATCATTTATTTGCACGGAAGATATCTATTTAGTAGACTCAGGAACTCAAAACAATAGCTGTTTCAGGTGATATTTATCTTTTGTGACTCAAACAGCTGTCTCCTCTATTTGCATGATGATATAGTTTGTTAGCTAACAGGAGCTGATAAAAGGTAAACTGCTTTTTGAAAGACTGAAATATAATAACATAATGATTGTGGGGGAAAACTCCTGGTGATTTAAACATATTTACATTTTATCTTCTGCCATCTGCTCTAAGCCAGAAATATGCTCATCCACATCGTGTTGTGTGCTCCAGTCACTCAACCCACCAGACGGGAAATTACTGTCTTCAGCTTCACAGAGTTAAATATTCCTGTGGCCACTGCCTGACCCAGTACAGCTCTCTTTACATTGTGTTCAAGAAATAAATAAATACATACATACATTGAAAAAAAAATCTTAATTTTTAATCTATGGAGAGAGATAATCTGTTATATTTTGTATAATGTAGTTGGCCTTTAGTCAACAGTAGAACACAAATTATAACCTACAATTAAGTAATTATTCTTTGTTGGTCTAGATGGAATTCTGGGGAGAAAGGGCACAAGTATTTACTTATTCCTGCAAGGTCCTATAAAAAACAACCATGATGATAGAGTGCTAAGAAACCAACTGAATATTTCAGAAATGCCTGGGTACCTAGCTAAGTCACCTTGTTTTCCACAGGATTTAGATATATCACTAGTTCTGGTCCCACAATGGATGTTTTCCTGTGCCTTCATGTACCCAAATACCTGCATTTGTCAGTCCATTTACCCCAGTAGCTTTCAAAACAAATTTGGCAATTTTGAAATTCATGTCAAGCTGCAGCTCCAGATCTAGAAATACTATCTAGGACTTGACTAGTGAAACCTGTTCTTCAGGCTCATCCCTTTGTAATGAAGTTTGAAGGCAGCTGGGCTGGGTTGGAGCACAGCACAGGTGAGACCAAGCTGCTGGAAGGTGGGGCTTGCAGTGCACAGCCTGGGGCTCCCACATCTGGACATGGGAGAGGATGGGAGCATGTTGACCTTGTCTGGTACAACAGGTCTTTGGGGTTACCCCAAACTGAGTGCAGCACCCCTGGAGGTGCCTACAGCAGGGAGCTGAGGCACTTGGGCTGGGACAGCTCCCATGGGAAGGGGAGGGAGGGAGGACCAGAGCTCTGCCTGCTCTGCTCCTGTGGCTTTGAGTGTTGTGGATGTAAGATGAGGTGCTGGAGGGTTGGGCTTTTCCCTCCAGTCCATGCCGTGACTTCCACGTTATGAGAAGGACAATGCAGTCAAGCAGAGTGAGCAGAAGTGCACCCTGCTCCTGTGTGAAATGGATTCCAGCTTCAGCGCCCCACCTATTGCTTTCAATCAAATATATTGTTGGAAACTGAGCTATAATGACATTTTAATGTTCTCCAGTTATTAAAGTTAAACAGAGGGGAATAATTCTCATTGGTAATCCAAAGCATTCAAGAACAAGAACCACAGTATCAGAAGATTGGCAGAAAAATTAAAATATTTATATGTAATAAGTTGTGGAGGTTTTTTGTATTCTGGTTCTTGCCTATCTTCAGATTCTTTCAAGTGTCATTAACACTGGAAACTCCTGGGGAAGGGAAGGGAAGGGAAGGGAAGGGAAGGGAAGGGAAGGGAAGGGAAGGGAAGGGAAGGGAAGGGAAGGGAAGGGAAGGGAAGGGAAGGGAAGGGAAGGGAAGGGAAGGGAAGGGAAGGGAAGGGAAGGGAAGGGAAGGGAAGGGAAGGGAAGGGAAGGGAAGGGAAGGGAAGGGAAGGGAAGGGAAGGGAAGGGAAGGGAAGGGAAGGGAAGGGAAGGGAAGGGGAGTTGTTAGGTCAATAAGCAAAAAGCTCAAATTACATCACACTTTGTGGTAAAGGCACAAGAGATAGCAGAAGCCTCACCCATAGTTCCCTTGGAAAAGAATAAATGCTCCACACATTTGCATCAACGTGTGAGTTGGGGCCAGCTGATTTGCTGGCATAGATTTGCTGTGCCTGATGTTAGAAGTTTTGTTTTGCTTCATTTTTTCCCCTTCGTGGAAAATATTTTGATTTTTTTTCCAAAGTACCCCAGACTAAGAAAGGCAGGTAAACCCACAAATATTTAGTTGTTAGGATTGCCAAAAAACCCCAAATTTTCTTGCCTCTACAGAAAGTACTTTACTATTTTTTGAGGATAAAGGACCAATAAGAGAAATGTCATTCAGACAGATTACAAGGCAGAATCCATTACTACACAGAATACAGGAAGCATAAAGCACAAAGTGGCACATCTCAGCACACCTTTTTCCCTCTCTAGGTCTTGGATTTTTGCTGCCTCTAAATAGCAAATTTAAGTATTAAGGTTTTTGTTATGGAATATTTCCAATGAAATTTCAGACTTTTTTTGCTCTGGGAGATTGCAAATTCCTCCCCCCACACATATGCACAGATGCACAGATAGAATGGCTAATTCTACTTCAGTTTTATGTGCTTTTTATTCTGCCACTCAGAAGGGATCTGATTTCTTCCATTCCACTTCTACCCCCACATTTTTATGCAAACATTTTTCTAAATTCTCCTTTACACTCATTCCACTTGTTTTCTGCATCCCATTTAAGCTCTGCAACAAATTTAATCTCCTCACGCTATCAATATCCCCTGTGGTTTAATTCCTGCCTGTACTTTAGTGCAGCAGCCAAACCAACCTTCATCCTGCTGTGGCTACAGCTACCAGATGTGCAGTCTTTGCTTTCAGCTCAGATTTTCTGTTTCTTGGTTATGTCAGAACCTGTCCTAAAATACATTTGAACCATATATAAAACACCAAATCCTGTAGTATAAAATTTCTTAATTAACTGAAAAGCCTTTCCCCCCCTCTTTTTTTTTTTTCTCAGACAAAGGCTCGAATACAGATAATAGATCTCCTAGTAACACCTGGATGTCTTTTATGCAATTGAAGGCACACAGCTGGACTCAGAGCAATTCTTTGACTGATGGTAGTGGAAATATTGACTTTGGTAGTGAAAGATGAAAATACAATATACAATAACACAATACATCCTCTACTTTTAGAAGTGATTTTCAAGGCTAGATATTTAGTAACTGCTCTAAGAGATGTTTGTAGATCAATTTTTTTTGTTCTGTGTCCTTTGGGAAATGACCTTGCTGCTAAGAATGAAGAAGGCAGCATATGTGCTCCTTTAGACATACTGAAATAAAAGGAATACCCTCACACATAATGGTTTTTCTTCAGGGGTATTTCTGTAGAGCACTACAGCTCGTGTCTGTAAATCACACATTTATTACCAGTGTGGGTCACATCCTGCATCCACTCAAACAAACACAATTTTTCACTTCAGCAAAAGTTTTATCTGATCAGCTTAGGGCCAGGTTGTAAATGGTAACCAAGTGCATGAAAATGAACTCTGTGTGAGTGAGATATCTTGAACCTTCAATTCTCTCTTGCCTGGAAAATTTCTCAATGACTTCTGTAGGAATTCGATTCCACACTTGCAAAAATGCCAGAGAGAAAAACACTATTGTGTGAACAGAGCCTGCTTTTCTTTCACAAAAATGTTGATTATTTTAATGACAGTTTTCACAATTGAAGAGTATTTCCTATGCCGCTAAGAAATTCTTATCCTGGAGAATCTTCACTAAGGGTTACTAATCAAAACAACATCTTGCTGTTCTGTATTATGCTCTGATATTACTTCATATTACATATTACTCTTTTAACCCCTCTTGGGATTCCAGATTCATATATAACTTTTCAGACATATTTCTCTTACCAGCATTTTATATTTCTTCCTTCAAAATATATTTAATTTTTTTTTACATATCTTCTTACATATCAGGCTTCTGTATCACCATGATATTTGAAGAATATAATTTTTAAAAGGACTGAAATAGAAGTAGTTAACAGCTTGTTAACCCAAGACTAGTGAAAAAGACCTAGACCTGAATCGTGTATGACTTACAGCTAAGCAGTTTGCAGGTCTAAAATGTATCTGGGACCTAATCTCTTCAACAGTTTTTCTACAAGATAGAGTTCTGCTATCTTATAGAAGAGTAACGAATTTTGTTCATATCAGTAGTCCAAAGATTTCCATAGATGTTGGCAAAATTGGGGAAAAAAATCATCACACATGTTCTTTCTTATAGGAACTGCATTTTATCATTTCCTATAAGGAAATCAGAGGTAAATAGGTGATGTGTCAGTTAAGGGGCAAGGAATTCAACAGAGGCTCTGCATCACTGAAGCAAGGAGAGTCTGCAGAGCAGCCTGCTGGTCCCATGTGCCTCCCAAGGAGGGCAGAACCCTCTTTCCCCATCCACTGCCTTTGGTTGGGTCCTGGTTCTGTGGGCAGAGAGAACAAACTCTGTTGGGGGATGGTGCCTTCATCTGACCCGAAGCCTCGGCTCAAACTGCACTCTCTGTAAAGAGACTGATACTTCCCTAGGCAACTCCTGCCTCAAGGTGAGGTGAACTGCTGAAATGGAATGAAACACCAGAAATTCTGACAGGCTGTATTCAAACAAAGCTTAGTATTCTGTGTGTTAAAATGTCTTCACTGGGAAACTGTGGCAGCTGTCTAACATGAGTAGCTCATTACTTCAGTCCCCTCTGTCTTGCACGGCTGTTTTCTAGTGGGATAAGGTTTAGAAACAGGATGACTGAAGATGAAATCTTTGCATGCTCCATCCTCTTCAGAATTAGCTCAAAAGAGAAGCAAATAGTTTGGGGAAGGCAAGACATTAGGAAATAGAGCATGAAGGCACAAGTTGCTTGACATGGTAAAATCAAGGCTCTTCACTCAGGATATGACTCACCAAGCAAACCTTAGGTATCAATATTTCACCAGACTTTTTGAGATCTCTCTTACCGTGGTTTGGAAAGGCTTTTAGGGCATGATTCATCTATAAATATGGACATCTCTCTACAGCTCTGCTCTCAACAACCACTTGAAAGGAGATTGTGTGAGGTGGGGGTCAGTCTCCTCTCCTGGGTAACTAACAATAGGGAAAAGGGCCTCAAGTTTTGCCAAGGTTAGATATTAGAAAAAAATTATTCAGTGAGAGAGCAATTAAGCAGTGGAACCAGTTCTCAAGAACAGTGATGGAATCACCATCCCTGGAAGCATTCAAAAAACGAGTATATGGTTAAGTGGGTGTGGTGGTATTCTGTCAATTGTTGGACTTTTTGATCTTAGAAGTATTTTCCAGCCTTAATGAGCCTATGATGCAATGATCTGACTAATTACAATGACATAAATTTACCTCTTTTCTTCTCAATCACAAAGAAGAAAGCTGGTGTAGCTAGCTCAGACATAGATATTTCCTCTGTGGAAGTCTAGGTCTGGTCAAATAAATCCCCTCCAGAACATAACAAGCATCTGCACCTCACTGAATCAGAATATGAAACTTCTCTTGTGCTAAAAGGATATTTGCATTTGTACAATAGACTTGAATATAACAGCTTTATTTCATAGAAATAAGTAAAAGCATCACTTAAGAAAATGAGATGTATTTGGCAAAAAACAAGAAAAAATATTTATTTTTCATATAAAAATCTTTATTCTCTAGTCTAAGGTTATTCTTATAAAAAAAATTGGAAAACATTCATTCTGTGCTTGATTTATAATTTTTCAGGGGCATATTCTGACAATTTTCAGATGTCAATGGGGTTTCAAATACTTTCAGAATTAAATGCCAAATCTCTCACATCAATCAGGTTCTGTGTCCTTTACTCCTTCAGCTGATTTTAGGTTTGCACATAGACTTCCAATGGACAGCAAGTCAGAGATGCTGAGCACTGTGGTGATTAAAGGGAGTGGGAGCAGTTCTCAGGGCATTGAACAATACAGACAGAACATTATGTGCCTAATAGTAATATCTAAAGCTATTTTCACAAAGCAGATATCTTCACATCTCTTTCATTTTCCCTTCCCTTTTAGTTCCTTAAATATATTAGATATTAGGTCTTTCTTAATGCTGTGAGTCTATGCCTTCTTTTCACTGCACAGAATTACCTAACTCATGCAGAAATTATTTTCAAGTACATTTTTATCTTCACCTAACCCTTTTTCACAATATTTTTATTTTAAAAATGTTTGTGCTTAAACCACAACTATAATAAACAGATGCAAGCAGAAAAAATGTATCTTCAAAATACAGTTTTATTATGAAAAAAAAATCCTTTACATAGATACATATTCTGCTCAGTTTGATTATTTTTTTACATTGAATTATAGTTAAATACTGTCTACTAATAAACAGGGAGTTGGTCATGCTTTTACTTCATATATCCCCTTAGTCATAACTAATATTATTGAATTTCAGCAAGATAGATTTGTCATAGAAGTAAAATTGGAGAAGAAAAGAGAGAGAGGAGGAGGAAATCCAGTAATTCAAATTACTTTTTGGAACTGATTTTGCAGTGATAATATGTAATGGGTAGTAAACTATAACTACTGCACACACATGGTCATAAACTTACATTATGCAATCTATTTCTTCAGAAAAAACTATGTGTGTGAATATATGCAGTTACTGCATAATTTTATATATGCTGTAACAGTATCATATTTACAGCAATTTTTATAATCTATGGTTGTTAACTCCAGCAGGCCTGTTCATAAAAAAATAACTATAAGCCTACAGCAAATGTCGACCTATGTTCAGTTCATTTTGCCCATTTGAGCTGGCTGGATAGGTTACATGAGTTCACACTATAGTTAGTGGGGAGAGGCAGAGAGAGGTGTTTCAAGAAATGATTCATATCCCCAGAAGAGACACAGGAAAAATAGATGGGGTGAACAGCTTTCCTCTTGTGACTTTGCAGCCTGTGAATTAGCTTATAGGGAGCTGAATTTAGCTGAGAGAATTAACACTAAAAACAGAGGCACTCCAACAATGAGACAACAGATGTACAAATGAAAAATAAACATTTTCTTTATAAAAGGTTATCTCTTCCTTTTAGGTAATCTTGTGTTTCACAGTCTTTTTTGACGTTGCAGCTTGTGATGCTTTGGGCACTATCACCATAGTAACTAACTAGAAAACTATTATACCAATAGTTCAAAAGTCAAGATGGAAATTTTCCAGTATCATAGTTTACAAACATTTCTGTCCTTTTAGAGTACAGCTGAGAGGTTTTCATCAATTTCCACATGTTGCCTACAAATAAGAGAGCTAAAACATACTTTTCAAGCACAAATTAACTCAGATTACTTGCTTGCAGAGGTCTTCAAATAGGTTCAGTTGATGCTATACATTATTTATGTTCACATTTCTATTTTTGCAAGGAGATGTAATGATAGAACAAAGGGTAATAGCTTGAAACTAAAAGAGATTTAGATGAGATATGATGAAGAAATTCTTTACTGTGAGTGTGGTGAAACACTGGAAGAGGTTTCCTAAAGTGTGGATGTCCCATCACTGGAAGTGTTCAAAAACAGGCTGTTGGTCATTTGAGCAACCTGGTCTAGTGAAAAGTGCTCCTGCCCGTGGCAGGGAGTGGAAACTAGATGATCTTTGGCTTTCCATGAAACTCAAACCATTCTGAAATCTCCAGCTTTCTTGGGATAGAGGTAATTTCAATGACTGACAATGACCACCACACTTAGTAATAATTTTACCTTTTTTTCTCTAAATAAATATTATTGATCTGTTTTTTTATTCTTTTATTAATTTATTAATTTTTGATTTTTTTGTTTTTTTTTTTTAATTTTTGGTGATTTTGAGTGCCCCAGCATATCTAGTTTATTTAGAGATTTCTTCAAAGTTTCTGACTTTCAGGAAGGGTTGAATAAATAAAACTTATAGATTTGGTATTGTTTGGGTGTATTCTGTAAGTTTTTAAGGTTTCCTTGCTATGATAAATGAATTGATGGGATGAATCGAGGGGTTTTTTGGAATCTCTGTTTATGGATCTGTTTATTTTCCTCTCAAAGGCCGTGAAAATGTAAATCTTTAGACACCAGGCTCTGAAGTTTCATTATACCACTCATAAGCCTTCATACTGAGGCTTTGTATATGTGATTCCTGTTTTCTACCTGCATTAATAGATTACCTATTCAAAGTTGCCACATATTCACTTATTTTTGCATTCAGATTTTGCATGCTGAAATGAGCACCTGTCCATCAAAGTACACCTGCATTTAAATTATTCCTTATGAGGTTCAGAAGCCTAGATACAAACATGGCATCACTGTTCCCATTGGAAAAGGAGTCCAGCTCATGCATTTGCAGCAAATGAACCGGGAAAAGTATTTAATACAGGTACTGGTCACTCTGACCTTTCAGGATTCCGTTCAATGCATTAACACAGGATATGGAGTTTGCTTTTAGCTCTCAGAGTGGTCACATTAATCCTGGGCCACCATCCTGATAAACATCCACGGCACAGCCGTGACCACAGTGACTTTAAATAAAGATTCCAGTGTCTCTTTCCACAGTAACCAGCTGTGTCTTCCAGCATCCACAGCAGTAAAGAAACCCTGAGGGCTCCACAGTGTTTTCTTTTTACTTATTCAATTACATGGGCATGGATAAATACAGAATGAGTTTTACAGCAGACTGCAGCTTTTACAATGTCCAAAGGACATCTTATTATATGTTTAAAACTAGAAAATTCTCCAACAGCTGTCTGAAGGATATCCCAAGGACTCCAACACTTGAGATGAGCTACCAACATAGGGAAAAGATAAGGAATTTTATTTGGCTTCAGAGTCTTCTATCCTATTTGTTAAGAGAAATAAATAAAGTTGATTAATCAATACAATTTAACCTTTTTCCTCTAACTCTACTAAGGTTAAATATGATGGACAGTTCCTGTTGTACATGCATTCTTATTTTATTATCACATTAACTTGTCATCAACTATACTGTTATTTACTGGAGACTAATTAATCATTCATTGTCTTCTCATTAAAGCTTCATTTTGCTGCTATCTTTTTCCTTCCATTTGGAAACATGAATGTCATAGTTCAAATTCTTCTTTTATGGATTATTCTTACCATGTTCTAACAGAGAATTCAATAAACAAAGTACAGATTAATAAATTATGTTTGGATTTTCAAAGCACTTAAAGAAGGTGGGTGTTGCATTCCTAAGAACACCATGAAGAGTTTGTTTGTCTAACTCTCTGCTGAAAGCTTGAGTTCTTATTTTCTACGTAGGAAGTCTGCATAGGATGATGCTCTGCAGGACTGCAATTTTAACAGCAGTTTAGCTTGTGAAAATCTGCATCAACACATCAAGATGTAAAATAGGAAAATTCAGCTAAGTGACAAATCAAAAGTTTGTCACAGCAATGCATACTTGGCTGTGCCAGGCCTGGAGAGGAACCTATGGCAGGAGGGCACCTTGTCTCCTTTTCACTGGCATGCACACATCAGCCATAGGAGTGGTGCAAGGGAACATGAGAGCTGCATAAACATCAGAGCTCTACAAAAGCACAAATATGAATTTTGCTTGGATCCGGAGGATACACAGCACTGTCTCAGTTCAAGCAGTTCTAACTGGATTTGCTGGCCATGCATAAAGCCAGGTTTCCAGGTTTAACATACTTCACTACATGTACTAGCCTAAATTTGAACCAGCACTAAGACTTAGTATGGAGAGCTGGGTTCTTTATTACAGACATATGTTTTCAGTTATGGTTGAACTTTTCTCCTCCTCACACTAAAGTCCTAAAACATCTTGCTATGGCAGTAAATTTTTCAATCAGTGTTTATTAAAGGAGTGTGTGGACATTCTATATGATGTGAGCACTTCTCTTATTAAAGTTGTCATTTGTTGACAAATGGGATGCAATTATGGTATATGTAAGAACATTACAAGTTCTTCGTGCTGACAAGCCTAATTGCATAATTTCCTATACTTATTACCAAGCAAATCAGAGGGAACAGCAATGGTGGATTTGGATCAGCAAATAAGAAAATTGAAGAGACCTCATATAACTGATAATGGTAGAATGTGCATTATGAATAACTATTATGTAATGAAATATATTTGTTTGGGTTTTGTGGTACAAAGCAAGCCTCATAATGAGATGCAGATGGTTCAGGGTCATTTCACAACATAGCAACCCACATCTGAGGAGGAGTCTTGCAGGATTCTGGGTTGGCATCCAACAAAGCCTGATACAGACATCTTTTATTTTTTCTGATGAAAGAGAGCTGCAATAGTTCTTTATAGAATGCTCCATCTATTGACTTGAGGGTTTTGCACTTCAACAGGTTATTAAGAATAGTCTCTTATAAGCAGAAAATAAGTAAAAAAAAAGAGAAATGTTTAATGTTGAGATACAAAACCACCACACAGAGCACATTCCCCCACTGTCCTTAGAAAAACCTCAGAGGTCTTTATTTCCTAAATATATCTCAGACACATCACCAGACTCAGAAGTCACACACCAAATACTGGGCCATCAGTGTGTGTCACCACACCAACTGAGATTCAGGTTCTCTCCTTGGTTACACTGCAGTAAATCCAAAGCTATTCCAATGGTCTCAAGAAGTTCATATGGATGTCCATGAAGGAAGGAAATGGCTCTGGAGCCTGGCACTGGGTAAAACATGGAGTCACCACTTTCCAGACCTACAGAAGACAATACATCCTCTTGCTGTGCAGGCATAGTTTGCTGTGGTCATTACGGGAGATAGCCTTAAAAAATGTTTCGTTTAGTTTCCAAAAGTTAATTCCTAATTCATAAAAATATCTGTATGTGTGTCTCTGTGTTTTTAATTAGTGCAAAGTACTCAAATGTCTACTTGTTGGAAATCCAATATAGTATCTAAAAATTGGTCTAGCAGTTCCTGTGCCATCCAATTGTATTTGAAATCAATGTTGCAAAGATTTTCTGGACAACTCCAAGAGCTATGAGCTAAATTAAGTTCTGCAAATGCCAGCTTCCACAGAAGACAGTGAGAACTTCCATAGTAATTTTCCCAGAAGTCATACTGAGTTATATGCTCCTGAAAACTGATGGGCACATCTGCAAAAGGTTTTGTTTGGGTTTTGTAATAATCTGTGAGACTGAGTGTGCTGTTTTGGGAATGCTTGAGGAAACAGGTAGGTTTTTCATGTAGTCTTTTGTATGGCAAGTGGTCTTTGTCATTTCTTCACAGCAGGAAACTGGTGTAAGTGCTGCTTGATCCAGATAAGTGAAAATACTGTTTATTTTCCATAATGCCAAAAATAACTATTTTACCTGAGAAGTGAGTTTCTTAAGCAGTTTCATGATGAAATTTCAGACTGAAAATATTCAAATGTTAGCTGTTTTCATGTTTTAAAGGTATGTTGAAAATATATTTTTAATTAAAATTTGACTAATCATTGCCTATAAAAAATGCTAAGCATTAATTTTTCGTTCAGTATGACCTGTATAAGTATTGTATCTCCATAAAGCCACTATCATGTCAACAATATATGGCTATATGAAGAGTAATATTAACACTAGAAATATTACCAAAAAAACCCTTACTGGAAACAGCTCAGGTATTTTTGCTCTATTTGCACAACGCAAAAATAGCCTAAATACATTTTTAATGCAATCAGCTGAATTCCGTAAATCCAAATTGTGTGCTAACTGCTCATGCTGATTAGTGTGAAATATTAATTTGCACTAATCAGCTCCAGGCAGGGGAAGCATAATAAACTTGACACATACATTTCACGCTTTACAGTGTTGGAACTTGCCTGTAAACACTATCAGTGCTGTTAGTTATGTCACAGGGGCTGTGTACTCAAGGTGCACTTGGAAAAATTTCTTTAGCCCATGCTTCAACTGGATTAGTGTTGTGAAAATCCTGGTCTCTGAGAACTGGTGGTCTGCACCAGCTAAATGTTGTCAGAAGCATTTGTCTCTGCAGTGAGCTGGAGCATCTGATTCCTGCCCTGGCTGGTTCATGACTAAGTCATTTCCATTCACGTTACCTCTGCTCTCAGCGTACCAGGGTGAGATTAGACTGCACAAACCAGTGCCTTCCTGCTTCCTTTCCATCTGAAACATGTGCATATAGCAACAAAATAAAACTGTGTCACTAGGCCTAAAGAAATACACCAGCTATTAGACAAACACACAGGGGAACAGCAACATCAGGTTTCATATATATTATGTCTGAGGGTTGCTTTTGCAGCCCATCTTACTCCTCTGCAGAATGGTGCTTGTAATTCCTGAATTCATGGGTTAACATTACCCTCAATAAGCATCTGATTTAGCAAGGACACCCTCCCCAGATGCTATTTTATGCCATAAACCCATCATGTGATGTGATAAACAGGGCCTTTTCTCTCTAATACGTGACTAAATATGTAGTACCTTAGAAGCTGGGTCACAGTGAAAGTGAGAGTCTGACAGAAGGCTGCAGGGGAAAAAATTCTATTTATGTGTACTTAAGACAATCATGTGCATGAGTGAGAAGGGATAATCTGTGCAGACAAATCTGTTGCTCACTGCTGCCTGGGTTGTCCATGCTCCATCTTTCCTACTCTGTGCACTGCTCACAAGGGTCTGGCTGAGTTTGCAACCCTGCCAAGTGTAAGGGAGAGACATGAATGAAAGCACATACGGTGAAAGTCACCATTTGGTTGAACAGTAAAATTGCAAAGGCCTGTAATCCTGCTGGATTTTCACTGACCTCTGCCCTCCTATATTTTACTCTTCCTTTTTACTATAAATTACTCCAGGACACAGCTATGTGGATGCTGTACCCCAAGCCAGATTAGATTGTCTGTCTGAAATGTGGGTCACCCAGCTGTTAATGGAGAAGAGAGCATTCCTCATGTTAAGTGGGGAAATTTGAAATATTTGTGCTGTGTTTACATGTGATTAAAATGACCTAATAAAACAACATAATTATCTCATGTGTTCTGCTCCCCAGGGCAGGCAGAGCTAAGCATACTGCTGAGCACAAAGCACATTGCTCACCACAAAGCTCATGACAAGCTCATTAACCCCAGTGAAACAAGTAACCACCATTTACACATAACCAGATACACATTTGGTGTGATATGCTCTCAACAATATCCATTTGATTACAGCCATTTATGTTTTCTAGAGGCAAATGTAATTTGCCTCTTCACAAGAAAGGGCATTTGGAACTTGAAACGGGTTTATACGTCAAAGAAAATTAAAAGAATCATTGGTCATTATATGGGTACAGATTGTACCCATAAATGGGTACAATCTTACGTGCATTTTTACATAAACATAAAAAATGTTCAGTTTGGAGCATTTTTTTAAATCCTTTAATAATTTGTGAACAGACTACAACACTCTCTTAAAAATCTTTGGTGTAACCATTTATCTGTGTATTTCACTCTTCAGTATTGGACTACTAAATGTAATCAAAAGGTGAAGTACTTACTAGATTTTGTTTTACTAGGTGTGTTTAGCCTTAGTGAACACAACTCCAGTCTTATTTTTCCCAACTATGTCAAGTTTCATAAATTGTGACAAAGTCAGATGGATGGATCATTTTTAAGAATACTACTCTTGCAGCTTTCATCTTTCCTCACACAAGTAAATCCCACTTAAGACCCTGACAGCTGGGGGTGTAGGTAGAGGAAAGAGGAAAGAAAAAAGGATGACTCAGATCCTGGCCCTTAAAGCATTTTTACCTCTGCACTAGGGAGAATTCCATTTTTGGAGAAATGTAATATTTCAGTCCTGACCACTCATAATTCAGTATATCTTCCTAATATCTCACATACCTCTGTCAGAAATCAGCTTGTGTGATTATATCCAGAGAAGCTTCAATTCTCTTTGTAGTTTCAACTTATCACTTCTATATATAGATATATTCTTCCTTTTTAATTCTGACTCTCATTAACTAAATACTTTCTCTCTTCACAGCTATTCTAGTACATTTTATCTTTCTCCTTCTCTTTTATTCTTAATGGGGGGAGCAAGTGCTCATCTGAACAGAATTTCAAGACTTTTCTAATATTTGATATATTCTTATTTACTAAATTAACATTAAGTGAATTAGAAAACATTCAGCTACTTTGAATTTTAAGCTCTTTCCCTTGTTTGCTGTGGGAATAAAGAAACAAAATTTTTCAGTTTGGTGTTTTAAATCACAGTGTGTAAGAATATGTTATTTGTCTTTATTAATGCATTTGCACACGTTATAACCAAGGGAAAAGATAAACAATATATCATAAAAACTTCACTGAAATACACAATTGAACCTTCTTCCTTAAGTTTATTACTATTCATAGGACTGTCTTCATTGTTTTAGATTCTGTACAAACACTTAGGAAGAGACAGCAATTACTCCAAAGCACTTGTAATCACACTTACGTGCCGTTAATTAATTAAATTAAATCAAGAAGAAATAATTGTAAAATAATTTAGATTAATCCACTAAGGCTTTGCATCATTTTAACTTCATTTGTTCAAAAAAGAAATGTGGTGGTGCTGATGTAGATTGTGTTTAAAAATAGGACATCATTATACAAGATAAGGGTCCTGGAAAACTCCACATTTGTGTATTGCATACAGTAAAGGAAGAGCAAAATGGGTGTCTGAGGCCTCAACCATTTAAACATCTTGCCTAAAGAAGGCAAAAGAAGCTCAAAGCAAAGAACAATGGAAAGAATCCCAAAACAGGAAATATCTGTTACAGACATTAGAAATGCAGTAGATCATCCAGGTGCAGTCACACACTGACCAGGAAGGAATATTAGGCTTTGTTGCAGAGAATAACAAATCCCCAAAGCATTCAGCTTGATATGCAGCTGCAGAGCACAAGACAAACAAAAATTATTCCAGCAATAAAAAAATACAATAGAAATCAAAGGATATAGTTCTGCTTCTAAAAATAACACTGCTCATTAGACTTCACCTAACAGGCAATATGCAGGCTACTGACTGTGGTTTAGAGGTGATGTGCATATAAACTACACCAGTGCCTGAAGGCATGCAGTGTTTGGCAGGAGGAATACAAAGTTTGGTGTTTATTAGCACCAGAATTAGAGAACAAAAGCCTGAAAATGCATCAAACGAATAAAATTATTTCTTAAATATTCCCTTTTTGTGGAAAGTTATGGAGTACACAACAGAAGGTAGGAACTGAATGTAGCAAAGACAAGGGAGGTAGCTTCATTTAACAGAAGCTTCTGAGACTACTGGAAAAATTGGCTTTACAGGCTGAAAAATGAACACACAAAGCCCTTACATGAAAGCAGGATTTAGATCTTGCTCAGTGTTTTTCCTAGTTCATAGCAGTCTTCTTTCAACAAAGGAAATCAATGAATTGGGTTTTCACATATAGGAAAAGACCCATTTCTGGGAGTGAGTATCCAAAGTAAGAGCACAATGAGGTGGGGAGAGGGGGATGAAAGGAGACTCTCCATGACCTCTCCACTGTGAGGGGTCCAGCAGCTGCAGGGAAGGGGCAGCTCCGTGGGCAGGAAGCAGCAGGGCTCCAAGCCCAGCCTCCAAGGGACAAGGTCTAAACTCACAGCCCTGCCTAGTTTCTTCCTCTTGAATGCCCAAACACTAGTGATGGGCTTGATGCCACAATACTGCTCATTGTGAGTTAAAAAAGAAAAAAAAACAAAAACACAACACAAAAAATAAACAGTAAGATCTTGCCCAGTAGCTGAAAAATTTGCAGGACATGCATAAACCTTTGCCAAGGAGGCAGAAATAGAATGTAGGTCTTTCTTCTGATGCAGGAGAGAAGTCTAAGAGTAGGCAAATCCTTTCCTCTAAAGGCTTGTGGGATGAAACAAATTCCCATAAAGTAATCATAAGTCTGTTTCCAGTAGATAGGGAAAGTAAAATACAGGAAATTTTACCAGAGTCAAAACATCACATAAAGAAAGAAGAAATGCTACTGATGCTAGAAGAAAAAGGGTAAAGAGAGGAGGGTCATGACTTTCCAGATGTACAAGAAAATTAATCTACAATCCAGCTTCTCTGAAAGGGAAATGAAAGCCCTTTCTGTTCTACTGGCCTGATCTTCTTGTGAGATGAGTTGAGTCAATTAGACACAATGCAAGAGAAATACCAGATTATTGTTGCCATATGAAAAGCTAACTTTCCCTCTGTGACTGGTCTCTGCAAGCCAAAATTCATCAAAGGACTGAGTGAATTTGAAGTTTGACACAGCTGGAATGAAAATCTCATCCAAGGCTTCAAAAAGAGTAGTCTAAATATAGGTTCTTAAATATATGTAACCTGTTTTTGAAAAATGTGAAGTTCTGTCAGCTCCTATGTGAAAATCAGGCCAAGTCTACTTCATAGCTTCAATAGATACTGAGATTTTGGATAAATCCCCTAAAACCAGCAGAAATAGTTCTGATACAAGGATTGGTGCTTGTGAACTTGTGAGCTACTGAAAAGCCTTGGCTCTGTCTTGGCCCATGCTCTGGCAGTCAGTATGCTGAGTCTGGTCTTGTATTATTTGGAAAACAGGAAATGAAAAGGAAATTTCAGAAAGAGGATTTCCTCAAGGAAGGGAGATTCTGCAGGGTGTGGGAGGCAGATTCTTCAAGAGCTGTTTGAGCTAATGCTAAATTTAAGAAAATGGAGATATGACAGCTAAGATTGAAAATTAAAATATAATTTATATACACTCCATTAATTAAATGATAAAAGTTGAAATAAATCAAGCCTATTACAAACAAATTAGCATTAAATAATTAGTGCTTATAACCCCAATGCCACTTCAAATAAGAAAAGGTAGCTCATGTTTCAGCTTTAGATTATCTGCATACACAGAATTAATTTCTAAATGATAGACCAGATTGTCTTTGCTGCATCATTAAAATCCACTGGCTTTGTTGTGCACAAACAGTGCATTTTGAGCTTTGACTAGAGGTTGCTATTTTTACACTCTGTGTTAGGTGTATTTTATTTCTCTAAATTCTAATTTGTGGTTGCCTTTGTTTATAAAATACAGTGAATGACACATCTTTTTTAAAGTAGCCAAATTTGATATTTCAACCTTGTTCTGCAATGAGATTTCTATTTGTGGAATATGTTTGGGGATCCCATTTCTACCTGCCTTACCTTTTCACTCAATAAATAGCTAGGAAAAATTTTAGGTTACACAAATCTAGAATAGCATTCTTTTAAATGTTTTATCAGCTCTCTAATGATATTCACAGGGCTTTGCTTTAGAATTCACCAGAAACTCATCAGGGCACACAGCCAGGACTGAATGTTTCTATATGCTTAATAAATGCAGTTATTTGTAACCCAGAAGTACATGTGTATTTATATTGCTTCTGCTAGAGAGAGAAAAACAGACACAATAGAATTCAATAGTGTCCTCAACTTTAGATCTGTATTTCCAGTGAAGTCAATGGATCCCCCAAGGTTCTTAAAATAAAATTAAAAAAAAAAAAATGCTGGAATGATTTCAAGCTCCTAAAAACCCAATCTTAATATTTAAAGAGATCTCATAATTTCTATATTCAGAAAAAAATTACTATAGGAGAAAATTATCCAGGCAGAACACGTTCTTAAATACTTAAATGCCGGTCTATTTTTTATAATTGTTGACTGAGTGCTGGGAAAATGCATCTATTGCTAAAAATAGACCTAAATAAAATATGTAGGAATAAATTTGACTTCCAATGACAGGTGCATTTCCATAAACACGGCTCCATTGAGGGAATGCACCTAAAACTGGGAGACTTATTTATGATTCCTTCAGCTTCATTTGCATACTACTGTATCAGCTCTGTGTGTTCCTGTTAGCCAAAACTACATGGCATTTTAGTCTGATTTGGAGGCCTGTAGTGGAAAAAGCCAAATTCAAATTTTACCACCCGTGAATTTTCCTTTAGGATATATTTATGTACCTTGCTCTCCTGAATTGCATGGAATTCAGCAATTAAAAATATAAAGAATTATGGCTTCACCACTGTGAAAATTACTTTCCTTTGCTGCTGAACATCCAGTACCTAACTTCATGAAAACAAATGTGTAGAGTGGTGAGCTGGGTTTTAAATATATCCACAGCTGGGAGGTTCAAATAATTTCTGGAAAACTGGATCTAGAAGTTTTGATACCCCCTGTCCCTTGCAGTAAAATTTTCTTCTTAATTTAACATGAAATTTCTTGTATTTTAGTGGATGCCCATTACGTCTGAGCACCACTGGGAAAATTCTGGCTCTGTCTTCTTTCTTCTGGCCCAGCAGGTATTGACAAGGATAAGGTTCCCTGTGGATAAGGTCCCCTGGCCTTCTGTCCTCCAAGATGGGCAGCCACAGCTCTCCTAGCTTTCCCTTAAGACTCTCCAGATCCTTAAACATTTTTGTGAACCTGTGCTGGACTCACTTCTCCATGCCCTTGTCTCTCCTGTACTGAGGAACCCAGTACTGGGCCAAGCACTCCAGATTATTAATTCCAGTGCTGAGCACAGGACAAGGACCACGTCCTTCATCCTGCTGACAGTGCTCTTCCTGAGGCAGCCCAGGAGGCTGCTGGCTGCTCTGCTGCAAGGGAACATTGATGGAACATTCAGCTCTTGTCCACCAGGACCTGCTTTCCTGACAAGTGGCTCCCAGGTGTGTGAGGGTTTTATTCCCCATCCAGGTGTGCAAGGCTTTTCCTCTCCTGGATCAGGCTGTTAGCATTTCCTTTTGCTGAATTTCATGAGGTTCCTGTTCCATTTCTCCATCCCTTCCAGGTCTGTCTGAATGGCAGCACAGTTATCTGGTATATTACCATTTCTAGTTGGATAATTTCAGATGGGTACTTTTGCTGAAGGTCTCTATTCCAGCACTATCTCATAGTTCTGCACCTGCATGCAGACTTCTCTGTTTGTTCTTTTTTGCTGCACATGTATTTCCCAGAAAAAGAGTGAGGATTTCCCCTTATAATGCTCTGATGTTGGCACGTTTTCATTTGTGTCTATATGGTCACAGTGGGCTGCCTTCTATCCTTTTATTTTGATTTTGTGGTCTGTCCTTCCACATCAGCCAGTCCACCACTCCCCCACTGGATTGTGTGTTATCATCTCCTTCCCCCACCATTCCTGGTTTAAGGCTGTCCCCAGTGGGTTGACCAGCGTGTTAACAACAAAATCTTTGCTTCACTTGGTCAAGTCTATCCTACCTCTTGCTAGCAGCTCTCAGCCATCAAAAAGGACTGTGGCTTTGTAAAGTAAATTCCTGTTTCCAACACCAGATGTTCAACCAGTTGTTGGTTCTCAGGGTCCACAAATGACAGATGTGCATGAATAATCTGAGTAACTCTGCTGTCTAATTGCAGTGCTGTCACAGGGCATAGGCTGATCCCTGAAGAAGACCAGGGTGCTGGGAGTCTCAATACATCATTTGGGGCTGAATCCACACTGGTTGTAATAGAAAGACAGTCTTTGCAAGCAGAGTCCTTCTTTGAAAGTTTTAATGAGCCTACCAGGGAGGAAAAAGGTGCTCCTGATAATTTTACCTGTTTAAGATGGTACATACATTTGGTGGCTTCATGAATATGTGATGAACAAATAATTTTTTAAAAGTGAAACAGTCTTGACGGTCTTGATTCCTAAAGACAAAACTTCATAAATAGGTCAAAAGCAAACATGATTGCAAATGTGCTAATTTTTAAAGAAATCCTCATTTCAAGCCCACTATTTAAAACTCATTTAAACTTTGCTAATGATTGTGAATTTTTTTTCTTATTCTTAATATTATTCCTAATCTGAGTGTAATTGAAATAGCAAAACAGCTGTGGAACTTCAAAATGTTTTCAGTCATTATCTTTTTTATCAAAGTCGTTGCAAGCAGGTTCTCTTTCTCTTTGTGGCTAATCTTCATTGATTGGGGATGAACAAGCAGCAGTAAATTCCCAAGTGACTGTATTTGACTAGAAATTGCAATTACTTGATGCCTAGTAATATGCATTTCAAATGTGTTTGGCATGCTTTCAATATTCATTGATTACCATTATCAGCTCAACAAATTAAAATGCATCCACAGGTATGAGAGAATATAGGAAAATACTGGTTGAAATCCTGGTTGTAGAGAAACCATTGGCTTTGCCATTGACTTTTGGAAACACAATCAATGCTCAGGTGTTGGGTCTCTATTGATTGGATATTTTCCTTCTCTTTAGGAAGGAAAAGAAAAAAGTCTACCTTAATTTATTATTATTTCAGTAGTGTGAGCATATTACTTCTGATTTTGAAGCTTTTCCAATAACCTTATGGTAAATATGTATAAATACTACCCCTATTGGCCTGCAGTATTCCTAAATACTCTTAGACACCATTTCTACCACAGGCTTTAATGTAAAATTTCTATATTATATATCCAATTAGCAGATGAAGCAGTCTTCCCTAAAGCAAAGAACCTAAAGAATTAAAACCTGTGCTGGCTTTCTGCTTGCCAGTCTTGGGAAAGTGAGCTCTCCTTTGTAACACAGCTGCCTGAGAAAATGTTCCCACCCCATGGACACCTGGGCAATGAGAAAGAGATGCCCTTCACACAAAACAGTGAAATCTGTGCCTTTAAATGTTGTGCTGCAGAACACAAACATTTATAAATTGATCGATTGTTATAAACGATACTCTGACGTGAAGAGCATTAAGTTGGGATAAACACAAGTTCAAGACTGACTTTAATCACTTAAGCAAACCTCCAGCATTGGAAACTAAAATCAATTGAGAATTTCTAAAAACTTAGGCTTGGATTCATCTTCTCTGAATGCAGAGGGCTCTGCTGAGACATCTAATCAACTGAGCTGCTCACTCCAGGATGCTTTCCAGCCAGCAGAGACCGAGCCGTGGAACCTCAGGCTGACTCATCACAATTCAAAATCCCTGAAAATATCCACTCTGCTCTACTCCTTTCAGAGGAAACTGAGGATGGCTTGCTTAATTAGGCATGTTTCTATCATAGATGCCTCAAGTCAGAGTTCCCTGGTTTATTAGTGAATAAACTCTGAGCTTCTTGTCTGAATTGGTCGGTTTAGCAAACAACAATAGATCATCAGCTGGTCTGACAAAAGATCTGATCCTTTGGTAACCAAACTGGAACACACTGGGATGTGTCTCTTGCAACCAACCAACAAATTTCTTGTAGAGAAATCTACAGTGATGGAATTTATTTTTTTTTCAAATAGAAAATTCTCTGTCAGCTCTATAACAAGAATTAAAACCAGATATTCAAGTTGTTAATTCCTATTAGAATCAGTAGATTCAGGTAGCAAAAATAAAATTAGGAATGCAGTAACTTTGCATATATAGTCCTAAACAAAAGATAAAAGCATCTGCTTCAGTCACACCTGAATTTCAACCCAGAAAAATGTCATATTACTCTTTGAACATAAGCCTGGAATCCACACTGGTGTTTTTGGCTAGTTGCTGTATTATGCTGCTGTCTGGCTGAGTTTACATAAGAACATATTGATTTTCTCTTCTCCCTTCTCCTGCATCTCTCCCCCTCCAATACAAACAGCATGGGAGATTCAGCACTTCACACACAAAAAAAAAAAATTAAAAAAAAAACAAAAAACAAAAAAGAGGACATAGGAGTGGACCGGCTCCTGGCTCATACACAGGGAAAATCTTTTTGTTTTCTGACAGGACATTCTGGAAACATCTACTTTTATTTTTTGGCTTTTTTAATGACAAAAACAAGCTCATTCTGAGCCTGTTAAATCATTTCAGTTTCAGGCCACTGACAAGTTACATTTTTCTAGTGCCCCATGTTGTCAGTCTTGTTCATCTCAAGAGAGAGTTAAGAGTAAATATTACCTGGCGTCTCATATGGATACCAGTCAAACTTTTTAAAAAGAAGGGGGATTTGTGCAAGTGTGGGAATGTTTTTTTCCAGGAAATTTGAGTGTATGGTTGGATTCACTTAACTGTGGGCCATTTTATTAACCCACATCATTGTTGCTATTGCAATATCTGTCTCACTGTGGCAGTATTTAAAGTTTATAGTCAGTCTCATTTTGCAAGGCCCTGTGAATGAGCTGTGCTTCACCAAAATGATGTCATCTGGAAATTAGAATCTAATTTAATGTTTTATATTATCGTTTAGATTCCCTTTAATGAATGAAGTGCCATCAAATTGTCCATTGCAAGAGATTGACACCCCTGGATGAAAAAATAAAACCAGTTATCTTCTACACAGGGGCTACCTCCCATCTGCTGACAGAAAGGAGGCAAAGATGGAGAAGCTAAATGAAATATGGTGGTTACTTTCTTGGTCAAATGGAGAGCAAGGACAGGTGCTTTCCTAAAGAAATGTCTGGTCCACAATCAGATTCCTTATTGGGATACAATATAAGAGCACTGGCCAGTGAATTGATCGTCCACTTAACCTAAAAGAAAATATAAAATGCTATGTTTTCCTGTTTCTCTCTAAAAAAAGTGAAAGTCTGACACTTTATCCTGTGAACACACACACACACATACCCCCTAAGTGTCATGATAAATCTTTGCTGTAAGGTGATAAAAAACTTATAAAGGTCATGCAAGGGTAAGGTCAACTTCTATTGCTTTTGGCTGATTTTTTGATTACCTTTGGTTTGATTCTGTATACTTCTTTGGTCTTTTTTGTTTTAAGTTGCAAGAAGTCTTGAGGCAGATTGCTTACAATTCATGAAGGTAGACATGAAAAAAATCTTACAAATGTCTATTCTCTTAACATTGCTCATTTCTGAAGATATTGGAAATACAGTTATGTCTGGATAATCCTGACACTTCATAGTGAACAAAGTAAGCCTTCATTTTATTTACCTCTGAGCTGACACTCAGGTCAAGCTGAGGATTATGCTTCCAACTTTCCAAAACAATCCCTCTTGTAGCCAAATTTGGAGATGTTTCCCAAGGATATTCCCACTGAATGCAACAGAACTATGCAGCAAGTGCTGCAAACTATGAGCAGAGGAGTAGGAGATTGACACATAGAGTGAAGGAAAGAAGGAAAATCTACCCTGAATTTCCAAACAGGGTGATGAGCTCATGGCTGCTCTTCCTCCCAGGTCCTGGCAGCACTCCACGTGCAGCACAGACAGACATGCAGGAGGCAGAAGAGAATAGGTTTTACCCAGAAATAAAAACAGAAGGAAAGATTGCAATCTCCATAGATGCAATAACACAAACAATTAAGTATATATGCAGCACTGGTCTTTAGCTGAGTTTGAAAGAGAAATTCCATGGAGTGTGACAGCTGGCCACGATTTCTGTGTGGGTGTAGTTAAAGTCAAACACCTTACAACTTTCCTGGTTTCAAGAAAGGGGCAAATTGTAACTACCTGGAGCTTCCCTCTGCTTCCTTGCTGACTCTGTTTTGCTTGCCTTAGAGCTTGGCAGCATATAATCTTGTAATTCCACCTGTAGTTCCTGAGCTGTTGGTGCAGAGCATCCTGTATGACATTCCCTGGCAATGTCCCCAGAATTCAGCTTTATTACTCATTCTGGCTTGCCACAAGGCTTCTGTTTCTGAAGCTTCCTGCTTCAGTGTCTACCAGACAAAGAAATAAATTTGAGACAGAAAGTAGGTAAGATAAGGATGGTGGTTTTCTGCAAAGAAAAATTCACCATGATTCCTATGAAAATTTTGGTACCATAAAAGTTCTGACATTGATAATGCACTGATATAAATTCAGACCTTTCTTTATAAGAAAAGAACCTACAACAGGAGCTCCCATGTATATTGAAGATTCTGGTAATTAACTGAGCTTTACCATGTGGCTTATTATAATAGCACTTAGAGTATTTCTACATCACACAACATCATGCCATGAAGAGATACCCCAGTGATCTATAAAACAGCCCTACTGAGAAACTAATTAGTCAAGGCAGAGCTCTGTGTTAATTCTACTCTGCTGCTCCTGGTATTACACTAGCTCACACAGAAAGAGAAATAAAAGGCAAACTGAGAGGAAATAACTGGCCTGGGGATACAGAGGGTGGGATCCATCTCACCTGACTTTAGAAATCAACAATGTAGACATTTAAACTCCAGCTAGCCCCTGGGGCTCCATGTATAGTCACTGGAGATAAATACGCCCTTTTAGGGTGCCAATCATCTGCCCTATTTCAGACATCTAATTTAGGAGAGGATGAATTGCCCCCTGGATTCTATTGACTAGTTCTTCACTGACTATCCACTGAGCCAGAAGCCAGATGCTGATGTCTTCAGCACAGGCATCTGCATTTAGTCAATATATTTCCACCTGCAAAGTTGGGAATAGCACATTTCTTTTATTCCCAGGCCTGTACATTGTTCTGTAGATCATATCACCACTTTGGTAACTCTCCTAGTAGCAGAGACACTTGAAATTATGCTGTGTGATACCTGCAGATTGATCAATTATAATAAATTGAAGTTTATTTAAAAACCTTACATATTAAAAATAGGAAAAATAATTTTAGTATCAAAATCCAGGGTTACAACTGCATCCTTATGGTCAACATCACAGTGGATTAATACTTTAAAATTTTGATTCAGCTTAGAAAACAGAGTCACAGTAATGCAGTTATAGTGTCAGGACAGGGCTTGTAAAAAAGGAGCTCTGGGGTAAGAACACACAGCATTGTGCATATTGTCCAGTCATGAACAGTGTGATGAGAGGCACATTCCTGTGTGCAGTAGGAAATCCATTTCCTCTGCATGTGAATAAGTGCTGAAAACTCAGCAAGTGTGGGCCGTGTTATGTGAATAAGAACCACAGGATGAATGAAAATGTGTCTGTGGTGTCCCAGCTCCAATTTGCTGCAGGTAATTCAAAGTACCAATCAAAAGATGAAGGAAGAATACAAGAATATTGTAGAAAGTACAGTGTTTGATTAATAAATGCACCAAGAAGAGGCTTGGCTGCAGATTCAGGCAAATAAATTGGTTTCCTACCAGGTCAGTGTGTCCCTGTCAGCTGTGTCTTCATTCCCAGCAGGATCAGCTGAGACCTGGTCCCAGCACAGACAGAGCACTCAGCTGGGCTGGGCTCACAGTCAGAGGTGTCTCCTGGGCTGGGTGAACTGGGGAGCAGCTCCCCAGGCCCTCTTGGCACTGCTGGGAGCTCAGATGCCTAACTCAGGTGTAGACTCACAGCAGAAACTTCTGCCTTTAACTCTCAGCACAAAGCTCAACTCAACAGCACTTAACACTTACACCATCTCCCTGCCTCTGCCACGGTGTTCCTTTGGGATTAGAGTCAGCTGTTAACATTTTTTCTGGGTATGATTTTCAAAAATTCAGAAGACTGAAGCACATGCATAGATGACTAGAATGCAGATTGTCTATTTAATACTATTGCCCCTGAGAAATTATAGGCTAGGTGTCTAAAGTTGGTCATCAAAAATTAGTGTAGGATTTTGACAGCTTTGTCTATAATTTATCTTTTCTTCAGTTCTCCATCTGTAAAATGATGGTAATAATATGCTTAATTGCTAGGGCTGCTGTGAATATAAATTCATGATGTTTGTGAAGAACTGACAAATTGCAGAAAGAGCACCATAAAAACCACATGAGGAACTTAATAACAATGTATTCAGCTGAGGCTTTAGATTGTGATTAATAGAGCCTGGAGCCATACATTGAAGAAAGGAGCTAAAAAGAACTATTTAATAATTATCCATACAGAGAAATAAAAATAATAGATGACCGTGCAATTAAAGTCTGGAGCAAAACACATATGCACAGGGAGCTATAGGAAGGTGACAGATGAAATTTCTGATGTTTACAGAGCAATATCAGGAAAATGAAGACATAAAAATATCTCTAACTGTAGGGCAAAGGCTGGATACTTCTTCTTGCTGCCTACAAGATTGGGCCTATGAAAGAGCTTCAGGTACCAGCAGGTCCTTTTTAGGATCCAGATTTATGTAAGAAAACACCTTTCTCTTCACTTTTCACTTTTGCGTTCCCTTTTGTGCTCCTTTCAGAGTTACTTTACCCCAGGGTAGTCTCCGGTCTGGTTTAATTCAAGCCCCTACAAACTGCAGGGCTGGCAGAACTGGGGAGGAGATGTGGGGTGAGCAGAACCATGCACTGGGTGAGAAGGAGCATCCTGAAGGGAGGGGACACAAGGACAAGGGAGAACAGGACCCACAAAAGCCAGCAAGCAGAGAAAAGGCCATTTAAAAGGCCCTGCAAGCAGATGACTCTCCAGTCAAGGTCCAGCTTTTTAAAAAGCCCCTGAGAAAGACAGGTGGTTCATGCAGAAAGCAGTCTGCATTTTAATCTTTTTTCCCTTTCCCAAACATGGCACGAAAGTGCTATCCTCAGCGATAAAAGCTCCCCTGAGACTCCACCTCGCTTTCCAGCCCTTGAGTACTGACTTCCCCTGGTGTGAAGGAAGGTTGAAGTGCCAGCTGTTAGAAGAAATAATTATTACAGCACTTCCTGCAAGCACTTCAGATTCCAAAGAGGAGAAGAAAAAGCTACCTGATTCCACAGTTGTTTTTTTTTAAATTTGCTTTTGCATTTTTATTTTTTCCCTTACTCCCTTAACAACCTTTGTCTGTAGTCAGTGAATAAGCTTTTGCCCTGAGGATTCAACATGTTGCTAAGGGCTGTCATTACAGTGAGCACATTTCTCTAAGTCATATTCACAGAGTCATTTCAAAAGCAGCACAGGCTAACCCTTTCCCATTACAGACATGGAAATTCTCTCACAATTAAACCCAGTCCACACCTTCTAAGCATTTAGAATGACGTGGGTGACTAGGAAATGTTAAGAAATGTGTCTTCACTCGAGATTACAGAATACAAAGGCAAGAGCTGGAATGTGCTTTGCCATTGTTCACCGCCCGCTTGCTGCTCAGAGCTAATTGCACAGAAAGGAACCATCATTTACTGCTCTGGCTATGCACCATTCCCTCCCACACATCAGCCCCTGCCTTGTCCTGATGTCAGTGGTCTGTCACTGGCACTGTGGGCATCTACACACGTTGTTATCCTGCCTCTCACCCTGCAGGTCCACATGGACTGGTGCTGATCATCTCTGAAATAACACCTATGAGCACTGGTTTTACAATGGGCTGAAACCAGAATTAATAAACCTGCTTCAGTTGCTCTCTATTATCCTTCCAAAACCTGATTAAAGCCTGTTTGAATGGCGCTGTGTTTTCTCCTGTTGTTACTTCATTTCATTTTGTAAAATGTTGGCACTCTGAGTAAAAATATAATTAGAATGTGGCATAGAGGCTGATAGCTTTGATCCCACCTAGCTCAGTAAAAAAGACAAAACAGGCACATTTAATCCACTATTTGTTCAGTTAAAATGTGCTAGTTTTAAACTATGCACTTTCCAGGGACTGAATGAATATATGAGGAATGCCAAAAATTAATGTATGAGTTATAATCATTGCCATACAAAGGCTGTTATAGTACACACCAAAAATCTCAAAACAATGAAGTTATGTCACCATAAAACACAATGCATGGCTAAATCATAATGCAAAAATAATTTTGAAAAACTCTATTCTCATGTACACAACCTGTGGCCTGTAGGGCCACAGTAGGGAATATTCATATGCATTTGTAGGAAAAAAAAATATTTCCCCTCTCCAGATTTCCCCTATCACACTTGTCTTTTCCCTCTTTAGTGCATCTCCCCCTGCTTCTGCTGACCTCTGCCTTTGCCTCTGCTTCTCTGCATGTTGCCTGAGGATTACTGGAGAAAATTGATTTGCCTGAGGATTTATTTGCATAGGCATGAAGCTTATCTGATATGTAAGTTTTACCCATGAAAGTTTGGTATTCATTTTGTGCACAGACAGAGACACACACAGAGCCAGGTGTGATAATGCCAATATTCAGCATTTTTTATTCTCAAAATGCCCTGAAAATGTTAACTAATTCATCCTCAGAACACCTCTTTGAGTTTTCCATGCTTATTCCAATTTCTTGGGCAGAGTCAGGGAAACTGAGAGGTTAAGTGACTGCAAGAGCTTCCACTAGGGTCAGGGAGGGAGGGAAGAACAAAACCCTTGTCAGCTTTCATGGAACTTCAATCAGGTACAAAGCAATTTGTCTAACAACACCAAAATGTCAGGATCAGAGTGAAGTTACCTATATCTGCAAATTCCTGGGACTGATTCTGATCTTTTGGTCCACCCTGAATTGGTGAGGCAGCTGAGATAGATGATCATGATAGGTCACTTCCAGCTGAAATTCTGCTGTTCTGTGCTATTCTCTCCTCCTCTGTTCAGTCTCTGGGTGGGTTTGTGCCCAGGTCAGCCACGTGCAGCCCCAGAGCTCCAGCAGTGGAGCAGCAGCACAGGGCCAGAGGGATTTGGCTGCTGGCAGCCGTGCTTACGTTTGCACTGCTCTGCTCCTGCAGCACTGCTTTGCATCTCCTTCCCCTGCAGAACACAGCAGGACAAAAAATGATGGCAGGTGACAAGGTGGCATTTTGCTTGTGGCAGGGGACAGAGCCACATGACCTGTCTGCATGGACAGCTGTGGTGTGACATGCTTCACACTGCAGGCAGAGGTCAGAGTGCTGCAGCCCCCCTGGCCCCTTACAAACAGCCCCCACCCCCTGATGCTCTCTCAGTCTGACAGCTGAACAAAATGAAGGCTATTTCTGATTTATAGCTGCAACCTGCAATGAATTATACTTGGGTGGTTTATTAATATGAAGCATGTTAGCAAGAGTATATTGTCTGTCTGCCACAGATGGAAAAACTAACTGTATCGATGATGGTAATCCATTCATTGTTTTATGAATCCAGCATCCTCCAGAGAGCACCACAAAACCCCTCTCAGTGTCTCTGAATACTACATTTCACATTTAGATTTTCTGGCTTAAAGAAAAGATGTGTAAAATCACAAGCAGGCACAGCATTCCCCACTGACTAGTGCATTTATGAAGTCTTTTGTGGTGTTATTGCAGAAAGCATATGAAATACAATGTACATGAAACTAGGAATAAGGAAATAAATACGTCTGTATTTTTTAAAGGAACAAGAGGCTGATATTTCTTCACTGTGAGAGTGGTGAAGAACAGGATCAGGTTGCCCAGAGAAGCTGTGGATGCTTCATCCCTGGAAGTGTTCCAGACCAGGTTGGATGGGCTTTAATTAATCTGGTCTAATGGAAGGTGTCCCTAAAAAAGGTAGGAAAGTTGAAACTAAATGGTCTTTAACGACTCTTCCAACCCAAACCATTCTACAATTCTGATATTCAGTTTTATTTCCCATGGTTTGGATTGGAAATGTTGTATTCTGTTTTCTGAAAAACATGAACCTGAAAAACACATTGAAGTGTCTTCTTGAGAGGTCTTGAGAGGCTTTTTGAGGCTTTTGGTCACAGTTCATTTTGGAGTCATCCAGGGGACCCTGTATAACCAGTCACACAGCTCTGGGAAATTATAGGGGTTTGGGGCAAGCCTTTGGAAGTAGGAACAAATGCATATGGAAGTGTGTCCAGAGGGATTTTGAATTGTCTGGGGAGCTTACCAGAATGGTTGCAAAAGGTGGACCCAAGTGGCAGGCCAGACGGATTGTGTCAAGCCTGACCTGAAGCTGTCCTCACACCCTCAGGCTGTACAAATGTTAGAGCCAAGTCCTCTTGGTCCCTCTGATAGACAGATAGTCCTCTGGGTCTCTCTGAAAGCAAATGTGACAGGATGGACTGAAGTTTCCCATTTTACACTGCTGGACTCATCTTTCTACACTATCTTTTATGTATAAACCTCTGCAATATCCCAGTGTATCCCTGGATGTCACAAAAGCCTCAACAAACGTGCACCAATGGATACGTACCATTTCTTTCTTGCCATGGAGAATGTTTTTACACTTGAACCCTACAAAACTGCATAAAGCTGAGTTTTCAAAGCACGTATTTCATAAGACTTTCACCACAATTGGCTGCTCCTCATGGGAGTGAAAAGTGCCACAGTTTACCAAACTTTGTCTCAAAACAAACCAAACCTCGCTGTAGAGCTTGTTCTGGGAGCATTGCACATCACACCTTGCTATGGCATTGTCATACCAGGGTGTCATGAGACACAATTGCTTTGCCCTTTGCCACCCCTGGCTGAAGGCTTGTGGGGCAGGAGGGACCAGATAAGACACAAACCATAAAAGTCCATGGGCAAACAGCATCCACATCTTACATAAGGGAGACAGCCCAAATCCTCCAAAGCACTACAAGGAAGACACCACAGCATGGTCACTGACTGACTAGTAGATGCCCATCCTTAGTCCTGCAAGTCCCTTTTTGCCCAAAGGTATAACCAAATTTGCTTACCTCAGATGTGATAGAAGTTAATATACTATGTATGAATAAATATTTCTTAATAATATATAACAATTCAAATCCTTATTTTTAATATGAACTATGAACCAAGCCCTGCTTTCATACTTTTATTCAGTCCAACCTGTTACTGAAGTCAGAAAATTATTTTGTGTAAACATGTACTGCCAGCTCCAAGTCCTTTAAAGATCTAATTCCAGCAAAAATTTTGCTAGAATGAAGACAATAGGGTTCAGCCTGTTGCAGGTGATTCAATCTTATGCAAAATATGTTTATATTTCCTGAAGGAAAATACTCATCACTTATATTAGTTAATAGGAAAACAATCAGCTAATTTGCCAGGTTTTGCTGTGTGCTGGAAGAAAAAATGCATCACTATTCAGAAATGACTAATATTGTCTCTTCCCAAGCATGAGAACAGTGCCTCTGTCTTGAATAGTGGCATGGTCCTAGGTTTTGAGATTTTACAGTCCTTTTCATTGCTTTTTTAAAAATGTATCTGTCCTTTCAGCTCTCTCCTTCAAGGTAGTTTACAAATGAGGATAAATCTCAGTCACATGACCAATATATTGCAGCTGAATAATTCAATATGCATTATCTGAGACATGGTGGTTGTCCTTGTGCTAGCTCAGCCTATAGCAAATGCAAGGCTATACAATTTATCTTGAATTTCTTTCGCTGTAAGCGAAGCCAGGCTGAGTTTGCTGTGGACTACAACTATGAGCACAGGCACTTGCTCTGGCTCACCTGATTCAGAGGAACTCCTATAACTTAAGTAGATTGCCTGCCTGTCTGAGCCTTCCAGAAAGCATGCAGTGATTTGCATACACTCACACAGAAAGTCTGTGTCAGGATAGGGAATCCCACACTGAAATCAGTGTCTGACTTTCCCATTCTGGCCATGTCATACCATGGAAAATAGCTGATGATCCTGAGAGAACACCCACTTTAAGAAAAATACATTATTTTTTAAAGGAAGGAAAATATATTAATGACTTTGGTTTGATAGCCTAACAGGGTGCTGCAAACAGTGAGAACAACCTTGCCTCGTCATAAAATTCCCCTGAACAGTATTTTCCTTTTTATATTTTATTTACTTACAGTTGACTGAACTAATATCTCTTATCGTAGCCTGCAAAGAAAAGCTGTAAAAAAAAAAATTAAACGGGAAAAGCTAAATTATTTATACAGTTTCATGTGCTGGATGTTTTGGTACAGTTGAGCCTTGCTTCTTCCTAATAGCATAAGACTATCAGGAATTGTAATACTCCTCAGGGGATGTAAGATTTATCAACCCTTGCAGAACGGGATGGAAGCCAAGGCAGGAGATTAAGGGATACTAGTTAAATTAATCAACCTTCCCTCCGTATATTGGCCAGGAGAATGCAGTAAGTTGTTATTCATACATTTTACACAGTAGGAGCACAATTTGACCACAACCATATGTTGAATTTAATATTTAACATTGGGTCTTTCCAAAAACAACTCCATAAAAATGTCAATACTGCTTTTTTTTAGACGAATGGCTCTATTCATTTTTAAAGGCATTTAGACTCACACACAAAATGAAAAAAGTGCTTTTCTATACCAGTTCTGAAAACAACCTTCCATTTTAATCCTGGTTCAGGACCCTATTGTACTTGTTTATGAGTCAAAGTCTAAAGCTAAGATTAATAGAGAAGACAAAAGAGTTGCAAATACTCCTTTTTGTTGACCTCTCTTTTAACTACAAGAGGGTCAAGAAGATATTTTCCTTGTCAAGCTGAAAACCTTGGAATGCTATCTTTTGCTTTATGCACTTGAAATGAATGCACACTACTATTTCTGTCTGTACAAAACAAAAAGCTTCATTACATGAGCACTTTTTGGAGCGTATTGAACCCATGGAATGGTATTTTTTTTAAAACCCAGAAACCAGCTAAAGAACAAAAGCATCAAAAATGTTACTGATCATAAAATCAGACCATCTTTGATCCTGAGCAGGTGGAACTATTGAAAGAGCACCTTTGAGCTTGTCTCACAGCTATGTCTCATAGAAGCAGGTAAACAGATCCTGTGTGCAAGTCAGTAGTGGACAAGTCCCTAAACACCTGCTGGCAGCCAAGGGGCTCTGGCTGGCCTGGGGCTTGTGCTGAAAGGTCTGTAATGTCTGCTGGAGCACTTTTACACAGCACTGCACTCCCCTGGTTTCAGGTGAGTTTGTGCAGCCTTACCCAAGCTGGTTCCTGTGCTCTCCCCATTCCTGAGCACCAGTGACAGCCTGGGCTGTGGCCATCAGCTCCCCAAGGCCAACTGTGTGGTTGCTCAATTAGGTGCCGTGGCTCAATTCCCAGCTAAGGGTGAGAACACCAAAAAAATGTCTTGTGGTAGAAAGTTTTGTGTGCATACTTAGGGCTGTGGATCATGGCAGAAAAACAGAATTTCAAAAATTCTTCATAGTAGCTTTGACATCAGGATAAGCAACAAAGTAAAAAAAATAATCACAGCATTTGGTTGTTCATCTATTTAATTCTTATAACTTGATGAAATGAGGGAAAGTTGTTTCAGAAATATGTGTGTTTCTGTGCACTTTAGCACTGGTTTACACTAAAGGGCTGTAAATTTTTGAGACAACTATGGGACAAATGTGTGAAGTAATGGATATAGGGAAATTAATTGTTAGGGTATGGAAGGATAAGGAAAAAAGAGAAAGACAGTGTGCCTGTAATCTCCACAGCAAGCATAGCACATGCTATATGTCACAAAAAAGGAACTACTATATCACACAGAAATCAACATCTATCAACCAACTAAAAGCAGCCTCTCTATAATTATTTTGTTCCTTTTTAACTGAAAGGGATCAAAAATGTGTCTATATAGACAAACAATATTTTATAATCCTATTAACAGCAGCACTTCTAAAGGCAATACACAATTTTTCTCTGAAAAATGCAGACGGAAAAGAAATCTTCCAGTGAGCAGACAACAGTGTTTGGAATGGCAAAATAAGTCAATTGAAAGTGTAATGACTTCTATATAATGTCAACAGAAGTGTTTGGTTCACACACTCATATAATGCATAAGCCATTCGCCTGACATTGTATCCAGTTGCTGTTATAATTTATATGAGTAAGGGCCTGTAAAAACTCTATTTTTTAGTCTATTATGCTATCAGAAGTGTTTGTTGTGAGTGAAACCCTTTCTAATGCTCGTTTATTCTAAGCAAAAGACAGTAACACTAACATTAACCAATAAACCTTACTGCTTTCCAGTTTTCTTCAGTGTGTGCTCTGCATTCATCTGCACTTTCACAGACCATCTGATCTGAAAGGGGATTATATAATCCTCTCTTGGAGGTACATCAATTCTGCCTGAAATAAAGCACATGGTTTAACAGTCCACTGTCATTGTATTATAGCAACATCTAGGAAAACTAGTCATAAACATTCATTTCACCATGACTCAAAAAAATCACCCATTGAAATGTGCTGATTTGAAGACCACTGATGAATTTTCCATCCTTTAACCCAATGTTTTGAGTTACACAGACCACAGAGCTGGTCCAGCTACCCTGGTGTTGAACCCAATGGACCATTTTCTCTGGCTAGGGTTAATTGCAGCTGTTATTTGGAGAAGGAGCCCCTACTGATCTGAGCTATATGAACCCCACAGAACTAATGGAAGGACTGCTACAGCTTTAATTCTTCTCTTTTCTCTGCTTTGCCTCGTCCTTTCCCCAGTAAAACCTGAAACTGATATTTTATGTAAACTAAAATTTTTTTTAGGACAATCTTTTTATAGGAAGAGAAGGAACCAAACCATTGTTGCATGCTTGCTCAGAGTCCAGACAAGCTGTAGGCACAGAGCAGCAGTGGAGCAAAGATGCAGCATTCCCCTTTAGGAAATGTATGCAACCCTTTGATCCAGGTGAACTCATACAACTGAGCAGCGTGAAAATAAATTCCCAGCACAAACACAATACACACAGTTAAGACAGGAAATAGCTTGCAAGGAATCCACAGGCTACAGCATGTTTGTACAAACCAGTCAGCTAATGCCTAGTTTTGCCAGCTGTATTCACTCTAAACATACATTTATTTCAGAGTAGTTCCAGATTTTAAAAAAAAGTTAAGTTTGTACACAAATAAGTTTTCTAAAAAACATACAGCAGCAATTTTTGATAAGTTGTTTCGCTAAGAATAGCTTACTCTGTTCTCTGTGTGCCTGTACACAACATGCTGGAAAGTTCATGACATTAAAAAATCATTTCATGAGGAATAGATAATCAAATCCAAATAGAGCTGCAGTTTGAGACTTGGTTATGGACTGGGAAACCCTGGTCAAAAATGCAATTTTTTGTGTAGAAGAATCCAAGAGCCACCCCTGGCTCCTAAACTCTTTAAAGACACAAACAGGTATCACAGGTGTACAGATGGAATTAATTTCAGCCATTTTTTCCATCTCAGCCTCAAAAGCATCAAAAACGGGAACTGTTGAGGTCAGATTAATTGTTTTCAGAAAATTCAGCACCTTCCAAAAGAGGTATATAAGTGTTTTCTGGCTTCATTTTAAATGAGTTCCATATCAAAGTGGTGAATTAGTTGTTCAAAAGTTAAAGACACCAGAAGACCACTTGATAATTTGAGAATACAAGTTTGAGCTTATAACTCAAGTGTCGTGTCTGCAGCTGTAACCTTGTCTTTGGAAAGTCCATCTTTTCTTTCCCTGTCTTCCCATAATAAAGGCATTGTTACATAAACAGGTTTGAAAGTGCTGAAAACTTTGCTGGTCTGGTTCATCATAATCCCTTCTTTCTACATTGAAATTAGGGGAAATGCAAAAATTTTAAACAGATTTTTAATCTCACTTTTTAACTAAACATTATGTGTCAGAATGAAAAACACTCTGTGGAAAAAAACATATAATATGTCTATCAATTTATCTTTTCTCCTAGATTTCTTAGGACTTCATTAATTTCCCAGGCTCATTTCTTACAGTTTATTAATCCAGTGTTGCTGAATCTTCTTTCTTTGTGATTTTTTTATTACCTCTTTTATATTCACAGGATGAATATTCCCTGCGAATCATCAAAATTCACATTATTTTTATTTGCCAGACTCACACTATTTCTACAGATATGTCATGCCTGGATGCTGATTGGTGCTGTGAAGGAGCAGAGCTGTTTCCTGTGTGCATATGGTATCCCTGATTGCTTTTAATCACTGACCTATGGGCTGTTATCCAAAAGATTAGCAACATGAAAAGGATTCTGTTGTGCTGGTAAGACTATCAGGAGATGTTAGGCATCTAATCTGCAGAGATGCTCCTGTAAATTTTGTTTGTCACCTTCTGGTTTCTAAGGTACTTGAATAGCTACATAAATCTTTACCTTTGATCTAGAGCTCTTCCCTCATATTATATTACAGCAGCACCTACTCAACCATGCTCGAGGCACCATGCACATTCAGTAAGAGATCTCTCCCATCCTGAATAGCTTAAAAGGCCTCTTCTATCTAGATGGGGGCGGGGGGGTGGGGGAAGAAAAGAAAATAAAAAAGAGAATAAAAGAAAATAAAAAGGAAGGGTGAAAAAAAGAACTCGAAATAGAAAAGGAGCACACAGGTGACAGAACTATGAAATGGCATCTGAGGGAAGAATCACCAAATACATGCTCTTTCCTGGAAAATAAATCAAGGTGCCCCAAAGGAAAGTAATCAATAAAATCACGAGTTACATGGAGAGGATAAACAGAGAATGATCAGTCAGTGTTCACTGCTGCAGCACAATGACATCAAATCAAACTAGCAGTGGCAGACTGAAAGCACACAAAGAGACACATTCTCACACAAAGGGAAGGAAGGTAAGACACAGACAATGCTGCAAGATACTGGGGGGGTCCAAAGGCTTCCCCAGCTTCACAGACAGAAGAGCCATATGTTAGGATGTGAGTGAATACCAAGTGTTTCTGGCTTGAGCAGCCCCTGAACTTGAAACGACTGGAACTGAAGAGAGAATTCTTGGCAAGTTCTGCTATGTTTGTCCTGTCCTTAAACTCATCTGTAAGCTTTTTCTCATTGTTAGAGAAAGATTTTGGACTGACCCAGAAAAGCCTTTTTATGTTCTTATGTTACATTAAATAAGCAAATCCAGGACATTACATTAAGTAACTTTGAATCAATCTGCGTCACAGGCCAGCAAAATAACTGGAACCAAAACTTCTACAGTGGCTGTGCTCCATCACAGCTGCATCTGCTGTAGCAAATAAAAGTGACCAGAGAATCATCTTTGGACCTGAACCAAGTGGTAGTACAGGGTCATTGTCCATACAGCTGAACTTTTTTACCTGCTGAAACCAGAGACACCACATCCATCTTGGCCATTTGCACTATTCCTGGGTCCACACCAGTTCTTGAGAACGATCATAAAGCTAGGAAAACCTGATCTTACTTTTCCACTACCAGGACCGAGCTATGGAGAAAAACAGAGGAAAAAAAATCTTTTCTGCATCAGGTACCTTTGTAACCAGTGATCTCTGAAAGTTTAAGTGTTTCTAGACACAGGATGTTTTTGTGTTGCAGAATAAATCAAGTCTCCCGTACTGCAAGTGCTTGGCATGACTCATGTAATTAGTCCTGGACTGTCAGCAGCCTTGGAACTGTGCTCATGGTGATAATTAACAAGTGTCAGTTTAGTCCTAGTGCCCAGTCTCATCTTCTGTAGCTGTGGTTACATCTTTTACACAGAAGCACTCGGAGGATATATTAATAAATTCAGTGTCATTTAAAATCTTTAGATACACACAGAGATGACAATATGCTGTTCCAATGCCACTGTAGGGCTCCAGGTGCTGGAATTACTGTCTTCCTTCAGAAACTTGTGTGTGAATTCTCAGAGAGTTGTAAAACAGTGAGGGATAATAGCTCTCTAAAAGTTCTGCTGCTTTTGCCAGACTAGATTATGATAACTTCTGTTATTGAGTTGGAGGAGGGGAGATAAAGAATCCTTCCTTTTTGGTGTCCTTCTTAAAAAAATAATCTGTGGGGAGCAAAGAAATATGGTTTTTATCTCTCAGTTGTATACATGCAGTAGTGTTATTTGATATTCCTGAAACCAGGAACATCCTGTTCAGAAAGTGGAAGAAACCCAATGGGAATTACTATACTCTCTCCATTTTTTCTGCTCCCCAATCAAAGAAAAGTACTTGAAAAGCGTGAACACTATGTTTAAAAATAGTTCTGCTGAAATATGCCCAGAGATCAGAAAAAACTTCCATATTTGGAAGAACCTACAGTATGTTCTGCCAAAGTATTTGGCTTTTCTTTAGGTCAAGGCAACCCTGGGCTTTGCTGTTGTTCCCATAATGTGCTATGGACGGGCTGAAAGTGCTCTCCTGTCATTTCCAGTTTACAGTACAGTTTGTGCTGGCTGTTATGGGACATGCCTTTGCAGCCAGTCCTACTTTGAAAACCTCAGTAACTGTAAACTCATGTTCTGTGCTGTACTTGTATTTCCTGTGAGTACACATGTAGAGCAGGCAGAATTTCCTTGAAATCTACAGGATTTCTCTCCTTTTTTCTCCCAGATTCCCCTCTACATATCCATTTAAAAATACTCATTTTCATTTTTTCAAAATTTCTTTTTAGAAGACTTGGCAAGAACTAGTAAAAAATTATGCTGTATCTATATAGGTTCTTTTTCTTCCTTTTTTTTGTTTGCTTGTTTTGTTTTGCTTTTCTTACGTAAAGTTTTGATGATATTATTTTCTCAATATCTTTTTACTATTAAATATTTCATTTCAGGAGTATTTCTGCTACCAGTAGTCATGGTGAGTAAAATACATTGATTCATCTAACAGACTGGGATTTATTTTTCTTCCCACTGCCATCTCTTTGCATGTCTAAAGAATGAAGTACATTGAAATGCTTCCAAATATTGTGATGCATCACTATGTGAATTAACTCAAGCATGACCTTATATTCCCCTTTAATGCCCTACTCTTCGGGTAGATAACTGCATATTGGTATAGTATGTAATATATTGTAGTAGATATTGTTTTTTTCTACTTTTTGCCTTAACTTTACTGTCTCTCCTGACACTGCTTTTCATGCTCTAAAAAGTAGTTTAGCCATCAGAGGTGGAGGGCTAGAGCCATTTCATATCTTTAGTTTCATTGTGTTAGCTGAATATATAAATCTTACATATATAGTCTTGTTAGAATACAAATTCCAGGCCTTCAGAAAGGGAGTTCAAGTGTTACCTCTGCTCTCCTGTGCTGTTCCAGCAAAATGGTGCCCTCTAAAAATCAGGTGATTAAATCAGGGAGTTTCCTGAGCAGCCCTGGCAATAAGGATATGCCATTTACTATCTCAGAATTTCCTGTTCCTCAGCTGCTCAGTTGCCTCCCCAAGCTACCTCGGATGCAGGACGAAGTGTCTTCATCTCTTGTCCTCAGAGAGCTGCTGGTTTGTAAATTTTATTCAGTGTACAAAGCTACATAATGCAAAAGAACTGATGAGCAGAGCAGGGGACAACAGTTAATATCCAAAACCAGTTCCTCAGTGCTTCACTGTCATTGAACCAGAATACTGATGAGTAAATAATAGCAAACTCCTATTTCTGATATATTTTCAATGCTACTCTTTGCCATTCTCAGGCCCACCATTCCTGAGGTGCACACCCATGGTCAAAGCAAGTCAAGAACAAAAGAAGCTGAGGCTCAAGGCTGCACTGGAGGGCTCTGATGAACACACAGTGTCTCATAAAATGAGATAGAGAGTAAAGATTTGCTTTCAAGCTGGAAAAATGCATCCAGTAAATTGTATGGCTGGGTTTATAGGGACTTTGTTTTGTAGGCAAAATAAAAGTTAGGAAATAAAATTTGCTTCAAGGATTAAGCCACTAATCCTTGGCTCTCTTTTGGCCAATAAAGTGTTTGATGGATATTGTAAGTCTCCATCAAAGTCTGTGTCTCAGCACTGGCTTAGCTGGTCCCCAGAGCAAAGTAGAAAACTTCACATGCAGCTTGGAGCCATGTCACCAGGCAAATCAGTAAGGCCAAAACACGGTTTCAGGAATATTCATATCTTGCATAACAAATTTACTAGCTGATTAGTGCTGCAGAAGCACTGCAGCCTTAATTAATAATGTGGTGTGTCTCCAGTGCCAGCCCTTGTTTCAAGGGGTGCCCTGCAGAAATTCAGTGTAGATCATCGCAAGACTTCCCAGTGAGCCTTCCTCCAATAACCTGGTGAGCACACACTGAACCTCCAAATTCATTTTTCTGGGAAAGTCATATTCATTTATGATAAAGCTGAGCCCTGTGCAGCTGTCAGTGCAAATGTTGGGCTTCTCTGTGTTGGGTTTTATATTCCTGTACCTAGAGAAAAGTCAGCTGGGGTGAGGATACAGTGCTTTTTTTCTGAGGAGGAAAATTATAAGTACTTGGTATAATGACTTTGGGTTATCTCTGACTTGATGACTGATGACAATCCAAATGTAAGAAAATAATGTAATGTCTTATCTGTCAAGAGAAATGAATTGCTTTTAAAATCTTAGGTAAACTATGTGTTTTACAGAACAAAATGAGATTATGGGTGAAGTTAAATGGGGACTTGGTACTATGCAATTACATGAATTTACACCAGCAATATCTGAGGGGTTTTTCTGAACCCTTGATAATTTAATTGGGGTCTTAATCTGTCAAACATTCAATTTACACTAAATTCCAGTAGACTTCAGATATCTTCACCTCTTTAGGCCTCTTTGACAACCTCTCTTCACATGGAAATGTGTTCTGTACATAATCCTGGAGGTGAAATGAGCTACAAGGACACAGGAGAAAATATTTCTGCTGCTGTGTGTGACAACATCCAGGTGCAGGAGCAGCACTGACAAGGGAGGTAATGTTGGCTCCACAGCAGTGTCCATGCTGCACACAGCTCTTTTCCACTCTGGACTCAATTGTCTCAGTTCATCAGGCATCTGCCTTTGGCTTGGAGTTCTCACAAGAACATTCACCATGGCCTTGATCTGCTACCCTGTTACTTTGAAGGGACTGGACAGAACATCTGACTCTGCCACACCAGTGCCTCTTCAGCTCTCCAACCTGAAAGAGAAAACTGGAAAATCAGGGAGTGCTTTAGGATTTGCTTTTACTAGACATTCATCATTGAGCCTTCTGACCCCTCTTGCTGGAGTTGATGAGCAAGCACTGAGTATTGGATGTCCTCACACCCTCCAAGGCCTTTAAGTAATGACTTCTTCAGATGTCCAAAGACTGGAATGCACTCCAGGGTGATCAACCATCTTCCTTCTGGATTAAAACCCTCAGGAGTCCTTTTGTTCCAATGAGAAAATTGTTGGTCTGTTGTCTGTATCAGTCCTTCTGCCTTTACTCTTGACATAAAGCACATCATGAGTTGTAGGCTGCCAGCTCTTTTTGGTGCTTTGTAGTACAGGCAGCACTCTAATAAACACCACCACTGGCAGCAGCCGAGCCAAGAACCATAATACATGAATGTAAAACACTGCCAATTGTTATAGATTTTTTCTAGTATTTGTGGAATGTCACTTCCCATGCTTTTATTCATCTCTGATGCTGTATGTACCCTCAGCCTTTCACATCACTTTAAATTAATGCGTCCTTACTGTTCCTTTGCTCTCTTTTTCCTGCCCTTCTAAGAACTGCTGGTTTTATTTTCCTTTCTGGCTTACATTAGAGTGCATTACCAGTGCATCAGAGGAAACATACAGTACATACTGTGCTTTGAGCTGGGTGGACAGAGAGCTATACATAACCCTCAGTTAGCAATAATATGACTTATGAATATGTGGCATTATGGGTTTCCTGCAAAAGAGCAATTCACACAACCCAGCCTTTATCACATTGTTTTTGGTAGCCATCGCTCTTTATTTACTGTCACTGAGGCTGGGAAAGACAGCTCATTTTCTCAGCATTGTGCATATGTATCTGGGCTGGAGCTGGCAGTACAACTTGTGCTTCTCCTGCATGCTTTATAACCTGGTTTTTATTTTATAGTACTCTAGTAATTCTTTCTCTCTAAAATTAAAGTGGAATGACTATTCTGCACATGGGCTACCTTGCACATTACCCTCTACTTTTAAGAAAGCATGAAGGATTATATTCAAGCTTACACATCTCTCACCAGTACATTGAAGGTGCCAGAAATTCAGTAGTCTTTGCTGGCCTATTTGGAGGCACAGTTTTAATTCCAAGATGTCAGCTAGCTAGAGGCCTTTGATGGATTCAATTTTCAAACTATAAAGCATACTGTGTGTTTCAGTATCACTTTTAGCTGTTTATATATGGAGCAGATTTCCTGGACATTCAAGAAAACTGTTGCTCCCTGCTTCATTTACACCATTCTGTGTGCTCCCAGAGGGTAAGAAAATGGCTGTGACCCTGTTCAGCCTCTCCTCCCACACAATACTTTTCATTCTCTGTCACAAAATTTACCTTCATTGCTTAGGTGCTAATACTTCAGATGCTTGTATCTTAGGCATATAAATATCCACTATCAAAGATTCCAAATCTTGCTGCAAGATGAAGGCCCTTCCTAAAGACTTTGCTTATCCTCTTATGATGTCTTTATGTAAAAGCAAGATCCCCACAATGGCACTTCAGTATCACTCTTTACAGAAGAGAACAAGTACTATTTTGACTGGCATTTGTAAAAATTCCTGCAGTTGTGTCCTGAGTGCCTCTTGATGTGAGAGCTGGAGTAACAGCTGAAAAAGTTTTACAGGACCACTTAGTCTTTAACACCTTCCTTTCCTTTGGGTTTATGCTCCTTCCACATTTAATCTCTACACTGGTCACAAAAGCCATTGCAGCAGCAAAAAAGCTATTGAATTTCAAGGCAAGTAAATTGTAGCAGACTCAACAGAGATCTACAAGGGGATTCTCTAAGACATGCTCATACACTAAAATAGCAAAATATATATCTTGGAAAAACAGTTCAACTGCAGGAGAACAGCCATTTGAAAGTCATCATTTTAAATTACTGTCACTCAGCATCTCCATTTCACAGTGTTCATCTCTCCAAATATTTAATTGTTTCTCCTCATTGCTCTTTATTAGCCCCTTTAGCCATTTCCTCAGTTCTGTTTTTATGTTTGGTTTTGGTTGGGGTTTTTTTTGTCTTTTTTGTTTATTTTTGTTTTGTTTTTTGTTTTTGTTTGTTCTTTGTGCAGAGTCAGGTATTTTCCAACAGCATAATTATTCATGTTTCTGTAAAAGTAGCTGATTTAGATGAAGGGAATAGGTGACTACAACTCAAAATGTTTGGGGTGATGTATAACCAGTCCAATATTACTTCTACTGATTAACCCAATCTCTTGCAGAGTTTAAATATTTAAAAGAAGAATTCAATGTTATTCTTGGAAAGCTTATTATTTACATAAAGCAGTAGACTCTACCAAAAAATCAATTCTCAGGCTGTGAGAGTCAGCAGCCTCTTAGATTTTTTTTCTTCTCTGACTCATACAGATAAAAAGGCTTCATGTCACATTTTGGCTCGTTGGTGAAATCCTCAGCCAGCTTGTCTGCTCCTGTGAAAATGCAACAAGAAATTCCTGTGACATCCTGTGCCCCAGGAAGTTCTGCCCTCTATGCTGGGGGATGTGCCAGTCTTCTGTGCCCCTCAATACCAGTGGAGCACAGGATTCTGCACGAGCAGTCTGGAGAAGTTGTGACAAAATGCTGCACCTGTGCCGTCACAGCACAGAGCTGCTCTAGTTTGTGTCACCTCACCCCTCATCGCATCCTCCTCTGGGACAGGGGCAAGACTTTTATGTGTAAGCATTATTATGTACCTAAGAGAAGGTGTTTTAAAACATCTGTTGTTCTCTCTCAGAATGAAAAGTCTCTTTAAGGTATATTTGCTTAGAGTCTAAAATTGGAAACATAAGAACTGGAAGGTACTTTCACACATTATTTTAAATGGAAAACACAAGTAAAGCTCAGAGTAGAGACCATCCAATGCTACACACTCCTAAAATGCATTCACTTAGTGTTTTTATTTCTCTTCCTCCCTTTTCCCAAATATACCAGCTTTGTAGAGAAGCAAAATAAATATTAGATATTGTACAGATGTGATCTCAGTATTTTGGAACTGCTTAAAACAGTGGGAGTCCCAGACTGCAATCCTTATGTAGAAATTACCCAAATAAAGCTCCCACTGAGGCCAAGTGTTTTACTGCCATTTATACAATTGTATAAAATGAGCTACATGCTTTACAGAACAAATAAAGAAAAATCACATGATGTCTTTATCTCCTTCCCTAGTTTGTCTTACTCTCACAATTCATTGCATAAGAGAAACAGAGCACAGGAGCAGGAGAGAAAAGACACACCATAAATGGTGATAGAAAACTCTATAAAAACAACAGCTGGATGGGGCAAAAGTTCCTTTGTTGAAGTCAGATAGCTATTTATTTTTAAACATTTGACAAAATATTTTGCTTTTTGATTGACTAGCTGATAAGTCCACAGGGGTTTTACCTAAGTGGACACAAAATGAGGACTCGTGAATAAACCTGTTATAAACTATTAGATCACTGCTGTGTATTATGGTCTTATTTTTATCCAAAGACTTTTACTAAAATAGCACAGCTTTCATCTGAGCTCCCTTGTCAGACAGGGCTGTGAGGAACATTTTGGCACTGCTTGCTCCCCCCCACTGATTCCCCAGCCCAGTGGCTCTGCAGGGACGTGGGGGAGCAGCAGTGCTGCCACTCTCCCTCCCACCCTCTGTGTGCCTCACACCTCTCTGCTCTGGAAGCTTCTCCTCAGAAACCCAGCTCACTGAAAAACAATTTATCAGCACCATTGCTGTTATTATTGTCATTATTTTTATTATTATTCAGCAAAGAAATTTGCCGTGATTTTTTTTTTTAATCTGACCATTCAGATTCAAAGAAGCTCTCCACAAGGAGTTGCTACAATCAAAAATTTTAAAGGGATCCAGCTTTAAAGAGATTTCTGATCTTTTCCTTTCTCTTGGTGACACCAAGATAAAAACAGCACTTTAGTTGACAGGATTGTGTTGCAGTGAAATGGAGCTTTGTGTGGGAGTAAAGTGAGATCCATTGTATGAAACTCCCATTACTAATCATATAATTGGGAAGTAAAAACATTTTCATATTAGCCTTGGCTTTCATAAGAAATGACAGGGATCTCTTTTCAAGCATATTGGCATTGGAGAAGAAGGGATTGACTGAATTGTGACACACGGAAGGGTAGCACAGAGCCCTGAGCTGGACAGGTAGAGGGAAGGGAGGGAAGCAGAGGACTGGGCACATGCTGCAGGCTGCAGTAAAACTCTATAGTCATGTGTGTATTTAAGTGCATTTATGTATTGCTGAAGGCTAGGAAGACTTAGAATTTACATAAATAATTACCTGAAAAAATATGTTCTTCTATGAGTAGCCCATCTCAAACACTTTACAAAGATAATGGAAGACAGTTAAAAAAATGAGAAAAAAATACAGAAGATATTTTGATATATGAATAGACAATGGATTATGAAATATTCATATGGATGTAGCTGTCTTATAGACTTTCATTGGCTTGGAAATCATTGTGAGATTCCAAATGCTCTGCCTAACCTGGCTGCAGTATTTATTTGATACTGACACATGGCAAGCAGATATATTAATGTATTCTGCTCCAGTAACAGAGGCACTTTTCTCTCCATTATGGTTCAGCAACTTTATGACACTGTGGAAATGAAGAGATCAGTATTTAAACATGCCTTACCAAAAAGAATCAAAAAACCCCTGAAAACCCAAAAATGTCTCTCTCCTCTACTTCAGGCCAGGAAGTCCCTTCTGAAATGGTGCTCACACGCTTACTAAAATTTTGTAAGCCTGTGATGTGGAGATAGGGAAAGCTCCTCACTATTATTCTTTGATGAAACAAAAGAATTATAGAATCAGACTGTTTTTGCATTCATGCCAGGCCAGACCAAAAATGAGGTTTGGGCTTCAATTAATTTTGTATAGACATCCCTAAACCAAAAATATCATTCACCATAATGACAATGAACTAATACAATAACTAACACTGCATTTGCTGTGTATCTGAAAGGAATAGAAATACATTCAGTGTGACCTGCTCAGCATAACTAATATCTTATAAACAGGTAATGGAGTTTGGTGTTGATTGAAACTGAAACCTATGGGGGGGAAAAAAAAGTGGCAGAGTTTCTGGTCAAGATTTGTTTGTTTCCATAAAGCATTTCCAGCTGAAGACCTGATTCTAGCACAAGACCTTTACTCAGTACTGCAGGGCTCAAAATAAAACCCCCTGGGCAGTGAGGTAAAAGATAGCACAGTGAAGGTGGAAAGAGCTCTACTGGGTATTAAAGGGGCTCAAACATAATACTGGCAGCATGACTAGATAAACTAATGGACACTCTGAGTGTGGAATCACTCTGCTGGGCCCTCTAAAGCCCTACATTATCCCATGTCACATCCTGCTTGCCTCTCTGAGATGCAGAGGAGGTGGGTATAATCCAAGTGTCTTTGTTCTCATGTTCTCTGCTCATATGAGAGATGGCAATGGTGCAGAAAGAGAACTAGGGAATATACTACAATAAGAGGCACCAAGTCAGCATCTCTTTTCTAGACATCACACTGTTCCTCCTCTCAGTGAAGGCAAAGTTATGACAGGACATTGCTAAAGTCAACAATATTTGAAGGTGCATTATTTTGAACCTGTCCATCCAAAAAAAAAAAATAAAAAATAAAAGAGTGAATAGTAGAGAAATAACAAAGGGACTCCCTGAGAGACTTCAATTGACATCCAACTTATATGTTCAAAGTTTTCACACATAGATTAGATAATTGCAAATTATCTCCCTAGCAGGTGCCATATAGTGAACTGAAGGCTTTCAATGCAAAAATAATAAATAGTATCTCTGCAAACAGCACCTTTTGGCACCTTCATAAACCATCTTATCAGAATCAAAAGCCTGGGTAATCCCGAGGACTAAGGCCTGGACTCTTAAAGGTATTTTAAGGATCTGTGTGTGTAGTGCCTTCTTATGTTTATCACTGATTCCTACAGTCTCTGAGAAAACTGTACCTCTGACATTTTCTTATCTCTCTGACCACACTCCCTCTGCTGAGCAGGTCTTTAGCCATCACTTGCCTCTTCAGGTAGAGCCAGAAATTTTCCCATTCTCAGCCTGGACATCCAACATAGCCCACACACAGCAAATAAGATTTAAAGCAAACATCTGATTTTAGTCCAAATCTTTAGTCCAATCAGTTCTGGTCCCTTTTGACAAAAGCTTCCTCACATATGCCATCATTCACCAGGGACAAAACTGTTTCTGAGGAAAGATATCTTCAGAGCAATGCAACCAACAATTGATTATCTAACTTTTCTCCCATACCTAATTCTGACACAGTTGCACTCCCTACTGCTTTCAGTCCCAGCTTTCTCCTGAAGGGCATACTGTCCTCAAGGAGAGCTACACCAACTCAGTCCCAGTCAGCTTTCCTGTCTCTAAAAGTGGAGTACAGCAACTTCTTTATTAGCACTAAAGAAGAAGGTCAAGTGTGAAATAACCTTTCCTCTGTCGTGCACAGCCTGTCATATGTTTCATCAGACAACTGTTTTCAGTAACCAGGAAAAAGCTTATCTCAACAGATAGCCCATTTTTACTCCAGATAAATATTTTTTACCTCTTTCATGCTATTTTCTCTCTCGTGCCTATTTTTTTTTTTTTTACATTTCAGAAAAATGAGACTCACAACCCACTGAAGATATAAGCAGGATTCCTACAGATTCCCTTGACTGTCTTTCCCTCCTCTATAAATTAGAGAAATTTCTATAAATCCATTGTGTGCTTTTTCTGATCACTTTTCCCACAGTCTGATTTTAAATTAATGTTTTCAGACAGAACAGCTCTTAGTTCCCTCTGTAGACTACAACTGTCTTGCAACTTTTCCTTGTTGATCACAGAAACAATTATCCACAGATGAAAATACAGAAGCTTCATGCCAACTGCATTACAGAGAAGTTTGTTATTCTGTTACTCTAATAGACAAATATTGTCTTCATTCTCCAGTGCTTTCATTCCAGCAGCAATTATAGACAGTACTTTGCCTTGGAAAAAGATAATAAAAAAAAATAAATTGAGAGCTCATTTTCAGAGGATTAGGTATGATGTTGACATCCACTAGTCTGGAGTTGGAGCAGCACTGAAAGGAAACAGAACAGAGATAAAAAGAGAGAAGGCAAAACAAAAATTTCCACCTTCGAATGAAGTGATGAAGCCAGCTCAGGAGGACACATGAAGGCAGATAGGCAATAGCATTCATCATATTTTCTATTTATAAATACAAGGAAATATAAAAGAATCATCACTAAAGTTGTCTGTGAGCAATTGCATTGCCTTGTGTGTAGTTCCAGGTATTATATACCCTTAAGAAATCCAAGCTGGAACATCTGATTCTGGAGACTTTGAAAGGCACTTCTAGGAAAAAAATGTGCCCAGTCTGCCTTAGAAAACTTCACTGTCCAGAGCTAGGCTCAGGATAAGCTGATTGTCTGTGCCTTCTAGGGAAACCTTAAAAACATTGCTTGTGTCTACAGTGGAGAATATCTGGAAGAAGGAAACTGAAGCACAGTGATGTGTACCCTATGTGAGTTGGTGATATCTACCAGAGTGCAAAAAAAAAGCATCAAAACAGGGTAAACACTGAGGATCTATAATGGAGCATGGCAGTATTCCCATGGGATCACTAATCACATCCACAGGCTACCCAAATCTCATGATAGAAAAGGCATAGCAAAGCAGATGTTTGTCTGTGCTGTCTGTTTCTCACCACCTTGAACTGAAGATATCCTTGCAGGAAACAACTCTTTCAGTGTATGCAGACACACAAGGATATTTTTGTGGGTTTGGAAGGCAGTGACTTTTGTGATGCTTGTTTTTTTATAGTTAAGCTACAGAGGACACCTGGACATTTCGCATCACCCTAAAGATTTGTGATCTGAAGCCCCCCCAAGGTTCTGTAGCGTGCACATTCAACTTGCACCTGTTAAGTCTGTGATGGCTCCAGGATCCAAGCACAAAGCAATGAATAAAATCTTGAAGCCATTCATGGATATTCACTATGGTCCAGATCTCACTTCCATTCCACATAAAAATTTTCTAATAGCATTTAAATTATGAGATCTTAAAAACCTCATACAAAAAATAGTTCATGAAGATATGAAAAGCTATGTTTCAGGTCTCTTGAGCAGTAGCTATAATTAAAACTATTGAATAGTGATTATAGACTTGAACTATGAAAATACTGAGAGAGAATCAGCCAAAATAAAAGTCTTGATTAAACTGGGACTTGATAGGGAAGAGCTCAGAGACTTCAGTAAGGCATAGCCTGTAATAAAAGTCTGAAAGCCACAGATAGGGATTACAACAGGAGAATTAATTTTTAACATTCAGTTATCACTGATTCTTTACTTATCCAGATTACCTTTGATTTTATTCACAGCATAAACTTTGCGATCATCACAGAGTTTTGCCAACAGCAGCTTGCATAAAATGAGCAGAAGTTTTGACCAGGTGACTGCCCATTTAATAATAAGATCTGAGCCCTAGAAAATGGACTAGAATTGCCAGATGAGAAGCTTTTCAATTTCTGATTGCATTGGTAGGAATTACTGTAAAGATGGGCTGAGCTTTGGCTTTTCATTTTTTTGGGGCGGGGCAAAAAATGCTGAGACACACAAAAATGTAATAAAATGCCAGTGGTTTCTTTGCTAGCCAACTGCATTCATAAACCTACAAGACTGCTACTTATGCAGGCCACATATGGACAAATGATTAGCTAGTTTGCTTCTTAGTTAATGGTCTGAATTAATCGGTGACATGAAGGAGAATGATTTGAATGAAGGACTTTCCGTGCCAAAAATCTTTTATGTGGGGACATAGCTAAATATGGAACTAATGCAAGATAAGGATAAAAATTAAAATTAATTAATAAATAAATGTAGGGAAAAAAAAGGAAAAAAAAAAGGAAAAAAAAAGGAAAAAAGGTCTAAATGCATTCAAGCCAAAGATCTGGTTTGTGCTGACCCTGCTTTGAACTTCTGAAGGAATTAATGAATTCTGATGAGCCAAACTAGTTTTATTCTTCATACCTGAAAAATGAATGTGATAAATGATGATACTGATCCCTCTGCAACAATTGCATGGTTACATAAGTGGGAGAAGTGGAGCATGATCAGTAAAAGCAGAAGCTGCTCTGCCATGGCTCATCTTCTGAACCTGGAACCTTCTCCTGCTCAATAGCTACAGATCCTCCCACAAATTCAAATACTTAAGCACCAAATTCCTTACCACAAAAGCGAGGGTGATATGGAAAAACTGAAAACAATGGAAAAGAATGGTGAAAAAGGCTGTGAGGGGCAGCTCTTGCTGTGGTCTCTTCACTTGCAGCTCCTTAGGTGATTACTGCAGCCCATATGGCATTCTTCCCTAGCTGCATCCCTGACTTGTTGGGTTATTCTGGGTAAATCCCATTCCATAGTCTCTTCCCCAATTTCCTAACAATTAAAAAAAAAAAAAAAAAAAAAAAAAAAAAGGGAAAAGAGAAAGAAAAAGCGTATTTGTGTTTCTGGTTTTATTTTTTTTATTTGCAAAAGGTACAGGGAGCTTGAACTCTTTGTTTTTACCAGCAGTGAGAATTATTTTCCATACAAAGAAACAACCAAGGACAAGTTCAAGCTAGCTGAGAAGGCAGCATCTTGTTCTGCCGACCTAGGGAGTCAGTACAGGTGCCAAGTTTTCTCTTTAAGCCAGCAGAAAAGTTAATATGGGCACGGTGAAATAAAAGCCCAGAGACAGAGACTGACTTTCTTCTCTCTACATGCTCAGTTCAGCCTGCTACTTGTAGGATCAGAGAACTTTAAGCTCATAGCTTCCAGTGAAGCCAAAAGTTGCTGTGATGTGATCTAAATAAAATGTGAGAAAGAGGAAAAGCAGAATAGGGATTCACATGGAAAATTTTAACTCTCTGAAAAACACCAAGAAGAAAATTTCAGTGTAGTTGCCTCTGAAGGAGGGTAATGGCACGGATTTCAGCCCAGCATCTCAGTTTTTACAGCTCAAACATGAAAACACAAACTGTGGGGTAAACTGAGCTTTGTCTTCCTAACATGCAGATGGAACAATTGCAGCCTTGAGGTTGAGAGGAGACTTGGTGGAGGGCTCAGATTTAAAATCTGGAGTTTCCATGCAGGCTTTGCAGATTGCCAGTTCAGGACCCCAGCAAAAGCTCACCCAGAGAACAGCGGAGTTTTTCTGGTGAACCATGGGCCTGTCTGGGTACAGCCCAGCAGCCTGGAGCAGGTTACAGGAGCCTTGCCATCCACTCTTTCTCCAAGCAAAGTCAAACTGACTGCAGCACAACAGCAAATATTTGCAGATGTGACTGTACAAGACATTATATTTTTTATATTTCCGGCACAACACAAAAATGCAGTCTTTTCAGGCTGGGATCAAGCAGAATTACAGCCTAATGCACGTCAAGGTGAGAAAGAGGACAAAGTGAACATGATATGGTGACATTATAACAATAGTCATGGAAAACAATGATAATAATATCTCGTGCAGGAGAGCAGTTGTTAGGGAGTTTAAAATGCCATACTTCCACTAATCCCTCACCTTTGATTTTGGCCACAATGAAATAATATGCAGATTGTGACAGGGATAAACTTGAACTTCATCAAACATACAGTTATCAGCTCTATACTGAAAAGCAGGTATGACATTTTCCTGTAAGTATAAGCATGTTAAGACAAGTACCTTTTGAGATAAACCAATATGCTAACAACTAAAGTTGTTAATAAAACAAAATTATTAACTGGATAAAGCCCAAAAGCAGTATTTCCTCACTTAGTTCTCTATCTGGACCAAATGTAATCCACACATCTCCTTTCTGGACTCCTAAAATAATTCATAAAGAAAACATAAATCAGCAAGATGGCTTATAGCTGACATACTGCTACAGCCCGACAAATTGATCTTTAAGATCAAATGTTATGGGCTTACAAGGAAGGATCAACAATTTCTGGATTCATGGTAAAATGGACACTATGACCACTGTAAACCATACATACTGCTCAATGAGGGTGATAGAAATTCACAGTCAAGGCATCGAATTGCAGCTTTGTCTGATTAAAGTAAATTACTTGATATTATCATATGTGTGTGTGGGTATATTTCTATTGCATCCTTGCCCCCAAGACAAGAAAATAAATAAAAATTGTATACATAAAAGACAAGACATAAGGGCCAAAGAGGGAGGAAGAAGCTGCATTTGTAAAATTTAGTTGTACCAGTTCATTTACTACTCTCAGAGCTCAGTTCCCTGCCTTGCTGATGCTGTCTGTTCGCAAGAGCTGATGAGTCATTGAAAAGAAGCCTAATTGCCTGTCATAACAAACTACGAGGAAAAAAAGCTCAAAAGTTTAATCAAATTATCTCAATATTCAGTCAAAAGATTGTATGCCAAATTGAAGGACTTCAGTAAGAATCTGAGGCCACTGAAAAGAGAAGAAATATTGAAGGACAAATCCGTTTAAATGCCGATATCAGCGTGTTGCCCTGCACGTGTCACTTGATGACACTCACAATTCCACAACCTTCCCCTCATCCTTCTCACAGCCCTTCTTGTAGATGGGGATCCCATCTGCCAAACATCAGCCACAGGGAGCTCCCTGGTTAACCAGAACTGCTGCTAAATGGTGGGATGTGGCTCATGAGCGCTTCCACAGCACCTTTAGAGCCCTTGTATGGACCCTGTCCAGGCACATGGATTGTGTCTCTTAGTGGAGCAGCAGTTCCCAGCAATTTCCCCTTGGATTATAGGCTTTATTATCCTCCTTGTCCCTATCTTCCAGCCTTGGGTACTCCAAAAATAACTGGTCTTTATTTAAGACTGAGGCAAAGAAGGCATTAAGTCCCTCAGCCTTTTCCTCATCCATTGTCACCATATTTTCCCCTCATATTCAGTAAATGGTGAAGATTCTCTGTAGATCTCCTTTTAATAGAAACATTTTTATCATCTTTCATAGCAGTAGACAGATTAAGTTCTAGCTGGACTTTGATGCTTTTAATTTTCTCCCTTCAAAACCCCACAACATTTTTTTCCTCTTCCTCAGGTGGCTGCCCCTTCTTCCAGGTGGGGATCAACCTCTTCTCCCAAATAAAAAGTCATAGGACAAGTGGAAATGGCCTCGAGTTGTGCCAGGAGAGATCTAGATTGGAAATTAAAATAAAACAAATTTCCCAAGAGGGTTGTCAAGCACTGGCACAGAGTTCCCAGGGAAGTGGTTGGGTCAGCAGTCAGGACTGGTGTTATTTAAAAGAAATTTAATGCACTGCTTTGGGATGTGGTGTAATAGTGGACTTGGCAGTCCTGGGTCAATGGTTGGACTTGATGATGGTAAAGTTCTTTTCCTAAATGTTTCTATGATTCAACGATTCTTAAATCACTAGGAGCTGCTTGTTAAGCTCAGAGTCATTTTAAACTTCAGATTCTTTCACTTGATACCCAGCAAGAGTAAAATTTCTATGTGTTTGTGAAGATACTGGTGTTTAAACAGATGTCAGAAGCTTTTTAAGCATAAATGGAAATTGAGTTACAGATAATGATGGTTTAGGGATTTGAGTGGTGTTAAATATCAAAAACTGCATCTGAGAAACAATGTACTGTTGAAAGTAATGATCTTCAAATTCCTGTACACAGCAACTTTTAAATTTTCTGTAACTAGATTATTTTACTGATGTTATTAACAATGTAGTAGACAAATACAAGTAACAAAAAAGGTAAAATATTTGACATTTTCTGTTTCATCTGCCTGTGTATGTTTTCCCCACGGCCTTCCAGAATTTTGTATTTCTTTGCATTCCTCTTAATTTAAACCCTCCAGAGTGTCTAATCCAATTCCTGTATAAACTCAACTTGATACAACATCATCCACAAACACAGCAGATAAATCATTAGCACCACCAGCTACAAAATGGAAGTCCTATAATCCACCAAAAGTTAAGTCACCTGCTGGTATCCACTCACTCTTAAAAAAATGTGGAAATAAATTACCTTGATGAGTTGTTTTGGAGGGTAATGCCTTTGAGCCTTTCCCTGTCAGGGCCCTAGGAATTAATTTTTATATCACAATTCCTTCCTGGTAATGGAAGTCAGAAAAAATTGCACATTAGGGCAGGAAAGGGAGCACAGGGATTATACAGTGGACTGCCACAAGGACAAGGAATTCATCTGCAAGAACTCTTATAAAGAATGCTGTGCCATGGCTGTAAACATGCTTTGAAACTTTAACACAGAACTACCTGTATTTTGAAAAGAAATATCTCAAGCAAGTAAAAATTACCACAGCTGCATTCTTTCCAGCAAGCACCTTTACCCATAAAGTTCACTTCAGAAAATTCTGAATATTACAATAATTTATTCTACATATCACACATTTTCAACAGCAGTGGCAGATGAGAAGTAAAGAACTGCTTTTGCATCTACATCCTAGTTTAACACACTTCTCTGGAAGTCAGAAGACTCAGTATGATTTATGTTTGCATCATTTGCTATTAAAAGATTCAAACTCAATTTATCATTACATCCCAATTAAATATCTTTTCCATCCTCAGACCTAGTTAAATATAAATATAATCCTAACAAATGAATACATAATCAAACTTTTGCTCAAATTACTCTAAAATGCTTAAAATGCCATTGAGTATTTGAGTTTCTATGGAGCTTCTTTTTGTAAAGCTGGCATAGAAACCAAGGCATTCCCTGGAACTGAAAGAGAAGTTATTGATCCAGCTCTTCACCCCTGGTCGTGACCATTTTCAATAGGCCATCTTCAGAGAAGTATTTATTTTTAATCATTCTGAATTCAAATTAGCTGAAAAAGTCACATCTAAAGACAAAAGTGTCCATTATTACCTTTCATTACTAACTAGATATGGGTTGTATAATCTGTCCTCCAGGATTTTGTGAAAATGGATTATTCAGGCAACAAAGACTGCAGCTTTTCCTGTGAATAAGGTAGTAATCTCTTCACAAAGGTACCTTTGGATCTATTTTTGCTGTTTGTCTATTTTTGCCTTGGATTTGATGCATGCCTGGATCATGGGACTTCAGAGAGAATGCTGCATGAGTGTCACAGTGGAATTCAGCCTTTTGTTTACTTTTACCACAGGCCATACCATTTCTCCAGAATGAGATCTGCTCCTTCACAGCTCTGACTGAGATTTCTGTCTTTTGAATTGTTTCCAAACACATGCTATTAATCTGACATGACTCAGATAAACTTTCTAAGTAAAGTCTTCCCTTTTAAATGCAAGATTCTGCTTCCAGCACACAGCTCTACAGGAGTGGGCACACAAAAGTTACACTGATTCCATTTCTCTCTGTTGGTGGTCAGAAGCAGATATCCACACAATCCTGCATCCTAGAGAAGTGCAGACTGTTCACTTCCCTGGAAGGCTCTCCTGGCCACCAGCTGAGCACAGATCATGGAACTCTTCAGTTTTGTGTCCAGTAGTCCTGGGCTAATTTACCCTGTTAGCCTATGGAAACTTTTAGCACTCATATCATTCTGTTAGCCGGAATTTCACAGTTTAATTGCATCTTCAGGAAGAACAATCTTTGTTTTGAGCCTCATGCATTCTAGTTTCACTACATGCCACCCAGCCCTTTAAGGAAAGAGTAAACAACCAATCTCTGTCCTATCCATGCTGTCTCACAGTCCTTTATCATGGCAACCTCAGCTGCCTCTTTTGCAGACTGAAGAATCCTAGCCTACATAGCCACACCTCACTGGGAAGCCATTTCACACCTTCAATTGTTTGTATACCCTTTCAAAAGCCCTCCCACAGACTTTTTGTTCTAGACACAGATGGATTCCCACGGTGGCAAGTTTTGCCAGCTGAGGTACCTGTGGTTAGACTAAGTGCTGGTTCATTGCATTGCTGGGATGGCTCTGAGCTAACAACCAGAATATGCACCTCACAGTTGAATATAATATCCTTGTAGATAAAATCTGCCCTGGCATGTGGCTTAGCTCAAGCCATGTGCTTTAATGTCACAGGAATTCTGACCCAGCCCAATATACCTGCACAGTTATCCAAACACACAAATATAAATAGAGGCAATGACATTTTGATAATGTTTCTTATCTGTCTGGATTTCACACAGTGCCTGTTGGCCCAGTCCTCCTGCCTGTGCAGGTCCCTCTGGATGGCTGTTCTCTTCTCAGGTATGTTGACTCAGTTTGGTGTCATCTGCCAACACAAATTGACTTGCCTCCTTCAGTTGACAAATCTCAGGATAAACCCTTTTAATACCCAACTTGTTATGGGCCAACAGCCATAGCATAGCTCACTCAGCTTTTTACCCATGTGGTATATATTATGGAATAGCTGCATCTTTCATATGTAGAATGGAAGAAGGCAATGGGTGGCTGAAGGGAAAGTAAGATGTTGTACAAGAGGTGTGATAATTTCAATAGAAATTCTGTTCTTTAAAACTTCAGTCCTTAGCAGTTGTAAGAAAAATTAAATAGATTTTCAATAGATTTTCAATTATCAGCAATGTGAGGCTCTACTTTCAGCTAGTCAACAAAGAAAACACATTTGAAAAAGGATTGTGGCCCCAAATCTGCTTTTGGTAATACACATTCAACTCTCTTGACATTATCACACTCATAACAGAATTTAGTCCAATTAATGCATTTTTTCCTTTAAACATTCTTTGTGTTTCCAATAGCACCTGTGCTCTTCAAGTTGGTAATTTTATGTCAACTAGTGAGAAGCCAAGCAAAGGGCTCTCAGCTACTTCTCAGGCACTAAACAGGTCATCAAATGCCAGGAAACGCCGGTTCCATCAGTCATTAATACTGAAATAGCAGTGTCTGTCAATAATAGATGAGTATCGTCTTTTCAGAAGGGGATTGGTCTTTTTGACACTAATGTACTGGACTGAATGAGACTTTTCCTTAATGTAATAACTTAAAGGCATAAAGGATAGAATCACTTATGTTGGCAAAGACCTCTGAAGGTCACCTTATCCAGACTCGGACTCAAAGCAGAGGTGGATTAAAAATTAGCCTGGACTTCTCAAGGCCATGTCCAGATAGGACACAGCAAATGCTCCAGCCCAGGTCCATTGTGGGGACTCTGCTGAACTCACTCCCAAAGGAGCACTCTGCTCCCGAGGTGCCCTTCCAAGAGTTGTGTAGAGGAAATAAAACATTTTCCTTCAACCTGCTGGCTGTTCTTTTGCCAATACAGCCCATCATAGTGTTAGCTCTCATGGCTGCAAAGACTCACTACTAATTCATGTCCAGGTGTTTATTTATGAGGGCTTCCAGGCCCTTTTGGCAGAGCTGCCACCTGGACAGTCATTTCCCAACCTGGACTGCTGCATGGAGTTGTTCCATTCCAGGTTCAAGGCTTTGCACTGTACTTTGTTGGACTTTATGAATTTTCTAACTGTCCTGCTGATTGATAACCCTTTTCTGTACTATCAACTCATCTCCCTGTTTTGATCCCAATTGAAAACTTTGTTTGGGTTATACTTTGTCCAATTGTCCAGGTCATTGATGAAAATGTTAAACAGTGCTATGTGCTACAGCGAATATACCACAATTTTCTTGTACAGACTCTGCCTCACCGCCACTCCTTGTGACCTCACACAATCTGTCACAAAAGAAAAAAACATTGGCAGTAGAAACTACAGAATCTTCCCATTTCTCATGTGAGCAGCACTATGTGAACTATGCCATGGAAACAACATATATAGGTAAGTTGGCTCAGACAAACAAGGATAACCAAAATCAACATTAAATAGGTGGGACTACAGCTTTTCATAGCTTGATTTTTAATTTCTTACTGTGTTTTTGTACAGTGTTTCTAACAGCAAAAGATGTAGGTGAAACTGTAAAGTCAGTAACAATAATAGAAGGAGAGGAGCTCAGCCAAAAAAGCAAGTTGTCCTTAAAAGGAGGTTAAATTCATAAATACAGACCATGTGTTAAGTGGTAAAACAAATTTAATACTTACTGAATAGTGTCACTGGTATAAAAATAGAGCATGTTGCCTCATGCTTAATGGGCCATATCAGATTCAGAAAAAAGTTTTAGATATTTTTGTTAGTTTGAAATACCCACATGACACAGAACATTCACACTGCCCCGTGTTGGTAAACAATCAGCAAAACCAGGCAGCTTTCAGAAAAAACCTGAAAAGTACAAAGTGCAATAAATGAGTTTTTAATATCAGGATGGTGATGAACTCAGTCCATTTGATCTTCTCCCAAACCATGTGATATGTTCTATGTTGCACAAAGGAAAGTGGTACTTTCCTAGAAGGAACACAGAATCATAGAACAGTCTGGATTGGAAGAGACCTTAAAGATCCTCTAGTTCCAACCCTCTTCCATGTGCAGGACCACCTTCTGCTATACCAGGTTACTCAGATCCCTCTCCAGCCTGACTCTGAACACTTCCAGGAACGGGACACACAAACCATCTCTGGGCAACTCGTGCCCACCACCCTCACAACAAAGAATTTCTTCCATATATCTAATTAACCCTACTCTCTTTTTTTTTTTTTTTTAAGAGATTCCCCCCTTGTCAAATCACTAAATGCCCTTGTGGTACCTTTAGGTAGGTGCTTTAAAGTCTTCCTGGAGCCTTCCCCAGGCTGAACAGCCCCAGCTGTCCCAGCCTGTCTTCACAGGAGAGGTGCTCCAATCCTCTGATCATTTTGTGGCCTCCTCTGGACTTGCTCTAACATGCCCATGACCTTCTTATGTTGGGAGCCCCAGAACTCTAGCTGCGCAGATGGGAGCCCACCAGAGCAGGATAGAGGGGAAGAAGTGCCTTCCTCAACCTGTAGGCCACAGAGCAATGCCAAACACACACTATCTGAACCCCTCTCCTCCAAGAGGGTGTTTAGTGAAAACCCTATGACTCCCAGAAAATGCTGTCTTTACACACTCTTGTGTAGGGCAATATAGAAAGGATTATTTAGGTGATGGGCAGCATAATAATCCACTGATAACCTTTGGAGGCTACAGTAATTTACACAGATACTGAGGTTGTCTAAGATGTGGCCACTGACTATTTCTACTCAGGATTTCTGTAAGTGCTTGCCAGCTTGAACCTGAAAGCCCTGTGAATGATCATTCTCTAAGGAAAAGCAAGGTCCAACAGAAAATCATAAAATATCCTGAGTTGAAAGGGACCCACAAGGATCATTACAGCACAACCTGCCCCTGCCCCTGCCCCTGCCCCTGCCCCTGCCCCTGCCCCTGCCCCTGCCTGGGACAACCCCAAGAATCACCATGTGCCTGAGAGCACTGTCCAAAGGCTTCTTGAACTCTGGGGCTGCAACCAATGCCCTGGGGAGCCTGTTCCAGTGCCCAGCCACCCTCTGGGTGAAATGAATGAATAAATAAATAAATGATCAGAACCACAGAATATTCAGAGTTGGAAGGGACCCAGGCGGATGCAAGTCCAAATGTGAATGCTGTCAGGTGTGAGAGGTATTGGAGACTCAGGTTCTGGTTCAGATTTCTTTAATACTAGCATTGCCTGTGGCTGCTAACACCAGTGCCAACAGGAAGCAAAGAAAACTTTTCCTTTGTCCTAGGCTTTGAAAGGGATGGTGAAGGAGCGTCTGCTTGGGCAGACACAACATCATGTGGTGTATTTGATGCAAGGAAGAAGGACTTGATAAACTTAAGTTTTAATCCTGTTCATTCACTGTCAGTTAAATGTCCTTCATTTCCTTTTTGAAATGGATTGTAAATCCTAGATATGTTTTCACAAGGCTCAAAGCAGCACTGAATTTTCAGCTGAGATTTTTTTTTCAAGAAACAGTAATACATGTTGTAACCATTCATCCTGGTTTAGTGCCAGGTTACTTGGCCAATGCATAGAATTAGGCAGTTCCTTTAATCTAATTTGATGCTTTGCCCAGGTGGGTGATTTTTATTATTAACTTTCTGTCATGCCTGCTGTACAACAGTCCAGAAACCGCTCGAGTCTTTGGCAGAGCAGCAAGGGAGACTGTCTGACAAAGGAATAAGAAGGACTCAGAACCAATGGAATTTAAATTATTATGAAGAACAATGGAAAATTAAGTGACTAGATTGCTTTAAAATATCTCAAGGACCCTGCTGCATCCAGCTTGGGAGTTAGTGCTTCTAACAAAGTATTTTTGTTATTGTCAGGGTGGCCACCCAGAGGTGCATTTGGTGATCAGTTAATACAAAAAACAGGTATCTCTACTGAAACAACTGTGTTCAGTTATTTTGCATCCTCTTTTTTGATGTTTCAGTAGATGTCAACAACTGACTGTTTTCATTTAGATGAGAAAGGTCCTCATCCTCTGAATGAGGAATTTTCTGGGCTTCAAGAAATCATGATCTTGCTTTCAAGTACTTGTGCTCTGTTTTCACAACAGGAGGGTTGGTATTATTCTCTACTCCAATTCCAATTTCTTTTTCTTTTTTATTTATGTCTAGCCCCTTCTACAGTAAATCTCACCTAAAAGACACATAAATAGCTCACAGCTTCGGTCTAAAAAGCTGTGATTCATTTGTGACCCACTGCTTTGTTTGGAGTTACTTAAGGAATACCCCTTTTTTTTTTTTTAACCAAAAAATGTTGATGGTGTTTTGGATAAAATACGATTCATTTGAGGAAATTGAGGCAATCAATCTTTTGTAGCAAAACTTCATAAGGATGCATTTTAGGAGCTTTCTTCTCCAGCATAGTTTTACAGACGTAGATAGCTTCCAGTTCAGAATTTGCTTTATAGCCTCAAATATTCTTCATGTTGGCTTCCTACCCTTTAAAACAGACAGTTCTTTGAGGCCTTTGAAACTTTGAAGTCAATAGAATTATATACATGAGAAGATCAGGCTGCATACAGTGTTTCTGAGGCACAGTAATATAATCTGACCAGCACTTTACCTCTTAACAGTCAGGATTTATGTTTTATTTAAATAGAAAAAACAGCATGAGAGGATCTCCAAACTAAAGAACTGCCTTGGCCCTTGGGAATTCAAGGTCCAGATATTTTTATTTCACCTGAACTCTTTGGTAAATTGTATAAAGGGTGAGTATTTTAAGAGGTATTAGTCAACTAATGCCAAGTTAGGCATCTCACTGATTTTTAAAGCATCTCCCCTGTTAACTTTTGATGAAAGTACCTGCTCTACCATATTAGGCTTTGTCTGTATTAGGTTATATTTCAAATAAGGAAAATAAAATGGGAAATTACTTACTAACAAAAACTGAAAGAATCTCTCAAAGTTCACAGATTCAAAAAGTTAAGGGGAATTTACACAGGATCCCACTGCTCTTTTTTTGTGTGTGTGGTCTTCCTAATATTTATGCCAAAATCTTTATAAGAAGTGGTTCCCCCACACACATTTCTCACTCTCATATTCCCTGCAACATTCAGTCAACCCTGGTAACACCACTTGGCAAATGCACTGACTGACACGACAGCAGATTAAGACCATTAATAAAATCCACTGCACAGCCAACCTTCCAATGAGAATGTGCCCTGTGGTAATGGGAAACTGTCAGTAGTAACTAAAAAGGAACAGCAAATCTACAAAAGGAAACTCATAACCATCTAACCTAAGTAGCCTGCAGTAATGACCTAACTAAAATGATTTAACTAAATAATACAATGTTTAACTTTCCTCAGTGAGAAGAGGTAAGAAGAAGAAAGGCAGACATATTAAGGAATTCAATTTTAGGAAACTTGCTCAAGGGAACATACATGTTATTGGTATTTATTTTTTATTCTTAGAAATACTCATGGGATTTGTAATTTGCCCTTTAACACTTTTACCATTTCACACATCAAGCTATTTTATCAGAGGGGGTAAGAAATAAATGTGGGATAGCAATATGGATCTCCTTATTTTTCTATTTGTTTAATAACAGCATGGTCTTCTCATGCTGTGTATGCAGCCAGAACAGATATTTCACTTTCTATCAGGCTAATGGGAATGGAAAGATGGAACCTTTGTGACATTAGTTTCTGTCAGGGTCATTTAATGGACATCAGGCTAAGAAAACTTTTAAGAAGAGATTTATAAGAAGAAAGGAGGTTGAACTAGAGAGGAGGAAGCAGAAAGGCTTCTTTGCCATACAGCCCTTATTGCATTAGCACTGGAAAGCCTGGACTACAAAAGCTTGAGCAACCAAAATAAAATCAATAGGACCATTTGTATAAATTAAACTTACATTATGTGGCACAGCTACTGTACACAGCTGTACATTCTTCATGTAAACAATCTTCTTCCTTGGTTTAAATTAATGTCTGAGCAATAAGGGATACTCAGTCACTAGCAAAATGGGGATAGTCTCAGTAGCTATTATCATGGAAAACAGAGAATGTGGTAGTAGGAAAGGAAAAAGAAGGAAAAGAAGCTGGGAAAAAACATTCTTTTAGATCCCAATTTTCAGTCACAAGACAACGGTCTTTCCCCACTGACCTTAGCATCAAATCAGGCTGAAGGATGACTGAAGGATAAGGAGGAGCAGGGGAGGGGTAAGTGGGCCTCTTTCTCAGAATAATGCTGATTTTTGCACATGGGATTTTTGACCATCATTATTGGAGCAAAGTCAAAGGACCTGGGTAAAACAAGAATTTATTCACTATGATACTCTATCTTCCTTTTCCTGTGACAATGGACAGCTCTGTGGCATGCAGAAAGCTCCCTGCACAGAAGGTGTTAACCTTTTGCAGTGACCCAAAATGGGAAATTACTAAGAAAGGCAACATATCTCAGAAATTAGAAATGTCACTCTTTAATGCGCATAAAGAAAATCTCTTTATTTGCCTTATTTTGCCTTTCATGATCCATTTCAGAAGTGGGCTATACTGAATTTTTTGGAAAGCAAAGGACTCCAGGGAGAGAGATGTAACAGTAAGAAAAACTGCAGATGAGCCTGTGAGTCACATTTTCTGTTGATCTAAATCACTGTCATTCCAGCTGTCTTCATTAGAGATACACTGATTTACACAGGTTGAGGGCCTTGCCCTTTATTTCCAGGAATTAACAAACAGTGGATGATTCAAAAATTTGTATTGTAGTTCTTACATTATAACTCTATTCTATTTTCTTAGGAGAAGGAGGAGGATGGTTTTATGTACAGTATCTGTGTTGATCCATGGTTATCATTAAATTGTCTTTTGGTACATGATACCTCTCTTATTAATAGATGAACTTCCCAGCTGTAAATGACAAGACAAATTGACTGACCAGCTGGTAGTTTGGAGATACAGTATTTCTCCAAAGTATCCAAAGCTTGAAGCGGGGGAAGGGATTCGTTTTGTCTTAACCAGGATTCAGCATTTCTTCATACAAACAGGACCTTCAGAACAAATATGATTAACACATCTAGGTAATAAAGAAAAAAAAAAAGGCATTTTCCTTAAATTGTATATTCTGATATGCAGAACATTTCCTCTCCTCCTCCCCCCAGCACACACACATAGTAGGTGCACCTTTGGTTTACTTCTCATATTTTATGAAAAATGCATGATGAGGAGCAGCAGCGGGCAGCTGCCATCTGCCGGCAATTCCTCAGCCTGGGAGAGCGGGCTGTGCGCTGACATTGATCCAGACATTTCAGAGATTACTACTGCAAATCAAAGTACATTTGGAAAAACAGAACAATAAATCCAAATTATCAGAATCTAATCTGGTAACAGTGTTTAGGGTCGACCCCTATTCACACTGCAATTCCCTGTCAGTCTGACCGTAATCACAGTGATCCTGATCAAAGAACTTTGTTTTCCAAGCAGAAAAACAGAGAACTGAATCTGACACCATGTGCCCCGAGCAGGAATTCTTCTAAAAAATTGTTTCTTTTTTTTTTATTTTTTTTTTTATTTAGAAGCTGGGAGGAGAAGTGGTGGAGGAAGGAGAGAGGCTGCATTTCTGAAATTCTTTCTTTGTGAATCAGCAGATAGTGCTTCTGGAGCTGGGAATGTTTCCTCTTGGACCGACTCCATCTCCTTTTTTGGTCTGCAAACGCTTGAGGTTAATGGTTAGGGTTGAAGAAGTTGAAGCACATGGTAGTGCTTTGAATATGAAAAGAGGAATTTGCACAATATGGGTGCATTAGTCATTTGCAGTTCACTAATTATCTGTTTTATGTTAATGCTAATGCTTCATGTAAGTAAAGTAAATTAACACGATAACATAAAAGAAGCAATTAATGGAATATATAACATTTGTAGCTTTAATAAAACCGATTTCATTCCACACACAGAGAAAGCGGCTATTTAGGTCTCTGAAATAAATGAGGAGTTTGCTGAAACCTTGCTGCTCTAAGTAACACCAAGGACAGACTCACATGACATAATATTGTTGCCATAGTAACAGGGATGTGCACCAGCGGAATCATGCCCATATATCATTAATTTAGTGCTCTGCTAAACACAAAATAATACTTCTCCTAATTATATTGCGTCTTTGATTCTTAAGAATGTAACACCATTATTACCTAGAGTCAACAGCAGGACATTTGAGGCACAATGGCTAATAGAACATATAACTTAACCAGAACATACAGCTTGTGGTACACTTTCTTGGACAGAAAAAAAAAAAAAAATAAAAATTCCAAAGAATCCACATCCACAAGTCTCCCATATCCACAAGTCTCCCCTAATTCTCCTATATATGCCACAGAGGAAGCTAATTGGATGTGTGCCATTTGGCAACATCCTACTTTACAGTCTTCCTGAGGCTCTGTGATATCAAGCACTTCCCAAAGCCTGGAGGCTCAGCTTGATTTAGAACCGCATCTGGTGCTTTTGGGAAGCGCGCTTGATATCAGCAATCACACTGCACACACACAGCTTCCCGAATATCACATCCATACCCAGAACACCCACAGCAGCAGCCAAAAAGGGGGGAGGGGGAAAAAACAGCATAAAAAGCTGTGACTAAATTTACTGATGAGAAAATGCTGATGTTGGTGAAGCCATAGGATGACTCAAAATGTTAGTAATGTTATTAAGTCACCTTAGAGGAAATCACCCTGCAGACTAATGTAAAGAAAGGCTGGTTTATGGCGCAAAGTGTTTCATTCAGGTGATGAATAGTTTCCAGAGGATTCACGAGCTTCAGGAGGTTGCAGGATCTCACACTCCTCTCAATCTTGTTACCTTACTTCTGTCACTCACTCTAATTCAGTCAGGTAATTCAGTGCATGTAGTGGAAACACACCATGTGGTCCTGCTGAAAGCAAGAGCACAACTCATCTCCACCAACTCCTCAGTGTGAAAATGCCTTCCAGATTTGGAGTCACAGTGTTTTATTTTCCTATACCTTCATCCTCAAGCACATCACACTGGTTCCTCCGAAGGGGTTTGCATGATCAGCTTGCTCATTTTGATTCTCAGCTTCCTTCTGATTTGCAGAAGACCAGAGAATTTTGCTGACTGACGGGTCAATTTCACATCTCATTTCTCGGGATGGAAGGGAAATCTCCAAGAACCTACAACTCCCCAATAACCCTTCTCACATTCCAGTCTGGCTGACCCATTGTGCAGGACAACACCCAGGTGCATCTCTCCTGTAGCCATCTGCTGCTATTCTCCCCCAAAGACATATATACTTTGTTTGATTCTCTGCTTCTTCCACCTGGAGAGATGGAAGGATTTTCCCCATTTTCCACAAGACCCTTCTCCATTCATCTCAAACATCTCCTACTTTTAAAAACAAAAAAAAAAGTAAACAAAAGGAATTACTGCAGGGTGGCTGGGGGGTGGTGTTTAATACTTTTTTCAATATTAATTCAGTTCATAACCTCAGTTAAATGCTTGGTTCTCTTGAGGTGAGACATAGTAATCATCACATTACTTGTATGTATTGGAGTTCCATTTTTAACATATTTTAAAATCATGGGGGACTTTTTTTTCTGAAAAGAAAATGTATTTATATGCCGTTTTCCTGGTGATTATTCTGGGGGGCATTTTTCTTCAAATGCTGATTGCAGTCCTAACAGGGTTCAACGCCTCCCATTGTCACTCACGGCTGGATTCTGAGGAGCACACTGTCACCTAGTGGAATGCTCCTGCAGCCAGCCTGGCACCCACCAGCGGGGCTGCCCGGGAGCTAAAGTCCCTGCTGCTGTGCTGTGCTGGCCTCCATTTATTAAAATAAACCCTCGATATAAATAAACAATTGTTTAAATAAATAAATAAAATCACAGACAAGCTGAAGAAAGCCAGTAAGCAAAGTCTGGGACTATTTGTTACTGTTGTTATCTCTAAGCAACCAAAAGCATCACTTGTATAGTTCTGTTTGGGAAAAAAAAATGTTCTCTTACACAGGGACTCGTGTCATTCACAGCACTGTAAATAAGAGTTATATGCATGAATGGGTAGAAGTCTCTCTCTACAGCCTAAATGAAAATCCACTGCAGGAAAATGCTAAATAAAATTTAATGTCATATACTTTCAGTGCCTGCTTCCATTGTATACAGTATAGAAACAGCATGTGACAGAGCTAAGTAACATGCTTTGCTTTCATCCCATTTTAAAAATTTGATTACTCCAGCTTTTATATTGCTGACGCATAGCAGGCACCTGATTTATAATATGATATTAAAAGGGAAATTACTCCTACAAGTAGTCTTAAGTAGCACTTACTTCTAGCCTCTGCTTCTTCCAGACAGGAGACTTCTGACAGACCCTGGATTACAAGATGGATTTGCCTAAAATAACCTCTGATTTAATAAATCAGCAACAAGAATAATCAGCAGCAAATTTAGGACATTAGGACACTACTTTGGACCAGACTGCCCAATACCTGGCTAGTTCCAGTGCTGCCAATGGGTACATGAGGTTCCTTTGTCCAAGAATCTGGTTGAATATTTCTTGATATTAATCTGTGCAATTTTTGGCAAGGGGAGAGCACAGGAAGAGACTGCAGCTTTATTCTCATTACCCAAATGCAGGGGCTGTACAAGAATCCTCCCAGCTCTTAGTAGAAGGCAGATTTGCTTTCCTTGGTGCCCAAAGGGTGCAAGAGTCACCATATTCAGTGTTCAGAATGTTCCCAAAAAACCCTAAAATGTCCACTAGTGTTCAGCCAGGCTGTAAGACTGTTTGTGTTCAAGCTCTCATAAAGTATCCTCTGGAGACCATTTTCGCCTTCTTTAGAGCCCTTTGAGACCTTAAGGATGGCAAAGAGAAGCACTATTATGACAGATTATCTGTCCTCTCTCAGTCTATGCTGAGGTCCTTTGGCTGTGACCTGAACAGAAGAGCACTGGGTCACTGTGTTTTCTGGAGTCTGGTTCCTGTACAACAAAGAACTTCAGGCACTGAGAAAGGACAATATATTGCAAACAAAACAAAGTATAGCTTTATAGACTCTTTTTCATGTTTTAGAAATGATTTATAACAGTGATTAATAGCGGCGTTTATTGCGATTGTTTAGGCAAATGTGACAGAACTCTCAGCAGCAGCTCAGCCATAGCAAGGAGAAGCAGAACATATTATTTTTCCAGAAGAATGAAACTAGACAAAATGAAGGGATACAAAGGGACAAGTGCTATAAATCTAAAAGTCTTTTCAATTATGCCATCTTGCAAAAATTTCAGCTTGGTGTGTGCCACAGCCAAACTTTTCCTCTCATTCTTTCAGTATGCAACAAGACCCTAATGGGGGGTCATGAGGCAAAGATGCCTTTTATTCTGGCATTTAAAATTGCTTTCTGTGAAGTGCCTGGAAGAGAGATTCACCAAGTGAACCTCAGAGCAGACACTGGAGGACATCGTCATCCACTTGCAAATATTTCTGTCAACAGAAAGAAAAGCTCTATTTTTCAAATTGCATACCCTCTACAAATTACTCCCACAACTGTAATTAGGAACATGCCCCCAAGAACAAATAAAACACACTGTAAAAAGTGGAATTTCTCTCTGAGATTTGACAGGGAGACTTTGTGAGAGACTTACTAGGTTTCTTTGTACTTAAACTAAACAATTGGATCTGCACTAATACAGACTTGATGTAACAAATTAGCCACTGAGATCTGAAGATTTCCTATCATAACCAGCTGATTTACACTGCATCATTCTTTATAAAAATTAACAGTCCATATCACACAACATAGTGTAGGTAATTTTATTTCACTATACCTTTAGCCCACCTACAAAAAACCTTTTAATTACCATTAAAAAAAGCTGAATATCACCATCTCAAGACTGGTTGTGCATCTCTGCTCTTTTGTGAAACATGATGGTGCTACATGAATTTCTCTTAATGGCTGTGGTTCTCAAATATTCTTTTTAGGTCAGTTCCAGCATCCTGCAAAATCAGTGGAAGTCCTTCCTTTGATTTCAGTGGGAGCTGGATGAGATCTGTAATTTATAAATTACTAAAGCAGCTGGAATTTGAGACAAGCCCTCAAATTGAAATCTACAGACATCTGAGATAACTTACAATTACTGTATCTGAGGAAGGGTAACATGGGATTTTATTGCATAGCATTTTCCCTAGGTACTTACAGTGAATTATTGAAATAAGACATATGGTTTTGAACAGCGTTACATTCAGCATTGCATATTCTGAACATTTCTGGGTTTCAAATAAAACAGTGTGACATTAAACAGACATGATGTCTTTTACCAAAGGGCCTTACAATGCTTTAGAACCAGCAATTAAGCTGGCAAGGTATTTAAGTGGTGCTACAGATGGTCACTAAGGCACAAAGACATTTCCAAGGTCACTCAATAAATCAGTGACAGCAACAGAGCTAAACCCCAGGCATCCTGTCCCCCCACTGCAGCCACATGTAGGGCCAGCCTGTACCTCTGATTTTTTTAATTTCTTGAAGGTTTGTGTGGATGTTGGGTGTTTGGTTATATGAATTGAGCAAGCTAATCTGTTGATGGAAATTGGCTGGATTTGACGACTCCTGAGCAATGTATCATGTGCAATGCAGCATTTGCATTTAGCTTTGATAGAGAATGATGTGAAATATGACAGTTTGATGCAGCTGGCCGCCGTCGTGCTTGGGTCCTTCAGGTCTGATTTAAAAGACACTGTCACTGACTTCATTGGAGCTATGGCAGCTGAAACCAGCTGAGGATCTGACCCAGTAATCTCCTAAAACCTTGGAAAAATACAGAAGCAGCTGAAATTTCATACAGCAAGAATGAGTGATATATCAGAAATCATAGTTGGGCACTTTATACATTCAACAGGCTCTTTAACTATTTACTGGCAGTAAAAGATTTGGAATTTAAATACAAAAAAAAAAAGATTGATGTCTTTAGTTTGATATAAATACATAAATAAACAGAAATTGAGACTTGTTGAACTCAAAGAAGCCAGGGGTAATGAATATTTGATATTAAATGTTACTTTTGGAAAATGAACATCAAAGCAATTCTCACAATGCCCTGCAATGAGACGATTTTAATTATCTGCAATAAATGTTTAGTTTAGATGAGTAGAGAACATTTTCAAGGGGGAATCTGAGACTGAGAGTTGATGACCTTGCCTCTGGACACAGAACAGGTCAGTAGTGGAGTAGAGTTTAGATTTTACCATCTCTCATACCCCCCTCGTGTATTCATTCCTCCAGAGCCCAGGCTCCTAATTTAGGAGGCATGTATTTAGCGACACACTGTCAAAACAAGTAATCATTTTTCAGGAAGAGATAATGTGACTGGAATTTACAAGCACCAGAACCTTTGCCATGTTTGATCATCAGCATAAAAAACTCTCTTTCCCTCCTACTGCCAGATTTCCTCAAACTTGGAACTTTTCCATAAGCATGACTGCACTGCCCAGTAAGTCACCATTTCTTAGGTCAGCTTCTCTGAGGTTAAACCCTCACCCACCTTCCACTTACAAAGAAGAAAGGGAATGTCTTTGTGGGTTTTTTTTACAATTATTACTCAAGCATACATGTTTACCTTTAAAATCAAACCAAATAAGATATAAAGATAGCTTTAAAAAGAGAAATACTGTGTAAAGATTATAGCCTTTCACATTAGCTATAAAAAAACCTTTTGCTTCTGACTCAGGACCAGTACAAAATGTGGTCATATTCTGAAGGGCAAGAGAGTGCCTGGATGGTAACCAAATGTTATCTCATTCTCTGACTGTTTTAAAATATTCATTAACGTGAACCCAAGCTTGTAAAATTGAGTAATTATTTTAGTACTTTTATCATCGTTCATAACATAGCAATTGCATGCTAATGAGCAAGAAATAGTCTCATTGCAAGAAATAACTCCATTGCTGCAAAATACCTGAGGAAAACTACAGCAAGTTGGAACTAACTCATTTCAATGAAACTGTACAAGACAGACAGGAGTAAACCACAAGGCAAGTGATGGTTATATTAAAAACATTCCCTTGTTGAAGATTTGTATTCTAATAAAGTCATACTTATGTTCTTAGCTCCTCAATTGGAGAAAAAAGTGTGAGTTCTTCCACTCCAAAGCCCCTCGACCTCATTATGATAGGAAATTGTTTCATGTTAGAAAAACCATAAATATCATTTAACTAATCTGCTTCTAAGTACATGTGAACTTCTGGCATCTAGAGCTGTAAGGAACTAGACTGCAACTAAATCTAGGAGTACATGCAGGGTTAAAAAGGAAAAGGTCATCGTTAGAACAGAATTATTCTTATGCTTATTACCATTTTACTTGAAATGCATTTGTAGACATGGTAAATTTTCCCAGGCATATCTTCTGAAACCAAATGCCCCTTTTAAATTTTTTTTTCAATTCAAGTTGTTGATTCTAGATGCTGTGGGAAAAGAATTCTTGCAGTGAATTAAGCAAGCACCCAGCACCCATGTAAACATTTATCCTTCTACAAAGTGTGATGTTATTTTTTTGCAAACATTTCCATCTCTTTTATGTTCCTTGGTGCTAGGCTATTCAGTCCCACATGATTTTTCCCATTTTCTCAGAGGCTGCAGTCACTTTTTATTGCAGTCAGCAGTTTCGTTTGATTTGTAGGACAAACGCTCTGAGCACTTGGGGTATCATTCCTGGATTTAAATTTCACAAAATGTACACTGAAATAGGCTTATTTCATTGTCTCTGGTACAGAATCCCCCACAGTGTTAAAGGACATAATCTATTGCAGCACCTAAACTCCACACTTGGAATTCTATCTGGAGACTGGATCTCCAAGAATTGATTAACAAGGAGTTAATTTGTTTGAATAATTAAGGGAAGTTCTCAACTTAAATACCAGAAACTGAACTGAGAGGCTCAGCAAGGATTCTGCATATGCTTAGCATTCCACATATTAGCATGGGAGAAATGAAATGTTTGAAGACTAATTTTGTTAATTGTGAGATAAATGTCCTTCTGTAGGATGACTGCCACGCTAAAAGTGAAGAAAGATTTTTTCTAGGTTCTCAAGTTGAATGTTTGAATTGTGTGTCTTTGTTAGACATCCACAGCTATTGAAAATCAAGAAAAGCTGAGAAAAATCATAAGGACAGAGAACTGAGGAAAGGTTAAAAATAATACTTATTCTATGTATAATGTCAGACCTGAACTCATCTGCTTGCAGGGTAGACACACAAAGGAGTAATAAATGACAACTAATCCACACCTATAAAGTGAACTGTGACCAGCTGTGTGTTTGAAGAACCTCACTATGTACAACTTGATACTGGGAATTTTTCACCATGCCATGATAAATGTGAGGCTTGTTTACCATCACTGCTTCCTTTCACTCTATATTGACTTCACTCCACTGGAAGTAAATTTGCATCTGGCACATGGATTATAATGAATGGTCATTAAACCTTAATTATCATCTGAATCTTAATTATCATCTGTTTATAATAAATGCTTTGGGACAAAGCAGTGCTTAAAAACCAGGATGTGCTGATATTTCAAGTCTGAAGGCTTGGCTAAGATGAACAAGTGGTGGTAAGAGCTGCTTAGGAATTCACTGGAACAAAGTGAGTAAAACATTGTGGAATGGAAGTTTGCAGTTCAGTTTTTAATGAAGAGGAAGAGACAAAGAAGGAGAGACAAAATTTTGAAGAGGCATACTTTGAAGTAATTCCTGAGCTTCTGAAGGTCTCTATCTATTGTTTCAAAAGCTTAAAGAAAATTCAGAGTAATAACACAAGAAAATTAATTTAAGTGTTGCATTGCTCTGAGCAAAAGTTCTGAGTGACTGGTTTGGGAACGGTGCTTGTTCCTAGAGGAGAATTAGAAGACAATGAGCACTTGCCAAAGCTGTCAAAAAGGCCAGTGAGCACAGGAGCAGACTCTGAGGAGTTATGCCTTATGTCCTCTACTTGTCAGTATCCAGACTGTTCATGTCCAAGGTAGATGCTCACACCTACTCATACGAATCCCATCCAAGGCACTTGCAGCACGTGAGCCAAGCATGTGAGGCTCGAGCACAGCAGTCAGTCAAGTGCCCAGAGACAAAGGGAGCACTGCCAGGGCTGGAATAATATAGACTGTCCATTTAAAATGTCATCTAAGTTTTAGTGCTCTTGAGAAAGTGAAATAATTCACCTGTTAATTAAAATGAACAGGAGCTGACTAATCCCTCTGTACTTCTTTGTAAATCCAACTCCTCATTTCCTCCCACTTTCAAATGTTCACAATTTTATAAGTCTATGAACTGTGTTCCTTGAATATCTTTTTAATTTTTTTTTTTTATTTAAACCCACAGGGGCTGGATTTTTAAAATTTGGTCATATCCTTGAAAATGCATGATTTATAATCTGCGTATTTCAGAATATTTCTATGTCTTACCCCAATTTACTCTACATTTCAGTCTTTCTCCCTCAAAGATGCCCAAGTAAATCTATGCTTCTGCAGTCCACAAGTCCCCATGATCTCAGCTGCACCACAAGACTCAAGACCATGAGTCAGGTGTTCTAAACTATGATCACCTCCCTGGGAACAGGGAAGAGGGAAGGCTCAGCCCTTGGAAGCTCGAGTTCATTACCAGCCCAGCTCCTCACTGCTGAGGAACAAACTCTGGACACAGAGGACCTCAGACTCTGTATCTGCCTGAGCCTCAGCCAATGAGCTCTTCACATAACTCTGTATAAAACCTGACATTTTTATAGTAAGAGCCTCTAAGGAATGCAAGGAAACCCCTTGAATATCAGTATTATACAGAAAGACCATTTCTTCTTGTAGGAACATCAGTCTCACTTGCAGCCCTTTCCCAGGGAATCTCCAGAAGTAGGTGATCACATAACACAAGAAACACAATGCCTGCCAGACAGAATCCAGAGCTATGACAGATAAAGATTGCAACAAACCCGTGGCATGAAGCTTATTAAATCTTTCAGAATTCATATTATCATTCACTATTGTTGATGGGGACATTCCTGGGAGCTATATAAACATTGAGCTACCTTTTAATCTTACTAAGTCTTCGGCCTTAAAAGCATTCTTTCAAAGAGGTTTTAATATTTACCAGCTCTGTGCAACAATATATTTCTTTTTATCTGTTTTGAATTTTCCACCTTTTAATTTCAGAAAACCCCCATATTCTTGTGTTATGAGACAGGGAAAACAGATGCTCCTGATCTATTTCTCCTATACTTTTTATTATTTTGCATTTTTTTATCACATTTCCTTATTTGTCTTTCTTATCCCAGTGCTTTCAATTTTTGTTATGAGTTTTTCCACTGCTCTATTCATTGTATAAATGAAGATTAAAAATGAAATAATTTTAAAATACTTAAATCAGATAAAATGACTGAAGAATACAAAATAATAAAATAATAAAATGATAAACGTTTGTGTTCCTTTTTTTTGGTTGTTTTTTTTTTTTTTTTTAATCTACAATGATTTTCCAAGGATAGAAAATATTAGTAATGAAGTATTTTGTTTCAGATAATAACCTCAATAAGAAAAATTAATCTTGTTGTTATTATGTATTAAAATACAGATAAATATACAAACCTACACCTACTTATTCATATACAGAGATCTAAATATATAAATGTACATGTGTCCAAACAATATGTTTGATTTAACTCCAGGTGTTAGGAGTCCTATGACCACAGGTCGATGAAATGGTTGAATTAGAATTGTGGGTACAAAGATTTGACAGTTCATGATACACCCCAGCATGTTCCAGACATGGAAATTTATTTGCCAGACTGTTTTAATAGAACAGACATTAATATGACAGAATTCTAGTTAAAATACAAAATTCATGGTGTTATAGAGCAAGTAAAAAGGTGCCTATAAACCTGTTCTGTTAGCAGGAAAATTAAGGATTGGGTCTTACACCAGCTGCTGAACCCAATCTTGCAATCATCACAAATAAGTAACTTTACTCAAATGCATTTATCTTGGCCATGTTAGCTTTCTCATCTTTAATCTAGGTCTCTGCTTCATTTGATTTATTGCAATCATTACCCTCCTAAATCACAGCCTGAGACACCTTTTCGTGCTCAAATAGATAAATATTCTGCTTTCCTACAAGTAACTCCATATATTTATTTATTTTCTTACTCTGCAGTTGTCTTTTTATGTTATAAATGACAGTGAATGCACTGTATTTGAACAGTAAAATCGTTATTCAGTCTAGAATTTCAGCTTCCATATGAAACATGGATTATAATATGGTTTACAGCACAGTCCGTGGCCACATTAGTGTCTTAAATCACCATCAGATTCCATCTGTCTCTATTTGCTCAACACACACAGAAAATGAGAGCCAAGATATAACAAGCATTTGCTGAAACTTTTTATGAACACGTCCAGTTTATTTTGCACTTCAAATAGCTAGAAGCAAAACCAGGAGTGAGGAACATAATCTCCCGTGATTTAATCTCCGTTCCCATCACCATTCACTCCCTGTCAGTCTGTGCACCAGGTTCATATTTGCTGAAGCAGAAATGAGCTTGAGAACCACCGTGAGTACACAGCCTGGCATTGATTCTGGTCCATCCACAGAACCCTGGGAGAGTTCAGGAGGAGGGAAACTCCTTAAAGAAGACAAGTGAAGCCCATTTTTGCATTTATTCACCATCCTGTCTAAACCAAAGGACAGATCAATGACTTCCACTGTCCCTGCTCACTTATGAGTCGTGGGGCATCCCCACCTTCACCTGGCATCGATATTTGTGGAATCTGCTGAAGTCAGGGCATGATTTCCCAGAGCAGGAAAAATCTTTTTTCTCCTGCTCTGTTCACCTGCACCACAGTCAACACAGTTGGATTAGTCAGCAGTGTCTATCCAGCAACTGCAGTACAATATCTTTGACTGGGAAAAGGCAAACATAATCTTTTCAAACAGTGCAGATAGGACCAATTTCTTAGAAGTGCAAGCAAAGAACAGTGGAAAACTGATACCCTTCTGTACTGCAGATGCACCTCCTTGACACATATTTTCCTGGTTTCAGCTGGTTTAATGTAATGCATGCAGAGTTTCACTCCATGATGATAGAATATCTAAGAAGTGAGGATGGTGAAAGGAAAATAGTAAGTCAGTACTATATGAATTCTAAAGATTTTCAAATTAGACCTGAACATTTTTATTTCTATTACAGAACTGAAAGCAAAATGTTGGCAATTTTTAAGAGTCAAGCAGCTGCACAGTTTTCATTCTCCACTTAAGAGTTTTTTCATTTTGGTTTATAAATATTCGCAACAGGATACTTTTATTTTGGAAAGTTTTTAGAAATTACATATACTCTAAGAATGAGTCTGTTTTAATTTTTTTAAAAATACTGAAAGCATCAAGTCCAGTTCTAGAGGTGTGCAAATGGATGCATTCCTGTACACAGACAACAATGGCCATGCTATTGAAATCAAGTTCAATGTTTCAAATATACCTTTGTATCACATCAACGTTTATGGGCATGAATTCTTGAAATTACAGGTCTAGCATATATTTACCTCACCCACAGTTCTTATAAGAACAACTATTTCTGTTTGTGTGAGGGAGGCAGGTTTGTGTGCAAGGAAACAGTGTATGTTTCTACAAAGATCAGTCTTCTCTCAAAACCACGTTCTGTCAATGTACTTCAGGACAGGGAAAGTGGAAGATAGGCAGATATCCCTTGCTTGCAGATTTGGGGATGGCAAATTCAAGTCCTGTTTGGATCTACGGGCAAGGGGAACAAAATTCCCTCGCAGCAAGGAGTAAATTCTAATTTAAGTCACCCACTCCCTTCTCCAGATGCTCAGCAGAAGGGGTATCTGAAAGTCTGCTGGGAACTCGGGGTCTGAGCCAAAGCCCAACAAAGCCACGAGGTTGCTGCCCCAAACCAGAATGAATCATCCATCCTGCAGCATTTTCACACTCATGGGTTTGCCCAGTGGGTATCAGCTGACCAAGTCAGGTAGCCAAATATTTATCACACCCCACTCCACCCAGCCCGACCGCCTGGTTGCACAACGTGTCTGTGCTGCACAAAGGAAATGCTAAAGCCTGAGAAGTTTTTCCAATTCAGGTTTCCGCTAACTCTGAAGGAAAACTGCTGGCAACTCTTGTAATAAAAGCTGACAAGCTGTCACTCTGCCTACAGTGAAGAGAGAAAAGCTGTGGTTTTACACAAGGACCTCTCCAAATGAAAGAAAACAAACATTGAAACCACACATTTAAGAGGTTGCAATGAAAACTGACTTGATAATTAAAAGAAACTTTTCAACTGAACAAATGATACCACTTAGAGCTTTGCTGCCAGCTATTAAAATTCCTCAGAGGGACATTTTTAACCATGAATTTAAGTGTTTTCTGTAAGTGGCAGCTGGGTACACCGAAGACCAAGGCACGAGGCCAGCACAGGGGATATGGGAGCTGGCTGCCTCTAGTGCCCTGCTCCCTCTTGACCAGGCAGACAGATGACCATTAGAAATGAGTGCCTCCAAGCCTGCCCCATCCTGGTCTCTCTGTCTGCTGACATTGCCAGAGGGTCGTTTTCAGATAGAGACAAGAGTGCATCACAAATGCATAAACATGTCAAAATGAGACTGTTTAAAACTCTGTTTTATTACACTGGAGCTTGCAGCAGTGATCAGGAATGACTGATGAGTCTGGGTTTCGGGTTTGAGGATGGCCAAGTTTTCATTAAGTTACATCATTTTTGGCCTTGACCATTCCCTTTTATGTTTTTAAACTTTTTTGCTGGCACAGGCCTAATTGATCCCCATCCAACTACCCATCTCAAAATAGGTTTACCTCATGCTTTTCAAGAGAGGTTTTATTAACATTGTCTAGTGGTAAGGGGAAGGCTCAAAAAACCCAGTTTAGCTTTTAGTTTGAAAATGCCACGCCACTGACGTATTTAAAACCACTGCAGTAAGTCAGAGGAAGAAAAAAGGGAGAAAAATAAAAAATAATAGTGATAAAAATAAGAATTGAAAGAGTAGATTTTTCCATAATTAATAGACCACAAAGCTCTTCACTATTAATATAAATTCAATTCAGCTACCTTTGTGCCCTGGACCTTCTTATTCTGTGTATGTAACAGTTTTTCATTATTAGCTGTTCCATCAAGTCTTTATATAAATGCTTTCTGTCATGAACCCATCTTACTCTGTCCTCTAGGAAACATTTGCCCATTCTAGGTGCAGAATGGATAATGAAGTCATCCATTACAGGCTCTGGTCCACTCTGTCATACTCAGTTTATTCAGCAGAGAATGTCTCAGGGATGCTGGCACGCTCCTGCAGTCCTTCCAGCAGGAGGTACAGCCCTGGCTGACAGGAGCTTTGTTGATGAACTCCACAAGGCACATTCCTGAGGTGCCTTTACATGCTGCCTGCAGCCTGCTACCTGCCAGCCCAGGCAGGGAATTACACAGGCACTGCAGGAATCAGCTCCCAGTACAGAATCCAGTGCATTTCCCCAGGTTGGGCAGCACTGCTCCCCTGGGAGCTCGGGATGAAGGGTTCTACTCTGCCAATCTCCTTGCAAAGTGTTTTTCCAGAGTGCGAACCCCAAAAGCTTTCTTCTGTTCCTTGCCTGGATCCTGTTCAGGCTAATAGCTGGAAATTTTGTTTTGCAATAGAATAAAGATAGTTACTCTCCAAAGTCCTTAAAAATTACATATTCTAGGTTACAAATCCAGACAAAAAGTCCAGATATGCAGGGAAATTGGGAAAAAAGAAACCCTATGAATACTCTCCCTTCATTGGAAGATGCAGTTTAATGCTTAACATCAAGACAAGACTGAATTTCATGTGAGAATGTCAATAATCTTTATTTAGAAACTTTTTATTCTGTGGATTATTTTAATTATAATAATGGACAAAAATTCAGATTTTTAAAAAAGAACTGAGATGAAGGGGCATCCCAGAGTATGGAAGATCCAATTTTCATTTTGTTCTAATTCTGAAATTCACAGTTAAATCCCAAGAGATTCCTATCTGACATAAAAGTCCCCACAAAGTCTTAGTGAAGGATGATGTATCATTGTTTTTAGCTGGTTACAAGCATTCAAAATAGCAGGCAAATTCAAAAAGCTTCATAACAGAAACAGTTTCTATCACTGTAAGTTGAGAAGATGATTGAAGAGAGAAGGAAAACACATTTGGAATTTCAATTCATGTTCAGAAAAACACTTAAGTACGTGCTTAGCTTTCAGCAGGGCCAAGCTAAAGTTAAGTTAAACATGGTTAATATGCTTTCCTGACCAGAGATAATTTTCTGCATCAGGTTGTTAATGAACAAATGGTGAGAATTTTTTTCCTGCTATGCTTACAGATGAATCACAGTAATTTCCAACCAACAAGTAATAAAACTATATTGTGAGGAATACCTTGCTAAGAAAATCTACTATGAAATGCTATATAAAAATAACAGATTGTTCTGCATTTGATTTCTCTAAATGATCTCATTTAAATGTAAATTTTAACTAAGTTATGCTTCCCTTGGTGGTATTGCTGTTTAAACTAATTGCTGGCTGTTAGAACTCAAAATCGTGTGTATGCAGCTGTGAATAATAAATTTCTATCATCTCGCTAAAGAGCTCAGGTTTGTCTCTCTTGATATCCCTTTGTCTTCATGGTATTACTAAAACTAGTTTTTATACCAAATAAAGTTCAAGAAAGGTAGCATACAAAATCTTAAAAATAGATTTTGTAAGAGATTAGGTAGGTCTCTTCCAAGGGAAACACCTGTAAGTTTGCACAATTTTACATGAAAGTCACTCAAAGATCATTTACTCCTGTCAGCACAAAACAACCTCTTGCAAATCTGTGATGCCTTGCTTTTAGTTTCCATATACCTCACCTTCTTTCTCTCATCAGAGCAGTTTGATTTTTGCCAAAAATTACAATATGAGACGAATCAACTGGACAGCTAATGGATAAATGGTATTACTATGATATATCGCTTTTTTCCTAACAGATTCCCTCTAATTTGCAGCACATTCATGGTGTGGTTTGGCTCCCCAGATCTGTTTGTGCCTTGCAGTGGTGACCAAGAATCAGAGACCAAGACTTACCCCAGACAAATACACATCCAAAACCCATTCCCTTTTGAGACTCTGCAGAACTGTGAATGTTCCACCTGTCCCCAGTGCTTAACTTGCCCTCCAAGAGAGCTACACAGCAGTTCAGTGTCTGCCATTTGTGCAGAAAAAAATAACCATAATATATAAATGGTTTGGCACAGGAATGACGTAGGCAGGTGAGATAATATTTTCAAAATTTATAGTTCTCCAAGGGGGACCTTGGAGAATTTCCATTTTGTATTGTGATAATTTATTTGCAAAATTACTCAAAAAAATCCTAACAGGAGTGCTCTAAGTACAAAAAACAAATCTTGTGAGGTGCTTAGATAGTGCAGCCACAAAAAACCCAAACCAAACAATACAAAATAAAAAAAAAAAAAAACAAAGCACAAATGAGAAAAAAAAAAAGACAACCGATAAAACTTCAATGAGAGTGAAGACAGGAAAAAATGTGTGAATTCCAGCTACATCTGAGAAAGAGAAGACCTTAAAAAAACCATAAAAACCCACCTTTTTAATTGAAAAACTAGGTGATCTGACTGGAACACAATGTAGAGTTTACATGCATTATTTAAAAGCCAAACTAGTGGTCCTCCTTTAAGCATCTCCTGCCAGCAAAGCTGAAATATTTCACTTTGTCCATTTCCTTTTTTTCTGCCAATGCTACAAAATAAATTAATTCATTCATCCTAATGTCACTTTGCTTTAAATGAGGTTTCCAAATATTCATTTAACTTAAAATATGAGCTGAAGATGATAAGTTTTGACCTGAGGTGGGAGTTTTAATGATTTCAGAAACCAGTAACTGGGCAGAATCTTTCTACTTTGATTACCAATTAAGACCTAATCAAAGTGTAACCTCTCAGGGACTGGTTATGAAATTCATTGACACCTTGCACCTCATTCTTTGAACAGGAAACCACTTTGCAACTGGCTGTTACTGGGTGACTTGTTGGTCATCCAATCACAAGAAGTTTTAATATTTAAGAGATTTCAAAATTGAATCTTTTTCCAAGAGCTGAAGAATGTGCAAAGTCCCTCCACTGCTGTAGGGTGATAGGGTGTGCTCCCAAGCTGGAATTGCTGGGAGTTCTTCCACTTCCCACATGGGCTTAAGTTCACAGGTTAAAGCCCAGCTTTAACTTTTCTTGGCACTTTCTCTAGGACTGTCAGCAATGACAGTGCCATTACTTTATCACTGTAGCTCAGTTGGTGGTGGTGGGTGTGTTTTTAGGCTCCTGCCCATAGTGCTAGGGAAACATTAACACAATGTAAAGAAACAGATCGTCCCACAAATGCCATAAACTTTATGGTTGCCAAACCTAACACCTATACTTAACACACCCATGGACAGTCAAATTGCACCCCAATAGTTATCAAGCCACCATAGAGCTGCAATAAAGTGCTGCACCCCTTTTTATATAAGTTCAGTTTCCCCCACATTTAGAGAAAAAAAGGATAGTGTTCTACAGTAGCATCCAGAAAAGGTTGATTTCTCATGGTTGCTGGAATATAAACTGTGATTATTGCAGTCAGTCAAGTTACATTTTATTTCTACAATGATTTTTTTTCTCAAAATAAATGAGAACACTTCAATAACCATAAATTTTGTTCTGCTTTCCAGTCTCCTAAAACAAATGGAAATTACATGAAAGTGTATCTCAAAGATACAATGATAGTTTGGAAATTAATCAGGGAATACAAAACTATTGTTCTGACAACAGCCATTATATTTTCCACATGGCAAAATGTAGTTGCTGCATAACTTGCTTTACTCCCTTTAAATCAAAGTTAAGGCAGCTTAGATTGAAGTTTTATTAATGTTAACTTAAAAGATGCCCACTGAATCTTCAGTAGCCTGGGACAAACCTTAAAAATATTTTTGTTTTATTTGTTCTTGTTCTTGGGAAGTGAAATTACATAGTTCTGACAAAAGAAATGTGCTTTCTCTTTGTCAAAGGAGATAGCATTTTTCACTTTGTAATACTGTCTTCATTGAATCAGATTTATCAGGAGAGTCAGCAATTGTCATATTACAAAATCAGAAAAACAGTGTAGAAAATCCCTTGAACAGCATAAAGCAGGATCTGTAGTGTGGAAGCACTGAACCTCAGCCTTCCTTTTTGAGAGTTGCTTGAACACTCTCCATAAATTCTACCTGAGTATCTTTTTATTTGCTTTTGTGGACTGCCTATACAGCTATGGAACACTAGTTAAATTGAACCAATATAGATATACCACTTTGTACTATTGAAGGCAATTTTCTTTAATTAGCATAATAAGAGGGAAATTACATATCTTAGCAAGGGCCACTTGTGCCATTTCCCTGTGTAGGCAGGTCTTTCCAGTTGATTGTTTTCAATCAAGCTGGAAAGCACCAGTGCAGGAAGCTGCTGCAGTGGAGCAGCCTCACTTCACACGTAATCCATTTCATACATGGCATTTGCAAACTGGGTTTCTGAGATCCAGACCACATGAAAGCATTTCCTCTGACTGTTTCAGAAAGTTTGTGGTTTATCTGTTCGCTTACAGTCATCACAGAAACACTGATTCAATCACTGCATGTTTTCAGTGGTTTGGATTTTTCCTCCCCCCTTTTCCATCTTGTGAGAGAAGATGAAAGAAGAACCTAATTACTGTAGGATTAAACTTCTTTATATGAAGGACACTTCGCTGTGACTTTGAACATTAATACCGCTAGAAAACACAGAGACAATAATTCAGACAATAATTCTCATTTACCATGCAGGTTCAGATGATGCAATGCACTGAATGAAAGGATGTAAAACTATAATTATACATGTATATATACACACACCTATATGTCTTGTCAGAAAGTGAAAGAAATGTTATAATAGCTGCTAATTAACTTTTACAGTATGAGTAAAGTTGGAAAAGTATTTTGAATTTTGAGAAGGTGAAAAGCCTTGCTGCTTCTGAACTGCGAAAAAAAGTGATATGAGCACTTTTGCCCCCAGAAAGATCACTTGAAAAACAGATAAACTTGTATTTGAAACTTGGCATGTGAAAAATGGCTAGTGATCCTGTTCTTTGATGCACTGTAAAAGACTTGGTTGTCAAGTAACATAGGGCAACTAGCAGCTACAGAGGCAGAGCTCTGAACTTCTAAAAATATGTTGTCATATATGCACATTAAAAGTAAATCTGAGGATCTGTCACTGGAAATGTCTCATAGTAATACTGCTTTTCATTTATTATGGAGGTTTTTTTTTTTCCATTTTCAGGTGAAGGATTCCTTTTTGTTAAGCACATGAGAGAGCAATTCAAAGGTAATAGAATTAATTTTTAAGAGATTCCAGAAATTGAAAAAATGCATTTTTAAAATTTTTTTCACTATATGTATTTTTTTTTCATTTTTCATAGTTAGTTTGTTTTTGAGTAGATGAAAATATTACTTTTCTCAAACAAATGCAGTAGGACAATAAAGAAACTCTTGACACATACATTTATATATTTCCCATGTAGCCATGATTCACCAGCTTATAACAGTAGAGAATTAGGACGTGCACACCAGGACAAGGAGCTAACTCTGTCTTTGGCTAAAGGTTCTCATGTACATAAGTCCTAATTACTCACTTAGAGCTTGCTTGATGACTTTATCTAGAGTGAGCAACACTCACCTTCACCAGGAATTTTATGAAGACACTGGAAGAATGCTGACTCAGAAGAAAAATATAAAAATCTGTCTTGCAATATGAATTCAATCAAAACTTGTATGTTCCACAGCCTGCATTCATTTTGAGGAATTAAAGTTAGATGAAAACTGAAAGAAAGTTTTATTTGTGTGACAAAGTATTTCCCAGTACCTCTGAGCAAAATGCTGCACTTTATTTTTAAATGGCCTTTCTGTAAAAAAAAAAGAAAATAAACCCCACCAACCCCAAACACCAACAAAACAAAACGTGGCAAAACAAAAATCACCAATGAAAATTCCATTTACAGAGGATTTTTGCAGTGGAAGTTTTGTTCCACTCAACCCAAATTGTCAAATCTCCCAATTATTTTTTGATTTTTGGAGCTCTCCTCTTGCCTTCACACGAAGGGCATCACTAACTGACAGTGGGATCATCCAATTTTCCTCGTTTCAAGTAAATCAATTTTCTTCTTGGCACAAAGCATGCAGGATTAAGAGAGCTTTGCCCGGTACCAAAGCAGTCCTGCCATAGAGCCATGTGTCACTCACACTGCTTACTGCCTGCAATCCTGAGGTGTGCTGCTGTGCACTTCACGAGCCTTTGAGCCAAACCTCTCTGTTATTCATTACCTGCCTTTCCATTCTCCCCAGTACATGTGCAAGATTGTAGCATCTGAGGAAACATGCTATTTTCTTTTTATAATAATCAATATCAACATCCCCTCCAGGTTGCATCCTTCTCAAGTAAGAGACTTCCAAGGAACAAATAAATATCACTTTATGCTCCATTAATTAGCATTTATTTTGCAATGGCCAAAGGCAAGGTCACAGTGACTTGGAAAGGAGCTGCTTTTATAAACTTCAACAAATTTAGTGCCCATGCTTCTCTGAGCAAATCAAAACCAAGCTGCTTTTTGCCTAGAATTTTAAAATGCGAATTACTCACAAAAAGATTCTCTGGCTTTGATTCTCCATTTGGATTACCTGCAATTGCTTGCAAGCACTTAAATGCAAATAAGCACCATTTCCTTTCAAGATCAAAGACTTATTGGATGTCAGATTTTATCTCTGACAATCACAACTCTATATGCAAAAGCCTAATGCTGTATGTTCGTGCAGTCGGAGTTCTGCGTTTATTGTGTTAAACAGAAAGTAGGTCATTGCCACATCGTAAGTGAATGAGCATAACAGTATAAGAAATCAATAATTCTCTCTTGAGGCTTCAACAAGAGAAGTAGGGAAAGAGATTGGATTAATTCTACTGAAACAGTGTGGTTGGTCATTATTCTTTATGTGGATCAATATGAATTGAGTCTGAGCTATTCTAAAACGTACTGTTACTTTCCAGAAGGCAGGGAGCTATTTTGGTGATGTGCTCAAACCATAATAGTTACATTTGTCAGATTATCCATTACACCTCACATCTCCATAGAAATTCTCAGTGCTCTGATGTGCTGATGGAATCATCTTGGGTACTTTTACTTGGAGGTGAGATAATATAGCTGGGGCTATTTTGAGTAATTTTTTAATGATCTTTATTATCTTAACGAGTCTTTAAAAAATACTGAGGACAATTTGGTTGTAATTATCCTTAGCCATTTTGGCTATTTTAAAAATTAATTTACTCTCTAATCTGAGTATATCAGAATATGACAGGATTAGACCTTCAAATATCAGATGCCACCTTAATATTAGCAACAAAGTAGTTACTGCTCAGGTTTTCCTGCCTCTTTGAATTGCACTTACTTTCTAAGCACCACAATTCTGACAGATACCCAAGATATATGAAATCCCAGCTGTTCCCTTGGGAATATGCTTCACGGTGCTGTTGATGCCTGCTGATCTGATCCTGTAACAAATGAACAGCTTCTGAAACTGTTAAATTCCTTTTTCTAAGGACTAGCATTTTTGTTGGGGTAAACTCTTACTGAAACAAGGAGAAAGACTTCAATGGATCTACAAGTATTTAAATCAGCTGATGTTTTGCCACCACTTTCATGATTTCAGAAGGAGTTGCAGCCTTTCAACACCACATTGCAGGATGAAGCCCTGAGGAATAAAAGTTAAAAATCCCCTTACAACCTCTATCATAGGCACTATGTGCTCAGAATGTGTATTCAAGGAAGTGTTTAGAGCTGTATAATATATGCCATGAAAATGTCCTTCCTCCGTTTGACATTGACACAGATTGCCTCAACTCGTTGCAGAATTCTTCCCTCTTACAGCTAACTTCCTTTCCCTTTATTATCTTCCTGTATCTAATGATAGTGGGTGCACTGTGCAGCCATTTGGACCAAAGCAGTGCTCTTATATTCACACCCAGTAAATGGGAATGAAACAAGGATGTCCAGAAGCAAAGAAGGATATGGAGGGCACTGAAAAGTCAGCTTTTTGAAGGGAATGCGTAAGGAGATTATTGTAATCATCTTCATATGAAGATAAAGCACTTGACCTTTATCTTCACTGCAGCATTTAAAGGACGGGTGAAGTGTTTTGGCTTTTAATTCAAAAGACAAGAAATAAAATCTGAAAAAGTACCTATTTTCAGTGTTAGCTATACAAAAGTAAAACCTATTTTCTCATATAATGCTTAGTAGACAGAGTTGCTCAGTAGATATCACTCAAAATGAATGAAAAGAGTTATGAACAGTGGCTAAAAATCCTTTCTTCTCTCATTTGCACAGATTTCAGTTTCTTTTCTCCTGAGATGCCATAATTTCATTGTCTCTTCAGTTACTGTAGCATTTTTCACAATGGACAAGAGCTGAAAGCACATTAAAGAATAATAAATGACTAAGCAAATGGAAGAAAACCCTTTTTTTTCCTTTTTAAAAATTACTAATAAATGAGACTTTTGTTCCAGAGAAAATAAATACAATGGATTAAATTAAATCAATGCTGACATTGTGGCTGGAAAAGGCAAGGGCATTATTCATTTATCACTTCCCACTGAGTCACAGAATTTTAGAGAATGAGCACTACCTCACAGTGTATTTAAGGTCCTTGGTTCTGCTAACATGCACTTAAAACATGGGAGCAATTTCATGTGATTGCAACGGCAAAACTAGTATGTTTAAAGTTAAGAAGTTGAGTATGTCTTTGTGGGCTGGAAACCCAGATGGACAAGGCTCCTGATTCAAGTACAAAAATTAAACCCAAATTTCTGCATCCTAGACATGGGGAAATAGACCTTATGCTTACTTCTGCTGAAGGTTATAGGTAATTTTGGATATCATTACACAACAGGAATACATGGACATTAAGACAATACATTAGATTTTCAAACTGGATCCTTTAAAGCACAGAAATTCCAGGAGTAGCACTCCCTGAAGGTAACATCACACACTTTCTCAACGTATTTGCATTCAGACAACAGGGAGTTCGAACATGCAAAACTCCTAGGATTCAGGTCAGGGAGGTAAGTGACTGAATGTGGATTTGGGATTACAATTTTCAAACAAATGAGATTCCTCCTCTGCAACACTGCCCTCAACCTAAGTGACTTAAATGACTTAAATGCCTGAATCTTACTGCCCTTCCCTTTGATCTGCTGAAACTCCCTAGTCTAGCATTGAAATCCAGGCCCCATTAAAGTCCATAAAAACCCACTCATTTGATTTCAACAACGTTCCAGGATTTCACCTGGAATGTCTAACTTTACCCACCCTAGGAGCTTGTTTCTTTACCCCGTAATGACTTCATTTAGCACTAGAACGAGCCAGAGTAATTACCTCGACTACTTCAATGCAACTTGAGGTGAACAATCTTTAAGGAAAACTATCACACGGTGACAATAAGCCCCAAACAAAATAGCCCCAATAAAAATCACACATTTCTGCAAGGACACGGGGATGCATGATGCTTTCTACGGGCAGAAGGCAGTATTGTTGATCTGTGCTGCCACCCTGTGTCATTCAGCTCTCTGCCTGGTGATTTCAGTTGCTAACATATGGAGCATTCTCTGCAGCTCGAAATCCCGTATGATATTGGCCTCTTTTCCATTTCCTTTCTGTTGAACTTCGCCCACGGAAAACACCCCTCACTAGATTCCATCAGTGAGTGGGATGTACATTCCAGTTGGACATATTTGATATCAGCCTAGTTCCAAACACGTGCCAGCATCAACCCTGGAACAGTAAAACCCTAGCAAAGTCAAACTGATTTTTTTTACCACTAGGGAAAGGCACCATTGCGTGCTAATTGTCAAATAGGTTATGCTCTGATTTAATTGGAAAACTGCAATTGAAAAGGATGGAGAATGTTTTCATTACATTTTTTTCAAGGCACTGCTTAATTATAGTTCATAATGGGGAAATATTTCAATTGGATTTCCCTCAGCCAGTCTGGGGACAAAAACTGTCCTTTCATTTTCATGTGAAGTCCTTTAGGCAAGAAGATTGTGATCTTTAATCATGGCCTTTAAACACAACTACAATTAATAAATGCACAGTTTACATACTTATGCATATTTAGTTGGAAATTATAAGTTTTAATTCTGTGCAGATGTGCAACAGCTTGAGTGGCCATGGGAAAATCGAGCTGGCTGTTTCCTCATGGACAATTAGTGTTTCCCTCTGTTTAAGGGTGCAAAGGGCAGAAACATTCATTCCTTTCAACCACAATCTTCCGGTTCTTTAAGAAAATATTGTATATACAGAATCCTACCATCTATTTGTTAAAGTTAGCTGCCAGCAAAACCACATGGTGTCCTCTCCCTTGGCAGACAGGAAGAGTTTTAATTAAAGAATGATGTTTTGCACAGGGCAGTATTCACTGATCAGTGAGTGCTCAAACTTTGTTTTCTCACATCTGAAGCTGAGGCCTCCACTCTTTTCTTTTTTGTGGTTCCCTTTGGAGCTGTAACAGCCAGGAAGTTTTACAGAAACTCTGCAGTCTTGGCTTCAACTCTTCAGGTTGTTTTTTCTTAATTCAGTTATCTTCCTTCTAGATTACTCCTGCCCAGACTGCTGAGTGGGACATTTCTCATGGGTCCTGTCTCCTTTAGAGAAATACTCATTAGATACCAGTGTTTGCATTTTATTTCACAAAACTAAGTTTAGAAACTTTAACTGGTACAAAAAAATCCAGTGAACAGAAAATACAAGACTGAAGATTGTTGACTAATTGTTAATTAATTAATACTGTCTTTGATCATGCAGTGTTTTTTCCACAATGTTATTTAGTGCTGGTAATAGCTAATACACCATAAACTGATATTCCTCGTAACCCTCAGGACTCTCAGCATTTGGATTTTGTTTACTATGTGCTATTTAAAGCCAAATGTGCACATAGGATGTTTCATCTCCTCACGGCCTTTTCGTGCTATATCATAGCTCCATTTTTCATAAGTATTCATTAATTCCAGGTATGTGTGCACCAAGCAGTGGAGGGATGGACAGGCCAGTCACAAAACTGAAAGCATTACAAATGTGCCAGTGTCACATTGCACTTGTCTTAAGGAGATGTTTTTGCCACAGAATGAGAATCACACTGTTGCTGTAACTCAGACCAGTATCTCTGCATGTGCCCTGCCCTTCAGCCATACCAAACAGCTTGAAACTGGCAGAGGGATGTGGAACACAGGGTTGTCATTATCACACAAACATGGCCTTATCTTCACTGTGCTGTGAAAAAGATCTTGCTCATCTTGGTTTAGGAAAAATACTATCAGTTTCTGCTCCCATTATGGAATACCTTCAGCTTGGTTAAGTGATGGCAGCAGTTCTATAGCACTTTAAAATACACTTCCTTTTTGTTCCATATGCAAACCTAGACTTTGCTTTCAGTTTCAAGTTAAAAAAATCACATTGCTCATGGCATGAACAGTTTTCCAGAAAGATAAACAATTAAAACACAACCTAGACCACATATTAAAAGTTTTGTATAATTTCAGTGGAAAGGCACATCTCTACTGAGATCTTTTAAGAGAGCAAATCAAAAAATTGCACATGCAATAACTGCCTTCAATTCTCAGAGAATGTTGAGAATAGCACTGGAAGAGTTTTATCACTTTGCTGCAGTGTCAGATTTTAGCTTTAGAATCTAATCCCACCCACCTAATGAGCTCTAAGTGCTTGGCTTGTCTCACTGCCAACTGTGTCAAACAAAAGCTCCTCCTGGAGGCAGCCCAATCGATAATGCAATTGGAGCAGCAAAAGGAGGGAAGCTAACACCAGCAGGGTGACTGACAAGAAAGTGGAGGTTAAGCCAAGGCTTTGCCATAAAAAAGGGTGATAGCATCAGCTTTAAATAAGACTGCAGTAGAAGTAATGCTGCAAAACAGATCTCAATCCTATATCCAGGAGGTTTTAAGATATGAGGGGGAGCCCTCATTCTCCAGAGGCTTGGTAACCAACAACCAACCTGACTCTTCTGGGCTCACAAATCCTTCACTGCAGCCTGTGTGTGAAAAGGCTCAGGTCATGGAAATTCCTGGGCTGCAGGGATGCTGGCCAGATCCAGGGCTGTGTGCAGTCCTGGGAGCTGGCCATGCTGGTTTGGCCTGGTAGGTAATTAATTTTCTTCCCAATAACTAGTATGTGTCTGTGCTTTGCATTTGAGCTGGAAACAGTGTTGATAATGCAGGGATGCTCTAGCCATTGCTGAGTAGTACCTACAGTCGAAGCCTTTTCTGCTTCTCAGCTTGCCCCACCAGCAAGGGGACAACAGAAAGGGGACAGCTGACCCCGGCTGACCAAGGGATGTCCCACTCCATGTGACACCATGCTCAGTGTACAAAGCTGGGGCAGGGAGGTGGTGGGGGGACATTCAGAGTGATGGAATTTGTCATGCCAAGTCACCACTCCACCTGATGGAACCCTGCTCTCCTGGGCATCGCTGAACACTTGCCTGCACATGGGAAGCAGGGAATGAATTCCTTGTCTTCCTTTTCTTGGACACGTAGCTTTTGCACCCTCTATTAAACTGTCTTTATCTTAACCCATGAGTTTCCTCACTTTTACCCTCCCAATTCTCTCTTCTATCCTGCTAGGGGAGGATATGTGAGCAGCTGTGTGGGGCTTAGCTGTTTTCTAAGCTTAAACCATGAAACTCACTGCAAAAACTGAACACTAAAGGCATCTGTAAGATGATTCAGGAACTTCTGGAGCAACAAACTTGCAAACTGTGACTTTCTGGGATCAAATCAGAGCAGGTGCCACTTTCCAATACAATTTCTTGAGCATTAAGTCTGCCATGATCCTCAGTCTCACCTAACACTGGTATCACCCCTTCCCATGGCATAGCCTCATTTTATCTTTCCTCTCCTTCCCTGTTCTCTGGCCAGCTTTAATCTCCCTATGTGTGGCACAAGTAACCACCAGCGTGGTCTCACATTCTATTGGTTTTCCTTCTACCTTCCCCAGAGTCTCCAAAGGTGTGGAAGATGGGGGAGGTTTTTTTACCTTTTCACCAATCAACACCTACTATCATACCAACCTAAAATTGAACCATTAATATGTGTGAAGAAAGCAAAAGTGTCATCCAAGAAATGGACTGCATATAACAAAACCTGCTTGGTTGGGGAGGACAAATAATTTTTTGATAGTTCCAAAGTCGCCCAACTAGAAGAGTATTCCCAAGATAATTTAAGCAATGCTAAACGGATCATTTAGCAGAAAACTCTTAAATATGCATGGCATGTAATAGCACTTCGGAAGCAGTTTGTACTTTTATTTTTGAAAGATGTGTAAATTTGACCAGCGTTCCCTAAGGTGTAAATTTTAAGGCTCTGTTGAATTTTAATTGCTTACTAACAGCATTATGTAATTCTCCAATTAATCTTCTCTCAAAACAAGCTTACCCATGAGATATTATTTCAAAGCCTATTTGTGCAAAACTGTTATTTTTGAAAATGAAAATGTATTTGAATTCCTAGCTGGACTTAATATCTTCTGTTTTTGAAGAATATGTTAAGCAGGATCAGAAACAGTAAATGTTCAGTTTTGCAAATAAATCCAGCCCTTCTTGTAATTTAATTACATCAAAGCTTCCTCTGGAAACTGTTGATGCACCAGAAGAAGGTTTGGGGTCAACACGGAGAGAGCAGAATCTAGAATCTAGAATCTAGAATCTAGAATCTAGAATCTAGAATTGGATGTATTCTTGGCATGTTTGACAATTTATTTAAATAGTTTGCACATGTATGACATATACATGGATGCTTGATACATTACATGGCACACAGTTAAACATTTTATTGTAGCCAAACACAGTTATCTGAAGGCAAAATGTGTGTTTGGTGAGCTCTATTTTTAATAGATAAATTACTGAAAGAAGTATATCTCTAAGCAGGCCTGGGGCATATATATTCAATGAATTTTCCTTGTATGGTGTTTTTTGTAATGGTTGATGTCGTATCTGACATTCAGGATGTGAATTATTCCATTTATTGAAACGTCTGTTGGTTCTGTTTTGAATGGCAAACTGTATGTGCTTGAGTTAACCACAACAGAAGAGCTTATCATAATAATGGCACACAAACTGCAAGAGGGCAAAAGCTGTGGCCTATAGCAGCACTCTATGAGACATTGCATCATCTGGATGCAATTGCACCCTAAGTTATGTTTAAGAGTTGAATAAGTCAAAGTTATTATCATGGTCACTTTTGCACTCAGCTGTCACTCTAGAGACACAGTCTACTGACACTTAAACACTGCCTGCTCTTAACGTTTTTATTGGGAATTCATCTTATAGGGAAAATTAAAATACTATATTTGATGCTCCAGAAACAGAGTGCATTTTTCCAACTTGCTAAGTAGAGAAAAGTGAATTATATAGAATGAGTTAAGAGAAAAATGTTAGGTATGTTTTATTGACAGTAAGATTTGGAGGTTCCAAGGATAGTTACACATTTTTTAATTATAGTCTTTCAATCTCTTTTTAGTTCCCTTTTTTCATAGCCTCACAACTTCATGCTGGAATTTTTCTGTTTGTGGCTACATACCCCATTAGTCATAGTTCAGTCCAGTTTCTCCTGATAAAATGAAAGGACAAACCTGTAACTGAAACCTTGCTGTGCTCACCTCATTTGCAGAGTGGTCCTTGATTTGATCAGCATTTTTTCACATCCTCTTCATTCTCCATTTTTTTGTGAAAGAAATGGGAGATGACATTGCAAATGGATAGAAAGTTGAGTGACATGTACATTCCACATACATATGGATGAAATCCACACTGAAATGCTTCTCGTTTGTTTGTCTGAACAGTGCAGAAGGTTGTAGCTACAAAGCTAACATCACAGTTCTTTTAACACTGCTTTTACTATGATTTTGGTCAAAATTAGCAAAAAGCAAGCTTTAGAGAATTTTCTGCTCTTGAAAAAGATAAAGATTCACTACTGAGTTACTTTTTATGTTGCCAAGAAAACTAACACCAAAAAAACCCCAAAGTTGTCAAAATTAATACAATCATCACAGAGGAGATTTAGAAGCCTGTGTTCAAACTAGATCCATTTGTTTAGAAAATCCATTTATGCAAAATACATATTTCAGAAAATTGCCTTGTTTTGAAAGTCATAATGAAGGCTTAAGAGCAACATATATTTGAATTTCAAATATATACAAATAAATGTGCATATCTGTAAAAAGTGTGCCAACTTTCCTGGAACTCCAGAAATTTCACCTATATATATCAACACATAGGTGTTATTTTGACAAAGAAATTAATATCATTCCTCAGTCCTACTGATCAATTAATGTAATCCTATTATATATAAAACAGATAAGAATAGCAACCTTTAATCATGGGTTTCTTTGACAATTAGTGAAACTATTGAGAGATTTGATGACTGAAGTAGAGATTATAGTGATGCAGAAGTCACCATTAACCTTAGCAAGGTCAGGGATTCTTTTTGTAAGTCAGAGGCAAAGTTAAAAGATTCCTGGAGTCATGACATATAGTCTTCAGTTTTAATAACTACTAAAGCCATCAAAAATACTAACTCAATTTTCATATTATTGTTGCAGGCAGTCATCCAGCACTAAGCTTCTGTAGTAGGCTGCCTTCAATTATTAAGCAGTAAAAGGTGGCAGGTCTTTATCAGGAACAGAGATGAAAGAGAATACTTTGCTTTAATACACGAAGGGAGAGACATGCTGCTGAACATAATGAACTGTATACTATGTGGAGTACATCATAATGGGCTCTTTATTTGGGTTACATGTGGAAGATGAAACAAATATGTTCATACATTTCAGAGACATCCTTTCAAAACTTCAAATAATCTCATTTCATTCACTTTGGATAATATTTTACATCTGACAAAGCATGAGATCATTCTGCAGATTAGGTCACATTGCCTATTTGAAGACTTCATGGATTATTCAAAGGAGAGAGACTTACATGTCCTGAAAACTGTAAGTAGAAGTGAAATGTGCGTGATAAAAACCCTGCCTCGGTTCTGCAGCCTTACCTAGGTGCAGCTCCCAGGAGATTTACAGGAATGCCTGAACCCTGCCTGAAACTCAAGGACTGCAGAAGCTGCAGCTGTCTGTCAGAAGGATGCTTTTCTGGTGGTAGCAGTACTTGTGCAGGCCTCTTTCCAGTCAGCTGCCACTGTAACTACACCTATGGAGAAAGCAGAAAGCACCATAAAGAACAAAAGCCATGGGAAAACACTGAACTGGTTTGTGCTTCATTAAATGTTATTTATTTCAGTATATGACTTACTATGGCATATGTAAGTTAGCAGAAATTGTTTGACCCATGAGACTTGAGGATTAACTGAAAAACAAGGGTTTTCAGCAAATTTAAAAAAAAAAAGCACAATCTTCAACATTTCTGAAGTGTTTTGACTCCCAAATCTTCAGAACAAAGACCCGCATTTTAAAGTTTAATTTCAATGGTACAAAATGATGACACAAAAAAGACATTTAACAAGACTTGAAATTGTGTCTCTTGTCTACAATGTGTTTATAAGAGCTGGCCAACTGCAGCACCATGTAGACATTAACAGCAGAAGATACAGATGGTTTCTGCCTAGTATTTGTTTACAATAATAAAGTGTAAGTCAAGTTGCATTTTGTGCTGCATTTTAAACAGCTGTTTAAGACCCAGCACAAAATCTAAAACCAAGTACTACTTAGAATATAAGATGCCTTGCTTTTCAGAGAGTCAGTGAACTGGAGAATGTTTTGATTACTTGAACTGGATATCCTTTGTAAATCTTGGTTTGCTAAGAAAATTAGGCTTGCAGCTCATGCTTTTCCTGCCTATCACTGAGTTCCCCTCTCCTCTGCCAACTAATTGCAGCGGAACCTGATGAGAGCAGAAGTCCCAGGGATATCAGATTCCATGTTTTTTTTAAAGAGACAAGATGAGCTACAGAAAACCTGAGTGCTCAGATGAAGGAAAAGCAGGAAGAGGCTATCCCTTATATGCTCAGTTTTCCAAGCAATTTGCCCATGTATCACTCCAAACTAGCTACAGCATATGATCACCCAGGTGGCCTAGATGGTGCTCAGGTAGCCAAGAAGGCCAATGGCATCACAGTTTGTGTCATGGTTTTACTCCAGCCAACAGCCAAGCCCCATACAGCCACTCCCTCACTGTCCCACCAGTGGGATCGAGAAGCAAATCAAAAGGGCAAAACGTGGGTTGAGAGAAAGACCCAGGGAAAGAGAAAACAAAGGAAAGAAAAACAAGGAATTAATTCAGTGCTTCCCATGGTGGGCAGGTGCTCAGCCATCTCCAGGAGAGCAGGGTCCAGTTACACATAATGGTGGATTGGAAGACACATAATGGTGGATTGGGTGGATGGCACAAAGCCATCATTCCAAATGTCCCTCTTTCCTTCTCCTTCCCCCCAGTGCATACACTGCCATGAAGTCTCATGGTCTGGAACATCCCTTTGGTCAGTTGGGGTCACCTGTCTGGGCTGTGTCTCCTCCAGGCACCCCCAGCCTCCTGCCCCCTGTGGCTCTATGAAAAGCAGAGAAGGCTTTGGCTCAGTGTGAGCCCTGCTCAACACCACTAAATTATTAACCCTGTGCTCAGCAAAATCCAACTTACAACCCCATATCCACCTCTATGAAGACAATTCTACCTGAGTGAAACCCAGCACAAGTTGTGTGACCAGTAAGGCTGAGGAAATTATCGTTCCCCTCTACCCCACACTGGTAAGGAATCCTGCCTTCAGTTGGGGCCTCTCCTGACAAGGAAGACACTGAGGTGCTGAACTGTGTCCAGAGAAGGGCTATGGGGTTGGGGCAGGGTCTGGGGCACAGTTACACGAGGAGCAGGGGAGGGAGCTGGGGCTGTTTAGCCTGGAGAAAAGGAGCTCAGGGGAGAGCTCATTGCTCCCCAAAACTCCCTGAAAGGAGGTTGCAGACGGGGGGGGATCAGCCTCTTATCCCAGTTACAAGAGATGAGAGGAAATCACCTTAAGTTGCACCAGGGGAAGTTTAAATTAGGTATTAGGAAAAATATCTTAATGGAAACGGTTGTCAATCACTGGAACATAGAAGTGGTTGAGTCACCAATCCTAGAGGAATTTTAAAAATGTGCAGATGTGCTGCTTTGGGACGTGGTTTGGTGATGGACTTGGCAGTGTGGGGGTAATGGTTGGACTTGATAATCTTAAAGGTCTTTTCCAAACTGAAAGATTCTATGATTTTACACTTCATTTCCTGCTACCACAGGAAATGAAAAATCAGTAGGGATGAGAGGCTTTAACAATGCTGCAATATGAGGACAGATAATGGGGAATGGCTTTACACAACCTATGTAAGCACCTGTCTGTTCATATAACAAACTTCTGATACCTTAAGTAGTCACAGATGCAAATATGGCATTTTTACTGTCACTGCTACTTCAGCATGTCAGAATTCACCCAGCTGAGTACACTATGTGTTCAAACATAAGAAGGAAAGCTGAAGATCAATAAAGAATTGTTCCTCTGGCTATTGGAGAACAGACTCTGGCAGTAACATTCCCTGGTGGTTCAGCTCATACAAACATTAATGCATTCTCAGGCTTTTGAAGTGAATAACCTAGTCCTGAAATGAAACCTGATAAAATTATGGGGATAAGTTGCTCAAAAACCTTTTCTAAAAGGCAACTGGAACAGGACTTTACTGGGCTAGGTTGCCATCACCTCCCACAACCCATCAACTTAATGCCAGGGCTTTGCAATTCCCTCAAGGCTCTTTTTCCACACACAGAGGGATGAAGCACAGTTTCATATTATAAAAACACTGCCCCAGTAAACCGTATTACATCTCTCTCACCATTTTGCTAGTTTAAACTGAAATTCTCTCTCCTCAGTTATACTGTAGGGCCACATAGTGACCTAAGGAGACCAAAGGCCAAGTGTCTTAATTTACACAACCTTCTCTGGCTTTTCATCATGGGGGCACCCTGTAACACTGAGTATGTAAAAACTGCAAGAAATGAGAGGGTTAAATACTTTTTCTCTCCTTTCAGTCCTCCTCTCAAAATGAAAGGTAAGAGATAACACAAAAAAAGTATTTCCAAAGTGTGTCAGTTAAACAGATACAGAGCAATTTTCCATCTACTCTAGACAGCATCAGATATGGACTAGATATCACCCGTCCTTAATATATGTTTCACTTTTAGTAAAACCAGGCAAGTATTTAACTTTTTTCCCCATTATTACATCTCCACAGGATCTAGAATGTGGTTTTGCAGATATAAGCAGTGAGCTCCCTTTGAAAATGAAATTTTTAGCATAAACTCCACAAGTCCTTTATGCAGACAGTGCTATTCCCACACAAAGAGTTTGCTTTGGCTTGTAGCTGTGCTATTTGTGTATCTGCACTGCTAAGGACTTAATAAAGGCTCTCTGTCAGCAGGGTGACAGGAGCAAGACTGATGAACCTTGTTAGAGTTATGTGTGAGACTACATCTGCACAGCATTAATCTCTACCCTGGCTTGTCTCACTGTGGTTCAACAAAGAAGTTGAGAAATTAGATATAATCCAAAAAGGTTAGCCAACAAAGGTTAAAAGAAAATTCATAAAATCTAGATCGTTCTGAAATATTGGGAATATGTTTATCCTCTTCTTGATGTTGTGGACTAGAGTTTATGAACAGGTCTGTCACAACAACAGCGAAATTTCTCATCAGTGAGGCTTTTGGATTTTTCTATTGAAAAATATGGACTTTGCTGTAACTCATGATAATCTATGTCAGAGCTACCTCCCCTCAGTAAGTAGCATTACTGATGTTAAGTGGAGCTATTCCCAAAACATTCTTAAAAGGATGAATTAAAGGTCTGGTAAGAATGGGTAAGTCACATAGCAGAATATTTCTGGGTATTCGAAGCAACCAGCCAAGGAAGGTCCTTCCAAACAGAATGATACTCCTTCAGCTGCCATTGTTAGCAAGTGAGTCATACAGAGTTTGAATACAGCACGGAATTGCAATTTGGGGGCAGCATTCAAGTTGTGCACAAAGTTCTGCTTAACTCCTAAGAAACTGAGGTGCTGAGCAGCTTTCCACTTCTACATTTATGGTATTCTGTAGCAATGTTTTTCATTTATTCCTTCATAATATCCTGTTTTATGCAAAAATCATTGATATTACTATACGTGACCTCACTTCTACGTATGCATAAAATTACAGGACCACGAAATTTTTGTCAACTTTGACCCAAACCCTTGTTGTCCCTTTGCCTTCCTGTCCCTGAATTCCTCACTGTCACACTATTTGTTAGTAGAAGAAGCGATCAAAATGTTAATATTTTGAGATTTTTAAAGAGGGTAATAAAATCAATATAACTATTTGAAATGTAAACTATTAACTAAGGTTTTTGTTTTGACCCTAACCATGTATTCTGGTCTGCTTACAAAACCCTAAAACACAGAAGCACTTCTGATATACCACATCATCCAGGTTTTTAACAAGGACACGAGTTTCCTTTTTTCCTTCTTTCAAATCATTGTTTGGGAACAAACCTACTCCTGGCACTGTGGCAATGGCAGTACCCTGTTCTCTGACAGGACAGTACAAAGCAGGGTCTGCACATGTCACCTGCAGTCCTGCATGGGGTCACCCAGCCCAGTGCAAAGCCTATTTCCACCTTATGGGATCTCCTGAAATAAATTGCACAAAAATCACCACCCTAAACATCTGACTTTGTTTTCATTCTGACTTCTACTGCAAAATCTTTGGGGGGAATATTCCCCCCTCTTTAACACATATTTGTTTCATAATCTTCCCAATGCTACAGACAGGAGGCTGCTAGAAGGCAGACAATCCCTGGGAAAGCCCCAAATCCTAAATTTCAGGCTAAAGAGACTCTTGTGAAACTAGGCAGGAAGAAGAAAAACATCAGCAGTACAACCATCAGCTTCTGTCCGTGCATCTTGCAAACTTGTCTGGAAAAAAATAAACACAGGGTTAATGAGATGTGCTGAGGCATGGGGTTCCTCTCCATGTGGCTTTATAAAATACTGATTTCAGTGCCCCACTGAATGTTGTCTGACAATTTTGATACAAAATCATTGTCTTACTGAGGTTTTGTTATCAAAGAGAATGCACTTAGAGATGGAAATCAACATTCCTAAAGTGAGTCTACAAGAAAGCTAGAGAGGCATGTAAAGGCATGTAGGGGTAGGATAAGTGGTGATGGCCTTAAACTGAAGGAGGAGAAGATTATATTGGATTTTAGGAAAAAGTTCCTTACTGTGAGGGTGGTGAGGCACTGATGTGGATTGCCCAGTGCAGTTATGGAAGGCCCATCCCTGGAAGTGTTCAAGGCTAGGGTGGATGAGGCTTTGGGCATAGTGGAACGTGACTCTGTACTTGGCAGGGGGTGTTGGAATTTGATGATCATTGAAGTCCCTTCCAACACTGCTCTATGATTCTATGAGAAATTCCAGGAAAAAAAAAATTATACTATGTAAAGGGTACTGGTAGGTTTCTTGTGCAAGGTACGGCTGAAGCTGGGATCATGCTGTCATCCTCTCAAAGATCTGTTATTAACAGACTCTCTCTCAGGAAGGTGATGGGTGGTGATTGCAGGGAACTGGGATAGAGAAGGGCTGGCATCTGGGGTGCTAAAGGTCATTCTCAACCCACCAGCTAACACCATTGTCATGGACCCCCTTCACACATGAAGAGAGCCTTTACTCATGGACTTCAGAAAAGGGCTGGTAGGCAGTGTCTCTTTTTTTTTTTTTTCAGGTATTTTAACTTGGCAAACTTTAGCCTTCATTTGTCCATGAATGTAAGACACATTTGTCAACTGGGAGGGACCAACCTCTGCTGCAGAGGATAAAGAATGGCATTTCTTAGTTAAACACAAAACAGCATTTCCATTCCTGAACAGATTATGTTGAATTTTTTTTTAACAAAACAGCTTGTGTAGGCATGGGACTTTTTAGACCAAATATCTAATTTAGATAAACATGTGATTGAAAACAAAATCTTTTGAAGGAAAATAATACTAAGCAGAAGTATCTCTCTACTCAAACACTGAGAATTAAATTATCATCTCATTCTCACCATTGGAAAAGCTCATTTGATGCGATTGAATTTACATAGAATTTGTCGCTAAATAACTGAAAGCAAAATCTGGTCATGGTAATCAAAACAGTTTGATGCCATTTATCAAGACAAGTCAACAAAACCAATGTTAAATCTGTTACATTTTCACATGCCAGTGGTTTTTCTGAATTACTCTTTTCTTAAAAGTCATGTTACATATATATGTGTGTGTGTCACTATACTTCACAAAGAACATAACATACTACTCTTACATTATCACCAGAAAACTTACACAAAGAGAATGGGAAAAGGAATGCAGTGTAACATACCAGTTTCTGTTTTGTTTCACAGAAGAAAAGCTTTGATGTACAAAGCCTATCAGAGACAATAGCAGAAGAAAGAAAAAATACTTTAAAGCTGTCTAAGGGATCATACAAAAGACTTCCATCTTGTGATTAACTTTAAGAATTATGTTTGATATATTTTGAAACTCTGCTTGTTCAGACTGGTTAAGTTTGTGAAAGGTTGCCTGTCAAACGCTATGTCAGTGATATGAAAACAGACAGCCAGAAAATCATCCTTCCAATATAAACATCAACTAAAAGTAAATAAATGTCTGCAGCAGAATGCCAGCCTGATGTTCCATTAAGATGAATGTTATAAGCCATGAAGAAACTAAATATTGATGACAAGAAATCTGTAAAGAGAGACAGTAGCTTATGGTCAGATTAGGAAACTGTTAGTAAAATGAAGGAACTGAACAGTCAACAGAAACAACAGCACAGCCTTGAATACAAAAATTGCTGCAAATTAACCTTGTTGCAACCAGTAATAAACCATAAGCATATGAAAACATTTAGAAATATTTGAAAACTGAACCATGCAGTGTAAACTCATGGTTCTACGCAAGGCTCAGAAATACTTTTTTTAATAAGTTCATTCTTTTAAGAACATTTTCATTATGTGTTTACATCACTGTTTTGTTTTAACTTTAAAAAAGTCCTGAAGTACCTATCATGACTGGTTCTTCATGGTGTTAGGCATAAGTTCTGGAAACATATGCTAAAACATATACTGAAGAGAAACATATGCTTGAAGAGATCCTATGAAGGGGGTACAATTTGAACCTAATCTGAAACAAATACAGAAAAATAGGACAAAGAGAAGAGTTAAATTGGTAGAAGGCAGGAAAGAAATCAAGTATAATGAAAATAAGTAACAAACAAATTGCATTTGCTAGTATCCAGGATCTAAGCTTTACGTGAGTTACTGGATCTTTTCACTAACTTTAAAAAAAGAATTAAAGGTAAGTAATTAAGATAGATGACAGGTTATATGGGTTAATGCACAACATCCAGACTTTAACTACGGCAAGTTATTGGCTTTTTTATTTAATTTAAAAATTAATGAAATGGGAAAATTACATGGAAAATACAAATGAAGCAATCAGAGAAAATGAAGGAGCAATCAGGAGCAATGCAGCCATGGGGGGTGGCGGATGTGCCCTAGGACAGTGTGCGAGCAGCAGCAGGGCTGAAGCGCACCCAGAGTCATGGGAGGGTGACAAAATCCCTACAGTGACTGAGCGCACAGCAGCTGCAGGCAGGCAAGAGAAGAGGAGGAAGAGATCAGAGATGGTGGGCACAAAAATTCCAGACATGCTTTAAATTATTTATTTATTTATTTATTCTTTTGTTGTTGTTGTTGTTAACATCCTAGCCAAAGAATTGAGGACAAGCGGCACAAGACATGTTGAGCAACTGCCCTTTAATACATTTACTCAGGTACCCATTTGGCACCAGGCTTCTTATGTCTAAATCAGGTAACCAGGCTCTTATATTCAGGAACAAGGGACTGGCAATTTGGTGGCCCTACTTCACAGGTGCTGTCCTTCTGGGGAACCTCATAAGCGTGCAGCATGAAATCAAATTTCAAGTTACTATCTCAAAATTCTATTCATTTACAAAACAGAAGGAATAAAAGCCCAGGCACGTACAAGCATTCTTCTGGTGGGTACAGCATCCTGCGAAGTCTCAGTGAGGTGCCATTACACTGACATGGATGTTCCAGGGACCGTGCAGGCCCTGTGCAGAGGCTTTGAGCAGGGGCTGTGCAACACAAGGGCTCTGCACACACGGGCACAGCCACGGGTCACTAAAGCGGCTGCAGTTCCCCAGGTTCTGCTGCTCACCTCGCTCATTCTCCTCACCAAGTCTCTGCATCAACATACGGATCATGGGTAAGGCACGGCCAACAGCAATGCTGGAACACGCTGATCTCGGGTATGGTGTTGTGTTTAGTCGGTTTGTTTTTTGTTGTTTTGGGCCTTTCTGTTTGTTTTCTTGTTTGGTTTTTTTTTGTTTGGTTGGTTGGTTTGGTTTGTGTTTGTTTAATTTTTTTTGTGGGGTTTTTTTTGGTTTTTTGTAGGTTTTTTTGTGTGTTTGTTTTGGAGTTTTTTAATTTGTTTTTAAGTTTTTTTTGTGGGGCTTTTTTTGGTTTTTTGTGTTTCTTTGGTTTGGTTTTTGTTTGTTTGTTTGTTTTTTTGGTTTTTTAGGGTTTGTTTTCTTTTTTTTTTTTGGAAAAGCAAACAGTAAGCTCTGCACCAAGGTCGCTCCTTTCACAACAAACGGAGCTTTCAATTTTCCTGAGAACTAGGTGAACAACGCAAAGGCATTTCCAAGAGATTCCCCTGCCAAGTCAGGCCAACCCCGTCCAGAAAGGCACACGGAGCACAGACAGCCACAGCCGCAGTCCCGGCCAGCCGGGCTGGGGCCGGGCTGGGCTCGGGCGAGGCTGCGGGGCCGGGCTGGGACCGGGCCGGGGCCGGGTTGGGGCGTGGTTGGGGCCGGGCTGGGCTGCGGGGCCGGGTGGGGCTGCGGAGCCGGGCGGGGCTGTGGGGCCGCCGCCAATGCGGGCGGGGCGGCGGCGCCTGCGCCGGGCCCGCCGCGCTCCGCCCGCCTCGCTCCGCCCGCCGCGCTCCGCCCGCCTCGCTCCGCCCGCTGCGCTCCGCCCGCCGCGCTCCGCCGTGCGGCCCGGCCCGCCTGCCCGCGCAGCCATGTGGAGCCGCTACCGGGGGCTGCTGGGCCGCGGCCGGTGAGTGGGCGGGGAGCCTCGGCCGAGGGACGCGGGGCTGCGAGCCGCTGCCCGGGCCGGCACGGGGCCCTGCGCCCGGGGAGGCTCTCACTGGAGCGCCCGGGCCGGGGTCGGTGGCGGCGGCGGCAGTGGCGGCAGCAGCGCGGTGTTTCAGGGGGAATTGTGTCGTTCCAGGTCCCTGGGCCGGAGGGCATGGAGGTGGAAGAGCGTGGCCGCGAATGAGAGAGCGCTGCAGTACCGGGTGGGCGAGCAGATCCACGGCTTCACCGTGGAGCAGGTGAGCGTCGGCCGCCGCTGCCCTTTCCTCTGTGTGTACATAAACTTCCCCTGGCGTCTGCACTTTGAATACTTGCTTTGGGTGGTCAGTCATAAGAATGACACAGGAGTTTGCTTTTCCGCAAACAGATATTATAGGTGCCGTTAATACGTGTTTTTATAGAGGGCTAATTCTAGAGTAGATAATGCACCCCACGAGCTTGTGTGTCTGCTGCAGATGTGACCTTTGGGTGTCTAAATGTCCTGACAGATAACGGAACTTCACTCTGTGAACATGTTTTTTTAAACACATTCAAGTAATATTTCATCTCCTAAGCTGCTTTTAATACCTTTGTTGAAAGCCTGCCATAGGAATATGTTGAATTTTTAAAAAAAACTTTTTAAAAGCCGAAAGCAGGAGCAGAGAGTAAAGGTTATTTGTGAGAACTGATGGCTAGTGATACTAGAGCTAGTGGTACAACAGACACTGACATTTGAATATATATCTTTTCTTTTTGTATTTCTGATTCTGTACCATAAGAGTATGATTCTTCGATGGTAGTATACTTTCACTAGGTTATAAATTTCATTTAAGTTTTGTTTTTCATTTGCATAATTATTTTTTCCTCTCAAACCACTAAAGCAAAAACTTATTTAACACTGTATAATCCAGTATTTTATATAGGACCAACAGACTATAATTCCTATGTCATTCACAGTTTATTTGACCTAGATGAAGTCACTGCAATACAAATGTTTTCTTCCAATGCAGGTGACAGCTGTTCCTGAGCTGTTCCTGACTGCAGTGAAGCTTAGTCATGATGGCACAGGAGCCAGGTATTTACATGTAGCTCGGGAGGACTCCAATAATCTCTTCAGGTAAGACACTAATATAGGTATTACACGTTCTTCTCCACATCACCTTGTTTTTTCAGTTGTAATATGGCATGGCTGGATTATTCTGTGGTAACAGAGAGGACAGGGCTTCATAGAATTTTTCAAGTTGTAAGAGATATCATGAAGTCTGTTGTTCAGTCTGCTGCTCAAAATGAGGTCAGTGCTTAATTCAGGTCCAGTTCCTGCCTTGAAAACTTTCAGAGATTATGCAACCATAACCTTCCATGAAGATTTTTATTTGAGCTTTTTGCCTAAAAATAAATGTGTTTACTCTTGTGCTGAAAACTTCTGTACTAAGTCCAGAAATACAAGTGCAGGGGCTGTACACCCTCTGAAAAAGGTGGCTGAGCACTCAGGGTCTGAAGAACTCAAACTCTGTATGCTGGTATGTGCCATGTTTGCTGTTAGCCAGTGATGATGCTCTCAGCAATCACAGGTGCAGGTAGGAGTGGGCGCACTTCTCCAAAATGACTGCATCCCTCTCCGTGCTCTCTCTTGCAGTATCCAATTCCGAACCACTCCCATGGACAGCACCGGGGTCCCACATATTCTGGAGCACACAGTGCTGTGTGGTTCCCAGAAGTATCCCTGCAGAGATCCCTTCTTTAAAATGTTAAACAGGTCACTGTCCACTTTTATGAATGCATTCACAGGTAAGTCCAAAGGAAATAATACTTATCTTAAATACTGTATACTTGAAATGCATGAAGCGTTATTACAGTAGAGCACTCTGGTGGCTCTCCTTAATTTGGCTTTGGGGAGCCATTATTATTGGTTGTGAATGTTGTGACATGTTCAAAAGCTAACAAGGCAAGACGACAAAATAAGTCTAGTTCATTTGTCGGTTGCAAAGTTCCAGTAGAGCTGGAGGTTTATAGTCAAAAATACATTTAATTATTTTTATCGATAGATGGCTAAAGCTAAGTTTTCATGGTAAAATAGCTGTAGTGTTAAATGTGTGTATTCCTCAGCAAAAATACATTTCATTTAGTACATCTCTTCTGGTTATTTATATGGATGAGAAATTAAAAATCAACAAAATGCATCTCAGTCTTTTTAAAATTCTGATTGTTTTTATGTTTATTTATATGCAGCTAGTGATTACACGCTCTATCCATTTTCAACACAAAATCCCAAGGACTTTCAGAACCTGCTGTCGGTGTACTTGGATGCAGCTTTCTTTCCATGTTTACGTCAGCTAGATTTCTGGTAAGACAGTTTGAGAAGTATGCAAACCTTAAATTAAAAAAAAATAAAAAATGAAAAAAGCTTCCTCCCCCCTCCAGTCAACAAAACCTTCAAACTCTCAACACTTGCTGTTATTAATTTTTTCAGGCAAGAAGGTTGGAGGTTAGAACATGAGAACCCAGCTGATCCTCAGACACCTCTAGTCTTCAAAGGAGTTGTTTTTAATGAAATGAAAGGGGCATTTGTAAGTTTTGTGGATGTTTGGTTTAAGTTCATACAGATGTTGCAGTTGCTTTAGCTGTAGGTTATCAATGGCATCATTGCACCAGAGATTCCCATTCCTCCTCCTGAAAATTTAAGTCCTCAGTAAAGTCAACACTGTTGCATAGATTTTTTTTTTTAAGTCAGCCTGTCAAAAGTTTGTTTACGTATAGGACGGTGCCTTGTTAATGGATTTTATTGCAAAATACTCTTAGATTAGCATGGAAACATAGCTAGTTTTATTAAAGTACATGAGACTGCATGCTTATGTAAGGGGGTTGTGTAAGTTAGAGCTCTGAGATCTTGTTATTGAGCACCTTTTGTCTTTAAAATGTGTTTTGATGGCTTTCACTGAAATGTGGTGTTTTCCTATTAAGACAGATAATGAGAGGATATTTGCACAGCACCTGCAGAATAAAATCCTTCCTGATCACACTTATGGTGTAATTTCTGGTGGCGATCCATTATGTATTCCTGACCTTACATGGGAGCAGCTTAAGCAGTTCCATGCCACGCACTATCATCCAAGCAATTCCAGGTATGTGAGATTGGTGAGTGACTTCCTAGATTATTGGGTTAGTGCTTTGTATTTTTGTGAGGAGAAAACCAGAAGCATTGTGTTTTCATCTGCATGGCAAGCAGCAGAAGTAACAAACAACCTGTGCCCTACAGCAGCTAGAACAGCGTGGAAGCAAGGAATTTTTTTGTAGAAAGAGCTGTGGAGAGTGAATTGAAATCAGGAAAGAAAGGTGGCTGATTTTTCTCAGGTGTCTATTTGCCTGATCATGATGATGTAGTTTGGGAATTTATTGACCTGAACTCATATGAGCTGGGGGGAAAGGGAACATACTAATAAGTATTTAGCAATAATGTTAGGGAGTTAAGATACAAGTGGCATAGATTTATTCTATGGAATAAATTTATTCTAGGAACAGAGGTACCTGTCCTCTTTGAGTAACACAGTTTAAGTTAGAAGTTGCAAGGGAATTATTTCATTTCCTCCTGCATCACATATTACTGTAGTGAATTCTAAATAATGGATAGTCATTTGATTTGGTTGGTATTAATAAGGTATTTAAACTGGAAGTCAGTTTGAAAGTTATGTGCAGGAAAATAATTCTTCTGTACTAATTTTATGGCCAATCTGTTATTCTGATTAATTCACTTGTGGAACATCAGCTTGTGTCACAACAGTGAATTTACAATCCATTGATTTTTTTTTTTCCTCATCGTCCCAAATACTGTGGTGTCCTGGTGCTGAGATTTTAGTCAGGGGATGAGATTTATCTGAGGTATAGCTTGTGCTCATGTTTGGTCCAGTGGAAGTCTTTTAGGTATGGGAATGTGTTTGGTGGAGTGACCCATGGAACCCAGCCACGTTTTACAGACAGAACCTAGGGCATGGATCATTGTATTTTATACTTTAGGTGTGAAGATCCTAAGAATTTTGTCCTCTGTAACTTAGGAGCACTGGGTTTCTGGCTTCAGTTTATTTTTTTCTGGAACATTGTGTATTCATGTGACTGAACAAATATGAGCATAATAAACCTGAACCTAATGAAAAGGTGATCTGTGGCCTACAAGCTGAGAAATGTGAAATTTTACTGAGAGATCTGAGTTTTATATCTGTTGCATTGGTTGAAGAACCACCAAACAATTTTCCACTCCAGATGTAACAGAATTACTGGAAAGCACATGATGTTCAGAGTAAAATACGAGTAGCTACTGTAAATTTCATATTAAATCAAATGCTTAATTCCAATATTTTATTTGAAATGCAGATTTTTCACTTATGGTAATTTTCCACTGGAGCAACATCTGAAGCAAATACATGAGGAAGCATTGGTAAAATTTAAAAGAATTGAATCAAATACTGACATCCCAAAACAGAAACTCTGGGAAAAGCCTGTAAGTAAAACCAACAAACAAAACCCACTAAACCCAAACCCCTCCCCAGGGTTAATATTTTAACCTAACCTGCTGGAGTTACTCTTTTGTTTAGAATTGTGTTAATGAGCTGAAGTATTTCTAGTTTTGGTTTCATGGGGGACAAACTACAGTTACTTTTGAGTTTCAGTAATCTAATGATTGCTTGCAGTTGTTTGTTTCTTTTATTTCCAATTTTCAAGTCCCTTGTCATTTGAAACACTGAAGTACTTATTAATGGAAAGTGTTAAGGGCTAATGAAAGACACACTGATACTTAGAAACCATATTTCCTGACACTAATGGTATCTAATATCCCAAACATTGGTATCAAAAATAATTTTCATGTTCTGTTCCTGCCTGGCTCGTCCAAAGGTAAAAATATTTTTTTCAGAAACAGCTCAGAATGTTATTTATGGCCAGATTTTCCTCAACGTCTCCTATATTGCCCACTTTTAAAAATTGAGATGCCCATCATATTTTTCAAGATAATGTGTGTTTGTGTGTTTGCTTAATGGATCTTGAATTTATTCATGAGCATCTGTAAAATTATTTTAAATAATTGGAAAGATGATGGTATGAAGGTGGAAGTCATTTTTGTTCGTAACTTCTCTGAGTTTAGTGTATCATTTATTGTACTTTATAGAGAGAACACAGGGTAACATGTGGTTTAGACTCATTTGCTGCTGATCCTTCCAAGCAGACCACTGTCAGTGTCAGCTACTTGTTGACAGAGTAAGTATATCAAAATGAAATTCTGAATTCTGATCTTTAGATCTTTAAGCAAGGTGCAGGCATGTTTCTTGTCCCCAGTCCCTTTTGATAAATGTCATCTCTAAAGAAAATAATGCCATGGGGAAATAAATCAATCCTACTTTAGTAAACAAAAAGTTTAGTTGCTTTTACAAGAAAAATCAGGTGTTACTTTACAGAACTATTCAGTGGATGAGACATTTGAAAACACTGTCTTCCTTTCAATTCCCTGCCATGTGCAAGCTCCTCTGTGTGACCCTGCTATGAACTTATCTCCCCTTGCAGCCCAATTTAAATTGCTTTCCTGGTAGTTAGAACAAGTGAAAGATGCAGAGCTCTCCTATCTCCCTAAGGTCTGATGTGGGGTTCACAGCTGACAGTTATTTCTCCCTTGCTCTGTCTTCATTTGTTTTCTAGTTCTTTTTTAATGGACTCTGTGATACTGGGTGTCACATATGGTTTTTAAGAGCTAATAGTTTTTCTTCAGTATTACAGACACTTTTGAAACATTCACCCTAAGCCTGTTGTCTTCACTGTTGGTTGATGGGCCGAATTCTCCTTTTTACAAAGCCTTAATTGAGTCTGGTGTTGGTACAGATTTTTCTCCTGATGTTGGGTAAGTGTTGCATTTCACATTTCATCACTATAAGCAACATTAGAAAACCTAAAAAGCACTTTTAAATTGGAAGAACCCATCTCTTATATGGGCAATTTACACCAGAGTAATATTATTTTAATATTAAAACATTGTGAGAGTTTCTCCTGGTCAGCTGCAAAGCATTCTCAGATGTAACTTTTGGCTCATCAGAGTACTTGGATAGAAGCTAAATTGTATTGTTTGCAGCTTACAAACCATAAAAATGGACAGATGGAATAAAATATGAAGTACCTTCAGTGCCTTAATTTACACAGGTGTTTCATCCTGGACATTTAAGTATTGCTCAGAAGTGTTCGTGAGCTCTTCTGTGTGATCATGTTGTTTTTATTGCTTTATTTCTATGGTTTAGTCGTTGGTAGGTTTGTCAAAATGTGCCTTTGTGTAATCAGGTGCTGTTAAATTGGCATCACCTCAATACAGAGTACTGCACAAAATATTCTTAGTTAGAAGGGACCCACAAGGATCATCAAGTCCAGTTCTTAAGTAAATGGCCCATACAGGGATTAAACTCACTCTCTCAGTGGTACTAGCACCATGCTCTAACCATCTGAGCTAATCTCAGGGTCTTTACAAAAGGGTATTTCACTGACACTTACCCCAGCTGCAGCTCCCAGCCCATTTCCTGAGTGTTCTGTGCGCTGCAGGCTGAGGATGGGCACGTTGTCTGCACTGAACTTGGGTTCAGCTGCTCATTGCATTTTACCTTTTTTGTCAGCACAGAGAAGGAAGTGCTTTCCAGGCATGATTCATCTGATTGAGTTTTAGACTTTAGGATGACAAAAATCATGACTTTTTCTGCAGTGATTCTCTCAGGTGTTTGAGTGGAAAACTTTATTATGCTCACCTGTGATTTCAGTGTCTTGCTCTGCCTGGCTTGCCCTCTCTTTGCATTAAGTAATTGGCTTTGTGCAAGTCCTGTGTCATGCATGCCAGTGCCATACAGACACGTTAATATTCCAGAACATGGCAGTAGAAATCTGTCTTTAGACACTGAAGTAGGGATTATGTTGTATTTTTTGTCAGCTGGTCCTTTTCCAGTTATGCTGGATTGATTGGGACTTGAACTGTTCAGTGAACTGGCTTTAATGTGCTTTAGTGACTGTAGTCAGTGAATCTGCAAGAATAAGTTTGAGTCCAGAGATGAGTATTGCAGAATCCTGTGCCTGAGCCCGCCATGGAATTCTTTCTGTAATAGTGTATAATAGAGACCTATTGGTTTTTGTTCATTGGCTTTGGTTTGAACTGCTAGGTGTTCTGTACTTCTGCACGTGCCAATTTGTCTCTCTAAAGATGAGCTCTCTGATTAACCCTGCCTGAGAGCTTGGACAAAATTATCTTTATTGTTAAAATGTTTTTTTAATACAGTTGATAATAATTACAGCAAACATGGAAAACTTCACTGTAACCACTTACTTTACAAATACTGCTGTAGAAATACTGTTCCACTCACCTGATTAAGTAGAATGTATGTGTTTGGTGTTACATGTAGCTAAAATTTTCACCTTAAAAAGAGAGCTTTCTTTACCTGAAAGAAATGTAGATGAATGGGAAGATGAACAGGAAATACCAACTTTACTTCTGTAGCTGTTTTTCTTTCTCTAAAACCATATGCTGTAGATTTTCTTAAGTGTGGTTACTACTACAGAAATGGAACAAAAAAATGCTTTTAAGTTTAATTTCTTGCCTCTTTGATAATTATTTTACTTTCTATCTAGCTTTTAAAATCTTGTGTCTTTATATGTGGAAACAATGTTGGTTTTTTTTCTCTTCCCCTGCCTTTGTTGGCAGCTTTAATGCTTAAGTTCTGGTCCTTGTCAATGGGTTTTTTATGTTTTACTCTAGGTTTAATGGCTCAACAAGAGAAGCTTATTTCAGTGTGGGTCTACAGGGTATTGCTGAAAGAGACATTGTTACTGTGAAACAAATAATTGATAGAACAATCGATGAAGTTATTGCGTGAGTAATGCTAAATTTTTAACAATACTCTTAGTTAATATAATAATATGTAGACATGTAATAGTACAGACTTGTATATAATAACATGCCTTAAAAATCTACTTATATTACTATAAAGGCACCAAAGTAGAAGTAATATTGTTCAGTACTCTTAAAACTTATCTGTTACTTCCTTTATTGTAGCTTGTTCTCATCAGTGTAACCTTCAGGAGTTTAATGATGTTAGTTCAGTTTCTCTAAATGACACAACATGATTAGATTATTTCATATAAATTTTATTCAGTGTGAAAGAAGTTATGTTGTAATGCTTCCTTTATCAATCTAATAATTCATTTTCCTAACTTCTCCTAAAGTGGTCAGTGTTAATGGATATTATTTCTTTCTCTCATCACCCCTTCCCAAAGGAAAGGATTTGAGGAAGATAGGATTGAAGCTCTACTTCACAAAATTGAAATACAGTTGAAGCATCAGTCTACGAGTTTTGGACTTGCCCTGACATCTGTAAGTCTGTGTATGTTTTTTTTCAAGAACAGTTTAAAAAAATCTATCTATGTCTTTATAAAATACACGGTCATCTTGTCAGCTCCCGATATGTAAAACTTTCCACTTAAGGGCTCTTCCTTTGTCATGTTGTGTACATCTTTCTTTTCAGTAGCTGTCAGACTGTCTGTGGACTTGCCACTGTATGAGTCAATCAGGCAGTGAACCTGTTGTCTTTGCCTGAATAGCAGCTTTGATTGTAGTGGCACTGGTTACTTCTGTGAGGGGCATATCATACTGGCTTTGGGAACTGTGTGTTTTGGCTAGATGCCTGTGTATTTTCTAAAAGCCAAATAGGAGGATTGTATTTTTCTATGCACTTTAGGATTGTACTGCTGTAAGTTAATTTCTAGATTCACAAGGGAAAATGTACACTAACTCAATTCTTAGCCTCAAATTTTAATACCAAATTGTTACAGAAAATTTGTTCCTCAAGCAGAATGTTGTCTTAAAGAAGTCTGCAGTTCATCTTATATTTGCAATGAGTGAGGTGCAGTATTTGCAGTCACAGTCACTGGAAATCAGGGTCTCCTGCAGCCACTCATTCTTCCTCCTCTGTTCCTTTCTGCTCTGCAGCAGCTTCAGTTCTTCAGTGGCTCTTTTGCTTTGTTTCTCAGGTGATGTATATTCTTTGCATGAGCAGGATTTCATTCCTAGATAAGTAGAGTTAGGCAAAGAAGCAGAGCCCTGGATTAATAGGAAATTTGTAAATGGGAGAGCACAAACAAAGGCTGTTTCAAATCAGATTTCATGCAGCCAAATAGGCAAATTGTGGATGTTTAAGTGCCTGTCATGTTTAATGGTAAATCTGGCAAAATATGCCTGACTTTAATAGTCAGTACTTTTTGGCATGTCTTCAGATGTTGTGAGTTATTCTGTCTGATGAAATATTTATGCATATAACTTTATTCCTTGACATTTTTAGGTCTTGAAATTGATTCAACTTCTATACCTTCATTCTAGAAAAGAATGCTCTTGAATATTTCTTGCTTTTAAAGACCAGTCTTGAAGCATTTAGCGTTCATACTCCCATAGAGTAGATTGTGTTTCAGTTTGTTTCCCTGAAGTAATGTTTTAGAGGTTGGCTTTGAAGAGAGACCTAGTTATAACTGAAGTGATCACAGAATCATACAATGGTTTGGGTTGGAAGGAACATTTGAAGATCATCCAGTTCCAACCTCCCTGCAATTAGCAGGACCATCATTCACTAAATGCAGTAACTCAGAGCAGTTTTGACACGTCTTTAGACACTTCTAGAGAGTTGGGCACCCACAGCTTCTGTCAGTGCCTGTTCCACCCTCACAGTAACAAATATCTTTTCTTTATGTCCCATCTAAATCTGCCCTCTTTCAGTTTAAAACCATTGCTGCTTGTCCTGTCTCTGCAGGATGTGTGATCTTCTTATAAATCCCCTTCATATATTGAAAGGCCACAGTAAAAACCCCTTTGTCCTCCAGGCTGAACAACCTCAAGTCTCTCAGCTTTTGTAGGAGAGGTGTTGCAGCACTTAGATCATTTTTGTGGTCCTCCTCTGATCTATTCTAACAAGTCAATGTCTGTCTTGCACTGCAGGCCCCAGAGGTGGGTGTAGTACTTCAGGTGGGGTCAATGGGAATGGAGTGGAGGGGCAGAATCACCTCCCTCACCCTGCTGGCTCCAATTCTTTTGGTGCATCCCAGGATACAGTTGGCTCTCTGGGCTGGAAGCACACATGGTGGTCTCATTTCCAATTTCTTATCCACCAATATCCTCAAACCCTTCTTTACAGGTCTGCTTTCAAGCCTTAAATCACTAATTAGTACTGAGTAGTGGTCATTGCCCCAGCCCCACTGCAGGACCTTGCACTTGGCCTTTTTTGAACTTCATGAGGTTCATGGAGGTTCATGCACTCCTCAAGCCTGTCCAGGTCCCTCTGGATGGCATCCCTTCCCTCCAGTGTCCACCACACCTCTCAGCTTGGTGTCACCTGTAAACCTGCTGCGAGTGCCCTCAGTGCCCCTGGCTGTGAAGTTAATAAAGGTGTTGAATAGTATTGGACCCAGTACAGACTCCTGAGGGACAGGCAGTGATTGTTACTGATCTCCCTTTGGATGCTGGCCATTGGAATGCACCTTTCATGTCACCATCCAGCCAATTCCTTATCCATCCAATAGTCCATCCATCAAATCCATATCTTTCCAGTCTAACAGTGAAGGATGTTTTGTGGGACTGGCATAGGTCCTGTGATGGGTGACATCAATTTTGATACTAGGAAAAAGCTGTTCGTAAGAGGGTGGTCAGACATTGGAACAAGTTCTCCCAGGTGGCTGGGAGAGTTAAATCTCCTCTCAGTGTCTGGAAGGGGGCTGTCTTTTGGGTTTGTGCTGATAACACAGAGGTGTTTTCATTATTGCTCATTGTTGGCACAGTGTCAGGCCTTCTCTGCTTGTCCCCCCACCCCACCAGCCAGGCAGCTAGCCTTGGGCTAGGAGCTGGGAGGGGACACCAAGGGCCAGCTGATCCCAAATGACCCAGGGGTTGTCCCACACCATGCTCAGCAGTAAGAGCTGAGGACAGAAGAAAGGAGGGGATGTTGGAGTGATGGTGTTTGTCTTCCCAAGTCACCAGTATATGTGATGGAGCCCTGCTGTCCTGGGGATGGGGAACATTGCTTGCCCATGGAAAGCAGGGAATGAATTCCTTGGCTTGCTCTGCTTGCACACAGCTTTTGCTTTACCTGTTAAAACTGCATTTATTTCAACACATGAGTTCCTTTACTTTCACCCTTCTGATCCTCCCCCCACAGCCTGCTGTGAGTAGCTGTGTGGAGCTGAGCTGCCAGCCAGCAGTGAACTGTGACACCAAAGAAGTGGTCATGGCCCCAAGCCTGTCCGTGTTCCAAATCTGCTTGGACAATGCTCTTAGATACATGTTTAAACTTTTAGGCTACCTACTGAGAACCAGGACTGAACTGTTGTAATGACCCCACAACAGCCTCAAATAAGGAGTGACTATTTAATTTCAAGAGAATTAGTTCAGGCATGTTCTAAAACTGTACTGTGCTTTTTATCATATTAGGAAATTCCCACAGAATAGATAAAAATAGTTATTACTGAAAAATGCTGAAGGCTTATGAACCTGCTTGTAATTAAAGAAGTTAGAAGGTGGATTTGACAGTCAGGATGCATTTGTTCTCTATATAAAGTCTTTTAAAGGCTTTTTAAAAAATATATGTCTTGGGATTTTTATACTTTGCTTTTTGTTTTTTTCTCTATTCACACAGAGTAGAAATGGAGAAACTTTTGGTATCATGTACTTGTGGTGTTTTGGAGAGCTTTCAATAGCAATTTGAGCAAACTCAAATTAGAAAATAAATATCCTGGGGATATTTCTGGTTATTTAGTATTTTCTTTTTCCAAAGTCCCATCTAATTTATTAAATTAGATTTAATTTACATGTTTTACTTTACATCTTTGAGTCACCTTCTTATGAATCATTTAATCTATCTGATGTAAAACTGTAGCATGTATGTACTACTTCGTCTCTTCCACATGGTTCTGTTTTCCTCCTTTCTTGAGATGAAAAATTAATTTTAATGTGAGTGACTAAAGAATATTACAATATATTTCCAGATATACACAGCTATGCAAAAAAAAAAGAGTAATTTAAAAAAATGATGGTTTTGATATGGTGAAATTAGAGGCAAGAATGGAGAGAACAGGGGACAGGTGATGATGCAATAGAACCTTTATCTGAACAGTATTTTCCCCCTACAGCTACATTAGGACTACTCATTCTGTATCTGCTATTCAAGAATAAGTGTTAAGGTGATTTTGGAACATGGATGCTGCCAGTTAGACAAATACAGATGGATTTTCCTGCTTATCTAATTATTCTTTCTCATTCAGTACATAGCCTCGTGCTGGAATCAAGATGGGGATCCAGTGGAGCTTCTGAAGATTGCAGATAAAGTCTCTCGGTTCAGGCAGTGTCTTAAAGAAAATCCCAGGTTTCTTCAGGAAAAAGTTAAAACATACTTCAAGGTAGGCAAACTTACAGAAGGATATCTTGTATTAATTTTTAAATCACAGTTTTGTATTTGGAGTGAAACTAAAGGCTAGGTTTTTTTATCACCATATTGCCTATTTCTAGGTGTAGGTTTAACAACAACGTATTCAAATGAAACTTGTTAATTTTAATGGTTTCCACTTTTCAGAGTGGAAAAAAAAATTGTCTGGCTGGTCAGTTGGAACCACATTTAATAGAACACTGACAAAATGCTTATGTTTTACCAAACTGTGATTCTTATAGAAGGACACATCTTTTTCCTGATGAGAAGTTCAGATGTAAACAGAGAATTTTGGACCTAGTTATGTGTTCCTTAGTATTGACATAGCAAGGTGTATCTCCTTTTCCTTTGCAGAGGATTTGGTTGCAAGTAAGATTGTTTTGGTGTTCCTCATATTCATTTAACTGCTGTCTGAATTTGCTGTCACTGCCAATTACTTTCTGCTCTTCTCTTCTCTTCCTCTCCATATGTTCTTCTGGAGTTTTTACAGAAGTAAAAAATAACTGCTAAAGGTATTGTAGTGCTGATAGTTCTGAAGCCCTGAATTAGTTAATTCCAGGAAAAAAAAAACAAACAATGATAGCAATGCAAAAGTGGTGTGAGTTTTTTGTGGGCTTTTTTTTAGTTGTTTTTTTGTTGTTTTGGTTTTTTGTTGGCTTTTTGTTTGTTTGCTTTTTTGGTAGATTTTTGTTGGGGTTTTCTTTTTTCCCTAGTCAGCTTGTTTGTTTTGAAAGGCAGATTTATTATAAGTAACTGTCACTTTTATTGAAGTAAATTTTGATTCTAATATACTCAAAAGCAACAAGTTACATCAGTTGAAATGAGTTTTCCTAAGAATTTTTATTAGTGCCTGGAGGTAGTTGGGAGCTGTTAAAGTTTTGGCTTCTGTAGGGAAGAAACACAGGTTCAGTATTTTTGTGAATGTCCTTTACTGTGTGGTTCTGTTGAGGGGGCTGAGGCAAAGGCACATCTCAGTAGGAATTTGAGAATAGTTGGATGTTCTTACATCATAAGATTATGCACTGTTGTCCCTTGAGCTGGGAAATTATTAAAGCAGGCAGGCAGGGAGCAAGGAAGAGAATGCCGTTGTACTATGGCTGGTTAATTTTACATTCCCCTCTGTCAAGTCGGGTATCTGTAGTCTCTTCACACAGGCGTGGGGAAGATCAATTCATAAAACAGATTCTGATTACATTGTCCCAAATTATTGGTATCTGTCAGTGCCAGATGTTGCTGTTTGACTCCTACATTGAAATGGGCATTTCTTGAGGTCACTGTCTCTTGACTGGCCTCCCTTTCCTATTATGGAAAATGGAAGCTGCTTGAGTAATTTTGATATTAAAATTCCATGGTCTGGTATAAACAAAGAAGAATTCAACAGCAGTTATGACACTTGCATAATGCCTGGAGTTCTTTACACAAGGCTGATGTGTAAAGCATTTCTGAGCAGGATAAGGCATGCACATTCTACATCATATGGGATCTCTGTGCACTCAAGCTTGGGCAGGTTGAAAGAGGTGTTTAATCAAACCCTCCTGTGTTTAACAGAATTGCCCCATCTTAGAACACCCTCCAGATAAAACTTACAGCATGTAGCTCTGTAGTTATGTACAGCTGTTTAACTTGGATTTAATTAAACTAATGAGCACTGTGTGCTGTTGAGGGATTCTGACTCTAGACTGAAACTTAGCAGAAGGCTGTTGGTGCTTGTTCTTGTGGCGAGCAGCCTCTTCCCCACAGCAGCTTGTTCTGTATGAAACCAAGGGTTCAGTCTGTGTGGTTGTGATACTTTGGATAACATGCAAGCAAAATGATGCACAGGTTGTTTATCTGCTGCTGATGGAGCAATAATCTGAGGTAAGAAAGTTGCCTTCAGAATTAATGGTTTGTTTTGGGATATATTTCTGCAGGATAATCCACACAAGTTGACTCTATCAATGAGTCCAGAGGAAGACTACCATGATAAACAAGCTAAAATGGAAGCAGAAAAGCTGGAAAAGAAGGTCAAGGCACTTTCTGAAGAAGAAAAAACACAGATCTTTGAAAAAGGTTAACTTGCTTTTCCACAGTTTTATTTGCATAATGGTTTTTTAGCTGTTATTCTGTAGAATTATCTTAAATTCTCAGGCACTGTCCAGCATTTGCTCTGGGGTTTATGTGTTGCAGTGCAGTGCTTACGCTACAATGTATGGTTGGTATATTCCATTAGTTTCAACACTCAAAAATAGAGTGACAAATTTCTTCATTAGGGCAGAAGAAAGGAAATTATTTTAAAATACCAGTCTGTTCATTCCTTCCCATGCTAACTTGCTCTGAGTAGAAAATGAATTCATGGTATCCCAGAATGGATCAGGTTGGAAGAGACCACATTGTCCATCTGGGCCAACCTCCCTGCTCAGGCAGGGTCTCCTAGAGCAGGTGGCACAGGGTTGCATCCAGGGGGTTCTGGAATATCCCCAGTGAGGGAGGCTCCACAGCTGCTCTGGCAGTCTTTTCCATGCTTGGCCACTGCACAGTAAAGAAGTTCTTCCTCATGTTCACTTGGAACTTCTTTGTGCATCAGTGTCTGCCCATTGCCTCCTGTCCTTATGCTCAGCACCACCAAGCAGGGCCTGGCTCCATCCTCTTGACACCCTCTCTTCAGATACTTGGATATCATGTACTTTGAAACTGTTTATTTATGAACCTGAGGGTTGCTCCATGCTCCTGTAAAATACACATTTTGTAATTATATTTCGTATATTTTCTGGTTAAAAAGCCAACTCTAAAAGTAATGCTGAGTTTAACTTAATTCTGGAAAATATCTTTTGCTTGAAAACTGTGGGCAGTCATCTAATTTTGTTAAAGTGGTGTCTAGTCACAGAAATCCTCCAAAAGTGTGGCATTAATCTTCTGAAGCTTTGGTGTGTGACAGGAGATAGGGGAGCACGAAATCAGAGGAGGCTTTCTACTTACAGAGATAAATTGGAGAGTACTCAGAGGTGACCAGCTAGTGTCTGAAAGTCTGAAATGTGAAAGTAATCACAACAATTTAGCTGCATCAGTGTTCTGACAGAGCACTTGAATAAGAACTGGAGTGGATTGGGTGAGAAAGAAGCTGCTTATCTGCCAGGTCTGGGTCGATGCTTGCAGAACTGAGTGACAGGACAGACTGGCAGGTGTCACTTAAAGATTAAGTTAAATGTTACTGTAAACAGGTTGTGAAGAGGGGATTGGAAAGAGAATCTAGCAAGAGTGTTCTCTTTGTTGTTGTTACATGATAACCTGCAGAATTTGCTTTGGTAAAATATTTGCGAAACTGTCAATAGAAAACTCCAAACTTTACTCTTGAGTTTTTCTGGTCTGCGTCATCTCAGTAGGTATTAGATCTTGACAGCACTTTCACTACAGGCTGAAAATGACAATTTGTTATTCTCTCCTTACTAGGTTTGGAATTAATTGCTCTTCAAAGCAAACCTCAGGATACCTCTTGTCTCCCAGCTTTAAAAGTGTCTGACATCGAGCCCAAAATCCCCTTCACTGTGGTGGAGACAGCACTCGCAGGTTGGTGTCACTGCTGTCTGGTGTCCCAAAGAGCAGCACTGTTGGGTTGTTCCCTGGCTGCTGGCCCAGCTGTGGCCCCTTGCCCAGCACATGGACTGGCTTTGTGGCCCCTAGTTGTTCTTTTCCCTCCACTCCAGCCCAGCACTATGGGCAGACATGGCAGTGGATCCACAGAGCCATCTCCTCTGAGGGATGACATAGAACAGCCTCCCAGGGCTGCAGGAACTCCTGATGGCAGCTCCCTGCTGCAGGCCTGCTCCCACCTTGCCCTGCAGTCAGAGGGGTCTCTGGCTGGCACATTCAGTGCTCTTAACAATCTCTCCACTTCCCAAAGGCCTACCCAAGTTGCAGAATTCTTGGCAGTTAGGGCAGCAAGCCTTCCTTACCTCAGTCCCTCCCTACCTGTTTTTTACAGAATACAACATACAGGAGCCATGAGGAAAAAAATGCTACTGTCATTCCTCATAACTTCAGTGCAACCTTTTCCCTACTTTGCTAGTGGCTTCCCCAGGGACTGATAGGAGATGGTAGATCTGAATTTTGTTACAGTTCTGTCAAATTTTTTGCAGGTAAATACTGTTCTGTAGTATGTTTTTAACATACATTTTTCTTCAAAAATTACCAGCAAGTGTCAAGACTGTTTATTTTGATGCAAAAAATTACCTGGTTTTGTGAAAATTCTAATGTCTGTGTTCTAATGGCCTGGCTTAGGAAGAGTGTACAGTAAAGGAAGCTGCTTCCCTCAGTTTCTGAACAGATGAAGGAAGAAAATCTATTTGACCTTTTCAGGAACAAATTACTACTACTTTTATTTCAATGTTACCTCTGAAATATGACCTCTGTCAGAAGAATTCTCTTTTCAATTTATCCAGGTGTCCATTACCTTACCATGGACAGAAACAGAAAAACCCCTTTTGTCCAGCATTCAGTATAATGTACATAATTTAAACAAGAAGTGGCTCTGAAACACCAACAGAAAGTTATTCTTAATGAGATGTTCTTGTAAGAAATCATGTTACTTTTGTGTGTTTGTAGTAGGAAGCTGCTGGTTATTCTTTGCTTTTGTTTTTTTTATCCCTAGCTGATGAAATTCCTGTCCAGTACTGTGCTCAGCCAACTAATGGGGTGGTTTATTTCCGAGCTGTTTCCAGCTTGAACACACTTCCTGAGGAGCTCAAGCCATACGTGCCACTCTTCTGCAATGTCATTACCAAGTGAGAGGTTCACTTCCTTAGAAGCTGAAGCAACAGGCTGTAATACAGCTTGCCAAAATATCAATACTACCTTTAATAATTCCAGCATCTGTTGTTGCTATAAAAGGGAAAAGCTAAGTTGTTTTCCTGAAAAGAAAATTGTCTTTGTTCCCCAGTGTTGCTAAATTGTTTCCCCTTTTTGCCCAGTGTCAATACAAGTGTTCCTTCAGTGGATTGGAAAATTTTTGTAAATGAGACATAGCCTAGCAGAGATTAAAGTTTTGCTTCAATGAGCTTCTGGTACAGTTTTGCCATGTGGGGACAGAAAGAGTGACCCCATCACAGGGAGTAACAAGGAGCACAGAGCAAAACAAGTGACCTGGGCTAGGAGGAATATGTTTTTATTAATGAGAACAATTTGTGATTTGTTAATGCAGTTCTTAAGGATGTTGGTAGCAAGCATGCTTTTTAATACAACATTTTAAATTAGCAGGATGCTTTAATTGGAAAGCTTGATGGGAAACTTTTATAAGGCATGACGTATAATGTTTGCTTGATAATGCCCTAAATTGTTTAGTTGCTAAATTGTTATTGTCCTAAACAGACTACTTCACAAATGCTACATGGATTTTAGTTTTGCCATATATTGACAAGGGAAACAAATCTCTTGTTTTTCACAGGATGGGATGTGGAGCCCTTGATTACAGGGAACAAGCCCAGAAAATAGAATTAAAAACAGGTGGTATGTCTGTCAGCCCACATATCATTCCAGATGATTCACACCTGGATGTCTATGAACAGGTAAATTAATCATAACCTTGCAGGTGTTGCACTTGCAGTAACAGTTCTGTACTTAAGGGTCAGTCAGGGCTTCCAGGTAAAGGGTCAAGCTAATGTGCCTTGAAAACTTTGTGTATGAAAGGACTCCTGGCTCCTTTGTAAGGTATAAATTAGATAATTACAGTAACTTAGTATTTTATGTTAAGGGGAGTGCTTGATGTGGGTGTTGTGTCTAAGGCAGTGCTTTGCTAGCATCTGTCACTGTATTTTTCAGTGCTCCAGAATATTTTGGAAGCAGAGGGTAAGGGACAGAATGGTGTGGTGTTACACACAGAGATTGCTGTTAATGTGTTATGTCATGTTGGCAGCATCATTGAATCTGTGTTGGGCATAACAATTCTGGCAATAGTTCTTGAGATTTTTGCAAACTTGCTGGAAGTGTGCTCCCAGTGGATCCTGGAGTTAAATTAAGGGAATTCCCTTGGAGAAAGGTCCATCGTAGAACAGAACTTGTACTTCATGGGAAAAAATATGAAATTTTGTGTCTGAACTGCTGCTTGCTGGTGAGAAGAAGAAATTGAGGAATTTCCAAGCTTGCTTTGTGAGAAGAGCAATCCCATTTCATGTCTGCTCTGATTTCAGTTAGCACAAGCTGCATTAGAATGATTTTGTGATGTGTAGCTTTAGATTGGCATCATTGTATTACTTCCATGAAAAGTTACTGTGCATTTCTTGGGCCATTGCTGTGCTTGTCTTGTGTGAAGGGTTTTTTGTGTTTTGTTTATTTTTTTCCTTCAGGGTGTGCTCTTTTCATCTCTGTGCTTGGATAGAAATCTGCCAGACATGATGAATTTATGGAGTGAAATATTTAACAAGTACAGTACATTGGGTTTTGTTTGTTTGTGGGTTTGCATGTGTTTTGGGGCTCTCGTTTTCACTCTTCCCCCAGCCATTCTCCTCTTCATAGAGATCCTACTTTGGGATTTATTTTCATAATTCTATCTCTGATGTCTTTCTAAACTTATGTATTGCATCAAAAGCATGGCTATATAGTGCATTAAATGGACAACCAACAGTTTAAAAGCACTTTGTTGTACTTGGGATGTTGAATGATTCAGTAAAATAAATTTCATTGACGTCCTTTTGCATGAGACCTGCTTGTATTCTTTTTCAGCCCAAGATTTGAGGAGGAAGAACATTTCAGGGTGCTGGTTAAGAAGACTGCCCAGGAGCTGTCAAATGGCATTCCAGATTGTGGGCATTTATATGCCTCTATTAGAGCCAGCAAAAACCTTACACCTTCTGGAGAGCTGCAGGAAATGTTCAGTGGGATGGATCAGGTGAGAAGTTAATAATGCCCTTCAGCAGGGCCCAAATCCTTGACTGTGGAGTTACAGGCTGGTTTTTGTTAATTCTTCCTGTTGGTTTAATCTGTGGTCTTTCTGCACAGGTGAAGCTGATGAAGAGAATAGCAGAAATGCCTGATATTAAACCAATACTGCGCAAACTACCACGCATTAAGAAGTATTTACTAAACAGTGACAATATCAGGTGAGCCAAAAAGGAAAAGGGGCATCTGGTTAACGAGAGGCCATGGCCTGTGAATGTGCTTTTCTCAATGCACCTCATGGAGTACTGGGGTTTTAGGAAAAGTCTGTGAGAACACTACAGAAATGTTGATTTAAATTCCCCTTGCTTACAGAGCAGTAGCTGTGGTAGCTCATTTTCTTCAGTTTTTAAATGGTGTGAGGAACTTACATCAAATTTTTTAGCTAACAGTTGTGCCCCAAACTGGTGACTTAGGCAATTTTACAGAAATAGTCAAAAATGTGCCTTGTTTTTTTTCCTTCAAGGTGCCCATTAGACAAATCCTGTTATATTGTTTTGTAACAGTTGACTATAGTTTGGTTGGATTTTTCTTTTGCTCTGGAAAGGAAAGCAGTGACATTCTGAAACTTGCTTTATGTGCATATATTGGAAAAGGTAAAGAGAGCACATTAAGGTGTTTAATGTCAGATATACTGGTTCCAAAAATGGGCCTGTTTGAAGTGAAATAAGTTGCAAAGTTTTGTTTTTTAAAGCATGAAATGGTAAATTATGTAAATATCTTTAGTGTTTAAAACCGTGTTAGGGCTGCCTGTAAAGAGAAGATACAGAGGATATTATTTTCCTTCAGAGACATTTTTATTTGCAAAACTGAGCTAGTCCTGTCTTGTGCACAGAAATGGTTTGACAGCTACTGCTCAACTTTTAGTCTGAAAGTGTTCTAGGTCAAGTAAAAGAACAAACAAAAAAAGCTATTGGACTGTATTTTTTTTTTCACATCAGATGCTGGATTGAATATTTTACCTTTCTCTTTGTTAATGATTCCCTGAGAGCACTGACCTAACATTCTGATGATTTAATAGAAAATGTTTAGAAAGACAAAGTGGTACAAATTATAAAAGACTCTCTGAAAACACAAAACCATCTTTAAAAACTTGGTATGTATTTTTGACAGGTGTTCTGTGAATGCAACACCTCAGCAGATACCAGAAGCATCTAAAGAAGTAGAGAAATTTCTAAAGGGCATAGCCAGAAGTAAAAAAGAGAGAAAACCTGTTCGTCCACATGTGATTGAGGTGAGAAGTTTTCACTTGTGATTAGGGCATCAAATACAGTTGACTTGATCATGTCAATACCATTGTGCAATCAGGAAAAGTTTGAGCTCAGATATTGTGTCCATGTGAAGATGTCTGAAGAAATCTGCCAGACATCTCTGTGATCAGCTGCTGTGTTTTGTCATGGAGTGTCTCCACTGCTGTGCAATGCACAGTAGAAATGCAGATCAGCTGTTAAACCTCACCCTGGGGTTACTGCTTCAGCATGGGATGTGGAAAAAGAATTTCTTCCTTTCCCTGTTGCATAAAGCTGTAATTCTCTTTTAGTTGAGCTTTACTTGAAATATTGGCCAAAAGCAAATAGGGCATGATGTGCAGTTCCTCAGTTGCATATGAGTTTGTTTTGTTATCAGGGTGTTCAGGACATTTGGCACAAAATATGCTTGATTCATTGGAGCTGACAAAGGATCTGCTCTGTCACTGCAGATCTGTCTTAATTTCTAATGAAATTGGAATAAGCTCCCAGTTCCTTTACCCATGAGTGAAATGATAGTGTCTAACTTTATGGGCCTCATTTAATCTGGGTCGTGGTATCTGTCAGCGCTAGATTAGTCTTGGAAGAAAACAAATTTGGCATTTGTTTAGGAAATATAAAGAAACAATTGAGTACCTTGCTTCTTTTTGTGACAGCATGGTTTGAAGATTGCTTTAAACAGGTTTGAGTGGAAGGGGTTGCATTTGTAGTAGCCTTGGTCTAAATTGTTAAATCATCTTTTAATATGAGGACTGACTCTCTTGTAGAAATCTTCAGAAGTGAAACCTGTGGGAAGTGAAACGGGTACTGGTTTGCAGATCACAAGGAAATTAGTTAATGTAAGTACATTATGAGTGGGGAATATTGGTGTTACAAGGCTATTACTGATGGTAATGGTCCATCTTAAGCTGTTACAGAAGCACAGCACTGAAATGTAATTCATGCCCTTCAGTTCCACAACTAATTATCAAACTCAGTCACTTTCAGTTAGTCCCTTCCTTTCCTTGGTTTCCTCCCCAAAGGATTCTGAATGTGAATGACATCTGACAGGAGATCATTAGTGAAAATTAGGTGAAAGTGAAGATCTGTATTTGGCTGCAGGAATGAAAAGCATACCCTGAACTCTCCTTTTGGAAGAGGGGGCAATGAGAGCTCAGGCCGGTGCTGTAAATGCACTACTCTGCTTGGCCCAGCCAGAGCTGTGTGAGGGTCTGGGCGTGGGGGTTCTGGATTTAAGAACAAGTGGGGAGTTCTGAAACAGCAGCACTGGAAGTGTGTAAGGGTCTGCTCATGTTTAAGTGAGCACACAAGCAGATGTATGTGTGAAAGAGGCAAAGGAATGAGCTCTGCAGAGGTCCAGAGACATGAGGAGGACTGGAAGTTTAGAAGTGAGGTTGTAAGAATTGAGTCTATGGCTGGGGTGTTTGAGGAGGAATTTATACTAGAGCTGCTGTCATAAATAGTTTACTTTTTTGTGGGTGCACAGTTTCTGACTTTTCAATGCCTAGAATGGATGGATTGGGATACAATGTGGTGACATTTACACGTGTGACACAAATGGAGAGTTACAAACACATGCTTTCCATCAAAGTAAATCCGTGGCTAAATCCAGACTCCTTGGTTGTGATTCAAAATCTGCAGAACTGAGGAACAGGGGTGCAAGGATGGGTAGCTGATGTATAGTGTCCCTCTCCTTTAGTTTTCCAAGGCAGTTCTTTCTACTGGATTACTGATACAGGCAGAAGCAAAATGTCTCTGGTTGCAGGGTAGGATAAGTGGTAGCTTTAGCAGAATTTCCTAGTTCTCAAAAGAGTAAGAGTTCTCAGATGGATAAATTGTCTCCACTGCTAACTGTGACAATGTGGTGTTCTCCTAGGATCCTACTTTCAAGCCATGCCAGATGAAGACTCATTTTGTACTTCCCTTCCCAGTGAACTACATTGGGGAATGCATTCGAACAGTTCCCTACACGGCTGCAGACTATGCCAGGTGGGAAGCAGAACATCAGGGAGCTTCTCTATGCACTGCACAGTACCAAATAAAGTGGAAAGGGTTGGGCTGACTGCAGAAAATGGAGAGTTGATAGAAAATTATGTGTTGTGCATTTGTCATAAAATCTTTATGAAGCAACTTGCATGGCTGGGCCCAGAGCTGCCCTGTAAATGCTGAGATTAAGTGATGAGGGGCTGCTACCCCCTGCCTTGGAATAAACAGTCCTGCCTACTTGGAGTGTCCTGAGTTGACAGTCCTGTTGCATGTAACAAAGTTCAGTGCCCCTCTTAGAGTGATGTGACATTATTCAGCTGTTATTAACTACTGAGTATTGCTGTTGTAACTGTCATAGATTACAAGAAGCAATGCTTTCCAAATGGGGATCTGGGCGAGCTTTAGAGGCAGTTGAGACTATTACTGTTGCCCAGCTCACTTCACGTCTTCGCTGCTTCTGTTTCTCTCATTTCAGCCTTCGAATTCTTGCCCGGTTGATGACAGCTAAATTCCTACATACAGAAATCAGAGAGAAAGGAGGGGCTTATGGTGGAGGTGCTAAACTGAGCCAGAATGGCATATTCACATTCTACTCCTACAGGTAACAGTGCATTTCTTTGCTCTTGATGGTTGAGGGGACCACTGACTGCATTTGGCTGTGTCTTATTTTTGACTTCATTGTAGCAATCTTTCGAGAAGAAGTGAAATGAAAGGGATGAAATTAAGTGAGTGATTCAGTGCTGATGAAGTTAGATTGCCTAATAAAACCGTCCTTGCTTTCTCTTGTTTGTGTCTTTGGGAAAGCCTAATTTATCTCTGCTGGTAGCAACCACTGCTGCACCTCTGCACTTTGTTTACTGTCTCAGTATCAGATTTATGTACAACCAGCTTTCACTTGTTTATTTCTGGGTTAAGGAGGCCCTAAAAAGGAAATTCAAAACTACTTTGAGACCATGAATTAGAATGGTGATGTTCCCTAAGGCCCTGAGCTTCCTTTAAGTGACTGGCTGAAATCATTAGAGATTCAGCAGAAAGCTTGCTGGTGATGAACTAGAACTACTTGTTTCTTTTTTTCTATTCCTTTCTTTTGCCAGTCCAGAGCACATTCAGATGAAATTTGAACTGGAGGTATTATAGTTGTAATCCCCACTAGAAATGTTGTGTGGCTGGAGTCCTGGCTTCAGTTGTTTTCCTAGCCCAAAGGCAGCCTGGCACAGTTCTTGGTCAGGGTTCCTAACTGAGATTTGAGCAACCTGGCCTTTCTGTGAAGCTTCAGCATGGTAGGACTTGTCCTGGCAGTAGTCCTTAACTTGCCAGTAGTAGTTAACCTGTGGCACCTGTTTTACAGAGAGCAAAAACAGGTGTGGCAAGAAAAGCAACTGAGAGAAGATAGAGCATATCATAAATATTCCTGCTGTGGGCAGTAATGGCAGTGGTGCTTTTGGAGCCCACTGTGAACAGTGCTGGTTTCCTGACCTGCTTTTATTACACCACTTCTCTCTACACCATACTTTTAGGCAGCTCAACTTCTATACCTGTGTATCTAATATTCTAAATCTGCTTGGTTTGTAACTCTGGAAAAGAAATGCAAAACCAAACCCCAAAACCTATTTTTGTACAAAAAAAAGTTTATAATTTGTTTTTCCCCATGTATGTTTGTGTGATGCACAGTAAATTATGAATGAAGTGAGAACAAAGAAATTAGTTTTTCATTTTGTAAGACTGAAGTAATTAATTTTTATGTTTTCTTTTTCTTCTAAGAGACCCAAATTCATTAGCCACCTTGAAAGCATTTGAAAAAGCAGTTGAATGGGCCAGATCTGGAGAATTCACACAGCAAGATATTGATGAAGCTAAACTATCAGTGTTTGCTGCTGTGGATGCACCAATAGCTCCTTCAGACAAAGGTACATTCTCATCCTTCCAGGGCTGTCAGTGTTTATTTGCTGTTTAATTTAGGTTTAAGGGGAGTAAGACAGTTTGCTAAACTGTGTGAGATGATAAAATTTGTGTTTGGAAGATGAGAGAGAATGGCCGTTTCAGTGAATCTATTGATTCACCTCATCCACTCAGGCTCTGCTGAAGTTTGTGTTCATACTGCTCCTCTCTGTCAGGTGGAGGTAGATTGAGGAAATTACAGTAATTTCACGACTATAAGGCGCACCCTTTTGACTAAAATTTTCCCTAGAACCCGGAAGTGCGCCTTATAGTCCGGTGCGCCTTATCTGATGTACAAAGCGGCGAAATTTGCCAAACCGGAAGTGTGAGCTGAGAGCCGTGGGGGGAGCCGGAAGTGCCACAGCAGCCGGCTGGGGGCGGGCCCGGAGGCCCGCGGCACTGCCCCTGCCGGGTGGAGGCGGGCCAGGGGGCCCGAGGCACCGCCCCTCTCCGGTCCAGGCAGTCCTGGGGCCTCATGGCTGCCGGATGAATGTGGGCTAGGGAGGCCGCGGCACCCGCCTTCCCGGGTCCAGGCAGTCCCGGGAGCCCATGGCTGCCAGGTGAATGTGGGCAAGGGGGGCCGCGGCACCCACCTTCCCGGGTCCAGGCAGTCCCGGGAGCCCATGGCTGCTGGGTGAATGTGGGCAAGGGGGGCCGCGGCACCCCCCTTCCCGGGTGGAAGCAGTCCCAGGAGCCCATGGCTGCCGGGTGAATGTGGGCTAGGAGAGCCACGGCACCCCTGCTCCTGGCTCCAGGCAGTCCCGGGGAGCCATGGCTGTCGGATGAAGGCAGGCTAGGGGGCCGGCAGCAACCCCGCTCCTGGCTCCAGGCAGTCCCAGGGAGCCATGGCTGCCGGATGAAGGCAGGCTAGGGGGCCGGCAGCAACCCCGCTCCTGGCTCCAGGCAGTCCCAGGGAGCCATGGCTGCCGGATGAAGGCAGGCTAGGGGGCCGGCAGCAACCCCGCTCCTGGCTCCAGGCAGTCCCAGGGAGCCATGGCTGCCGGATGAAGGCAGGCTAGGGGGCCGGCAGCAACCCCGCTCCTGGCTCCAGGCAGTCCCAGGGAGCCATGGCTGCCGGATGAAGGCAGGCTAGGGGGCCGGCAGCAACCCCGCTCCTGGCTCCAGGCAGTCCCGGGGAGCCATGGCTGCCGCGTGAATGTGGGCTAGGAGGGCCACGGCACCCCTGCTCCTGGCTCCAGGCAGTCCCGGGGAGCCATGGCTGCTGGATGAAGGCAGGCTAGGGGGCCGGCAGCAACCCCACTCCTGGCTCCAGGCAGTCCCAGGGAGCCATGGCTGCCGGATGAAGGCAGGCTAGGGGGCCGGCAGCAACCCCGCTCCTGGCTCCAGGCAGTCCCAGGGAGCCATGGCTGCCGGATGAAGGCAGGCTAGGGGGCCGGCAGCAACCCCGTTCCTGGCTCCAGGCAGTCCCGGGGAGCCATGGCTGCCGTGTGAATGCGGGCTAGGGGGGCCGCGGCACCCCCCTTCCCAGGTGGAAGCAGTCCCGGGGGCCCATGGCTGCCGGGTCCAGGGTGGCTCGGTGGCTTGCGGCACCGCCCCTGCCGGGTGGAGGCGGGCCCGGGGGCCAATGGCTGCCGGGTTGAGGCGGGGCCTCGGCCAGCAACCCCACGGGGTGAGCTGGGGGCGGGGCCTCACTGCAAAAAAAAAGTGCGCCTTATAGACCGGTGCGCCTTATCTGATCTACAAAGTTGCGAATTTTGCCGAATCCGGGGGTGTGCGCCTTATAGTCCGGTGCGCCTTATAGTTGTGAAATTACTGTATTTTAGATTTGGAGAGCGTTATTTGCAGAGAAATTTAAAGAAATACTGGTTCTCTGATTCAAAAAAAGCTGAGGGATTATTTTCCTGACCCAAGCAGGCATGTTGACTGTGAGTGTCACTAGCCCTTTGTGCACATGTTCTGAAGAAGTTAAAACAAGAAGGCTGTTTGGTGGGGTGGAGGGTGTTTTTAGCTTCTTGCAGATCTGCACACACATGATGTATTGGTTGTACCTTTTCAGTTTACTGACATGGAGCTTTGCTGTTGTCACTTCCCTCCCTCCCTTGTTCTTAGCTGAATTTCAAACCAATACTTGCCCAGTTAAAATACATTTCCTTCCCATACACAAAGGAATTGCAAGGTTATGATTAGTGTCATTTTAAAATGTGCTTGTATTAAAACTAACTTTTTTAAACAAGAACACTTCAAATTAAGCTTTTACCTGTCAGAATCTGGTTTTGGTCTGGGCAGTTAAAAAGCCATCGGTGCGAGATGCACGAGTGCAGAGCCTGTACGTTGGGTGTTGGTGTCAGCCAGGGATGACGAACACCCTTTGGCATCTGAACACAGATCTGAACAGAGCACTCACTGAATAGCAGAGCTCTGTTCAGAGGCCTGGGAACCGGTGCAAGGAACGCCTGTCCCTTCATGCTTTTGAGTCACTGGGCCCTGCAGATGGATGTGAAAGCCTTACCTGGCTGGGAAGTCAGCCCTTCCTTGGGCAGGAGGTTGGATTAGTTCACTCAAATCCTCCCAGCCACCTTTATTTCCCTATGGTTTTTTGCCTGACAAAAAACTTTTCTTTGATTATTTTGGGGTTCTCTGGTTGATATTTAGTATCAAAACACTGTGGCCAAGTACTCCCTACAAAAAATTAAATCATTTGTATGCAGATTTCTGTGTGCAGTACAAAAATGTGAGCTAACCTTCACATTGCAGACACATAACAATTGATGGGGAAATTAAAAAAAGTAGTTCTAAAATAGAAGCTTCATGAAATGCAGCTTATTTAAAAAGGTGTTTGAAAGAACCGGCACTCTTCAGAATGAATTCATGGACCACTGTTACATTCAGATTTTTGACAAACAGAATCATACGCCAAAATAGATTTTTTTCTTGAATGGGAAACTGAAACTGTTACTACCTCATTCTGGTTTTAACTTAGGATGCTTGATTCAGTTAGAAATTCTTCAGAGTGATGATTTGATGGTAATCTCTGTTCCTTTCCAGCACACATTCCTATTGCAGTTTGCTGTCATTCCTGCACGTGGCTGTGACAGATTCCAGTGTGTGGTTTTCTTTTCTTTTCCCTAGGAATGGGTCGTTTCTTATATGGGATTTCAGATGAAATGAAGCAGTCACACAGAGAACAACTTTTTGCTGTCAACAGTGATAACCTGGTTGAGGTATCAAACAAGTAAGTCTGTGCTCAGTTGTCGTATTTAAGTTACTGGATTTCTTCCCTTGGTCTTTCATACTACTTTCACTATTTTCTTCTGTAACCTAGAAAAGGGTATGGTAATTATATCCTGCTTATTGCATGTTTAGCAGATGTAACTTCATCTAACTATCTGAGTTTTTGGGAAATTTGATTTACTTTTGAAAGGCCCAGAAACTGTCTGGGTAGGCTGTATGAGTAGGTAGGAGTAGACTGTATGAGCTGGTTCTACTCCACTTGTAGCATTTTGTCTCTGAATTCTGAATTCCACTACAGCCAGATACAGGGTTGAGGAAAGACTGTTGTGATGACTGGGCAAAACACAAGTTGTACGTAACAAAGGACACACTGCCTGAAAATGGAGTGTTTTTCACTTGTATATCAGAGCTGTGGTTAACTGGATGTGGCAGCTTCTCACTTGTTTATGGGTTGTTTTCCTTTTTTTCAAGGTACCTTGCAGCTGGGAAGAGCACTCGTGGTCAAGCTGTACTTGGCCCAGAAAATGCAGATATCACCAAAGATCCCTCATGGGTCAAACGATGACTCTGCAGCTGAACATCCAGAGAAAATAAGCCAGTCTGTGTGACTGCAGCTTTAGGGGTTTTTTAGTAACTTCTGGCAGTGCTATGGTCCCCCTGAAATATTGCTGTTTTTTAACAGTGATCACCAAACCAGTTAGAAGCTCCCCTTCTCAAAGTAACTATGTGAAGAATTTTCTAACCATACAGTATTTGAGAGCAAGAATTACATGCTCTGCATGGCAAAGACAGACCTTAATCTTTTACTGAAGCCTTACACTTCCAATCACATATGAGTACTATATAAATGAAATATTTTTGTATATGTAAAACTCTAGTTTTAAATGGTGTTCTGTTTGAAGTCATGTCTGCTGTTAGATATATAAAGAGTTGTCTCTCACACTGACAGATTTCATTCTGTGCTAATTGCAGCTGCCTTTTGCATAAGCCACCTCCAGCCTGAGCAGTCTGTGACAGTGCATTCCACCAAGCTGAGAGCGTAGTGCAGTGGGCAAATCCCTAATCCATCATGGGAGTGTGTTTTATATAAAGTTCAGTTTAGCTTGACAGTTTGGGCAACATTCAGTCAGATTTCAGTGTGCCATGATTTAGTATTTACCTTGTGCTCAAGATCCACTTAACATAAACTGGCATGAGAAAACATTTGTGGCTGTCAGCCTCATTACCCTTTTTGATCAGTATTGAGGGTGTTAATAATCTTAATCTCTGAGAAAAAGGAAACATGAAGCAAGGGCCAGGTTACACTCTTATGAATCTCAAGTTGCTAAAGCTGTTCCTCCCCACTCCCAATCCCAAGAACTAGCTTTATCATTCCTGCAGAAGGGGATTAGGATTCCAATTCCTAGGCTCATCCTGAAGCTGCAATGAAAAACACCCGCTCTGGAAGGAAAAGGGGAGTTTCTCATTGGAGTCTATAGAGAACCCTTCAAGTGCTATTTCCCCAGCTGTTTAAGAGCAAGTGAACACACATGTGATGTTTGCAACAGTATTTTATTTCACTTCAGAAACATTAAGCACATCCTGTAACTCAACACAAGAACTAGCCATCTACACTTATTTTTGGGGTGTAAGTACTCTGAAACAAAGTGCAGTAGATGAGTAACTTACGGAGTGCATAGAACGGTGTTGCACTTGGTTGTTAAAGGGCAGTATCAGTAACTGGTGTTTTCCATTAGATGCAAGGGTTTGTTTCAAACATAACACACAAACAGGACAAAATCTGTGTGACAGCTGAACGTCTTGTTTCACATAAAGTGCTGGAACAATAATTTAAATGTTACAAAACAAAGCTTTAACGATTCTAAAGCATTGTTACTCACAATGTGCATCTATGACAACAATCTAAATGTGGTGTGTTTAGATGGCTCCGGTCTCAGCTTCCTTTGGGAGCATGGCCACGTGTTCCAGCTGGCCCGAGTCTGACACATCGTAGCTGGTCTTGTACTTGGCCAGGATCTTCATCAGCGGTCGCAGCTTCAGCCACCACTGCTCCTTGGGAATCCTGTGTCTGGGGGGGAAACAGGGAGGTGAAATACATGGGGGTAGGGCAAACACCTTCCTTATAAACGGGGTCAGGCATTGACCATCATGGGGGAATGTAAAACACTGACCCTCAGTGAGGAGAATCAAGAACAGAATCCCAAAGAAGATGTTAACCATAATACCAAATTTGGCACAAAAATGCTGCCCCACTGTACTGAAACAGAAGTAAAGTAATTCTAGGCATTAAGGCAATCACTTAGCAGGACAGCAGAGTCCCAGACTTCACCAAGAGACTCAAGTGTAAGGAGGATGAATTCAAAGCACAAAGGCAAGAGAGAAGCAACAACCCAAGTGGCCCTGGCAGAATTCAGGCCTAAGGCAAAAACAGTAAGGTGCTGGGAAGTGTTTGTGTGAAGTGGTGCAAGGCAGGCAGTGCATACGTACACAAAGTCTGTTTCACTCTTGAGCTCAGCCACGGGTTGGAAAACAAGGTTGCGTCTCCGCATTCCCAGCAAACAGACTGAGTCATCCGTATTGGCAAATACTTTTCCTAAAAAGAATGAAGAAATTCAGCATCTTTCTTACATGTATAAGGGCAAATACTATTTTTCTGTAATTAAACTGAACAAAAAACTTACAGTAGCCTAATTTCAGCTACTGTTTATTTAATAGAATGATAAAACATTAAATTAGTGCTTTAATAGGGTTAGATCTTAACTTCTTAACTTTGGTGATTAGCAATGAAATAATAGTGCAATTAAACAACAAAAGGATTGAATTTTAGCATCCAGTTTTAGATCAGATTTTAGGAAGTAGTGCTTTACAAAAACTCCCAAAGATGATGTATTACCTCCTTCTGTCTCCCATGAAGGCAGCATGAAACAAAAAAACACAGATGTAACTGTTGTTCTGTAATACAAACATCAATTCCTGCATGCATTAAAACCTGCAATCACACTGGCTATTTTGTTTAAGAGGATCATGAAACATCTGATGAAATATCTGAATTATTGACCTGACTCAAGTGGAAATGCTCATACAGCAGAAAGCGCAGCAAGGCACTGCTAAATAGTAAAAACACCAAGATGGGAAGATGTTGACTAACAAACATTCATATGTTTGCAAAGTGGAGGAGTCTTACATACTGACAGACAATCAGAGACAGTAACAAGAGACTGCACCAAGCATTTCTGCACCTTTCCGGTAGGTTTCTTTCAGTTTTTTGGAGATCCACTGCATAGCTTTTGCTGAAATTTTTGTCCCAAAATTTCTATCAAATGGCGAAGGTGCTCCACCCTGTGTGAAAATTGAATTCTGGGTTAGCTTATGAAACCAAGATTGGTGTCTGTTTTATCACTTATCCCTGCTAACGGCCTGCTCTACCTCTTATTTCCATTTCCCGTACCTAGAAAAAACAAACCAAAAGCCCCACCCCATAAATCAATCTAAGGTGATCAAAATTCGTGTTCAGCACCTGTGGAACTCTCACAGAATCAATACTACTTCTCCCTTAGAAGAATGGAGGGGACTGCACTTTCCTCCACCTCAGCCTCGGTGATGAGTGTAGCCAAATCAGGAACTCCCTTTGTCCAACCAGCTGCATAGTGAGATAAAGCAATGCAGATAACACAGGCCAAAGGAGTAGCTCATTTCTGTCTCTTCCACAAAAACACCCATCTGCACAGATTTTCTTAATGAAATCTCTGCTCTTCAAGAAGGTTCAAGAGGCAGATACATTATGAATGGGCAGATAATTGACAGGAGTATAATAAAAATTAAATTCATAAAAATTTAATGCTTTTTTTCCTGGATTTTTTAAAAGGGTTTGCAATAAATCCTGATGCTAAAAAACCTGAGTTGCCTACAAACAAAAATCCAGTCTTTTGAGCCAGACTTGTTTCAAATGCTTGAACAGTGTACTGTATATACTTGTATACAGTCTTGTCTGTAACTTTAGGGTTGTATTTACCTGCTGCATATGGCCCAATACATTTTTTCGACAGTCAAACACTCCTTTTCCTTCTTCAGAATACAGCTGATAAATGAAATCAGTTGTGTAGTTCTCATTGCAGTTCTCATTTCTGTAACAATTAAGGCCAGATAGTTAGCAAATTTACTCTAAGGCACTGGATGTCTTTACAGCTACTGATGGACAAGTCTTTCCCTTTTCTTGATAGCAGTAATCCTGGCATGGAGATTTTCATCAGATCACACACTCACTTCCATGTAACAGGCTCATGGTTTCTAGGGTTTTTATAGTACAGGCCATAGTGCATGTAACACACTATATTTAGTAAGAAAGAATTCAGAAGAAAAGACAAACCTGGTAAGAAAACAGACTGAAAGTAGGATGAAGTATTAGATTACAGAGCAAATATATTTACACAGAAAGAATTAAGTTTTGGACTTGAACTTCCAGACAGGTCCCAGAATTGCCTTTTGGAGCAACATCTTTTCTAAAAATCTCAAGTTATAGGAATAATTAAAGAATATAGACCTGGAGTGGCATTCCAAGCAGCATACCTGGCTGTGAATGCTCAGTATCACTGATGCCATCTATTACTACTACTTTTACCTACCTCAGCACTAGACCACGCTGGATACTGGTTTTCATTTTTTCAGTCAAGTGTTCCACATTGGCCTAGAAACAAAAGTATTTTTAAAGATCCATACAGAACTCTGTATGTGAGACAACTTTAATGAGCCTACATTTCCTGAGAACTTCTGTCAAATATTCCACATAAAGCATTACGTGCAAGTTCAAATTGTCAAGATTTTTGGAGATTCAGGATAACATATTGTGTATGGCTACTCATCTTGGGTTAAAACTAACATCCTTCTCTAGTAAGAAATTTTACTAGCTCAAAGGTGGTTTTTATAGGCTGCACTTTACAGCCTGCCCTTACTTCCAGTCCTGCCAACAACTGTGTGGGGATAAGTTCTGATTCATTTCACATCTCTGTGCTTCTCAGGAAATTGCTATCCTTTTAGCTTTGTGTTTGTCCATGACTGCAGCTAGCACTAACCATCTCAGAAGTGTAAAGTCCTCACAGCAGACAAATTCCATATCAGCTTGTGTATGTACTACACCATAATCCGTAATCCTTAAAGCCTGAGGGCTTTATTTTAGTAACACTTCCAGACATGCTCTGAATAGCTGTGGTAACAGAGTCAGTATCTAATAAACCTGACATACCAGTCAGTTCCTGTCCTGAACAGCCTGCCAACATAAATCTACCATAATGAAAAAACACTGTTCTCTTGGTTTTGGCTTTATTTTAAAACTACCAGTTGTGATAATTTCATTTGAATTTCAATTAGAAGACTAAAAAGGAAACAATTAATCTAGTAGTGCTTAATGGCCAATACAATTGTTTTTGTCATTTTATCGAGCTTGGGTGTCAACAGTGGTTGGGTCTACATTCCTTTATATACTGTTACAGCACAGGAACTGTCACAACAAGCACAAATTTTAAGTCCAACCACAGCTGTTTATTTTTCTTTCATGAACCATCTACTTCACACAACAACTTTAGATCTAGTTAAAAATGAGCAAAAGGTGCTGAATACCTGGAGCTCTCTGATATCAAACTGCTCTTCGAAGATGTAAGCAGCATCAGCTCCTGCTGCCAGGGCCCCCATGTTGGCCAGGTAGCCGCAGTAGCCGCCCATGGTCTCAATGATGAACACGCGGCGCTTGGTGCCGCTGGCCGACTGCTTGATGCGGTCACACGTCTGCTCAGAGACACGACAGCCTGAGTATGCACTAAAACCTCTTATTTTCTACTCTTTATATGTCATGCAACTTTGTGTCACTTACTGGTAACAAAAAAAAGCATTTATAAAAACTAAATCTTTAGAGAATTTCATAAACGGCACAACCCAATAAAGGATTTCTTATAAATCATATACTGAACACTAGGGTAGAAATAAAATGTTTTTCTACTAGTAACTCTCAACATGCATTTGCTTCCAGCAAATACTGAAACAAGAATTCATTTTGGTTTGTAGTGGCATTAACCAGTTGTATATTTTTCCAACACAGATATAAGTAGATATAATGAAGTTTTTTAAGGAATTGTGGTATGAATTAACTTCTTTAACTCTGTTCATTACTAAAGTTTATTTCCTCTTAGTATTGATATTAAAACTCACTGCATTCCCATGTATACTGAACTTCCTAAGTCCTGAGCATGTATTGTCCAATTACTTTCCACTAAAGATTTCCACATAAATATAATTCTTTCAAGCACTACTGGTGCACGTTTTAAAATGCTTTTGTTTTTTACTAACGGGTGCAATACTTACTGTAAGAAGACTGAAATCTTCACTTGCACCTTACTCTGACCAGCATAAGGAATGTTCTCTACAAGGAGATCTGTTACTTCCATGAAAACAATGAACACCAATATTTATCAGAGCTGCCTAAGAGATGTGGAAACTACCAAAGACAGAGGGCAATCTCCAGTGTGGCAAGACCTAGGAATCTTTGGAAAACACTGTAACTCAGTGTTTACTATCCACCTTTAAGTTTTAATAATACTCAAGAATCTATTTGACGAGCTCACCTCTTAGAATGATTTTTTTTCTACCATTCAAAGTTATTTTAAAGTTGTTGATTAACATATTTTCCTTTCAGAAAGCAAGTAAGAGAAATAAAGAGGTCCTATTTTCTTCTTGGTCTTAGAAACAAATAAATAGGATACACCATGCTTTTTGACAGAAGAATTTTGTGAAACTGATGTAGTGTCCCAACACCAGTTCTATTTAAGACAAATGGAAGTGAAAGTACTTGGGAAGTTTGTCATCTTGCAACCTGAATTATGGTAACATTAAAAAATCCCCATGCTTTACTGATTTTTTTGAATGAGTAACTGTAGGTGCTGTAATATTTGAGGTATTTCTATTTCACAGTTTTTTAAAACCAAAACTTCATTCAGCTAACTGAAAATACTACTTCAGGCAGAAATTCAGACTGTGAGCAATATGGTCCTTAAAAACCATACCTAACACATCACAGAACAAATTATTAACTGATACATGAGGAAATGTAATACACAAACTCTAGAACTTCTAACATTAAATACAGTTTAATGCACTTAATGACTAAGACTAGTGTATGCATATATTTAGTTCAAGCTATCAACAAGATACGTGATTTACTTGATACATATTTTATTTACATATTTGCATATATGCATATCATGTGCTTACACACGAAAGTGAAGCATTCACATTAATTTATTCAGAATATGAATATTCTGTTATCCCAAGCAAAAAAATATCTCCATAACAAGCTACATCACAAAAGTTATGTTGACTTTCTATCAGTTTTTAAAAATGACATTTTACGTCTCTTGGGTTTTACAGTGTCCCCAAGCACTTTACTTTCTCCTTCCAAACACTGTTTCATGAAAATTTTTGCAGAATACTGTAGCACTGGAGCAATTTAGCTCATTTTTAAAAAGCTGCATGAAACTGGATAGGTACTATGTGTTTTAACTTATGTTGTAAAACAATCCTGTCTTTAGACAATAAATACACATGTGAAGATTTCTACCATTTTTAGACTTAAAATATTTGTAAACCTCAAGATTTCTAAAAAGGTTGGTAGGACAATGAAATTTTCTGCCTTTTGAGAATCTCCAGGTACTAAGCAAGGAGGTAAATCAGTCATTGCCTATGAGACGAATCACTTGACATGTACTTAGAAAGGGTTTCTATTCTTGACCGTACAAGAAATGGAATAGAAACTTTCTACTATTCTTGCTTTCTCAGAATGACTGCGACAGAAATACCCAAATATGAAGTTGGCACAGATGGACTTTAATGAATTATTAATTCATATGCTACACTACAGGCTGGAAAAGCCAAACCTCAAAAGCCTGGTGCAGGTTTCAGACATCCTAAACCAGGCATTAGAACTCTTTTTGGAATTCCATTGGTAGTTGAGCTTTCCTATGAACTGACCCAGCTTAATGAGGAATCCTAATGTTCAAAACACCAAATCAAGTGTTCTACTATTAGCATTAACTAAACATCCTAATGACAATAAAATTCAAATGATGCAACCATATTTTTTTTTTACTGAAAGCATTACTGAAATCTATACAAACTGTAATTAAATTAGCACCAAAAACAATTAAGTAAGAGGAAGCAGCACTATAAACAGTTGTTTGTTGCCCCATTGTGTTTCCAAAATCACCACTTTTGAAGGTGCATCAGTCATAATTAGCAGATGTAGCTACTTCTGTAAATGTCAGGCCAAGGGGGGAGAAAGCTAAAGGAGTGGTGAAGTTCCCATGTCCTGCCTATCCAAGTTGCTACATGATGAACCCACACGACACCTTAGGACATCTCACAGCAGAGATGCTGCACTGCAGCTCCCAAAGGCTGGGCCACCCTGTTTCCTTCCAATTATCTACTGGAGCTTTGTCACTCACTATGTAAGAACACTGTATACAGCAGGAAAAGAAACCTGCTTTTCCCAAGCCCCTGGAAGTCTTGACTTCCTTAGCAAATTACTTCACAATTAGTTATATGGCTTGCTAATGATGGGTTTGATAAAACTCAGAGCTGGTAAGATTTACTCATTTGTTTGCATTAGATCTCAGCTCAGTTCTCTTTGTTGTGTCTTAAGCAGAGTAAACAGGACTGAAAGAGCTCATAAAACAGTTGTACGCAAGGGAAAAACAATGGTAGACCAAACCTAGAATACTGATTGTCTGACCCTGCATTGTTTAGTGACAGACTGAACTGCTTCTACTATCCATGCATTTATATGCACTTTATGTATGTCAAGCTTAATGGAGTCTATGGGATTATTCCTGTGTTTAGTGTTAATCATGTACTTAAAATGCTCTACTGCAGGCAGCTCAGTCAATAGGTCATCCAACAAATGGGGCATTTATTTATAAAATGTGCTTTCTTCCTTTACACAAGTAATACATAAGATAAAAATGAAATCAAAGCAAGCAAAATATTTAATTCTCAGTAAAAGCAAATACCCTAAGCACTAATGCAGGAGTCTTGAAGAACAAAAGAGTACCCAAAAATTAAGCATAGAACATAATATTTTTTTCTAAGGTTAATCTTCAATCAGTCTTGGCAAACTGAACTATTAACCATTAAAAACCACAGTAACTGAATTATTTACGAAAACCAGACATTTCAAGGTCTTTATCCTTTATGCATTTTATCATCTTAATTTTTAAAAGATACGCAGTCTTACCTCCACAATAGCATTCAAGGCAGTGTCAGCACCAAGGCTATAGTCTGTGCCTGGCACATTGTTGCTAATAGTAGCAGGCACCACACACATAGGAACTCTAAACTCCTCAAAGCTGGCACGTGCCTCCTGGAGCTGCACACAACTTTCAAAGGCCTGAAGCAGTGGTACAAGTGTGAGTGAAACATTCCTTATCTTTACACTGCTGTGCTAATGACTCCTGGCATGTGATGGTAAATGTGGCTGTCCATCGGCCCAAGTAAATACAATTGGTGAGATTATTTGAGGGAGTGGAAATATCCTGTACATACCACAACAGTGCACTGGGGTTGCATTGGCACAATGCTCTTTGAGGAAATGCAGAGGATTAGCTCAAGTTAATACAGACTAAAGGTGAAGTGTGCACAGCAGAGAGGTCTGAAGCAGCTATGTAGCAAAGGATAACAAAAAGCTAGACAGGAAATCGTTCCATGAGAAAGGACTTAAATAAAAGAGTTTGATGCATGCTGAGGAGCTCAGAAAGTTAACTACTAAAACCCTTGCAACTTGAAGAAAATGCTTAAAGAAAGACACTTTAAAAAAAAAACTATGTTATCCTAGAAAGTCAAGACAGATCTACTTCCACCAAGAGAAAGGAAAGAAAAAGGTTCACCCATGCCTTCAAAGTTTCTACCAACATCACACATCTGCCTCTGTGCACATAGACTGGATGCAGGCCTAAAAAAATCCAGGAAGATGTGCACATGAATGAGTTAATGAAGTTTGCAAGTACAGTTCAAGGATTCTTTGAAAAGCGGTTTTAGGTCCTTGGAAAGACTCCAAACTCTACAAAAGATGTAATCATGTTGAAATGATTAGGTGTTCCTAGTGGATGTCAAAATAAATGCTAAGATTTTGCATCTTAAGCTGTTTTAAGTAAACATACATTATTCCAATTATTTCTAATCTAAAGTAACCAGCCTCTCTCATGAAGTGTGGCAATTTTTCGAATTTTCCACCAGAAAGCCTGATTACATAGTACACTACTTTTTCATCTCTTTCTCCCAGAAACTGATGTTCACAGAAGTCTCATTTTCTTGATGTCTCAAATTGGTTCAGAGAAGCAAACTATTGCAGATCAAATTTAGATACCTACTGAGTTTATCTCCAGGCATATCTGCACAGGGATTGATTAAGGAACAACTTGGAAGAAAATTATGGGAAAACCCTCTACCTGTGAGAGTTCTCCTTCTGGGCTTTTTGTCCCAGACAGAGCAGATCCTGTTTAGTGAGAAGACAGGATATTTATGGCTGTAGGTGCATAAATGCAAATTGACTTTTTAAAAATCTTTCTCTTCTCACATGTATTGTAAATGCAATGGCTCAGTGCTATACTTTCAGTTTGAGGCTGAAACACAGCCTGAAAGATGGCACTTTCAGACCCCAGGAGCTGAGAATCAGTACAGCCAGGAACAACAAATAGGAGTGGTTTATTTGGGATTTGCCTTTTGAGTGGCTGAGACTTCACTTAGGAAATTTCAGCAATTGCCTGGCCCAGTTCAGCTCAGTCAGACTGCTTTAAACTTTTATTTTTACTAAAAGAATAAAGACATACAAAGTACCAGTGGTTTAGTAAAACCACACAGCTTCCTGGAGATCTGCAGAACTGAGTTTCTCTAAAAGGTTTTATATTAAGACTTCTGGAAAACCAAGTCAAAGGGAGATGCAGAGCAATAACTAACATAACAGGTTAGTCTGCATTTATGGTATGTTAAGATGCAGTTAAGATATGTTTTACTTGCATTAAATATTGCCATTTTATTTGATGCAAGTGATTTCAGCCAACATATCCAATGACTGTACCTTCACCAAGCATGAGCATTAGATGATTATATGCAACATCTTTGCATCACTGTGGCAAAATATGAAAATGCTTTTAAAATACGGTCACTTACATATAAAATAAGTGATAAATGGTTTTAATAACTGCTATGCTAGTATTTTTTAAATTACTACAGTAAGGTCATAGAGGGATACTGCACCATGTTAATAAAATGGTTTAATAATTTCCTATCCTTTTATTGGAACTGTGTTACTAAAAAGGTTATTCCATTACCAACATAACCAAGGATGCTTTATAAAAATTCATGCAGTCAAGCAAAGACTAGTGTTTGTTGACTTTAAGTTGATCTAAATACAAATGGCCACTGAATGGGATGGAGTTACTGCCCTTACTCCATATCAGCTGTTACCAGGACTGAAGGAGATGAAAAATTAACAGGTTAGCTAGTGGCCAAGGCTAATTTTCAGCTTCCTAGTTCAGAGTGATGTGGAGCCACACAGGCTACTGGGAAGGTACAGGTGTGTTTTCCATGGGGAATGTGTGGAGACTGCCTTAAGGCATCTGACTGGAACTTTTTTTGCTCCTCGGGGGATGCTTGATTTTTCCCCCACAAAACCAAATCATCAGTCTGTACCCCCTTTTCCTTTGGTGAAAGGAAAGTCAGATTGTCAAAGAAACACAAGAGAAAGTTCTAGCCTCTCCCTTTTTCAGGTTCCATTATTCTCATCTAGCTGATAACTTTTTCTTTCATTTCATGGTTATCACATTCCTGAGGTCTGATATCCAAAATAACATCCTATTAATTTCACTGAATTAGCAACATACTTGAGAATACAGATATTTTTTATTATGACAGTTATTTTAGTGATGCTTCATTTAATAGCAAATTCAAAGTTCATGTTCTTATCCTGCAGTTCTAAAAGGTTTACTTTGTATGCCTATAAATATCAGCCCTTAAGCATACCCTCCTCAGGTAGAAACATCCAGCTTTTCCCAGGTATTTTATATTTATGTTGTCATTGGCAGCTTTTCCAATATTGTGAAAAGTGAAGTGAGAAATACAGTTTATCATAAATTGAAAACACCATTCAAAAGGTAAATAAAATTTGAAGCCAAGATTTTAAAACAGAAGTGGAAAAAATTGAACTTTTCAAAAGGGTCCCATGATCTGTTATAGAATTTAAATTAACTATTGAGAAATGTATCCACTGTTGATGCCTTTGTGAGGAGCACACTCTTTGCTAATCTTTAGTTCAGAAGTTATGTAACTGTAAGTCTGCTTTAATTGTTTTTCTTTTTAAATGCAGAATTTTATGTTTCAGGGTACTTTTTACACAGCTTGACAAGTTTAAACAACTGACAAGTGTCTAATGATGCCAAACAGCAACAATCCCTCATTACCAGCACAACTGTACTTACCTTACTAGAGGCAGGCAAGATCATGCAAGTAAGAACAGTACCACAGAAAAACTAAGTGTGATGACACTTTGGTGTTCAGGAGGTTCTACTGCTCTGAGAGCACTGTAAACTATGATGCATTGATTGACCTAACTGTGGTAACAGGAATAAAAATGATATATAAACTAGATAAAATGTATATTCATGTCCACCTCTACTTTTGTTTACCACAGTCAATTGTGTGACGTGTATTGAGCTTATCTGGTCACATTTAAGAGGGGCACAGTTGCTACTGCACCTGATCTGAGCATGGCACAAGAATGAAAGGATGCATTTTTCACTGGGGGTTTTGGTGAATCAGAGCAGAAACTGAAAAGATACCAAGCAGAAATGTTTTCTGAATGCAAAAGTCTGCTCCTTCCAAAAAAAAAAAAAAGTCAACTCCTCAAATTTAATTTTCCACTCAACTGAATATAAATCTTGCAAAGCCATTACTTTTCATAATTAACCCAGAGAAAAATCTAGGCAAAATTAAATGCAAAACAACCAGAAGAAAGCCATTCACAAAGGAAAAAAAAGAAAAAGCCGCTTTTGACAAGTTTTCAACTACCACATTGAAAATATGGAAATAGGAACATTTTACCTAATGAAGGCAAATGAAACCTGGAAACCCAAACAGAAAGCAAATGAAAGCAACATGGACTGACTGACTATGATATATGTCCTTTGTACAAAATAACCTATAAAAAGAAGTCAGTTTGGTTAACAAAGTTTATGAAGACAAGAGAAGGAAAGCAGATGTTATGCACAATCATTTTACTCACCTTAGTTTGTAATCAGTCTTTTTGGAGGGATATTTTTGTTTACCAGAACTGGAAACAACATCAACATTTATAACCCAAGCTGTCTATAAGAATTCCTTCAATGAGTTTTAGTTAGCTTACGGTCTTATTCAAGGCAGTATTTTAGGAAACTGATATTTCCTAACTGAAGGGTTCCTTTGGATGAAGTTAAAATTATTTATGTTGGAATGGTAAAAAAAAAAAACAAAAAAAAAAAAACAAGAAAACCGCAAAGGAAAACAAAAGTTATACTAGTGCATTTGAAGTTTTGGTGGCACCTGAAGCATCCTTGAAATAAAAAAAGCTATCATGATTAAAATTTTCAAATACATTTAAGTGGTAAGAGAACTGTCATTTAATTTTCAAAAGCAACTTGAAACTCTTTTTGTCCAATAGACTATACTTTCTGTTCAACTGAGACTAGTATTACAGAACTGAGGAATGGCTGGGGTTGGAAGGCACCTCTGGAGATCATGTAGTCCAACCCACAGCCAAGGCAGGATCACCTGAGCAAGTGACACAGGAACAATCCAGGTGGGTTTGGATTATCTCCACAGGACACTGCACAACCTCCCTGGGCAGCTTTCTCCAGTGTTCTACCACATTCATAGTAGAGAAGTTTCTTCCTCATAAGAGATTAAAGATTCAATTTTTACTCTATGATGTATTACTGGATTTAGTTTTTAAAAAAATGTATCTTAACATGTCTCAACGCTTTTTATTAAATCTGCTATTAGCAGAATAAATGTAATGCCTATTATTAGAGAAATATGGATTTTACATATTCTCTTAGAGAAGTAAAGATGTTACATAACTAAGACTCTCCTCAACAGAGCAACTTTCCTTCAGCGTTTGTTGCAGCTGGGTGTACTACAACTCAACATATTACGAACAGGGATTTTTTTTCTTCTCGACACTGCAAATGATCATCCAAGTCTCATCTTTAGGTTTCTTTCTTTCTTATACAACAAGAGATGGCATCTTATCTTACACTTAAAAAATTTAGAGGTCATTGTAGTTTCAGAAGAAATTAAATGAAGCATTGGGGATCCTAAACTTTCTAGTTTCTAAAATGGTGTAATGACGGTGGCTAAATCAAGTAACTATTTCCCAGATCACATTTCCAAAGTTCTGGTCTACAAAAATATCCAGCTGTAGCCAATTGAGTAAGTTTAAACAACTGCTTTGTTAGTACGTGCGCACACCAGAGCAGACTTACATCAGTTATAGTGTTCAGAGCAGTATCTGCACCAATGCTGAAATCTGAACCCGGTACATTATTGGATACAGTTGCAGGAACCATAACCATTGGAACACAGAATTCGTCATATTTCTCCCGGGCAGCTGACAATTCCAGAAGTCCGAGGTAAGCCTGTTGGGCACAGGCATCGGGTGAAAAATTAGAATGAATAAAGGGCAGAGTTGGGAGTGACAAAATGAGAAGGGCCACAGGGAGAGCCACTTCTACCACAGCACACTTCAGCAAGTCAGAGCACTAAGGAACCACTAAAATCTAACACAGACAAAAAAGACAGCATTAGAAACAGGCATACATTTGAAAACAATAAATGTAACAGATGTTCTCTTGAAAATTAATAGTTTAGACACAAAAAGTTGGTTTTCAACAAAACAAACTAGTTCCCCAATCTTCTGGTAGTTACATCTGATGTAAAAATCTTAATATTCCTGAATTAGGGTGATAGCTAACAGTTTGGACAAAAAAGGAAGATACATTCTTCATCACGAAGCAATGAGTGCATTCCTCTTTGCAAAGAGTAGGCAAAATACTTCCCTGAATCAACACTGCAAAAATGTTGTTTTTCTTTTTTTTTTAAATAAAGCAAACTTGAAATACAGGGGGAAAAAAGGCTCCTCTAGATCCATTACAGATTTTGACATGCACTATGTGAGAAGAGTGGCTTAAATAAAGAGCCATAGCGCAGTTTCTATGAAGAGTCAAGAAATTCTGCAAGTATGTTCTAGGTATTGATACAGTATAGACTGAAACTTGCACTACAGAAGTTATTAATTTATTTTCATACAAAAAACTCTACCACTATCTAATCTCATTTATCCCCTTAGCACATCTGGTTAGCAGTTCTAGTCACTCTCTTGAATGCCAGCTCTCCATGAACCACTGACAACACTTCTGATTCTAAACACTGTTGTGTATCAAATACAGATAGAGTCAAATGCACCTTACATGAAGATTGGGTAAAAAAATCAAAACAGACTAATAATTTTTTTAGGAATTCTACCCTACTTAGACAAAATTAGATATTTCAGTGTACCTCAAATCCACCAATAACCATAAGGGCGTTAATGTTGTTAGTGCGCATCTGGTCAGCAATCTTCTCCAAATACTTTGCAGGAAGAGTACTAAAAATCATTAAACCAAAAGAAAAACAATTTACAGACTCTGAAGCACTAAGAACTCATTACTAAGCTAAAACCACAAAGTAAGCAGGCAACACAATGTTATTTTGTTTTACATATTTATCCATACAAGTAACTCTTCCAGACAAACAATAAGGAATCATGTTAAGTGTAGAGAAACTGCAGGTTTGCAATCCTTTAGACGGATTGTAAGGACCCCAGGAACTTCTTAAGTTAAGGTTCCAACTCCCACTCTACAGAGCTGGTTAAGTACTATAAAGATAGCCAAGTTGGAACATAAGGATTTGAACCAAAAACAAACTCAAAAAAACCCAATGGACAAAAATTCAGGACTTAAAAACACTCTGTGGAAAGAAAAGAGCATGGAATCATACAGTGGTTATATAAAGTACTACAGCTCATCTTATTGATTGATAAAAATATTGATGTTACCGTTTTGTACCAAGAATTGATCCTCCTTGACCAGTCCAGCCTCCAACATCTCCCCAGGAAATTTCCTTAATCTTTGAATAAAAGTAAAAAAGGAGATTTTGTTAAGTGATTATCCTATTACTTCTCTTGAGTTGCAGCAAACACCAGGTAGTATTTCATGAAAAGCTGTTGGAACAAGTTGCTGGGCACTAACATCACTAAAACTAAATGAGGTCCAGAAAGAAAACAGCATCAAGAGTTTAACTCCATTTCTCTTGAATTACTACAATCCCTTTCTGTTCCATTTATTCTTTCTTCTTCCAGACCAAGATGAACCCTGTCTCTGTTTCATATTTAAATCCTATTTTCACATCCTTTCCTACTGAATGTGAAGCAAAAAAATCTAAAGCTCGGTCTTTGAAGTAAGTTTGGGGATCTGTGGCTCCAGTCAGGCACAAAAATCATTAGTCTTGCTTTCAGTTTCTCTCTGGTACACCAACCAATGCATAACATTTAAAAACAGGGAAATAGAAAAATCTAACTTACATAAGGAAAAAAGCTTCCTGCCTCAATAAGCACCACTGAAAAATTTCTTACAGCAAAGGAATACATGTGCAACAACTCATTGTTCAGAACCAGAGATGATTCTGCTGCTCTGTGAAAAAACTACAACATGCTAAACATTGACCAAAATTCAAAGGTAGGATTCATCTGAACTGATTCTGTAGCTCTGCAGCATGTGATTATCAACACTCAGCATAAATGACTCTACAGACTTGAACAGTTGAGAAATACAGTTACAACCTAGGTTTTAGAGATCTTTATGAAATAAAAGCACTTCCAGACCCAGTTCCCTCAGCAATTATGACAGATCCTTCCAAGCACATGAACAAAGGTGGTGGTGTGGGATGGGGCACATAGCACACACATGACACTGACCTTCCCTCTAGCGAACCCTTCAAAACCATCAATGACAGCAAAGATTTTGTGACCTTCAGTCATGCCAACTCTCACTGCAGCCCTCACTGCGGCGTTCATTCCAGCTGCAGGAGCACCAACATTTAAAACTGCCACATTAAAATTAGTCTGCAAGATAAAAACAGTATCTAGTAAGGACTTTGATTTCTACACCATGGTTATTTTGTACATCATATGCAGCTGCTAAATCCTGGAATGCAGGTAGGGAAATTTCACATTCCTAAACATGTTGAAAATTTGAAGTTAACTGGAAGGTGCAGACATATTTCCCCACTTGCAGAATATCAAAAAGACAATTTAAAAAAACCAGAATGTTTGTTCTTAAATAAGAATTAATCATAATTCCATTTAGTTTACAAGTTAAATTATTCATGTTTTTATATTCTAGCCCAGAATAGAATCACAGAATGGTTTGGGTTGGAAGGATCATAAAGATCATCTCATTCCAACCCCTTAAAATGGCCAGGGGCACCTTTCACTAGAGCAGGTTGCTCAGAGCTCCACCCAGCCTGGCCACTGTTATTCAACCAGCTTCATGTTACTAAAGCAGGAATTTTTTTTTTTTTTTTTGCAAACACACCAACAACAGCACAAGAAAAAAAGAACAACTAGGAACTGATTCTAGCACTGCAGCATTTATGTGTGTATCAGCAGTACAATGCAGAGTGGAACAGACAAGTTTTAAAATTAAGCTATTGGCCAGGTATTTCAAGCAGTTGACAACATTTAGCAAACAGGAGCACTCAGCATCTTTCCCAGCACCAAACATTTTCAGATTATGGAAGTTTTTAAAACATTTCTGAATTACAATTGTAACTATTTGGTCCTGCAGAAGAGGTAGAAGTTATTTAGCTTTATTCTGGAAGATGAGAACAAAAATCCCAAGAAACAGAACAGTTATTAAGTAACGATCATGGAATCTCATCTGATTAAGCAACAAAAAAACCAAACAAAAACAAAAAACCCCAAACCAACAACAACCCCCCAAAAAACCGCAATAAAAGAGACACAAACCAGAGTATATGTAGGGGGTTTTTTGTGGTTTTTTTGGTTCTGGTACAATCACATGATTGTAGGAAAATGTAATGTAATCACAAACAGCAAAATATAATGTGTGCAGAAACACTGCTGAAGCAGAGCGTTCAGCTGCCTCTCCTGATCCGATCAGCTTAGCTCTTTCCTCAATTCCTGTGACATGCACATTTCATCTACGTTTTAATTCCTATTCCACCTCTTTTACTGAAGGCACACAGATTTTTTTAGTATGGTCAAATCAGAGTAGTTAAGTAATTGCACGTGGCCTATATTTCCTTCTAATGCCATTTATCACAGAAGGTATGACAAAAGTATATTAAAAAAAAATACAAAAGCCCAGTGCTAATAGCCCTGTATTTGCATTGCTCTATTAAAAAAACCCTAACAACCAAACACCTGATCTGCCAATGAAAATGTTAAATATCCACCTAAAAAATCCTGAATTCCTTGATCTTTTGAAGGTCACTCTTAGGTCCTTACTGTATTATATCAATGCAATTTTGCTCCTTAATAATATTAAGAAGTTATCACCAGTAATCATTACTCAAATTATTTATCTGGGAAAAAGATTTCTAGAAAGCATAACAGTAACATCGTTATCCAAATATGGTAACAAATGGTCACAAACCACAATTAAAAGAGTAATTAACAACTGAGATGACTTAGTTACCAACTATGATCAAACACAGAACTATACAGTAAACTTTTAATAAAAAGAAAAAAAAAAACCATCTAAGATTTGTTTAGACACAAAATTTAGTGTCTGCTTCCTAAATAAATCCAAATTTCCTCTTATACAAATCTTAGGAACTACAAAGAAACCAAATGTCTATTACTGTATTATGCACAGTGACTTATTATTTCACATAAAGGTGATGCATCTGTCCTCAGTTTTGCTTCCCATGAATTCCTGAATTTGCCCTTGCTCTTGAGTGGTTTTACCCTTCAAAAGGAATGCTTAGAATTCTTTTAATAAAGAATCTTCCTTTATCTCAAGATATTCAGAGTCTTAATCAAGATCTCAAACATCACCCCTCCTTCTGTCCATGGTAAGAAACAATAACTATTTAACTATTAGCACCAGAAATTATAATAATTGGGACCAGATGTACATCCAAGACAGAAAGAAACTGTCTACAGCAATTTTCTAGTTACAATGATATTTCACTTAAAAAAATGTTGTTTATAAACTAGTGTAGACTAGAATAAACTAGTGTGCTTCAAGCATCTTTATAATATTTAATTTATAAACTGTGCTATAATAGAAGTTTGAAGGGAGTTTTTAATAGATCCCAAAAGCAGACATGCACTGCACACTTAACAAACCCCCTTACCTTTGGAAGCTCAGCATCTGGCTTTTTGTGCGACAGTAATTTGTATGTGTTAAGGTTGTTTTCAAAGCTCCTAAACAAATGAGTAAGTAAGATAAGCAAATGAAATAGTAAAATTTTAAACGTTATTTTAAAGGAACATTTGAATTTTTCAGAAATTTTAAAGAACTGGCATGAAATATTAACACCATTGTTACTGCAAATGCAAAACATGGCAAAAACCGGAAATGAGAGAAGAATGAAAAGTATTCAATTCTTTAAGATACGAGTCATAAAATATAAAACAACTATCCAGCTACCAAATTAGTTTTCTAGGCTGGGGAGAAAGCATTTTATTATCAAATGACTTGAAACAGAAACCACTCTCCTGACAGGACTGAAGAATACCTCCTCCAACATTAGTGCTGGAAAACTACCAACTCCTCACAAACGAGTTCACAGGACTGGCCTCGAATTCATGAATAAACAAACTTATAGCTGCTACCAGTCAGGTCATACAGCACAGAAGCTCTTTGCTTTGCGACCACTTAGCCTTAGTCTGACACAGCGTGAATTAGTTTGCTTTGCTTTGCATGTTTTGGCGCAGGTAAGAATTTCAATTATTCTATTTAGGCAACTCTTCTGTCTCCTCTTATATTCAAACTCATAAAACCATACAGTTAGTAAAATATTTAAAATAAAATGTCACCTGCCAGCAATTCAGCAAATTCTTCTTCTACAGTAAATTAAAAAAAAAAACTGATATAAGCTACTGGCCATACCTTCCACGAAGCCTCACAGCCTCAAGAAATCTTCCCTCATCCATGGCTTTCTGGACTTCTTGAGTCTTGAAAAAACAAGTGGACTACTCAGTATGTTTAAAATACACAGGTGTTGGATTATTTAATATATTCCACATATTAATATATTTCCACAGTGAAGAAAAGAAATACTGACAATTCCCCAATTTACGAGTTGCCTTCTCTCACAGCATAAATTACAGGGTGGAGGAGAAGACAGGAGAAACAAATACCTATAGCCTTCATGGACAAAGGAACCAACATATCTATTATGTATTTTCTTTATACAGTTTAAACTGAGCAGTTTTAGTGCAGAAACCTAACCTGTGTATGACAAGTAGATTGATGCAAGCATCTGAAAAATTTGTTGTAACAATAAAAACAGAAGAGCTGAGATTAAATTTTAGAAGATATGTATTTCTTAATCCTTGATAGTTTGCAAATAAATAGCAACACATACAGGACATACATGATGTTCATTATTCATTCCTAAATATGGAAAAGTGCTGTACACATTCCATCAATGTCCTAATGAGAACAGGCAATTATTGTACATAGTAGCCGTTGTAGTAAATAACATAAATTGGCTTTTTGCCAGAACCTCACCATCTGCACACACTCCATCAGAGGCAGACGGACAGCCTGGTTTCCAGACAGGGACACAACACAAGCAGGGGTATCCGGAGTAGCTTCTAAAAGGGCAAGCACAGCTTCCACACCCATACGACTGGCCTGCAACAGAATGGTTGAGTGTTCAAACAAGCACTGAAATGCACAAGGCTTCCAGTCACAGAAATGGTTCTGATTTCTCTGTAACTCAAGCTGACCCTTGGTAAGGTGAAACAGTTGTGGGCCGTTTATACCCAAAAGTATGGGTGATTAAGTGTTGCATTTTGATCCTAGATTCCTTCACACAAAGCACTTCACTACTCTGAATTTGTGCTATTCAGACAGTGAATGTGAGATAACAGTTTGCTCTGTCAAGTTAATCAGGTAGAGAAACATCCACCCCCACATAAATAATCAAAATGCAGTTGTCCTATGTGGTGCCACCAGCAGTTATTTTGGGAATACTCACAAGAATTCTGTCAAAAGCTGAAGGGGTTCCACCTCTTTGCACATGACCCAGGATGGTTACTCGGGTGTCAAAACCAAGCCGCTGAACCACAAGCTGCACAGAATTTCAAAATACAGCAGGTTAATCATTATCATTATTTTATATAAATGTTGGCATCATGTACAGTTAACACCACTCAGTGCTAAATGTTACTTCACAAAACTGCAATGCTGAATGAAGTCAAAGGTTTCTCTAAAACTGACAGCTATGGAAAACAGAACTTCATAGTCACAGGACAGATGAACTCCCAGTAAAGCCAAAGTATTACAGCTTCTTTCTACCAATGACTATTTCTCAATTTGTCTTCTTAATGACCCATTAAAAAAAAAAAAAAAGCAGAAAAATTCAGCTTAAAAGTTTTCTTCATTTTAGACACCAATGAAATTTTTAGCAAAGAAACCATCTGGATAAGACTTTGTCCAAAGGACACCATATTACTTCACTGTGAGACAGACCAATATTAAAAATTTTATAAGACATACAAAGTAAAATAGGATTATAAAGGCAGATTTGAACTGATTTCAAACTATCAATTAAGGCATCTATGAAACACATGCTTTTGGCTGTGTTGTGTTACAAGGAGAAAACGTTCTAATTAATTGCCACTGAAAACATTGCCATTTAATTTGATTATGTAATTTTAGATAATAAAGCACAAGCATAAAATACAACTGTGTGATAAGCTACCTTACAGGAACAGATTTACCCTACAGAAATGTTATTGTTAACAATAAGCTCCATTTTATGAACCAAAATCTTGTATCATAGGGATGCTGACACTTACATCCTTAACCTTCTCTGATGTTATAGGTTTGTTGTGACAGTCAATAGCTCCTTCAGCTACAATAATAATATTCAGCCTTTTCTTTCGTGCACGATTCTGTAATAAAAATACAAGCACATTCATGCAGTTAAAAAAAAAAAGAGGAATTTACAGCATAATTTTATAATCAACTACTCTACATTAAGTGGCTAGGATTTGAGGAAACATTTCTTGTATTTGATCACTCATATGTGATGCATTCTCACACCTTATATTTTCATACGTATCTTTTTATTGATGATGTAGAATGTCTAATACCAAATTACAGAGGAACTGTAAATTTATATAGGTATAAATTTTTTGCAATTTCCAGACTGGGTCATATGATTCCTCAAAACAATCACAGAGTGCAAGAAAAGAAATGTTTAAGATCACAGAGAACTTTATGTGACACCAAAACCAAAGACTTACTTGAAGTCTTGAACACGCTTTTTAATCACTGCTTTCAAATAAACATCCACAAAGATATCAGGGAATTTCAAATATATTAACAAATTACCTCTGAAAGTTTAACACACATTGAATCTTCCCAGCCTTCTTCTGGTGGGTATTCAGGAATAAACACCCAATCTGCACCACAGGCTAAGGCACTAACCAGAGCTAGATACCTAATAAATAGAACAAAGTATTAACTTCTATGGTTCAGATTTCTTTCATAATTGTACCTGTATAAGACACAAGATGCTGAAGACAATACCTACCCACAGTGTCGCCCCATAACCTCCAGAACGAATGTCCTCTGATGGCTGTAAAAATAAGAAAACAAATTAACTGAACCTACTACCATGAAACAGCTTGTGTTTACCATGGTTACTGAACTCAGAATTCTTTAGCAAAACAGCAAAAACACTAAGAGAACAGAATTACTGTCACACAGAACAACATATTTAAAATAAAGTATCTCCCAATGCATAATTAATTTTCACTACTTTCTTGCAAAACGTGTATGGGCAGCTACAAAAGAAGCTGCGAACCTTTACCGGAAATGTAAACAATGCAGTCCCATAGCAAAGAACTGTAATAATAGTTGTATTAAAAAAACCCCAAAATATTTAATTGCTTAATTCTTACTGAAATAAAGCTTATATAAGACATGCTATTTTTGTACTATTCACAGTGTATCTGGATCTTCTCTAACAGACTATGTCTGAAAAAGACTAAAAACATTAAAAAACAAGTCTGCCCCTAAGGCTGATGCAGTCTCTATGATCACATACTTGAAGTGCTGCCATGACAGGAATGATGAAAAAGCAGTTACTAAGAAAAAAAGAAACCCAGACACTTGAACTATGCTGCCAAAAAGAACTTTTATTTCCCCACCTACCTAACCACTATTTAAAATGAACTTGAAACAAAACCATAAACATCTGTGTACTTGTTATCAGTCTTTATAATATGCTCAATTTACCTCTGTGCAGTGGTCATGATGGCATCCACAACTTCAATTATTCTGTGCAGAGCTGAGTCAGTACCTATGGTCATATCAGTGCCACAGAAGTCATTGTCTATGGATCCAACCATTCCCACAATGTTGAGGTAAGCATACTTCTTAACAGCCTCAGCATCAATCTTTCCTGTAAAGAAGTATTCACAGAAAGAACTGTAAGATTATTTTAAAAATAATTTTTTAAAAAAAAGATGTATTGCTTGGGTTCTCTACTTTCATAAATTAAAAATATCCAAACATTAAATTATGTTTAGATATTTTAGGTAACAAGGTTAGTCAAAAACTACACAAACAAAAGCCAATCAAACAACCAAACAAAAGAATCCTGCACAGAACTCCTTACAAAAAGGAAGGAAATAAGAGCTTTTCAGTCCATCTTGAAATGTCAAATAATTATCAAGTTCTGTAACCAACCTTAAAATTGATGACTTCAAATTAAAATAGTATCATTCACATTGTAGTCTCAGTGTATAACATGCTATGAAGAAGCAAAAGGATGCAAACTGGATGTGATTATGGGCATATGTAAACAGTTAGAAACCAGCATCCAAATTTGAAGACGTCTCTTTTGCAATGCTGAAAGGCTCTGATTTCATGATTAATAAGCAAACAGAACAGAAAAACTCCTATTCTACATCTTAGCAGGGTCTCCCATGACAGCAGTGAAAATGCCGCATCATCCAAGAGTTCTAAATGATCTCAAGGATGAAATACCTTAGCTGCTTAAGCACTTAAAACTACATTAGTATATGTGGATGGGATGGTTATAAATATAATGCCAAATTTTTAATATGAGATTCAAGAACTATGTATCAGTGTGTTTAATGTCTACATTACAGAAAAAACAGCAGAAACCATAATGAAAAATATAACTAATGTCCATGAAGATAAATATAACATTGTGACAAATAATCAAAATGTTTTCTATAAATGTATACCATGCATTACAAACCTCTTCTAGAGTTCCAAATGTGACTCAATATCTGGTTGACATATTCTACTTAGATTTCTAAAAAGCCATTGACAAAGTCTTTTGCCAAAGGATTTTGAGGAAACTAAGCAGTCACTGCATAGGACAGAAGGCTTTTCATAGAGTAAATAATGTGAAACAGAGGATAAAAAATACGAGGCAGAGGGCAGTGGCAAACAAATGCTTGTGCCTTAGGAAGGTAACCAATGGAGTTCTACAGGGATCTGCACTGTCCAACACACTCAGCAATAACCTAGAAAAGGGAATGAGCAGCAAAGTGCCAAAGTTTACTGATCAAACTGAATTATTTGGGATCTAAACATATGAAGAAATGAAGAAGACTAGCAAGACACAGTGAGCAGTAAAGTATCAGATGGAATTCATTGCAGATCAATGCAAACTAAGACACATGAAAAAAATGTACCCTAACATCACAAACAAAATAACACAGTTTCCAGCATAATACAATAATGCTGTTTTCATTAATAAATCAGCTTCAATGCTCAATAGCAGTAAAAAAAAATCAAAATATTAGAAAATATTAGAAAAAGAATAGAGAACAAAACAAAGATCGTTATACTACTGTGTAGATCCATGGTTTGCCCTCATCTTGAATACTGGGTGCAGTTGTGGTCCTCCCCACCTCAAAACAGGGTAGAACTGGAAAAGGTTCAGAGAAGGGCAACAAAGATGATCAAAGATATAGAACTTACATATAAGGAACAACTAAGCAAACTAGGACTCTTCCATCTAGAAAAAGAGATGATGAAGGGAAAATGAGACAGCTGTAAAATCTCAAGTAGCATGCAGAGAGGAAGCAGGATTCATCATTCATGGTTTACACTAACACAGAAACTATGGACATCAAATGATCTAGAAGCCAGCAGGACCAAAATAAACAGAAGAGGATTCTTCACAATCTTCATTATTCAGTGAAGCTGCAGAACTCCTTGCTACACAATGTTTTCAGCAAAGCTCTGTATGCTTTTAAGTAGACTGTATACATTCATGGAAGAGAAATTCATTAAGGACTGCTAACAGCATCTGGTTCAGGAAACCCCAAAGACAGAAATAGATGGAACCTATCAGAGTATTTATGCATTATGAGTAACACATAGCATCAATTTTATACTGTACTCTTCCCTATACATTCTCCTGGATGCTATCAAAGACAACTACTGGGCTGGCTGTACTTCTATCAACAGCCACTTAACGTTCTGATCTTAAACAAATAGTGATACACAGGCAGGAAAGCATCATAATTTAATAACGTACGAATGTGTAGCTTTTTGCAGGAAAGGAATTACCACCTCAGATATGATATGAGGGCATAGGGTTTTTCAAGCAAAAGGCAAGAAGTTCAGATCCTGAAAATGATTCATAATAGAGGAAAAAAGCCACACAGACTGCTGCCCAGAAACTTCTTTAGCCTATTTTGGAATTTTCTGATACGCATGAGTGGATGTACAGAAACCAAAAGCTATTATTTTATGAAGAATCACGCCATTTGCTAGAATGAACACATTTGATTTTTAAACTTCAGAGATACCCCCTGGCTACATCCTGCACACCTGCAGCTGGGGCTCATCCCTCCCCTGCAGACCGGAGGGGAGGTCCAGGGGGCCTGAAGGCGCACTGACCTTTCTGTGCCAGCTCCTCCAGCAGCCCGCTCCACTCCTCGCGGAAGAGGTTGGCCCCGGTGAGGCTGCCGTCGCCGCCGATCACGCACAGGTTGGTGATGCCTCTCTGCACCAGGTTGAAGGCGGCCTGCAGGCGGCCCTCGCGCGTGCGGAAGGGTTTGCAGCGCGCGCTGCCGATCACCGTGCCTCCCTAGGCAAGGGCACAACAGCACCTCTAGTTAATGGCCAGGCATATTGCTGGGTCCTAAGGTGGGTTAAGGATAGATTTTGCAGCATCACCTCCATCTTTTAATTTTATGGTGAGGTAAAATAACAATAAACAAAATATTATCAGACCTGTGGGAATGTATGTTCAAGAGCAGATACACACACAAGGAAAAAATAAAAAAAAACCCACTCAAAAATGACTGATAAAGTGCTACTCTGGAAAGAAAATGTTAAATCACATGGGATTAATTTTAGCAGTATTACAATAAAAAGGTTGTTACTCATATTTAATGGCAAAAGTGATATACTAACTAGTTAAGTATTTAGATTAATTTGCCTCAGTGTGGTATTCTTCCTTTTAATATTACGAGATACATCAATAACAGGAGAAAAAATGTATCCCTAAAATTCAGAATTAGCATTCATTGTCATTCACCAGAATTATGGAAATAACTTCCTCTAATTCCTTATAGATCAGACTAATGCTCCATTTTCTATTTTAATGATTATCTGCTGCATTTATTAATATGAATTTAAAAGCTTCCTTTGAAAATGGTGGTGGTCATTTTTAAAATAACTGAACTGCCCTGTCACTGAAAACCACTGGGTGTCTTGCTGGACACACATTATTTACACATCCTCCATGTTTATGTTGTTCAGTCACTCAAGACATCTGATTTTTGCCTTATTTATTGTCACAGTAAAATGTAGTACGAATTAAGACTGATTTTTTTTTTTTCCTGCAAACAAATCTGGAGATGATTACATCATTTTTGCATAAACATTCTCTTCACTTTAACTTGTAGTAAATCTGTCACATCCATCTAAATCTGAACTTTAAATCTGCAGTGGCTGTACTGGCACATTTTACCCTACCAATAGATGTTTCAGCTCTCTAACCAGTTTGCCATCTATGTTGCATAGGTGCTACTGGAAAGAAAAAAGGAAGTGGAACAGAATTCAGCTATCTCCAGACAAAAAGGTAGATGTGCACACACAGAGATGTCAAAAAAAAAAAAATCAGGACTAAAAAATGTCTCTAAAACTAGGTATTTTCATACTTAGAAAAAAAAAGCTGTAAGAGGAAAAGAAACTGTACTTGCAACAAAGTGCTACCTGTTCTGAATAAACAGAAATATACAATATGCTGAAAAACCTTTCTCATCAAAACAACTAAATACATTCTGTAAGATACATTCTGAGGTTCATTGTTGGTCTGTTGAATTACCTGCAGATAAAGCTCAGAAGGATGTTCTTCTTACACACATACAGGAGCCTACATCCTGATTCTGCCTATGCTCTTGGGTGGCTTGGCCAAGAGAACTCAATTTTCTCATCATCATAAGATGCATCTGGATGATGCTCTTAGCCATACTGTTTAGTTTTATGATCCTTATGGGTCTCTGTGAACTTGATATGATTCTATTTACAGATTCTGCAGGATGGACACAGGGGGAAAAAAAGAAGAAAATAAAACCAACCAAACACAGGGGACAAAATATCTTACAGCACTCCAGGGCATTGTTTTAAAAAAACAAAATTGTCTCTGCTAACTGCTTTATGCTCATTAACTTTACAAAAAACTCCAAAGAAAGCCATGCTTCACCTGCAGGTAGTTTTCAGAAAGCTTGGCAAGCAGTCAGGCCTCTTCAAACATAGCACCTGCTCTGGAAGAGGTGACAACATTACCATGCTGAGCAAAAGCTGAGGAGATCCAAATGGCCACACTGCAGAATGTTGTAACAAAAATGTACAAAGTCATTGGCAGTATCTGAGCTCTGCAGAACTGCACTGTAATTACATCCGTTACTATAATTCTAAATCCACTTACACATAAAGCCAACAAGGTTTCATAAGAAATCATCTGCCTTACAAAACACATCTGTTTCATGTTTTGGCCCTATAATGTCTTTTTTATTAAATACAGACTTGTCAGTATGGCTTTAGGAGGCTAATGGCATGTGATGTTGCAAATCTACAACAAAGGTTTTCAAGTTTATTTCTGGGCTCCAAATTCAAGACCACACCAAGATCTTTAGTAAGTGTCACTGTAGAAATCAGGCTCTGCTGAAGTGGTACATGCTGGTCACTCAGTCATCACACAGTTCAAATACATAATTAAAGCAGTTGCCAGGATCTAGAATTTTGGTTCTTTTGTTTGAATAAAGAGGTTTTGGGTCCCACTCTCACCCCTCTAGCACTTACCACTTGCAGGATACTTGAAACACTTTCCCATGAAACTTCTACAATATTATCACCTCCATCAACCATTCCCTGGTAACCCTGTAAAAGGGAAAGTAATTCATAAGTCTGACTTTAAAAACTACATCAAATTCCCACCTTGTGCACTTTAATATAATTTAAAACAGTGAATAAAAAAAGATTCAATTTAAATGAAACAATATCCAAGCAGCTATCACTGTTTCTTTTAAGGGAGGAAAAACACTTCTTCCTAAACGATCAGTTCCAAAAACAACTTCAAGATAAGGTAATACTTTACACAGATTACACAGCTACTAAACTAGAATGGTAATGTGCTTCTTCTTTAAGAATAAATATTCTTTTTTTTTAAAGAAAACTTCAAAGAACTTTGAAATGCATTATAAAATATGTTCCTTAAAAACATAACCTCAGCTTGGAGCCAGGAACCTAGGTAATCTTTGTAACATACTGTACATTTCTCCCCCCAGTGCTGGTAATAGGCAAAACAAAATAAAGAGCAATAACCAAAATTTTTTCATGAAAGAACAAGAAATTCCTAATACCTTAACTTAAATAGTCTTCTAACTACTGCATGCTGTAATATGAGAAGAACTACATTTACCTGAAAGAAAGAAAACTATCCAGCAAGCAGCTAAAGAGTTTTGCCTGGCTTTGTCTTATTACCTCTCTACAAAAATACTAGCAAAATGGTAATTACAGATTCTTTCCCTTTAGGTGAAATATTGATTAAAAAAAAAAAAAACAGCAAAAAATAAACAAAAAACAAAAAGAAAGAAAAAGTAGTTAAGTCCTAAGCCTAGAAAACCCTGACAGCCACCAGAAAAAAACTGGAATTACCATTCAACTTTTTGACATTTATTTAAATCCACAGGAAACATCATAACATGTTAAGAGAAAATAAAAAAAAAAAAACTACTAAAGAAAAACAACCACGACAATATTTATGTCTCCAGTTTTAGATTATGTGTGCATATGCCCCACAACAAGGAAAAATCAGCTAACGCTTTTTCTCTGTGCAGTTTTTTTCAATAATAAGTCATGAACTAGAAAAAGAAAGGAGTTTAGAAAACAGTAAAACTGACATTATAAACTGTTTTTTTATGTCAAGCTTTGAGTCTTCACCAGCACAAGAAAATAAGAATGTGAAGATAACCTGGACACAGTAAAAGTACAAGTTACTCAATTAGGCATTTTAGGATTCCAGTACAGGTTCTAAGGGGAAAGCATGAAAGTTTCTGTTCAGTGAGACCTGACTTGATACATGACCAAGTAATAGCAAAAAACATCCAGATGGAAAACTACTTATGTCTCTAATTTCTGCCATTCAGCAGACCTTTTCAGTATTTTCTACACTGTCCAGATAACTTTGACATGCATCTCATGTATACACATAGAATGGCATGTAAAAGATCATCAGTTTTCAGCAGGGACATCTCCCACGAGGTTGTTCAATGCTCCATGCAACCTGTCCTGAAACACTGCCAGGGTTGGGGCATCCACATCTTCTCTGGGAAACCTGTTCCAGTGACTCACCACTTTCACAGTTAAGAATTTCCTCCATATATCTAACCTACATTGCCACTCTTAAAATTTCACCCCATTACTCCTTGTCCCATCACTACAGTTCCTGGTGAACTACAGGACATATTATTTGTATGCTAATGTATATACACAATGACTTGAAGAACTAAGCCATTATTTACACAATTTGTTCAAAATTAGAACAAAGTGGAAAAGGAATAATGCTTAATTTACATATCAACTTAAAAAAAAATTCTTCCTCAGATAAAGTGCAAAGATCCTCAGAAAGAAGCATTACAGTGGATAGAACTAAGCTTGATGATGGCTAATAAATTACTAAGTTCATTCATCACCAGCTTTGCTGGTTTGCTTTTTAAAAAAACATAGAACTCCATGTTCCTTGTATCATTCAGTAATGGACCAAAAGCTTTCCCTATAAATATTTCTATTGACAACTACAATGACTCAAGAGATTCACTGGCAATAAATCCTGGAAACATAGCATAATGTTGCATCTTAATTCAGTTTGTAACACTGACTCCAGTAAGCTGCAATGAGAGTTGACAAAAATGCATGTTCGAGTTATTCCTCTTCCATTTTACCTTGAGAGGAAAAACTAAAGTGCATCCAAATAAGTATTACACATAGGAAATATATACATAAATGAGACTGATGGAATAGAATTCCCAATTTTCAGATTAACAAATCCAAAACACAGAAAAAAGCAAAGAGATAAAACAGTGGCTTGAACTGTCTGTAAGACATGAAACACCTCATAGCTAGGATGAGCTATGACTCATTCCTGCACCATGTTTCTTTCAAGTAGAAAGAATTTGTGCATTTTGGTCAGGAGTCCGTATCTGTGCAGAAAATCAGAATTAGGGATGTATCAACAATTCCTCCCACTACAAGGTAAGGGCAGAGAACATTTGAAATAATGATCTGTTTGAACTGTTATATTAACTGTTCCTGATTCAGCTGTCTGCCAAGTACGTGTACGCTACCTATGAATAATGTAGATAGAACTGTCACATTGTTTTCCTCACCACTAAAAGATACAAGCTATAGAATTATAACAGCTTCCTAGAAAAGCTATTGGGGAAAAATTAATTACTGATTACAACTGAAGTATTAATGATGATTATTTCCATTTATTGCTTTAGTTATGTAAACACTGATGAGGACTGTGTAATGTACGTTTGGAGGTTCACCACAGTTCCTATTATATGGTTACCAAAAATCACTGGCAGACGTGATGACAGACCTTTATATGACGTGGGAATCTGTCAATTTACATTTAAAAAGTAAATGCTTACTTAGATCCTAAAAATATAGGAGCTTGAGAACTGAGATACTAAAACTGTGGGGCAAGAATGGAAAAAATGAACAGTCAAAAATACAGCAAGCATTTTGTGAAGACCAGCTCCATTTTATGTTTAGTCCTTCATGTACCCTAAATCCAAATATTCGAAGAACAAGAAGAAATCTCTGTGGATTCAATGCTCACAGGGTGTATTCACAGACACTGCAACTCCAGGAGAGATGGCAGAGCAGACATGGCTTCCAGCCTGAACTCTGAAGACAAAAGCTTTTGAAAAAGAACAAGCCATCTTCTGATATGTGACGTGAGACACATTTGGGACTTTAACAGTTATGTGAGAAAAAGACTCTTAACCAAGATGAAGAATCTAAAAGCTCCATAGCTTAGTATCAAGAGCACACATCTATGTGTTTCAGTCCTGGGAAAAGGGCAGGTTATTTGTATAAATATTTAAGACCTCAAGTTCCTAAAATAAGTTGCCCTAAATGAGAGACATCACTTTTTCTTCCCATTCTCAATTAAAAAGGAAAAACAAGACAAAACAAAAATGAACCTGACTTTTATAGCTTCTGATTAGTGGAAAAAAAAATTAAACTAGCCCCCTAGAGCAGCCTGATACTCGGCACATTCTTCCAGCTCCTAGAGTGAAATTAATGGGTATTCATGTGTATTAAAGTTTTAATTCAGACTGGAGTAGATTTGAGGAATAATGAGATGACAGTCAAGAAGAGTAACTACAGACTAAAATAAAATATTATAAAATACAAAACTGTGAAGCTAGAGCAACTGTACAGATCTGCAAGGGCAAAATTTTGAAATGTGCTATGTTCAGTGAATTAAGATATGAAAGGGCTTTTAAAATTTTATAGCTGTAAATTTACAGGTTTTATATAAACTATAAAAAAGATTATAACAAATTATAACTTCTTTATAAATTATCATCTAGTTTTCATTTTCACGTGAGTTTACTTTTTTCTTTTTGGGACTTGAAGTCCAAATAGGCCGTGAATTCTATTATGTACCTGTTTTTTTTCTTCGGGCTCTCATAGAAGCAATTTTAAAAAGGCTAGAAAATTACTTAGATCTAATTCATTATCAATTTGAATTCATTTACCTCAGTAATCTCTCATCACATGATGAAGAAAAATGGAGTTAGGAAAACAGAGTTACTTTTTCACTTAGAATGTGGAACTAGTGCTGGCCACAGCTGTAGAAGACAGATGGTTTTGCAGTGCAAAAAAAGTTCACATGATAGACATAGTTACAGGAGAAATAGAGCGTATGATGACTACAGCAAAGTAAGCTTGAAAAGGCTGAGACATTTAACTCAATTCTTGGATCCAAATACGAATCTTTCTTTCTTCTTTTGGATATAGTCACTTCAGGTTTTTCCTTCACTTTTTCAGAGCAGCTTTAGCCTGACCTATGTGTTAAAATGCTCAAAAGGTAGGCTCAAGATACACTATTCTCTTTGCTTGACACACTCAAGTCACATTTAATAAACTGTTACTCAGAAGAACACCTTATTAAAAGCATTAAATAACTCAAACTATTCCCAAAAATACATCTCCTCTTTATACATCACACAAAGGCTTATAACAGGGAATATTAGTGACAAGTCTCAGAGGAAGATTTTTACCTTCATTACACTTCTCACCTTCATCTGTTTCCCATTTCAAAGGAGTAAAATTAAATAGTTGTTTCATTTCAATGCCTGCAATCCTGTTTCTCTGAAGTACTTGTAGGCATTGTGAAAGAAAACTGACTTCATATTTCAATTATTACCAGGCAAAGAACAAAGCTCAGCATTTGGTGCTTTACAAAACTCAGAACTGAATGGACTAATCTAGAAGCAAGTTTTTTTATTGCACATACGTGCATTTCCTCCCAGACCCTACTGTTACATTGAAGACAGAAGGACACTATATCTAGGAAACTCAAAATTTCCAACACTGACTTCTTTTTTACAATCACTTTTTATTCAGAAATATCTGCGACTTCACACTGGCCAACTCTACCAAACACAGGAACATGCTAACTTAAATAGTGCCATTTTCTAAATTCAGTAAAAACAAATATTCAAATTTCTCTCAAAATTTATCACTCTGTGATACCAAATATGTTTAAAAGGTGAAAAAATATGGCAATTCTTGACTTAAGCTTAATTAAAAAATAAATTCAAATCCAAATTCTGGCCTTCAAGATGTCCAAAGCCCTTTCCTTACTTCCAGAGAAGTATCTGACCCATTTCAGTGAGGCTGCAGAACAGCTGAACACTGAAGGAATTCCAGAGATTGGCCATGTAATTAGCACACACTAAGTATTCAGAGCAACTTGCTGTAGAGCACAGTAGTAGAAAAGAATTTTGGAGCACAGTCCTCTGCTTATTTGCATTTCAATACCTTGCATCTCATTAGTAAACGACCCATAGGAACAAGTACACAGAAAAAAAAGGATAAACAGCTACTTTTTAAAGATAAATTTTGTATTTGCCATGCACAAACCCAAAAACAAAGTATTTTCTGAGCACTTCTATGAATTCTAGTACTTCATATTTTTATATTAAAGTCAGACTTTAGTGGGGACCTACCAAAATGTCCCCCATATCAATTTTTTATTATGATTTGTAATAATCTCAAATTACTAATGAGTTGTACAGGAATTCCAGTGGGAATAGAATCAAAATATTTACTGTATTATTCAATCTGCAAAAATTGTATAAAAACTGAAAGTGCCTTTTATAAGGAAGTCTAACTGCAACAGTCTCCCGGGAAGACAAATACAAGGAGTGTCACCTGGGCACTGACATTAAACTTGTCCCATCTTTTTTTTCTTACCACATAATTGCCACAGAAATCTACAATCCTTCTGAAATTAGTTAAAAATTTCAACCACAAAATTCTGATGTCAGGACAGATCAGTGATGGTCACATTTTTGCTGTGGTTTTTTTGTTTGTTGGTTGGGTTTCTTCAGTTGCAACTTTCTACCTATAAGCCAGGCAAGATGGCAGCAGTGCCACGGTACTCTTGATCAAAACCAAGCTGTGCAATCTGTGAAATGGGGGTGAGGATACATGCTCACCATACTCTAGGAAAATGGAGTCAAGGGATTAAGAATCAGTAGTTTAACCAGGTTTAGGAAATATTTATGAAGTACAGTAAGTGGGGCCAAACATCCAACAAGTACACAGACATGTAGCTCATTGCAGGGTGACAACCACCTCTGGTTTTCTCTGCTTTCAAGTCTTTGGTGGCATACAAAGAATTGCATATATTTAAGAAATTACTTTTAAATTAAATAGTTTTAGAATATACCCTGTGAGACACAAATTCCCATAAAAATAAAAAGCACTAAATAAAACACACAATGAAAAGGAATGGCACCTGCAACATTTTTTAATTTATACTATATACTCTCCATGGTGTTTCTGCAAAAACTCAAGTTTAGTTAGAAGACAAAATACAGAATGAAGGAAACAAAAACTAACCTCATAAATAAAATAGACTTTGGCATTTACATAGATTCCCATGCGTACTACTGCGCGCACAGCAGCATTCATACCTGGGAAGAAAAAGCAAAATCACATTGTTATAGTTATCCAGCATTTCTTGTATACCAAAAATATTCAGTGCCTTGAAAATAAAGGGAACATTAATTCATTCCTAAAGAAAGACAATGACCAGCATCCATCAAAATAGAAATCTGCTTAATGACAGTGCAAGCATGAAGGGTTCAGAACTATTCTTTGTTACAATAATTATGGGAATGCCAGTGTGTGTGTTAATCAGAGATTAAATTGCTGCTGACTGCAACATAGCATTGTAAAAGTTACAGCTACTGAACAACGAAGAAAATTAATTTTGCAATAATGGTTCATTTTGTCTGAAACACAAAACATTCAGCAAGTTAAAATTTAGCTTCTTCAAATGAGAAATTATATTTGAACAGTTTTTCTGGGATTTCCAAACTAATACAGGTGTATATACAGCATTTTGTGGGGAGTAGACCCAAAGTTGACCTGGAGAGATGCCTATTTAAAAATACAAAAGTAGCAGTAAATTAACATTAAAAAAATGATACATTGACACATTTGACAGAAAAGCGTCTGAACACCACTTTGACCCCAAAAATGCAAGCTCTGATTGGAATTCCCTGCTCACAGACATCTGACAAATTATACTCCTGTAAAATCTTCCATTTAAGTTCCATGGTCAAACATTTAACCTCCTGAGCAACACTGGAAGTTCCATTCATCCATCTACACAGGCCAACTGAATTTCTGCTACAACTCATCCCTTCAGGAACTTTCCAAGACCAATCAACTAATTGCTTCCATACCACTGAAACAGACCTAAGAGATCACACAAAGCATGAAGAGAGAAGTAGTTAGGCTACACTGACAGTCTTGGCACATCACAAAAAAACAGATGCAAGAAGGATGACAACCCAAAGTACTAGGTATCAATTCTCCAAATCTGGGGCATTTAATATAACAGCCGAGTAGCAGGTAAGCTCTGCTGCTCAATGTAGGCTTTAAGTGTCCACCTCTCTGCAGACATAAAAACTGGTAACTAGAATATATAAACAACAAAGCAAGTCACAAAGATCTAATCTTACAGTATCTACCTTCACTGCAAAAAATACTGAGCTGTAGAAGTCACCCTGTCCAAAGAACCAGGCCGAGGTTTTCTCAAAGATTCATTATTACTTACGAACACACCAGAAACTCCCTGAAGCTGCTCAACAGGAAACAAAAAACTAAGCTTGCCAAAATCAAAAAGTTGCTTGTGCTGTTTGTGTAGATGTCACTTACACTTAAGACAAAAATCACAAATAACAGTGTTTTCATATAAATTTTGTTTTAGGAAATTGTAGCAAGAATTCTTTCTGCCAGAGTCGGCCTTGTGGCATAACTGCAAAAAGTTTTCAAATGCCAAGACAGCTAAAAGCACAGCTTTAGACAAAGAACTGGATGATGCCAAAGAAAAACAGAGAATCTCATCTGACAGCCTGTACTGAAAAGAAAGTCAGCATGATAAATCTCAGATTAAACAGAGCAAAGTTATCTCCCCAGTGAAAGTTTTCATAACAAAATTAACACTCTTCAGAGACAAAGACCTTTAATTTTACCAAACTGACAGTTCATCACAGCAGTGCCATTTTCCACAAACAGGAACACTCAGCACAAGGTACTCCTTTCACCAGAGCCCACAGCTTGTTTCTATTAAAGCACATGTTGTGTGGGAGGCTTTTTTGTTGGTGTTGCTTGGTACAGAGGTATTTTGGCTGTTCTGTTTTGGCTTTTGAGGGTTTTTTTTTTTTTTGGAGGGGGCTGCTGTTGTTTGTTTTGGTTTGCCTGTGGAAAGTCTGTATATAAATTCTTAACACAGCCACAGTTTCTTAGCGAATACCTTCCAGTTTCCATGTTTCTTGCATGAAAAATAGGTAACATTCACAATTTGCCTGCTTCATGAAAAGGAAAAAAATTCCCACAGATTACAGACAGACAGCATCGTCCCAGTACTACCACTGCAACTTTGTAAGTTTATGTAACTTACATCTTATTGTTATTTCGTGTTGTATATTTTATCTCCTTATACAGAAAAAGGACTTAGCTGTCCCCTGGCAGGCTCCTGGCTTACATTTCAGAAAGGCTGAGGACTAAAGGATGTTAGAATTTGATACCTACAAAATACAGTTAGCACACTGCAGCTTTAGACTTCTACAATTTGGCTGTCTAAATCGCAGTAATTCAAGAAAAAAACACACAAAAATTTCATGAATTCTCTGTAGGTTTGTCTAATAAAATTTCATTATTTGTGGAGTCGTACAAAAGTATTTGTGAATTACCATAATAACCACGAAATGTTATTACTCGTGCTTATTAATTTAAAGGAGATTTACCACGTTAACTGTGGATTTAGTCCTGAATAATCAATGCAGTTTGATAAACATACAGGATTAGAATAGCAGCTTCAAAAGAAACCCACAAGTAAAATCAGTATTTTTTTTTAATAATATAAGAACTATTTTAAATGTTTCTGAATTGCCACTTGCTTTTGCATTAAAGCCTTGGAAAAAGGGAAATATTTATTTTGCTCTTTTGGACTCAGCAAAAGTTAAGGGAAATGCAACTACTTTCAAGGCTTTACGTAACACCTGAATTAATTTAAAAGTTGATAATTTATTGTTCTTCTTGATCTTGCTTATTCAATCATCCTTAAAAGGAGCACTCGGATTTCATAACAGGGTAACAAACAGTACTGCAGAAATATTTAAATTATTTCAGAGGCTCCCTCTGCCTCAAAGAGTATCCCTCTCTTGTGCCTACATGCTGGTCCACGTACATATGTACCACTACAACAGAGGAGATTCCCCATGAGTTTGTGTTTTAAGCCAAGTTTGCCTTGCTTTAGTCAGCTAGACATGCCTTTAAATAAATAACTGCAACATAAACCATTCGAAAGCAAAACTATGCATCTTGGACAAGCATCAAGAAATATTAAGTACCACCAATTTTAAAGATAAACATTGGCTTTAACACAGGCTTAATGACTTAGCACATATGTTTCAGTGCTACCCTGAATAAAGATGCAGACTTAAAAGACTATATAGCAAAAATGACTAAGGAAAATGTCTAAACATTACCAAACAGAAAGATTTTATTTAAATACGTAAATGGCTATGTCAGTAAGAGCCTATAATTATTGAAAGAGAAGCAATCAAAAACAAGAACTGAACAAATCATTAAAAACACAACTTGAGTTTGTTGAGTTTTAATTACATTAGTTTTATTGCATGTAATAGTTATTATTCTAGATATCTAAGAAAGCATTACACCATTTTCCTGAACACTAACAGTATATTACATCAGAACCTTCTATTGCAGAAATATATAAAACAGCAGAATATCTAGATGGCAAAAGTACCTCCTTCTTAAAAATAAAAATAAAAATCTCAGGAGACCTGTTTCAATCATTGAATCCACTAATTACAGAAGCAGCTTCTAAAAAATATTAAATGCATTGAAATAGTTGCACTCATCCATTAATAACTACATTCCTTAACTTTACGTACAAATAGTACTTGTAATATTGTATCTATAGACACGTGTATTTCATATACATGTCTATTTGCATGCACTACTCTTAGCTGGAAAAGGAGCCTTTTGGTGGGGCTACAATTAAAAAAATCCTGTGACTATGCTCAAATTATGCAAGTGTTAACAAATAAACTCTAATTTGGATGACATAAGAAGAGCACGGGTTGTTTTAGTTTGGTTGCAACTTTAAAAAAAAAAAATTAATTTTACTGTATTAGCTCAGAAGATTATGGTGGAAAAAGAAATCTTGCCATCAGGACAATACCAATACATTTGCACTGCTATATTGAATACACCTTATGATGTTCTTTACCCTGTAATGCCTCAAGAGCAGAAATATGTAAATCTTTGCTTCCACAATCATGGTCCGTGGTATCCCAAAACTCTGGAATCCAAAAGGCTTCTTTAGGGTTCTTTTTAAGCTGTTTTTAAACTCCGTATTTGCTGAAGGAGTTGAGCTGTTTCATTTTTTCAGTGCCAAGATTTCTTCCAATCGATGTCACCAGGACGAGAGTCATATATCTACACTACTAACTAAGCCTTGGAACTTTGGGAAGCCTGGAATGCTTTGAATGTAGACACATGTAGCTCCTTACTTCAGCAGGATGGGCTACGATATTCCAGACCATGACATCCCTTACTTATGCTGTCCTCCTCAGCACCAAATCTTTGAGTTTATCTGAAAAACAGCATGGTCCTATTCAAAGACAATGACCTGGAGTCAGTCGGCTGGGCAGCGGCTCTGTAGCCACAAACCGATCCTCCCCCAGGAGCCTCCCCCAGGAGAGCACAGTCCTCCCCCAGGAGAGCACAATCACCTTCTGTCAGTGGTTTCCTGATGGCTCTTTCTGCCACAGAGCCGTACCTACCACAGTCCTGGGATGGGCTGTTTGGAGGCTGTGTGAACGCCAGTGACCTGTGCTGGCCAAAACTGTCTGTGGCACACACTGCCAACCCACAGAAAATTCAACCAGTGTACTTCATGACCTCAAGCAGAATGGCCAGAGAATCCCACAAAGTGAGAAGCATGACTTATTAAGCCCCATTTATTAAACCATCTTCCTGAGCTGCAACCAGTACAATTTAGAAATAGTCCAGAAACTGAACCAACCCATAAATATTGAGAATTGATTGTCAGAACTTCTTTTGCCTCTCAAGGTACTTGTGATTACAATGGAAAGTACATCTTTAGTTCACAATTTAACAGCTGGCTAGCTGAAGTGATAGACTGTCAAGTTAGGACTTACACATATTAAATGTACTAAATAGAGATCTTTTTTTCCTGTGAAACAGATCACTGATAAATTCTTTAACTCGACAAAAAAAAATAATTCCAGTATGACACATACACACTACAGTCTTTAAAATTCTACAGGTAGAAAAACAAAAAAGAAAAATTAAACATTCAGGGAAGCAGCAACAATGCAGGGAAGAAATTGAAAACTTAACATGCCCTATAAATAGAAAGCCTTGTGCAATTTACAGAATGCTACTTTTAAATTATTTGAAGTACAAATAACAGCAAAGAGAGTAATTTCACCTTACAATAATTTCACATATATTTTATTCTATGTCAGACTTACAGTCCAATGTAAATACTGGCACCCATCAAGACTTTGTGTTTAAAGGTGTTTTTTCTACTCAACTGTTTGTGAGTTTAGTTTGGATTAGAGATACTTTGAAGACTTTTAGATGTCATACAAACCTAAAACAAAACAGAAGACTGGATCTTTTTTCCTAACACTAGATTTTTTTTTGCCTACTTCTGAGTCAGTAGCTTTGCCTCACCTACACTTAGCTTGAACAGATTATTTTCAAACAGCAGCAACAGCAGCCTATTTCCTTCTGCGTGTACTTCACTTCTCTCACACATTTGCACTCTGTCCTCCAAAGGGCAAATGACCTTGACAGGGCATGACTCATTGTCCCTAGTTTAACTCCCAGCCTTCAAAGTGACTTGTGGTTGCTTATTTTACACATCTCTGCTGTTACCAAGATAGTAAGGGGTTGTGGTCACACACTGTGTGTGTGATTCAGGTGAAATTATCAAGTTCTAAAACGCTGGGAGGTTTATTTCCTTTTTCTTCAGTTAGGATAATAATGCTGCCAATGAAACAGTTTGGAAGGCATCCAGTTTACTTTTTTTGGTCTTTGTGACAACCCCACTCCTTAGACAGCAACTTTCACAGGCTGTTACTTTGGAGCCTTCCATGCTTCTGTGGCAATCTGCCAGATGTAAAGTCTCGATGTTACCGAGGATTCTGCAAGTCATTCAAATGTTTTAATTCACACAGTGGCAAGTGCAGATTAATACTTTATAAAAGGAGATGCATCTGCTGTTGCATTATATAATCTCCAGCCACACGGAAACAAGTTGCAGGGCTCAGCCTCTTGTTGAGGGACGCTACTGCTGCTTCAGGCAGTGCTCTGCCACACTTTTAAATTAAAATGGCTATTTGGCACCAGAACATTAAAACAGAGATGATCTGATTCCCTGTTCCTCCTAGAATCATTTAGCAGTGGAATTTATGTCACTGAGGGCAAACCGGATAAAACTTGAACAAGTGTAGCCCCACCGAGGGGTAAAAGAGAAACCATTTAAACGCATCGATTTGGTTTTTTTTTTCTCCAGAACTGAAACACTTTCCTCCTCGATGGCAACAAATCCCTTTTATCCCGATTAGAGTTTCGGATAATCCTAGGTAAACCCGGGGGCTCCCCGTTATTCCTGCGGGCAGGGGGAGGGAGGATGCTTCTCCCAGCCCAGATGACGCAAAGAGGCGGAATCTGCAGCGACTCGCAGCGGATCACGTACACACCGGCGGAGGGAGGGAGGGAGAGCGGAGACACTGGTCCATGCAAGCCAGCACCGCATGGACACGCCGGGAAGCCCGGGAAAGAGCAGAGGGGAGGCTGCCCCGGCCGGGGATTTACACGGCACCTCCCCGTGTAAGATCTGGGGACAGACTGCTCCCCGAAACACCGTGCGCATGCAAAAGGAAGGAGAGGCTCCCACCCCGTATCTTCTTCAAAACGCGAATGAATGCCGCTTCTTCTTTAAGTGAAAGTACTTTAGAGACACTCCCGGGGGGGAAAAAAAAGTAAAATAGCTGTAAATTAAGAGAATGTGCTAAAAGCAAGTATCACTGAACAACTCTCCTGGTATAAGCAGAGTAAGAGTCCTCTCGAACTGCATGGAGCATTGCGCCTTTGAAATCTTAATTAACTGCATCTTCAAACTATTACCAAAGAATCACAGAATATGCCGAGTTGGAAAGGACCCATCATGATTTTCTGGTAGGAAAGGGGAAACTAAAGTGTAGAAAAAAAATGGATTCTTGACTAGGTACATCGGGATCAAGCACTTTTCTTTCCCATCCCTCAATGTCTGCAGGTCTTTTGTTCACCCCGTCCTGTAGTAGCTACGACTTCCTCTACACTGAGGAGATTCAAGAAGGCGAGACACGTTTCTAACATATTCCTACGAGGGGGGAGAGTAAAACACCATCTGAGCGTTCTAAACCACGGGTAGGAACATAAACGTGTTGCTGGTGCCAAAACGAAGTGAAAAGCAGATGAGGCGAGGGCTGGCAGAGCCCCAGCAGCGCAGCCAAGCCTCCCACCCGCCGTGCAGGGCGGCACGACCTCCTCCCCCAGCATCAGCCATCCCTCCTCGGCCCACCATCTCTAGAGGGAACGAGACATCTCGGTAGTAAAAGTTACTGCAGCGTTTCTACCCTCTCCCTTGCCCAGCCTGGGGTAGAGTAAACGTGGCGAGGAGCGGAGAAGGGTGAGAGGATGTTTGAACCTCAAACGCCCAGGCCGTGCAGAAATCATTTATCTTTTAAATGCGCTTAGCAGGAAAGCCGGGTCGAAGGCCAGCACGGAAAGAGGAACCCGAGCACCACTGCAATCCCCTGTGAATCGCTCCCAGAGCCCTCTCTCCACACTCTCCATGTGCCGCACCGTGGCTTCCCGACACCAGCCCTGAAGCAGCCCACGCTGCTCCCCTGGCCTCCCGCATGGGCGCCCTGCTAGCCGGGAGGCCCTTCCTTCCTGCCCCTCACCGCCCTCGAGGGGCTCCTCGCCTTCTCCTGCCGCTGCCCCACTCCCCGCCGTGCTCCTTCCCCGTGCTCCTTCCCCGTGCTCCCGGAGCGAACGGCGTGAGCCGCTACCTTGGGCATCGCCGCCGCTGGTTAGCACCGCGATGGCCTTCCCGGCGCCCGAGAGGTTCTCGAAGAACTTGGGCTGGTGATCCATGGCGCTGCGGGAGCGGCACCGGCGGGCGAGGCGGAGCGCGGTCGCTGAGGGAGCCCCTGGCCGCCGGGGTCTGCCCCCGCTCCGCTGGACCGAGCGTTCGGCCTCTGCGGGGAAAGCGCCCGAGCAGCCCGGTGTGGGTGTGTGGTTACCGACAGGCAAGTCTCCGCAGAAAACCCGAGGGAAGGGGGCGACTGTGTGCAAAAGCCCGGGAAAAGCCGCGGAGCGAGAACAGCAAAGCCCAGCAGCTCCTCTCACCCCGCCACCCCCCGCTCTGCCCCGCCGCCGCGCCCGCCCCGCGCCGCTGACAGCGCGGCCCCGCCCCCTCACCCTGCGGGAGCGGCGCTGACGGGCGGGCGGCGCGGCCAATGAGCGGCCGAGCTGCCGCCGCGAGCGCGGCGGGCGGGGCGGGGGCGCTCGCGGGCAGGCGGGAGGGGGCGGCGCGGCCCCAGCGGGGCGGGAGTCCCGGCGCCGCCTCCCCGCCTTCCTTCCCCTTCCCCCTCTCCTTCCTCGGCGCCTGAGGTGGGGGCGATGCGGGAACATGGCTGGCGCCTTGGCACGTTGGCAGCGCGGGGGAGGGAGTTGTGTCGGCTAGAGCTGGCTCATCCTCCCCGCAGTAGCGGCTGAGGAACGCCGCGTGTCTCCGTCGCGCCTGCGGCTCTCCTGGGCAGCCCCTTCAGCGCGGGCTCTCCCGGCGCCTTCACGGCTCTGCCGGAGAAGGGAATCCGCCTCCAGCGTGTGGGCTCCCCGCAGCGGGATGGCTCCGGGGCGGCTCGGGCTCGCCGGCCCGCCCGGCTGCTGCTCGAAAGGCTCCGGCAGGGAGTGCAGGACAGACGGACAGGCGGCTCCTGCTGGGAGTGGAGGACAGACGGACAGGCGGCTCCAGCTGGGAGTGCAGGACAGACGGACAGGCGGCTCCGGCCGGGAGTGCAGGACAGACGGACAGGCGGCTCCCGCCGGCCTCCGGCACGGCCCGTGTCCCGGGGCGGGCAGGGACACCCCGAGCCCCAGCTCTGCTCTTTCTGGCCTCTCACCCCCTCAGGTGCCTTCCCGCTGGGGCTCCTCAGCAGCACAGTGGGTGCGGCTGAGACAGAGCTTGAGCCAGAGAGCCACAGAGGCAAAGCAGCTGGGCGGAATTGCTCTGGGTAGGAGCCGCAGTGTTTCTGCCTTTTCGTTTTCCTGTTACCGCTGATGCTTTTGCTTGGGGAGTGGTTGATATTAAATGCTACTACTTAAATGCTCTCTTAAACTCCCTGTATTGTAACACCACGCTGGCAGAATAATTCTGTTGATCACAGCGGCGTAGTCACAGAAACAGTAAAAGCACCGAGTTTTGGTAATTTAAGCAAATAAAGCTGTTTTACCCTGTGTACAGTTGTTTGTGGTACTCCGGATAAGTGAAAGTATTTGCGGAATTGCGCCAACTTCCTTGCACAAAATAATAAAGCAAGTCAGGGAGAGAGTCAGGAACAGCATCAAAATGCTGACTCGAGTTTTATATTTTAATTGCTGTATTAATTACTGGTTTTACTCAACGTCTTCATCACATCACAGACAACTCACATCGTAAAAGTACACGTGCTCATCCTGTCAGCTTTCACACACACTTGTGTGGAAGTACAGTCATTTGAGTAGTTCAGTCAAAATTACTCATAGATAAGTGTTTTAAGCCATACCTGAAAATAGATATTTTTACCTACCGTGTGGGCAGCTCACATTTGCAAATTTACAGAGACTAAAATGAGTGTCATTTGACAACAGAAATGATTCATTGCCAAATAGATTGCATAGCATGAACATTAATGACTCTGCAGGGAATTTACTATATTCTTTCCTGAATCTGAAGAGAAGTCTTGAGTGACATTATAATGAAGGTGAACTTCTGTTATAGAAGTATGTAAACATCCATAAAGTCACACTGTGTTCAAAAGGTTCTGGATGATTTGAAATCACATCAGTTCATTTGAGAATAGCTTCACGAAAGCTAAATTAAGGTCTTTGAGTGATTCAGGGCTTGATCCAAAACCTGTAAAATTGGAAGGATCTTTTGCTAGTGCAAACTATTATGACTATTTTAGCATCATGGACCAAGGACCATTGTCATCTCAGGAGCACTTTAAGAAAGACAACAACTTCTTGTTGCTTGTGTTTGTTTTGGTGTAGCCATTTCTAAAAAATGGCTATTCACTGTAGCTAAAGCATTCACACTTTGTCTGGAAGTAAACTTGTCCCTCTTGCTTCCCAATACAACCTCAAAGCTAAGGAGCTTCTTTTTCTGAAAGTATTTCTTTCATCGATTGCTGTATTGTATGCATAAACTTATAAGTGATTCATTTTCCCCCCTCATGTAACTAGCAATCTGCCAATGATTTCACTGTTTTCATCATTTATAATAGCTACTCCTTGTTCTACAGCAGAGCTGTCGGGGAAGAATTGTGTTTTGGCTGTGTCAGGTTCTAGAAGTGGGAGGAGAGGAAAGGATGTGGAACTGTTTGTTCCTGAGGCTGTCTTGATATTCTCAAATATCTTCCAGCAATACAATTGCCTATAATATTAAAAGCAGTGAGTGACTGCCTGGCTTAAGTGATGAAGATTGTTGGGGAAAACAGTGTTAGCCTTGTGGGGTATTGTTAATGTTGCTAGGTACACATGTATAAATCACACTGACACTAGGAGAATAGGCTCTTGAGATATGCAACCTGATAAACAGAAACTGCACACCCGAATAAAGCCTCAGCAGGTCGTTTGCACACTGTATTAGGTGGTGTAGTTGTCCTGTTACTGGAATACTAAACGGACCCAGTTTACATGGAATAGGAAGCGGACAGGTGTGTTTGCTCTCTGATACTGACCATTGTAGGTGGTCTGGTGCTTCCTTTTCACATGGCCTGTTTGTTCCCTGTGCCATATAGGTCAAGCATATCTGCCTGTCTTTGAATCTTATCACTACCTAAAAAATCCTTTAACATACTTTGGATTGTTACCCACCTCCCCTTACTGCACCAGCATCATTACAGGTGCTGCTTTAAACTATACAACAGTTCATCTTCTGGGTGTCACGCCACAGGTGCATCCAGTACCACATTTGGTACAGCATTTTCCATTGAAATCAGGTTCAGCTGGGAAGAACAAGTTATCCCCAAAGAGAATGAGATTACAGCATGAATACCAGAACTGAATGAATGGATTTCCAGCCAACTGAAACTGTTTTCTACAGCTAGATGTTTCTTGGATGTGGATTCTCTGGAATCTATGATACAGGAGCCCACACTTCCAAGTTTGTCTGGGGGGCTTGGAGGAGCTGTCTCTTCTGCTCAACTGTCTTTTTTTTTCATGAGACTTATGAATAATGAAGACAAATAAATTCTGCATATTCAACTTTTTAGTATTATTAAAAACCAGGCAGAGAACAGAAAATAAGATGGAAGGATTTACAGAAATTCTGGCGTTTTAAAATTATGCAGGCTAGTCATGGAATGCATGGATAAGCTGAAAGGAAGGAACTAATAAATCATTTAGATATCATTTCTGAACAGATAGTGACAGTGATATCTTCAAGAGAACTGACTGCTGTCTTTATGATACTCCCCTACTTCCCATACTACAATATTTCCTGGTCATACATGTCAACTGCAGAGATTTTTTTATTGTTTTCACTGAGGAATGGTAAAACATCACCACATATTCATCATGAAGGCAAATCATGTATTGAATGTGAGCTACAACCTTTTCTTGAATGTCAAATGGCTTTTGCTTTTGCTGTAACTGATTCTTCAGTTGAAACATTAGGTACAAATTTAAGGTATTGACTAAATTCCCACTGAAATAAAAATGCAAGAGTTTTTAATGGTATTTGAATCTGGCCTTCTGCAAATGAAAAGCACAATTTTAATTCCTGTGTTTACTTAATTAAAACTGTTCTTAATTAAAATAAAAAAAGACAATGATTGAACAGTATTTTGTTGAAGTAATTTCTTCCCCCGTGTTTTTATCTTGGAATCTAAATGTAAGACATGATAAATCAGCAGCAAATTAATCCCTAGCCAAAACATTTTGAATTGGAATGTTGTTACATAGCTTTAAAACCAAAAACTATTGTTCAGCTTATAGTTGAGTTCAGCTTAATTTTGAGGCCTCCAGGGTTCTATGGAAAATATTCTATAAGTAGTTGTATGGAAAATATGTCAGTGTGGTCTTTAGGCTTGATATTATTTCTTCTCTGGTGAATTCATGTATGATTTCTTAAATGATACATACAAGTTTTTAATTTCTGCTCAACAGCTTCATTATGTGTCACTGTTTTTTTATTCCTCCTGCTGCCAGCTCTTAAATTTACTGCTTAGTGCTACCATCAACCAACATGCTATGTATGTCTAGGTGATCTTTCAAACTTTGATTATTGAAAAAAAACCCAACCAAGTTCTAAACCCCCAAAAACTCATCCTTCTGTGGTTTGATGTGACCTGGAGTCCGCTTCTTAATTGAAAAATGCATTCTTCATGTTTTATTGTGTAGGAAAATTCACAACTGAGGTATATACCACCCAAAATTATTGCAGACCAAAGAGGATCTTTGCTACTGTGAAAGATACATTGTGTAAGATATACTCCTTTTGGAAAAATTGAACCATGCTAGTCATACATGTATCATAATTGCTCAGAGGTTTAAAAAATCCTCAGAAGCAGGAAAAAGTCCTGCCTAACACTTCAATGAAAGGAAACATTGTGCTAATTAGACAATTAATCAATCATGCGATTGACTAAGCTATTTCTCCAAGTTTGGGCGAGAAGCATAGGAAAGCCTTTGTCACCTAGAAAGCTTCCACAGTGAGCCATCATTTGACACTGCAGGATAATTTGCAAACTTGCTGTACTATGAGCCACAAAAGTTGTATGTCTCATTGGGAAATGGCTAGGGCCATATATACATGTTCATAGTCTACATTGAAAGGATATAGACTACTCATGTATTCTCACAATGTGGTGGTTCTGCAGCTTTCTCTTAACTAGCACAAAAGAATTTGGGATATCGGGGGAATTCTTACTATTTGTGGAATAATTCTCAAATTATGTTTGTTTACTTTGATGCTCAGTGTAAAAATGTGAACAATAACCTTAGAATATAGTCTAAAATGCAGAAATTTGTTCTAGATGAATGCCCTAATTGATTATAGGTGGCATTATCCTTTTGTACAGTACTTCTGAGTTAGTGAATCCTTGGAAGGATTTCACTAAGAGTGTTGGAGTGTCCCCATCCAGAAAATGTCCTCCTGATTCGTGGGCAGATTATGGAAGAAGGCTTCAGTGTACTCGAGGAAGACTTACCTCATTGAGCATCACTTCCTAGTCATGTGTTGAACTCTTATATATGTACATGTATACATACATACATATATACATATGTACATATATATATATATTCTCTGTAGATTTGTTGTATGCCTTGACAGACTTTGGTGAGAATAATGTTTAGCCACTTGTTTCTGAAAGGACATGAACACAGAACACATCAACTGAGTGCTTATGTGGATTGGGGCCAAATGGATAATTTGGCTTGAAGCTTTCTCTGTTACTTCCCTTAACAGAATTGATGGAAATAACTGCGAGGGGAAAAGTCTGAAAGAACTAGGGGAGATAAAGAATATAGATGATTTGTGCAACTTAGGGCTGCTCAAGGAGACAATAGTCTCTTCCCCTGTTTTATGACCTTGAGAATCATTTTTATGTACAAAAGAAAAACAACTAAAAAATCACAGGAATGTTTGTCTACTTAAAATTATGTACTCACAAGTATATTTTAAAAAAATTGCTGCCATTAGTAATGATCTGATCTAATTACTTTGATTGGTTAGTGTAACTTCATACCTAAATGTAAGCTCTGACGTTTTACAAACATCACAATGGTTGTTCCCTTCCACAAAGAATAGAATTTTACAGAGTTAACATGGCAGCATAGCTGAAGTAATATAAATGTAGTTGCATGGTCACTGATGTAATGAAATAAGAATGCAGTCCTCCCAAATACTTGTTTGTGCAGCAGTTCTCCCAAATATTCAACAGTTCTCATGATGCTGGAGAATTTTAGTTTATTTAAAATTAAACTGGTTGTGGTTTATAATTTGCAACCTTTATGTTTTGTAATACATGAGAATGAAATAAATGACTTTGTTATCCATTGCAGTGTAAATACTCAACTTCCTACTTACCAAATGGTTTTATATTGCTTTTATTTGTGCTGTTAAGCAATGGATTTGATATATATTTCTCATTGGATTATTTTACCTTTGAGGATAGATTTCACTCTGCCATAGAGACTGTGCATGTTTTCTTTGCAGTTTTGCACCTTGCCTGAAAATGGCAGCTCCAGCAATGCTTAAAATAACTTGGGTGGTTGTGCAGACCTCAGGCAGCCATTAGTGACAGGCTGCTCAGATGGACAGAATGATACATGACTGCAGATTTTATTGTAAGTGCTGTGGCCCTAGTCCTTCAAAGGCTCTTGTTCAGTGTGGTGTCTTTGGATTAAAGGAGAATTCAAATTGCCTAAGCCTAATGGAGACATTGATTTGGGGGGCAGTGAGAGTGAGAATAACTGCTCTAAATGGAATGTGGTCCAGAGTGTGCAGGACATTTTTGTCTCTTTCAAAAATATCTGGGGAGTGCAGTGCCACAGAGTTGTATTTGAGGACTAAGGAGACTAGAAAAGCAATTTTGGTACCAGAGCTGAGAGTGGGATCATCATTACGTATTTGTTAGCAGCCAGTAGGTTCTGAGAGGGATTACAAATACCTAGGGATCACAAACAGGTAAAGTCTTCCATACAATAATTAGCATTTCAAGAGCAGTCTTCGCCTTCCTTTCCTTCCTTTTATGTATTTTCTTATCATCCATTTTCCTTTTCTTCTTGCTTTCACTACTTCCAACTTTCTTCCCACCTCTTTCCTCCTTTCTTCTTAAACTGAAAATAAGAATGACAGCTTTTTTCACTCCCATTGTTAGTTTTAGTATAGTAGTTAACTGCTACAATTTTCATACTCTTGCTCCTAAATATTTTTATTACAGTGATTCAGTATCATAGCAGATGATTAAAAATATGTAATGTTTCCCTTACAGAATTAAAAAATATTCTTTAATAACTGGCCGGGCCATTTTCATTTGCAAGAAGTCAGTCTGGATGCCTTATGCAATGTTTTCTTCCTGTGAGGGGAATTAATAATATCTCATTTCCCCTTGTCTGTGAAATTTAATAAGTTAGCAAAGATATATTTAATATTGAATTCCTTGAAAAATGTATTTGTATGCATCCTTTGCACAGAGCAGCATCAGAAAAAGTCTCACATTCTATAGCACAACCCCCATCCTCTCCCCAAAAAAAAGTCAAGCAAAAAAGACCAAACCAAACCAAACCAAACCAAAACAACAACCCAAACATATTTCTTATGCCAGAACCTACAGTTTAGAAATAGTTTGACAGGCATAACTGAGAATTTAAGTGACATATTTAAAATACGGAACTGAGCTGAATAAAAAGCCCAAACCAGATTGATTTGTTTTTATTTGCAGAATTAATACTGTTGTAAACTTCTATGGAGTATAGAGTTGAAGAATGTAAGAGTTTGAGCCTGTGCTTAAACATATTTAATATCCATATACAAACATATTAAATATCTGTTTTTTTACCTTTTTGTTTTTCTTTTTTCTTTACTTGCATAATAGTTCCTTAATCCCCTTAGAATTTTAATGAAGAAAAATCGATTTATTTGATCATTTTTGCAAGTGTCCAAAGTCCTTTTAAAATGCATTTGAGTAGTACCCTTAGGATCATTATAGACGGCATATTGTGAGTAAATTGAATGGTGATTGTTTGGATCAGGCATAGATGGAGCATATTTAATGGTTACAGTCAACAGGCTGATCATTTCCCTTCCAGGAGTGTTTCTTTGGCATTGAGTGTCTCCCTTTGCTGCTGAGGCCAAATGCCTCACACAGCATCTTGTCTTTAAAATCTCAGTGTTGTAGCAAGCTTGGCACAGGTCTCCCATTGCATTCACAAGGGTTATGGTGTAATTCTCTTCAACTTTTTCATCCAGGGAATCAGAAGGTTCGTGTGACTTATCTCCTGCCCCGTGTCCCAGTGTCGGATGTACTTTGGAGTATTACTGTCTTCCATGGAAGGGAACAATGTCAGTTACAGGCTGAAAGCATCAGATGGGGCTGATACTGTGTGTAAACATGTGGTTTCATGTGAGTAGCAGTTGGCTTGAAAATAATTTTGTTTTAAGAAAGAACCAGTGTAGTTTTAGAAACTTGGGCTCCTGTGGGGAAATTCTTACTGTGCAGCTGTCTGGGTGAACAGCGTGAGTCAGTGCAGCATTGTGATTAATGAGAATGCAGGAAGCATTTATTAGCTGGCAGATTCAGACCCAAGGGATACCTCCTTGACCAGGGAAAAGAATGTTAGGAGCTTGAAGAGGCTGAAACTACAGGCATTTTCTTTGCAGGTGTTAATGTCCCAAAAGCCATGAGCCCTGACAAGAGTCCTCAGTGAGTGCTGCTGTAGATGATGTCATTAAAGGATGGGATTTTGCTACAGAGTTAGGCCAGAACTGAAAATGAAAGTGGCTATAACCAAGTCTGGAGCAGCAATGCTTCCATGGCACCCTTGAGCAATATCAGTCAGCAAACACTTGGACAAAGAGCAATAACATCCTTAACAGGAAAGGTGAAGTGAGGATGTTGGAGGGAGAGGCTGCTGGGCACGGGGCCAGCACATGGATGGCATGAGGAGGGCAAACAGGAGATTTGTACTCTGTTCCTTTAACGTGGAGCTAATTTTGTTTTACAGCCTTCTCAGCCTTGTAATGTGTTCACATCATCAGGTTTGCAGCAGTTTCCGCTCTGCCCTGCGTTAGGCTTTTAAAGTTAAACCTCATGAGATAGTGAGATAATAATCTTGAAGTAGCTTCCAAATTAAATAATATTGCCACCTAGATATCTTCACTTAAAAATGAAGATTGCATCTAGTTACATCTTTCAGGACATGAGAGTTTAATAAGGAAATTTCTTTGGACAGAAACAAAGAATTCAGATGTAAGAGAGTACCATATGGCAATTAGTATTTTCATTATTTTATATGTAATGTTTAACATTCACTAGAAATTTTACCCAGATTATCTATATTTCTTAAGAGGCAGGAGTTATCCATAAAACAAAAATATGGACAGCGGTTAAATAGCAGGAGCAGAGTGTTCATTCTCGTCAACAGGAGCAATAGTTTATCCAACAACATTAACAGTTCTGTGACAAAAGAGAGGAAAGTGACAATCACAGAATGGGTAAGGCTGGAAGATTATCTGGTCCAACCTCTCTGCTCAAGCAGGGTCATCCTAGAAAATGTTGCACAGGATCTTGCATCTAGATGGTTTTTGAAGCTTCCCCTATGCAAGTTTAGTAGAGACATTGGGAATCATGTCCATTTAAGTTTCAAGGCTGAGTCTAGAAAGAATTGTGGATCTGCTGAGCTGGAAAAAGGCTAGACATGTTCTTCTGTGCTAGTCCTGCCCTTCTAGAGGGGAAGCTGTGGTTCCAAGTAAACTGTATTTCTGGTGAGACTGTCTTATGAACTCAGGTTGTTGATGATAGACTCCATCAGGACTCCATGCTGCAAGGAAAACCTCACTTGGAAAACAACTTGCTTTCTCAGCTAGACTTTGCTATGTTTTTCTGATGTGCAGTTGTGGTATATTCAAGGAAGATGCAAGTGAAGCAGGAAAAAAGATGGAGTGAGTGAGAATATAAAAATATGGAAAGGAAAGAACTTTAGCTATAAAGTATAACTTTATTGCAGAACTGCTGATCATTTGTCAGAAAGAGAGTTGTCTGTGAACAGTTTCCATTAGAAAAAAAATACCATTTTGGTATTCCAAGCTAGCTACAGACAATGGGAGTATTAACTTGTACTGGACTTGTGTGGTTTCAAGAAGTAGAAATTAGTAATGTTATAGTATCACAATAGATAAAGTAGTAAATGTAAATTGAAAAGAGCAACATGGTGGTTATAAAATCCTTAACATATTTTTCTCTAATTATTTCAGAATTATCTAAAGCAAATTAGACTTAGGGTGATTACAGCAGTAAAGTTATCACGTGAAGAGTGTGTTGTTAACAAAGTCCAATAAAACAATATAAAATTATCCCTTCATCAAAGCACCATGAACTATTGGTGTTTTGATATGCAGTGTGGACTCTGACTTATACAAGCTTAAGGTAAATGGAAGCTCTCTGTTATGATCAGGGATGAAGGAGAGTTCTCTGCAGTATAATTCAGAACAGCTATTTTTTTCATATTAGCTACAGATAGCTTCCCAGCCTGTGACAGGCCTTGCTGTAGCAAGGTTTTTTCCTCGGGTATGTCTGAGTGCAGATCACATAAAAAGGCAATGTGGGGCTGCTGTCTTCAGATGTTGTGGTTAGTTCAGGTTAAACTGAAAGCCATGCAGTCTCATTAACGTCTAGAAGCTGCTTTGTGGCACTCATTTCTTCTTGTTTTCAGCCATGAGTTCATAACAAAAAGCTGATACACCACTGTTGTTTCCTAAACAGCTCAGTTGCTGTAGCTGAGTAAAATCACCAGTAAGCAGAATTTTCCAATTTGTGACTTTGCCTCGTGCTGCTCTTCCCTGTCCCTCTTGAGATGGCTCTGTGCAAATGGAGTGGAATAAAATGTCAGACATCAAATAACTAGTGTATACTTGGGTTGCCATGTGCTAATAGCATAAATATGTCCATTTTTGCTTGTTCTTGCTGTTCTTGCCATTCCTGTTCAGGTTCATTTCTCCTGAGCCAAAGCTGGGTCAAGGACAACTACAACCTCTTACCATATCAGGTACACTAAAATATTCACGCTGAATCTGAGTGACAAACCAAACTGTGTTATGTGGTTCATTAAATTAGTTAGTTCAGACTATAAGGAGGGTACCATTAGACTTTCCATGATGTTGGTTATCCAATACAGAGTAGGGAAGAGTTTAAAATCAAATTACATTGCATTATATTGGGAAAAGCCTATGGAAATAAGAATGCAGGTGTGAAAACCTTCACAGTCATCATGGTTCTACACATGTGTTGGAAAGATTGGCCACTCATCTCTCTCACAGGTTGGAATTAGAGATTCATTAATCTGGTCTCAGTAAAAATGGTGTTTAATATAATTAAACAGTATTGCTGGTCGATTTCCAATATTGTACCTTAAAATATGTTCTTTACTTAAAAGATTATGCTTGGTACATCTAAGGATACATATACTTCTTGTAATGATCAAGGCTGCTGCTGAGGAATAAGGTTTTTCAAAGATGCTTTTAAGATGAAATTTTGAGTGTGAATACTCAACTGGTAAAATAAACTATGTTTAAATTTTGATATTACAAATTCCTCTAGTCAGAAAAAAATCATATTTGCTGGACATAAATAGTTGTGATAGAAAAGAATACTTTTAAATTTGTGCATGCTAGTGACTTCAAATGGAAGAAAAAAATAAATCTAGTCTATTCCAAAGATGTTTCATAGTGTGTAGTCTGCTTGCTTTATTTATATTTTGAAATAATTTCATGTTGAAATACTCCAAAAACACATGCTAAATAAGATAACATATATTTAATCCTGTGTCTACAACTTTCCAGGAAAAAGTGTAGGCTGTTTAACATGATAATTTTTCCATGTTTTTATTTCTCTTCCTTTTCAAAATCTTTTTCCTCCAGCTTTCCCTTTTCTCTCTCACTAGGAAATTAGTGTTTTAGATGCTAAGTAGCTTCTGTCTTTTTTTTTCCCAAAGCATAAAAACCTTTAGCAATTCTAATGCTTTTTTCAGGGAAAATAATAATTTGAATAAACCACTCATGAACAGTGAATTATACATTGGTATTTTTTGAGTCGTGTTAAATTTTTGTTGTATAAAACCAAAATTGCTGTAATTTTGCTCTTCACAGCCTAAGTGAAGTACTGATGCTATGATCTCCAGCCCTTGTTTTGATCATGCCATGGCCAAGTGTTTTAAAGTTAGCTCAGCTATTTTTTGGCTACCCTGTGCTGTAGAGAATGGTCCCTGATGGAGGCCTTGTACCTGCTGCTCCACTTTCTGTCACTGTCTGGCATACTGAGTGGGTTGTGGCCATGACTTGTGACTGATGCCCCCAGACAGAAGATAACAGATGTCTTAGTGTCATATATTGCTCTAACTTGCCTGCAAATCTGTGAATACACAGGAAAAGATGTTCCTATGAAGAGAGCACAAGTTGGTTTATTCACTGAAGATCAAAGAAAGTTAGGAATAGCCAACTTTTCCATCAGAAACCAAAGTGTCTGTCCTTGGCTATTTGAAATGCTCAGTGCCACACTAGATGTCCAAAAATTTCCTAATACTAGTCACTCTTCCTCTATGGCAGAAGATTGGGATAGATACTGTAAAAATAATGCATTCTTCAATTGATTCATTAGCTGAAACTTGAAAGCCCAGTGTATCTCTCCACTCCTTTATTTTTCCAAAGTTGTTTTTGTCTGTTATACTTTCTACATTAAAGATATTAAATACTTTTAGTACTTTCCAATCCAATTAAAGCAGATTATGACCACTATTAAAACAAATATTCAGACATATGCATTAGAATAATAATCATACCCAAACTCAGTTTACAAATGTCTACGTGCCAAGGATTAAATATGTATATGTTTTAAATTGAGGGAACACATTGGAAAGTGACAGTAAGACTTTTTTTTTTTATTATTGCTATAATTTATTTTTAAGTATTTACTGCTATCAGTCTACATAATATGCTCACACTGGCACTGCACCATTTATGATGGAAAGGCCAGATTAATATCAAAACAACACTAATATGTATCAATATCTGCCTTAGAAGGTAATGAATGCAGAGCATTCCATCAGTTCAAAGATGTGGAAAGTCTGTTCATTATTTTAATGTATTATTTGGCTCAGTGGAATTTATTCATTGAAGGATTTTGATTCTTGTACTGATTTCTCTGTGACTTCAGGGAGTATTTTTTTCAGCTGGAACAGTGCCTGCACACTGATCAAGTCTCAGCTGAGTGAACACTTTCCAATTCAGATGATGCATAAGCAGGACAGTATAATGAATATGTCATGAAAGAACACAACTGTGTTTGTTGTTAAACTTGGTGACAAAGTGGTGGTCCAAAAGAGTTAATATTGTTAAAAAGCTTGGGCTTTTTTCTGAAGCCATTTTTTGAAATGAGAGATGGAGGGGTCTTATGAATTTGGGAAAGTCACACTGAAGTGGGGTGTTAGGCTGCCTGTAAAGATTTCAACCGGATTTAAAACCAACCAAACAACAAAACTCATGTCCAATAGTAGTAAGAAAATGACACACATAGGTTATTAGAGATATTTGTACTCTTTTCATCTTTGTGCAATCTAAGTTAAGTGTAAATATTAGAATCTTTTGCAGTCTGCTGATCTGTTTTAACATCTTTGTCTGAAGAGACAGCTTGAAAACTAGTGCCTAGAAATGAGAACCCACAGGAATAAGGCATATCTCACTGCTAAAAGATGTTATGAAACACTGTGCACCCAGTGTACCCCTCCTTTCTCTCCTTCAAAACTGTCTGTTTCATAGATGTTATCTTCTTCTACAGGCTCTCAAATAATCAGTGAGCTGTTTGGAAAAATGTGCCAGCATGCAGTGCTGCCAGTGCCTATTAGATACCATGGGAGCATTTGAAGGTGTTTTGCTGTTGAGGGGTCTAGTCTTTCAAACAGAACACAGAAATTGTTTGTTTAGTTGTGTTTGTTTTTAAAATATCTATACATACAAAAATTTACTTCAATGTAAATTGGATGATCAAACTGCAATCTCAGAATTCCTGAATGGCTGTGGAAGCCTGGCAGCACAGTGTTGTGGAAAGAGGCTGATTTTTTCACACATGAATGGTTAGAGAGCCTTGTGACTGCAGTGGTAAAAGTGCAAGAGTGCAAATGTGAGACGTGCATTGGAAAAGCATTGGCTGTCAGAGGTTTGTATTTCCAGAGCTTGGTGGATGTACTGTGACATCAAATATTTGGAGGGCTTTATCTATGATACCTATTTTATGAAAAATGTCACCTTTGTTTTTCTAAAACAAATAAATACAAATATATTTGCATAGGGGTTTTTGCTTCCTTTTATTTAGGCTTAAGTTTTTTATAATAGTTTAGAAAAATATCTTAAATATCTTAACAAAAATAAGTTAATCTGTTTATAGTTTTAAATGAAAACTGTGTTTTTTTCCTCTAATTTTTACATCTTGGCATGATTGTAGATCCTTGAAATATATGATGGCAACTGGCTTTGCTAATGTGCTGCTCTTCTCTTGAAAGAGTAGTTTTCAATTCTTTGGAGTATCTCTCTGGAACGTGCATGGATCTCTTGCCAAATGCAATGGTCATTTGACTGTGAAAAAAAAAGGTTATTAAGAATTGTCTATTAACTGGTTTATAAAAATTATGCCAAATATTAGGCAAGCAAAATGTGAGTTGAGAACAAGCATATAATTATTTAAAAGAAGTTTAAGTAAAAAATAATACTAATTTTAGGAAGTCTATTTAGAGTAGAAATATTATTTGATGACCATTTTTTCCCCACCAACAGACACATGGGTAATTCTGACCCATGTGATGTAAAGTTTTTCTAAAAAGGCACAGAGTGTCATGGGGTTTGGTCCTGAATTAAAACTACATCAGTGTTTTTTAAAAGCCCATTATGATACATTGGCCTTGACATGAGTGTGGATTTCAGTGAGTGAAAATCTATAATGCATGGAAGTGGGGCACAATTTCACAGGTATGTGCACCATTGATCAGCAGTGGGACTTCTTGCATAAGAATCTTCTTTTTATCTTTAGACTTCCTTAAATTAAGCTGGAAAGAAACATCCTGCTTACCTTGGCCACAAATCCATCCATTTTTTTGAAGCAGTCTTTCAATACAGACTCATGGCTGATGTTACGCCTGGGCTTCAGCTGTTATTTTAAGGGAAAATAAAATAAACTGTTAGAAAAGAAACTGTTAGTTTGAACAATGGCTAGTAAATAAAAGTTCAAACAGTGCCCTCTGATGGACATGGTCTTCGACTGAGAGCACTGTAATTCTGCTGCCACAGCAGGCTGCTGAACGGGTTAATGCTGAAGGTAGTGCGGCACACACTGTGTCTGCAGAGAGACCAGAAATTAGTATATCAGTGTTCAGGGCAAGGCAAGGGTCTATGGATCTTTTTGTTTTGTGACAACACCGGTCTTGTCAGTGTGTGCTGTCTGAAGGAAACATTTCAGAGGAACTGGGTGTCACTGACATTGTGTTAGAGATGTACAGGTGTGATTATGTTCAATCAGTAACACAAAATAATCATTGATGTGTATGTGTGTATGCATATGTATTGAGCAGTAGTTCTTGTCCATAGCTGTCCTGGCTGCTCAGGAGCAGCAGTGTGGGGCTGGAGGTCAGTGCTGCTGTGCTGCTGCTCAGGCCAATGTCCAGCCAATGTCCAGCTCCCTGCCCTGCAGCCCGGGGGGTGTATGTAGGCAGGGTGTATGCCCAGAGTACCTTTGCATGCCCAGTTTTGCTCTCCTGCAGGTGTGTTGGCAAATCTGGTGCCTGGCACAGGCATTAGGTGCAAGGGAAGCTACAGTAAATCTGAGGCTTTGTCCTCTGTAAATAGTTCTTAAGCTGACCCCAACTGAGTTAACATTTGCACATATGTTTAAGTAGTTTACTCAGCTGTAGTAGGCTGAACGCACACCTAAGATTTTTTTTGCCTACAACTTGCATGTAATTCTTTGTTAGCTTGTCTTGACAGAGCTCATAAGTGCTTGAAGAAAAACACATGAAATTGATATTTAGTTAAAATAGTAACTACTTCTGTTTAGAACTAGTGCAGTCTTTAAGGAGAAAAAAGTGAAATACTGTTTTTTAGGTATCACATTTTTAAATAAGACCATAAATAAACTGTGTGAATTTAAAATTGCCTGTATCATGCAGATCAGTAAAAGAGTTGAAAGATGCCTGCCATTACTTTCAGACATATGATTTAGGTATCATTATTTGAAAATGTAGTCTTTTAAATTTTCTGATGCATTTTCGGCATACATATTATCAGTTTTATTCGCCGTGAATACCTGACTTGAATATCATGCCATATAAATGAATAAATTGTGCTTACACATGTCTTGAGCTGAGCATGAGCCTCATACATTCCTCTTAGAAAAATGTTCTTATCTTGAAAAGGAGTGTCTGCTCTCTTGAAAAACTCAGCAATTTCATGCACTATGTGAACAATGGCTGCATGATCATATTTAACCTGTGATGACAAAAAAAAAAAAAAAAATAGAGACAAATTTGATTTCTGAAGTCTGCATTTAAATATCAGTTGATTTTTCAGCTACCTGAGTCTAATTATCATAAGTTGTTAAACAATTTTTGGTACTTTCCTGTGCTTTTCTAAATTTTTCAGTACAAAAATTCTAGCTAGTAATATGCATTGCAAAGATGGCATTTATTTGGAAATCAGGAATCTATGTTCAACTTCTGTTTGCAATTCATAATTCGATTCAATTCAAGTTGCTTTCATGAGGAGGACCCCTATTTTGTAAAATTAGTATATCTTGCATTTTTGGGCTGCATTTATATACTTCGGTATTTGCAATGCATAAGCAATAGTCAATAAAAGGCCAAGAGGGAAAAACAGATCTTTTGAATTCAGGGCTCTCCTCCCAAGCACAGTCCCTCTCTGATGAAGGGCAGCTCCCTCTGCCTCGGAGAAGATGAAATGCAGGAGAGGCCAATATTGCCATCCCTCCCTTTTGTTTCCTGGGTGCATTTTAGAAGACCCATTGAAGACATGAGCTGGAATGAATTGCTGGGATGCAGTACCACATTCTCAACCAATACCTTATTTTGAAGCATTGCAGATCTGGACAGAAAGCGAGCTGTGCACATGGGGTGATGCATGTGCTGAGTAGTAGATGGAATTACCCTTGCTCTGCCTTTATGGGATCTGCTTCTGACTGAAACTGAGGCCAGCAAGCTGTTCTGGTGGTTTCCAGGCTACCAGACTAATTTCAACTAATTTTTCCCCTTTAAACAGCAGGACTAACAAGAAAAATCTAACCCATTTTGTAAAAGTGGCATCGTGACTTAAATAGTAGGAAAATGAAGAAAACAGCGGTTTTCATAAATAGCTTCTCCAGGAAAAAAAATTTAGACTGAAAAGCCAACAGTCAGAGTTATCATTTAAGACTGTAATATAACATGGCATAATTCTAGTGTAGAAGTTCCATGACAAGATGCATTGGCTGCGTGAGATAGAGCTGCTACATTGAGATAATGTCAAGTACATGTATTTTTCTACTTACTGCTTTCAGCATCTGCTCAGGGAAACACAAATCTTCACTGCTCACTTCCTCACACTCCAAGGAAAAGCCTCTTTTGTTCTTAAAGAAAACATAGCGTAGAAACTTTAAGCATGTGCTAAACCAGGTTTATCATGTAAAAAATTCATTGAAATCACTTCTCAGTTGGTTTCTCAACAATTAAGAGTAAAAGTGACATCACTGGCATTAAATCTCATGAGTTTGAAGAAGATTCATTTGCTTCCTAAGCCTGCCTGAAATGGGAAGAGTAGCTGCTTGTTTCAACTTTGTTCAAATTTTCCAGGGATGTCGGTACGTACAGAGTTGAGGAAAGGGCAGGCCACAAAAGAAGCCAAAGTGGGAAAGGAAGCTTTCCATACAGCTAATTTCAAAAACAGTTCTAGAGAGTATTTGTACCAACAACTTTGTGACTGTGGATTTTTTTTTTTTTTTAATTTCAGTGGGATTACATCATGGTAAAAGTACATTATGGTGTTCCAGTTTCAGCTGATGCCAATTAGAAGGACTCCCAGATTACTCTGTACTCTTCTTGGGAAGGCACACAAATTTCATATATTCAACAGGATGAGTGCAAACTACAAATTCTAAATTTAAGATTCTTGGGTTTGGAGAGAAGGAACATCTGACTCATAACTTTTTAATTATGTAGGGGAAAAATCATAATCTGGCAGTTACATATTTGAGAATTCCTTATACCTCAACTGAAGAAAGATGGAAAACGACATCTATAGATTGTGGCAGTGTTTTACACTTTGGCTTACCAGTTGCTCAATCTCCTTTAAAAGCTCACCCCATGGCACTCTTTGGAAGCACTGGTGGCTGTTGCGCTGGGGGTTGCCAAGGGATGCAGCAATAAGGCAGGCAGACAAGAGGAAGAAGCTGCTCCCAGGGCAGTACATTGTCAAGTTCTGGAATTAGGAGAAGAAGACAGGAGGATTAATAAAATCAGAGAGGTTTTACAGTTTTACGTAGCTGATTGTTAGCTCCTGCTTGTTCACTGTGCTCTGTATTTACAGATGTTTTGTGATAGAGCTAAAAAGTTCAGATCTTATGGTGGGATGTTTGAAAGTTATATTTATACAATGAATAAATAGAAAAATTGTGTGGGAAATAGAAAAGATAGAAAACTCAAAAGCTGTGTGAAAGCAAATCTCAGGATGGAAGAATGCAGAAATGCTGAAGATGCAAGGAAAAGAAACAATAGGGCTGTGAGCTTTGTAGGGACAGGCTTTGGGAAAATGTTAAGCAAGATAGTAGAAATATATAAGCTTAATAATGAAGCTTTATCCGTTGTTTTAAGCTATTACAAGCAAGCATTGTTTAAAGCAAGATGTACATGTAACTTTATTAATTGGCCTAAGGAAACACTTGTCAGCTTTTAACATTAAGCTATCGGCTAGAAAGTTGTTAAAAGACTTTGTAACAAATAGAATTTCTCTGCTGTTGTAGCAGCTGAAGCTGTTTCCATCTCATGTACTTGGTTCTGTAAAATGAGACTGATGATTATGATGGAATAAAAGCTTCAAGACAGCTGCTCCAGCATTCCCATCCCATCCCATTTATGTATATGTATATGTATGTACATATAAGAAAAAATTACAGATCCAATAGTAATGATGCCCTGTTTCATTTTATGAAACAACTCTGTCTGTCAGCCTGTTGGAATTGCCTTAATAAAACATATTATTATAATATGAGGAAACCTTTTTTTAAGTACCATATATATAAAAATATATATATTTATAATTTTATGTGTTATATAAAATTATATTTATATAATATGTAAAGGGTTGCATGTCTGGGTGGTTTTTTTTAAAAATCGATTTCTGTTTTTCTGAAATACTGATTTTCATAAATTCATACAATGTCTAGAAAACTGGCATTATTTGCTGTAGTAAATTTGACTAAATATGAACTATTTCCTACTAAACAATGAATTAAAAATGAGTTTTTCCAGTTTTCCAGCAGTTTGCTGTAATTCCTGTAACTTTGCTACCTGTAATTCATAACATGGTTTAGATCAGTTTCTTCTAAATAAAAGGTTGTATTTAAAACAGACTTTTTTCATAAACTCATGTTGCGTTACAGTAGTAAAGTAAAAAGGAAGAAGTGAAATAAGTAAATAAATATAATCTAGAAAAAGCAGTAATAAAATCAAAGTGGCCTACCTCTTGTGGATAACACTCAGCTCCTTGTTGTACACTTCTGTAGGGCTCCTGGGGTACCGTTCTGTCAACTGAGTCCCTTTTAAATAGTCTTCTTCCACTTCTGTTAATTTCTGACCACCTGCTCTCAGCAGATGATGCAGAGGGAAACTACCTTCTTTCAGCATTCCATCCTTTCAGGTGTGTTGATTTCCAGGCAAGGAATGTTCCTGGCTGTGTGTGGGTGGCACATTTTGAAGGTTCTGTTTAAACAGAAAGAACCCTGAAGTCTGCAGAACAAAATGTTAATTTTTATGTTACTATATTTTACAATAACTTTATTGTTAACAGTTTGTCAATATTCATATGCAGATGATAAAATACAGAGCACACTGTTCTTTTATATGAATTGTATTGTCTTTTGTATTCACAATATGAATGTAGAATTTCATATAGCTTATTCCATGTGATTTATACTGGTAGTAATTGAACAGTAAAAAAATTTAACTGTACTCTTTCTGTGTGAACTTCTTAGTTTATAGTTCTATAACTATTATATTTACTTTTGAGTATAAAATACACTCATACACACACATATTATACATCACATGTATGCATATATAGACATGTTAATTCCAGAAGTTGCACTAAGTACTATAAAGTAATCTGCAGAAGTTTTTGTTTTACTGTGGGTTGGAGGTACTGAAGAGAATTAACTTCCAAGAGAACTAATCCCTAGAAAATTACAAAATGTAGTAGTAGTACTAGTAGTAATAGTAGTCTAGTAGTAGTAGGAAGAAGAAGAAGAAAAAGAAGAAGAGGAAGAAGAGGAAGAAGAAGAAGAAGAAGAAGAAGAAGAAGATGATTTCATTACCTACATTTTCTCTCTGAGGGTTTTGAATCCCACTAACACTCAAAGCAGGTCTATCATCCAACTGTACTGTTCTTATTTCATACCTGTCTGAGCTCCTTCATCTTACTGCCTGAAATCTCTCTGTGGTAGTTTGGCCAAATGTTAAACAAATGTTAAACACTGCATCAGATGCTGACAGAAAGGGGACTGCACCAGGTTTTTTAATCTCTTTCTGGATGTAGTTTTAGAAGTCCTCAGATACCTAACATCCAGGTTCTGGAAATCACATAAAGATCGTAACTTTCATCTATAATATTTTGTCAGTTTGCCCCTTTACAGATTATCTGCCCATCTTTAATAATTTAACAATGCTGGTGGATGTCAATTCTCCATGTGCCATTCATGAATCATGGAACTGTAATGAACCCAACAGCTGGAATTAAGGGCAACTTCTGCCACTTTTCTGAGAATAAGTAGCTAGATGTGTGTGGTGAAACAGGCCTCATTTTATCATGTCTTGGAGATGTCTCATAAACATCTTTTGAGGAGCAGATTCTGGATACAGGACTTGAATATTCACCATAAGATACCTGCAGCCACTATGGAAGGGTAAAATGGAGGATTCTGCTATTTTAGCTTAGTGCATGTCAGGGTTGAATAGAGGGCAGTGCTGACAGTGGGCATCAGTGCTGCTGGAGCCTGGAGCATTTTCAGACTTGATTTGCCATTTCAATGTGATCACACCTTTCAGTGTGAGCCTCCTGACCACCTAACTTGATGCTGCAGATGTGGACCTAAATCCTAGGGATTCTTTTATAGTAGGATTATTGTCTGGTATCTTCTGACAAAATCATAGCTGTTCTTTCTAGAATTTGATTGTATCTCCAATAAAATTTGGTTGAACCGCTTTGGAGAGTATATTCAGGGAAGGAGTGTGATGGGGCTGCAGCTAAAACACTTCAGCTTTCAAAAGGTTTTTCTTTATGCTGTGTGTGCTAGTAGAGGCTCTTTCTCAGATGACTGATGAAATAACCATATTGTGAGCCTTGAGTTTACCTCTGTGAGTTTTTATAATCATTTGTTTATGTCAGGATTCAAATATGTTCTCTTGAAGAAAAAAAACAGAGAGAAAAAATGAAGAGAGAAAAAAATATTTTTTTCGTAGTGAAGTAAATGAAATTTTTCATAGTGATGTAAATAACCTTGTTTGAACCTACAAATGTTTCACTAACAGATTTTATAAAAAATCTATTTACCTTTAGAGTTAGACTATCTTAACAGCATAAATGCTACTTGTGTGTTGTTAAAATGATAGACTTTGAATGGTCTGAAAGATGACTGACAAATGTCCATGTTTGAAAATTTGCAGCTTTTTTCCACTCAGCTTGGCTTTCAACATTAGGCTTCACATTTCAGGATAATATAATTTCCTTTTGTGCACTGGAACTCCATTAGTGGCTGGGGCTGGCACTTGAAGTACTTTTAGCTTTTTTACTTTAATATTTTGTTCCTGTATTGTGGTTTTCCTTTTATGAGGTTCAATATGAGAATTATTTTTGCTCTACTGTATTTCTCTTTAAAGAATTTGCAAACAAATGACTTGTAAAATAATTAAATAATGAAAAATATTTCACAGAAAATTTATTGATCATTAGAACCAAAGTCTTTATTGTGTTTTTGCCACTTTCTGCTGGTTTGACAGAGGAAAGAATAGTTCATTTTCTAAAAACTAGATAATGGAATAGTGTCAGTGTCACTGTGGAACTATAAAAATTCCTTGTGCTAGAAGATCCCATTCCATTTGGGATTAATGTGTGTGGGAGGGATGTTCTTACTCTGCCCCACCTCTTTTTTTTTAGTTTTTCTTGAAAAGACACACAGACACACCTTGCCATGTGAAGAATGACTGCAGAAAGTGAAAGTGACATCTGATAGAAAGTAGTTTCCTTCCCTTCAGGAAAAGGAACCCAAGCTTGGAAATTAAGCATCTGACTTTACCACTTGGAGTTTCAATGTAAAGACCTGTAACTGAAATGCATCATAGCTCTCAAGAAAAAAATTTGCTTTCTCTAGTTCAAGAAGATGGATAGCAAGGAAATCATTAGCCTTTGCTAGGCCTCATGAAGATATAGGCTATAAATTGTCTTTAGGACACTGAAATGGGACTTGGAAGATCTGGACATTCAGACTTTGTATTTTGGTGACCTTTGTGCAATCAATTTTTTTAAATTCTTTTAATTCTTATCTCTAGAAGAGTGTCCATTGGGAAATTTAACAGAAAGCTTTCTGTCTGAAGAAAGCAACCTAAATATTGTTAGAGAGTAAAATAGAAAAGCCTAAGTGAGAGCTTGTGTTAGTAGCAGAGCCAGGAACAGCAAAGTCTCTGGAGAATCAACAACGTGAGCATTGACAGACTCTTTCCTATGATAATCATATCATTCCTACCATAATCACAGCTATCCTATCATATCAACCTGCAATCATTCCTACCATTCCTAGTGGAGAAGGCTACAGCATGATCTAAACCATGTTTACACAATATTAATTTCCATTTCCAATTTTCACAAGGCAGTTGTCTTGCAAATTCATCATAGTTTAGAATGACAAATCCTAAAACTGAAATATTTACCAGGAAGGGGAGAGAATACTAGTATTTTGACACTGCTACAGGTACCTGAGCTTCATGGATAAGAAATTCAGGTTACTTTAAAAAAAACCAACATAACTCTATTAAATTGTGTCACTTTTTAACTTCAGTGAAAGTGAAGTTAACAGTTTTATAACATTTAAGACTATTAGGATATGAGGTATACGAGAGTCCAAAGGGTGAATGTGGAAGACCAATGGTGATTTAATAACCTGACATTATGATAAAGGGGTTTTAGAATATTTTATTTGACTGTCAGTGTTGTCCTGTTTCAGCACACTACATTTTAGAAGTAAAATGTGATTACATTTTGATTGCATACCAGTGTTTAATCTGCTTTGAAAGGAAGGCATTGTTTGAATATTGAAGCTCTGAGGATGTGGCATAACTGGGTGGCAGGAGTAGGCTCTAGAGTGACAGCCATGACAACACATCACTCCAGAGATCTTGTGCCTTTGTATTTGTAAGAAGCTGAAGGAACTCCTCTGCATCTCAAGAACTTGGGCAGAGACTGATGGCATCTTGATTTCACTGGAGCCAGGCCCTCCAGAGTACTTAGCACAGCTAACACTCAGAGACCAATTTGAACACATCAATATTTATTTGTCGTTTTATGACTGCTTGGATTCTGGAACAATTTTCTAATTGGTGTAGTGATAAATTATATTTTGCAATAACATATGACCTTTATAAATTGATGAAAAGTATAATGAAATCCTGTGTGTGCCAGACATGGAAGCTGGATTTGGTGCTTTTAGAAATTCCTACATATTTTTTTCCACATTTTTTTCAGCCAGGGAAGACATTCTGCAGAAAGTTTTAAGTCAGCCAGATTGAATTCTGACTTGAAAGCCAGAAAATTACAGCAAAAAGGAGCTGCTTCACTTTCAGAAGTTCTCACAACCACATCACTACCTAATTAAAATAATTGTACAAATTATCAAATTGTTTAAACATTGTGGTGAGGCCTGAACTCATTTGAAAATGATTAATCCAAATCACTTTTGGTATCATTTCCTTCCATAGGATTTAATAATACCTGTTTTCTGTTCCTGAGGTTTATGCATCTGTTTTAAAATTCTCATTCATTTCTTTATGTCTACAATTCTTTACGCAATGACTGAGCTCTATGTGTCAGATATTCCTGAGCTCATGTTTGGAAGTACATTGTGGTTTATATAATCTCTTTCACCAATATTTCAATGTGAAGCATTGCAGATGTCATTTTTTTGGCATCCAGAACACGGTGCTGACAAAAGGCCTGTCTTCCTGGAAGTACTGATTGTCCAGTCCCTGAAAATCATACTTTAAATAATTATGACATAAAAAATCATCAATTCTTTTCAAAATCATGACCATGCATCTTTTAACTTTGCATTAACCTTTCAAAGGTTATCTTATGTTAAATCTTTCTCTAAATTTACTCTGTTTCTGTGTGCATGAATGTAGGCCTTGCTAGCATTCAGTTTTTTACTAATTAACTCAATTCTGTCAGAAAACAATGGAAAAATGTTTCTGGAAAGTCTGTTAGCTAGCTGTATAGTCCAGCTGTCCCCTAGAGTGTGACAGTTTATATTTCTAAATTCAAAATTCAAAACCTCAAAAATCACTGTTTAATTCCCATGAAATTTTATAGGATTTCTCACTTATTTAAAGATCAACACAATTGTAAAAAATGTACTTCTGTATAAAAAGCATAAATTAAAAGCAGTCATTTATGCTTTCAGCACAGAAGTATATTTATGAAAAGATACGTAAAAACATGTAGTGACATAATAGAGTATAAAAATGGTGGAAACTCACTAAATTCTCATCAGAAAACCTTATGCTTTTTTATTGGCAGATGACATTCCTGTTTTGGGAAAGAATTAAAGGAGTAGAAAGGCCAATAACAGAAACAAGAGTACAACAAAAAAGAAAACTAATTATAGCAAAACTCTACCAATTTTCAACTCTCTAGAAACTTCTTAAGCCTCCTCTTGTTCTTTATCCTTCCATATTTCCTAATGTGGACTCTGGGCTCCTGAGCTAGGCAAAAAGCTTCCGGAACCTGTACTTGGAAAAGTCAACTGCTATAAAACAGATCTGGAACACCAGACACAGTGAGAGACTGAGCTAAAAAGGGAATTTGTTCCTTGTTCCTTGCCATGGGTAGTGTGTGCTGCTTAGTGACCAGGTGATATCCAGAGATTTCCTTCCAATCTCAACCATTCTGTCAGTATGTGATTGAATACAAGGGCAATAATTTTGGGGGGAAAATAATTACAGTAATTTCACGATTATAAGCTGCACCATTTTGACTAAAATTTTGGTCCAAACCCAAAGTGCGGCTTATAATCAGGTGCGGCTTATATATGGACAAAGAACAAAAAGTTGCTGTTTTAGTTTGGAGGACAGGTGTCTGCTGAGAAAGGCAGGAACTTCTCTTTGAAATGGAGAATGCAAACCCCCTCCCTCCAAATTATTTTAATTTTGAAATCAAGCAGCTCTCAGGCAAAGATATGGGAATTAGGAATAACAGTTCTTTACTAGGGAAATTAAAACAGAAATACAGTACTACAAAGAAACAAACCCCAAACACTGACAAAGTCAGAGTACAACCTGACACCCCGTCAGGCAGGGTGTTGGCAGCAGTCCCATTAAATGGTGGCTGCATCCTCCTGCAGTGACAGATGTGATTCAGTTGGAGCAGTGCTCCTGTACAAGGTGCAGTTTCCCTCTGGAGGTCCAGTGGTGATGTGGAGAAATCTGGTTTTCCTCTGGAGTCCAGTGGAGAAAGGGGCTCCCTTTGTGTCCCAAAACCTCTGTTTTTATCTTGGTAAGAAATGTTGGGCTTTTCCCCCTGGCTGGAGCAACTTCCAATGGGATGCAGTAATTTTATCAGTCCCACAGTGGGACTCAATGGGCCATTAGCAGAAAATGACTCGCTGGAGGAAGGATGGGTTGTGAAAAGACAAAGAACAATGCCCTGCCTGGTTTCAATGGCTGGCCTGTTAGCAGAATATCTCCCGCAGAGATAAGGATCACTGCCCCCACCCTCAACAGATGGTGATAGAACAGATACCTTTTATCACACTCTGTATTGTAACGTGCGGCTTATAATCAGGTGCGGCTTATGTATGGACAAAGAATGAAAAGTTGCTAAAACCCAGAAGTGCAGCTTATACTCAACGCGGCTTACAATGCAGGATAAAAACAGCCAGAAAACATAGGTGGCATCCCTCAGTTTAGGATAAATTATACCCTGGAGATTTAAGTAAGGCTGTACCAACTAGGAATGAACATAATGTCCATGCCACTTGTGTTCACATTTTAGTAAAATCTTGTGCCTGCCCTGCCTGCCTGCTAAGGCAGTACAGGCGATGTGAGAGCTGCACAACCTTCCAGTGCAATGTGTTTCATTTGTTACACAAAGAGGAAGAGGCACTAATGTTCTTCCCCAGATATGCTTTAAAACTAAACTTCATTGACTTCTCTCTTGAGTTAATCCATTTTGTCTTCCCACTAAAGTAGAGTTGTGTCATTTGGCCTCTCAAAATACTAAACTGTCTTCCTTGAGAGTTTCAGACACTGGATCAGTGCTTTGCTTCAATGTGAGATAGATGTTGGTCAGGCTCAGTAGTGTACAGGGGAAGAACATTACATGGTTTGAATAAATGAATTCAAAGAACCGAAGTTCTGATAAATTCAGGCATCTCTGAGGCTTCCAGAACTCAAGTGTTGAATAAAAGTGTATGATATAGGACTCCAATATTAATTCAGTCCTTTTTGGAAGTGTTCCAAGGTAATCCTTTTTATAGAGCAGACATTACTGCCTAATGTTATAGCTATTTCTTTTTTCCCTTAAGTATGTATATGTAATGAGCAGTGTAATAGCTGGCCCGTATGCATTAACCTATAACTTGAAAAAACTCCATTATTCACCAGATTCCACCAACCACCTCCAAGAAAATATAATTAAAATCTTCTGACATTAAAAGAGTCAGTGAAATTAGACAGCACTTTCAGCCTTTCAAAAACTGGTTGCATGGAAAAGCTTCAGGATTAAAAAAGAAAGGGGGAAAACAATGAAGAATGGGTAATACAATCTAAAATGAACAGGTATTTTTCCAAAGACAATTTAATGTCCTTGTTTCTGAAGTACTACTCCAGAAATGAGGATTTTTAAATCTATAAAAACATAACAGATGAAACATCTGAGGTGCTTTCTGCTACAGTGACTTTGGCTTCAATTTTCCATTTGTGTCTGTAGCTTTGATAAAGTAGCTGAGTGGGTGGTAAAAAACAGATGCTGCTGTACAGTGTAATTGGAAGTCTCCAGAGACTAAGCACCTTCATTTTGGTTTTTGGGAAAACTTAGGATTACTCATTTCTTTAAAAATTCATGGCTAGTCACCCAGATTTATGTGAAGCCTGGGAAATAAACCTGCAACCTGATGCAGGAGACCTAATGTCAAAACTCACCTCTGCTTAACAAAGGGCAACTTCATCCAGGTGCTGCCAACCTCATTTATGCAAAAAATAGAGCCTCATTTGTAGTTTGGACTTATGGCACTTGTGCAAGTGTGCTTCAATTGAGGAGTGATGTACACAAGGCAGATACATTTCTGTAATAAAACAAATTTTTCACACTGCACCAAGAGAATCACTGTAGTTTTGGAATTGTTGCTACAGGATTTTGGACTACCTCCATCCACTGATAGCATAAAAAGACTGAACTAAATCAATGAGAATGTTCATAAAAATTTATGCTTTTAATAATTTTTAAGTGGCAGAATTATAAAAGATAATTTTAAATTGCTACATATGTTAAGCACTCTGCAAATTACTTCAGGAAAGCTTAACTTTAGTGTAAAATGTATGGGAAGAGGAGGTAATGCATGTGGAGAGAATGAAACCAGTTTACTTTCAGTTCCCAGAAATGGACGTTTAGAAGATTTGTACAAGCCACTCAATCTTTTAGTTTTGTCAGTCATAAAAAGCTCTGTCCTGACTTGCAGTAACAATTGCAGTCTTATTTTCTGTTAAACAGGGTTTTATAGGAAAATGCATCATCACGACACAGGTGTTTTATGAAGTCAGGTCTTAGAAAGCCATATCTGGATTTTCATACAACCTAGCAACTGGAAAGTATGAAATGTGCATTTCTGAATAGTGCTTTCAATGAGTTTAAATTTCTAGCACATTTTTTCCCATGTTTTTTAAAAGAGATACTTGAAATAACATTTAATTATTAGGTATTTTTGGATCTTTGTGATTTTCGTAGTTAGCAAAAGGTACAATTTTCCCCAAATCCTAGAATATTTCACAGCATAAAGTTACAGATTTACCCATCTCCTAATCCAAGATAAAACGTGATATGTTTATTTTCATTCTTACTCTTATAAGAACTCAGGAACTTATTTTAAAGGGTGAACATATAATTGCAATATATTCTAAACCAGTGTGTATATATATGGATATCTATCCATACATAAAAATATTATTTGCAATGTTGACTTACTATACTTTATAAAAAAACTAAGTAATTTGCCAGAAGATCTGAAAACAACAGTTGTTGAAATTTTTTAAACCAAACTTTTATATTGACTGGGGTTTTCATGTTTTAACTGCAGAGGTAAATGAGACTAAATTGTTGATTGTTGAAAAAAGAAAACCAGTAAATGAACTTGAAAGGTTACAATTTTTAAACACTTATTTCTGACTAGAAAAACTTATGTCTGTATAATAATTACTTAGCTCTGTTTACCATGGGCTTTGAATGCAATGCCAGTAGTGTGATATGGATAGGTATATACAGCCTTCCTATATGTACTCAACTAAGAAATTTTATATAGAAAAAATTCAAATTACTTATGATTTCGTTGTTCCAGTTGCCTAAAGGACCTAACTTTTATTGTGTATTCCAGTAATTTCCATTCCATAATTTCCATTCCTAGCTATCACTTTTCTTGGTCAGAGTAGCACTGAATGGTTTCCCTTTTCTCTGACCAGCAGCTGGAAAATACTCTCCACCCTTCCCACAAGTTAAACATCTCACTTTACAGTAATTTGTGGAATCTTTTTAATGGCCAACTCAGTTTTTGTTTTGTTTTATAGTTCCATTTGATGAAATGGACAATTGTTTGTACAGTGCATTCCTGCAATTCCGGATGGAGTTGGTTTTTTTTGTTTGTTTGTTTTTAATTCACTTAATTCAGAATTTCACTAATGGTTTCCTGGCAATAAATGGAGCATCTCTGATGATGACATAACAGTGACACCTGGGGAATTTCTCGGTCCTCCACACTTCATGACTCTGAGAAACAGTCAGACACATTTACTTTCCTTTCCTTCTAGTGTGCCCCTGACAATTTCACAGAATCAGCTGGGCTGGAAAAGACTTCTGAATTTGTCAGGTCCAACCTGTTACCCAACACCACCGTGTCAACCATACCATGGCACTGAATGCCATGTCCAGTTTTTCCTTAAATGCCTCCAGTGTTGGTGACTCCACCACCTCTCAGGGCAGCTCATTCCAATGTCTAGTTATCTTTTCTGTGAAGAAATTTTTTCTAATGTCTAAAATTCCTAGTAGTTTCCAATTCCCTTGCTATATGCAAAGTTCAGTAGGTAACACTGGGCTTTGTAGCCTGAGAAAAAGCCTTGTAACCCTTAGGCCAGCTGCCTAATTTTGTCTGTGAGTGATTCCAGACCCCAGAGAATACATTTTGAATGCTGTCAAGGACTGACTTTGCAAGGTATGCATAACTTCCACTGATCATCTCAAACTTGATTTCAAGGCTGCCTTGCAAAATGCCATCTTTCATGTAGAGTGATGTGTTTGTCACTTGTGGATCTTGTGAGATCAGGCAAGTTGGAATTGATGGCAAAATAGAGGCAAACAACTAATTAAGCGGTGCACAACTCCCACCACTGTTACAGATGGCCATTCTTCATATTCCTGGTATAAAACTGAGTTAAAAACCTAAGTAATTTGGGGTTTACTTCACTGTAAGGCACAGAATTTTGCACAGCCATCTCACTGACCTGTGTAGTTTGATAGAAAAACTCTTGCAATGTCTAGTACTGTTGATACCTATACCTGTCACTGGATACTAAAAGTAGCAAAAAGTACATTTTTAAATTTTGCCATGCCATGTTAAGATGATAATGTTGTCTGGAAAACTTGGAATGTCTTTATTAAGTAGAGTTATTTTGTTTTATTGTACAAATTTGATACAACAAAGGTAAAAGGAGCACCACAAACTAAAAAAAATCTTGAAAAAATGAAGCAAACAACAACAAAAATATAGGAAATAGTTAAGTACAAACATACAACAAAATAATATAGAAACAAATTATTTATTCCATTGCAAGTGGGTTATGCCCCATCTGTTCCTAGTGATCTGTCAGTGAGAATTCCAGTTGGTTTGTTTTGGGTTTTTTTATTTTGTTTTGTTTTGTTTTAATTAGCCAGTAATTTTACTCACCATTCAATTTCATCTGAATTGTGTAGCAGGAGTCTGTGAATTTTGAAACAGTTTCAAGTCTGGTAGACCTGATTTACTGGTTCTCCACGAAGTGAAGCTTAATCACCAGTCAAATAGTTCATTAGATGTGTTATCATACCTACAAGACAAGACCTCACAGAACAACATGGGGAGCTGGAGAAGATCATAGACTTCTGCATTGCCTGTCATAGGAGGGTTACTTTTCAAATTCATTGTAAAGCAGGCGATGAGACAACTAAGAATTGTTGAGAGGAAAAAAACAAAAAGTGCTCCTATCCCAAGGGCCCTCACATTAACATGAAATTCATGGGGACCTTCCAAATGTCACTAGAAGGCCACTGTGAAGATCTAAATATTTACAGATCAAACCTTTTATGTCATCATTCTTCTTTTAAGTAAATAAAAGAATCCAATACATGAAGACAAATTCTAAATCACAAAATCAATTGAGAGTTTCAGTGACACCTCATCCTGGAAAGCGGAAGATAAGCAGTAACCTTATGGTGGCATAAATGAGTAATCTTCAACATGAATGAGTTTTTAGTGACTGGATATCTAAAATTAGATTAGTTTTTGTTAAACATGTAGGTCTAAATTTCAGTTATGGACTATGTCATCATTAGAACATGATGCAAGCAATAGGAATGAATCTGTAGAACCCAAACAGTTGATTCTGAGGAGTGGAGTTCTGATAAACTATCCAAGTTTTGTAGTGGTTATTTGTGATTAACTCTAGTGTCAGTAGAAGTATTCAGCTGTGATCCTGAAATGCATCTTCTGCTTGCAGATGAAAGCAGTGCCCTGAGATTTGCCTTAGAAACGCACTCCTGACCCAAAATACCAACATGCCCTTACTCTGAGTTAGTCATCTGGGGTTTTTTAACAATCAATTAAGGTAGATGTGCAACTTCAGAAGGTGATTTATTGCCACTTAGACACTCTCTCAGAGTAATTGTCTAGAAACGTCTAGTTGTTTATCTAGAAATGTCTAGCTGTAAAAGGAATCTACAGTGAATAGCTCAGACTTAGATGTTTAACAACTGTTTTTAGAATATGAGAATATATAGAACATACAGAACATATATTTTTTAAATTTCCTGGATGAAAAACAGTAAAGGTTGAATTTATTTTGTATAATACTTGCCATCTAAAAGATAGCAGTTATATAATTGTGTATTTTCTATAATGGTAGGCAACGAAGAAAGAGGGACTTAGGGTAAGTCACTTCATTCTAGAATGGATAGAATAAATTTGTATATTGAGGAATCTGTCCTCTTAGGAAAATAGATGAGAAAAGACCTCTGGAGGTTTTCTGGTCCAACTCCTTGCTCAAAGTGGGGCCAGACTTAGGGTGGGTTTCACAGGGGTGTGTCCCGCTGAGATTTGAATATCTTCGGTATGAAGAGATGGAGTCCCTCTGGACATTATTTTGATTACCCTCATTGTGAATGTTTTTTCCATGCTAGTCAGAGTTTCCTTTATTGCCATATCTATCTGTTGGCCGTTGTTTCACCTCCTGCACCTCCAGGAGCAGTCTGGGTGGCTCTTCTCTGTCCCCTCTCTTTAAGCAACTGCAGACCTCCCTTTAGATTTCATTCTTTGAGGCTTACAAACCAGTTCTCTCAGCCTCTCCTCATCTTGTGCTCCAGCCCCTGAATCCTCTGGATGACCCTTGTGCTGAACTTGCTCTTGAACAACAATTTCCTTTATTGTGCTGGACAAAGGTGAGTTCTCACAAGTGCCAAATGGAAGAGAATAATTATTTCATTGGTCCTGCTTGCCAGCCCTTGCTAATAGAAACCAGGATGTTTTCCACTGGAAGGGTGCAGTTTTGACTCATTTTCCTGCCCCCCAGGACCACAGGTGTGTTTTGCACAGTTCCTTTCTAGCTGGTAGCACTCAGCATGGGCAGTTCAGTGTGGTGATTCACAAAATATGAGGACTTTCCATTTGCCTTTGTTGAACTTGATACCAGTCCATACCTTTAGTCATTTGGAATTCCTCTGAATGGAATTCTGTCACATTCCAGTGTACTGACCCTTCCCTTCGCTTTGATATTCTCTGCAAAGAGGTAGTCACTCTCTCTGCTGTGAGTATATTCACTTCCACTGCTTGGTCATTAAAACAGCACTGGAAGCACTGACCCCAGCAAAGGCTGCTGCCCCACAGCACCAGACCCGGGCTGAGGAAGCAGGTGAGGTGCTGGATCAGTGAGTGGTTGTGTGTGTCTACTCCAGACTCAATGATTCTACAATTCTGTCACCCTGAGGATCAATGCTGGGATTTCACTGCCCTCTGTGCTGTTGATTTCAATCAGTTCCCTGCCCAGTCGATTTTCCACTCATAGCCCATTAATTGAAACTGTATTTCACCAGTTTGATTCAGGGCTACATTGGAAGACCATGTCAAAAGCCTTGCTAAGATATTAAATGTAGTTGAATGAGTTACAATGAGGAAGAGATTCTAGTCAAAGGTCTGGAAATCTACAATCCCAACAGTGTAACCAGAGAGAGCTACAAAATATAACATCAAACATTTTAACTTTGAATGCAATTGCCAGTCTGAAAATATCACACGGTCATTGTGCTTTTTGCCATTTGAGTGCTCAAGATAAATGGGAATGCAACTTCAAAGGCTCAGCAAAACATTCCTGATGATTCATCTTCATACTTGTTTCATCTTGCAGCTCCCAATATTTACTCTGAGTGTTATATCCTTTTGCATAACAGCTTTTTTTACTTGTCTGAATATGGTAAATGTGGACTATGCATTCCAGGTGAGTGCACAATAATTTCAGTCAGGAAATAATTTTATTTTATATTTGGAATTAGTGAATTAGGACTGGAGTCTCACCATGCTGGGCTATTCTTATATTTAATTTAAAAGATTATAATGTCCCATATATTTCAATAAATATCCAAATAAATGTCAGATTAACTAGGACTACAGGACTGAATTTGCACAAATAAATTAATGCTTTAACAGTTAAAAGGCCTATTCTATACTTGAAGTGAATACATTTTCCATGGAACTTGTGCTTTTGTTTCTCTTAGGCTGTGTTCAGACACCTCACAGTAATTATTTTTTATTACCTCTTAGTGCATGCCCTGACCATGTTGGGACAAGAAGTGAATCTGTGTTGGGATGAGGCAACACCATTTCCCTTCCTGTTTCTATGTTTCTATTTGAAGAAAATGCCTTCACAGAAGCCAGAATGGTGTTACAGGTCAGCTGAGGACCCAAAACTGCATTTGTTGGCCATGTTGGTGCAGAAACAATAAGCAAACCCCATGTGAGGAGATGATTTATTAAGGCAAAGAGAGTCTCCTGCTCTTACTGGACATTTTTAACACTAAAAGGGCAAAATCTGAACATTTTCTTTCTCTGTCTAGGAAGATATAACAACACCCTGTCCTACATAGCTGTAAATTACATAGGTATCCAATAACCTACAAGAATGATCAAATATATTTTTTTTCCTAAAGCAGTATTTTTCTCTCTTATGGGGTTGATTTGAGTGTTTTGGTTGTTTAATTATTGTTGTTTGTGTGTTTTAATAAATAAAGGAATATTTATGAATGGGTATAATAAAGAATATATTCTGATGAATAAATTTGAGCAGATATGAAATAATCTTTCTGAATATTGCAAAACTCAGATTATACCTATGTGGGAAAAGAAGTAACTCATAGTAAACCTCAGCAGGTACAGTGATAATAGTCGAGATGAAAATTACCCAGCAAACAGACAAGACAGTTTGTTCATGATGTTCCCTTTGGCATTTTTGTGAAATTCTCCAGGAAATAAGGTGTAATATTCTCTAAACTAGTCCTATACTACACACCCTGAGTGTAATATTTACTGGCCTAAAGACTTCTCCAAACTATTCTTTTGCTAAAAGGAATCCAAATTAAATACAAATCTTTTCTCCAGCTGCCCTAGACTGAAAAGGAAAAACAGAATAGGGGACATTTTCTTGCTCAGCATGAACCAGGAAAAAACTCATTTTAAACAACAGACTGTGCTGAAATTAAATTTTGTCAGGGACTTCATCACGCTATTCCCCACATGAACCATGGCATATTAACCCCATAAAAAGTCATTAAAGTCTGAAGTCCAGATCCTAAGTGAGGGCTTTTCATTTGCATCCAACAGGTTTTCTGTTCATCTCTTCTTTCCACTTTGTCCCTCTTGCAAAACATGTTGCAAGCTGAAATGAATAAAGCATTCAACACCCAACAGGAAATGAGACCTTGTAAGATATTTCATCATGTTTATTGCAGCACAAAGAAAAACAGCAATTGTTTCTAAAGAAGAACCTGTTATCCATGAAATGACACGATAAAATGAAGAAAATTAAATGCAAGCTGTTGTACAGAGGGAAAACCTCAGCCTAGTATGTTGAAATGTGCAGATGAATTTTGGTGTTCCTGCTGCAGGGAAAGGTCACTGGAATAGATGACCTGCCCTGGATCAGGCAGGTTCTGTGGAGGAACACTTCAGGAACTCACTCTCTGGAAGAACTCAGATATACACAGAAGAGAATTCTACTTGGTTCTTCGTTTCGAATGCATAGTTTTTCATTTTCCTGTTCAAAGTGTGTGTTTGGGTATTGTCAGTGCCAGCAGTGGATGCTCCCTGCAGGAGGCAGCTGACTCTGTGCTGCACTTGTGTCTCATCACACAGCATTACCATTAACTGTAAGGAGACACCTCCACCCTCAGGCCTCTGGAGTGCTTAGTTTGGCTAATTCCTTGAATTATTGTTTATAAATAATCTTAGGTACTTGACTGCTTTTATTTATTCTTCTTATTATGTTTCCTTGCCTCCCATTATGACACAATTCCCAGCAGAATGGCTCTGTTTGATACCATTGTGGGCTGTTTGATAGCATTATGGACTATTATCTCTTTCTATTTCCAAACCTGTGAGTAGCACTATGCCAGGAGAATCCTTTATAAATCTACTTAGAAAATAATTTTGGTGCAGATTGCTTTACTCATTGTCATGGCCAGAACAGGAGCTTCAGAGAGTTTGTTAGAGAAGTTGTCCCATTTATTTACAGGGTGCTGGAAGGACCTCCTTGCTTTCTGAATTCCTTTGCAAACAAGAGTCTAGGTGCAGCTGAACTCAATCTTAGCCACATTCTTAATCAAAGGTTTAGATCTAAAATATTATATAGGTGTAACCAAGCCTTTATACTGTTTACTCCTGCAGGATTAAGGATAGCAAACCAAATATATTTATATCAATAACATAAATTATTGATTTAAATTGATGGTGGTAATGACCAGACCAGAAGATCTTAATCAGCATAATGTACTGCACAGTGTGGGTAGGTAAAACTAACTATAATGTACTGAGTATTGAAGCAGCAATGTTAAACCTACAAAAATAATTATTTAGTAGAGATTGATGTCACTCATACCCATATAACCCAAACCAATGACTGCAGGCTAACTCTGCCACTCAAACTCAAGGACGAGCTTTGAGGGACATCCTCACTCAGGGAGTAATTCCACACACATTCCAGGAAAGGGTATGTTAGAAGACTCTGCCACGAAAAAGTGGGACTGGGCTTTTATAGGACAAAATTTTATATTTAACTGTCATAAATTTCTGGGCCAGCTGTGTCAGCTCAGGAGCTTTAAATAAGTAATAAATGCTGTCACAAGTTGGTTCCTTTATTAGGAACTTTGTCTGCCACATCCTGCTCAGTGCCAACTTCTGTCACGAAACTTTGTTTTTCTAAGAGTGTCTAACTTTGGGATTAATGAGCTAGGCTGGGCTCAGCATTCTTCAACACCAACAGCATTGTGACCCCTCTTCTCCATCCATCACTGGTAAATTTTGCAAATAGGGTATTTTTGAGTCTATTTTTACTCCATGTAGGGCAGAGCAGCCTGCTATACCCATGTTATCTTACTTGGCTTGTTTTATATTTCTTTTCTTCTCAAAATTGCATATTACACTTTGTGATGCTGAAAATTCCACCTGGGATTAGGATGCTGAGTAGTTTGAAAGGAAACTTTGCAATCTGCCTGTCTTTCTGTATAGTTTTTTATAACATTCTGAAGAACTAAATGCTAAATCTCTGACTGGTGTATCTTCAGTGATCAACTAGCATGGATTTCTTGAAAATGGTAATTTAGGAGTATTACAACTTGTACAACTTTTCCTGCAGTCGAAATGTAGGTGCCTCTGCAACAGATTAGATGTACATGCCTCTGGTTGATACATTTTCCTCAGAAATCTTTGACACCTTTTATTGTCTTGCCTATCAATGCACAATTTAAGAATTATTACAGTTGAACTATGAGGAGTGTTAATTTCTTTGCCACTTCCTTCAAAACTAGTCTGAACTATGCAGTGTGAGCTTTTGTGTGTGTTGTATCTCAGGACTGGAATAACATAAAAACCCAGCAGAGGGACCCCTCATACCTTATAATGTACATGTCTTTGCAGGATTCTCTTGTTCCTGTATGAGTATTTTGTTCTCATACAAATTTTTGGCTTTTTAAATCTACATGAAAATTAAACTTTAACACACTAGATTTCAAAATAGCATGTAACTTGTAAAAAAGGTGCTTATGGTTTCTCCTTGTCCTAGGAAAAGATTGAAAATAACAGGAAACAAGTATGCTGTATTAGGGAAATACAATTTGTAGAATAAGAAAAAATCTTAAATATGGATTCAACAGTCTATAAATATAATTTAAAAACTACTTCTTTATTTATCCACTGGTTAGACCCATCTTATCTTGCATGTTTTCATGTTTGAAATCTAGAACATTAATTTTAACTGTCAGTTTTAAAAAAAGGCCCTAAGAATTTATGCTGGTCACACCTCTCCCAGCTGTGATAGACTTAATGTTTGGTTTTAGCACTGCAGATGAGTCAAGTTGTCTAGGTAACAATCTGCTGCCTTTACTGAGGTTATTTTAAGTATTACATGGTTCAAATTTTTTTTAATCAGATCAATAAGGAGCCTTTGGAGACACTGAAGATATTATCATAAACCTGAAGTATATAATATTTTTCTATTGATTTATGTGTAATTTCAGCAATATTCTACAAGTTGCTTTGTGTACTGTATTTTGACTGCAGTGCAGAAAAAGAGTAATGTGAGGTCTATTGGGTGCACAGACGTTTTGTGATAGCTTTTTGCAGTTTCAACAGTAGAGTTCAACCCCAAATGTACTTGATCTATCTCTGGGATTCTTCCATTCGTGCTGTCAAGAATCAGTCCATGTGTCTGGATGCCAGCCCTGTATCTGGTAGGTCCAGAAGTCCAGCAGAGCATGTGCCCCTGCACACACAGTCGTGCACTTGCACACAGAGCAGAGAGCATGAGAGCCTGCTTGCACAGCAAATACAAATAGAGTTTAGTGGAGATGTTAAGTACAGGACAACCATCCTGGCCTGCCACCTGCTTACCTGTGACTTGCCCTCTTTTACTCTGTCCTCTTCAATTTTCCACACCTGCTCTACCCCAACTCACCTTGATCCTTGCCACTACCTCTGCCCTTTCCCCTAAGTATCCCACAGCAAGGCCTTCACATTCTAAAAATTCCCTCAAAATATCCCATAATAAGTGCCATGCAGTGCCACAAGCCTTTTCAACTATTGTGTAAGATATTTGTTTTTTCCTATGAGACCCTGACCATGGTGTTTGCTCTCACATGAGTTGCACAGTGCAGGCTGACCCTTTCATAGGCTGGTGGGTCCTGAATGGCACATCAGGCAGGGCAGTTCTGACCCCTGCTGTTGTCTCAGCTATCCACTGCTGGTCATATTTGTGTCCTCTTCTCAACTGATAACCTTTTCTGTTCCTCCACTGTGCCTCCTGGATTGAATAGTCATTAACTAAATGCCTTTGGGAACCAGCTGTCCTTACAACCCAGATAACCTTGCCCTGCTAATATCAACCGTACATGCACTGCAGAAGAAACTTCCTAACTCAATTCTTCCTCTGTGTCATCATTACAAGGATGCTCAGAGTCTCAAAGAAATCATAAAACTTCTATAGTCCATCAGGTCCTATGAAATTAAATGAAGAAATTACACATCCAGGAGTAGTTGGCTGATGTAGGATTAGCATTAGCTGCTGCTTTTCACTCAGTGAGGTGGTTTCTCTGTACATCATTGTGGTTTTGCACATTCTTTTGGATTCTGTGCCACAAAAGGAAAAAAACAAATTTCTAGCCTCAGTCAAAGGCACAACAAAGGGAAATGAGTGAACTAGGAAATAGTAATGCAGTAAGTATAGAATTATCCCAGGAAATACAGCAGGAAGAAGATTGCAGAGCCCATCTGTTCCATCCCACTGCCCCAGCTCAGGCCTGACTACATTTGAGCTATTCATTCATAGTAGCCTGGCTAACTGGTAATTAAAAAGCTCAATTTACAAAGCTTTTCTACAACCTCCACATCTAATCTATTCCAATCTCAGCTATTCTTTTTGTATAAAGGTTTCTCTTATGTTCTGAATTAAATCTCCCTTAATTCAGTTTTAAATAAATTAAAATAACCCAGAAGTCTCTTAGTCTGGTGCTGAATTAGTGCTACTATTTAGATTATTGATGTGAAAGTATCCACACTGATGCTGTGAAAGGAAGGCTTAACTCTTGTAGTTTTTGACAAAAGACTTTTGTAGCAGAGTTGTGTCACGACCAAAAAAAAAAAAAAGAAAAAAAAGGAAGATAGAAGAGAGTGGATTCTACTCTGTTGTTGCAGTTGGATCTCAATTCTAAGTCTGGCATCCAAAGAAAGGGAGTTTATGTCATCATTGTACTTGTTTGTCTGTCTGCTAAATCTAAAATTTTGTAATGCAAAAAAAGAAATATATCTTTTGAATAAAGCCAAGAATTTATTGTTGATAGAATTTAAATCTCAGCAGGATGATCAAAGGAATTGCTATGTCTAATTAACGAGAAAAAAAAGGGAAAGGGTCCATTTTTTCTAACAAAGAAAGCAGGGAACAGGGTGTTGCATAAAGGCTAATTGCCCCTACATTCTGTCCTGGGAGGAATGATGGTGATGATGGGGTTTCTGCCCCTTTGTCAGTACCACTTTGATGGTTTCTCCTTCACTTTAAGTTGGTTTTACGTTTTTTGACACAGATTGACACCTGTTTGTAGTTAATGTCTGCAACATCATACTGCACCCAAATTTTGTGTGTAAACTGTTCTACAAATCTTGTATGCTTTTTCTTTGTTTTTTTGTGACTCTTAAAACCAGTTTTGTCCAACTCTATGTGTCCATTTGTTAACTGACTACAAAAGTTACCTGCATCCCTGACACCTCTAGTGCTACCCTGTGACCTTTTACCACCCCCCTGCCTGTTCTCTGTATTGCACCCTGTGCTCTCAGTACTGCCATACCATCCCTGTGCTGCTCTACCACTACAGCATCATGCTGAAAAGGGAAATATTTCTCTTTACATAGAGGAATTATTTTGTACTCTGTGGAAAAGCTATAGTTTTCCATTGAAAGATAAGCAAAGATAAAACTGTGGAAGGCATAGCAACCCTTCCACATAGAATAATTGGTGTTAGATCTGAACAAGCTGGTAAAAATGTCCAGGCAGGCCAAGTTTGAACCAAACCTACCAAGCCTCAATCCCAAGATCTTGAAAAGCCAGCTCAAGCATGTAGCCTGCTAATGGCAGTGGCAGTGATATATTTTTGGGGCTTCTGAGCTATAGGGGCCTTCCCTTACTATCTTTGGACTTTTAACTCAAAAGTTAGAAATCCAGAAACATGACAAGAGAGTATCAATGAGAAATGGGTCACACGGGAGGCACAAATGTCTGTGTCCTCCTTAGCTTCCCAACTAACCCCAGCCCCAGGTGCTTGCCAGGCACACTCTGTGTGCAGGGTTCTGAACCAGCCTCCAGCTGCACAGCCTGCAGTCAGACACAAAAAGGAGCTGGTGCTTTTGGAGGCGGCAGTACAGCTCAGCAGACCTTTAATTAGACTACTTGAACTTCTGAAAGAAAAAGGGATCATAGAAAATCAGATAATTATCAACAGAACACTTTTGTGGTGGCTCTCTTTGCAAGTATGTGTTGTGTGAGACTGAGACTCAGATAACTTGCCTGAGGACACCAACAGTAGACTTAGAAGTAAGTTTTTGCAGGGAATATCTTCCACAGGTCTTTGTGGCTTGCCTCTAGACTCAACCATCCCAAATACAATTTAAGGTACTGATTACAGCAGAATCTGATTGCTTCATCATCATCAACATACCTTTTTCTTTGCACATAATTCCTGAGAGAAATGCTATTGTTCTGATTCTAGGGATGAGTATCTTAATCATGGCTCCTCAAAGATTCTGCAGGCGTGTAACTAGCAGCCATTCTTAAGCAAATAAGTTTCCAGAGACTTATGATCTGTTCAAAGTCATGGAAACTGAGAAAACTCTACATCCCATGTTAAGACCTAAACCTCTTCTTCCCACCCCTGGAGTTCTCTTTTTATGTTCTTTTTATTTTCAGAGCAGCTGTACTTCTTGAACTTTTTACTGTTCTTGACTTCACTGGCACTGCTAGGGGAAAGAAATTTCGCAGCTCCATACAAAGGAAAATAAAATGTCTGTTGAATCTAGTTTTGTATTACAGACTTCAGGAGACTTGGTTTCATACATTTCTAATTTTTTCAGAAGGATAGGAAAAAAGAAACCTCATACAGTTAAGAAAGCAGCATGAATGACACTTGAAGCTGGATCCTCTGTTGAGCCTTCCTCTGGAAGTAGAAAACTACTAATGAGCTGTTCCATGAGCAGTAGACTTAAGGCAACATGATCTTTTGCAGATTTTTGCACTTTCTTTTTCGTAGTTTTCCCATGACACTTATCACTGCCTTGCAATGCTCTGCAGCACTGCCAGTTTCTGCCATATGTGGTTCTGTGGTTGTCCCTGTAGCTACTGTGCAACCCTGGCAGGGCAGACATGCTGTGCTTAGCTCTGGTTGCATGTGTGGATTGTTTAAAAACACAACTTGAGCTCATGATCCCATGTGTCTCATACTCAGTAGCCTTTCCTTCTACAAGGATATTCAATTTTTCCCTCTTTCTTCTCAAGCCACTGTGTTTTTTTGCAAAGATTACAAGTTCTTCATACCTCTTAGGGCCTCTTCTCCCTTACTAGCTGAAATTGCCTTGAAGTGATTATCAGAGGACTGCCACAAGAACAAATGGACTGCCACATGGTAAAGTCACATGAACCTTATTTTCTGAGGAAGAAACAAGTGATGCTTAAAAACCCCAACCAAACAAAACTCCCTCCAAAAAAGAACATCCATAAGAAAACAGCAGTAGTCTTTCTACAGCTCTTCCTCTAGCACACCTTGCATTGTGCTCTAGAGACAATGTTTATAAAGATAACTGGAACTAGTCCCGCAAAAATTCTCTTCTGAATCCTCTTAAGCCTGGAGTAGTATTTCTAAAATTCAGTTGAATCACTAAGAAGCAAAATCTTTCCTAAAGTTGTAAACTCTCTTTTCTCCTCTTTCTTTCCATCTTTCACAGCATCATACCCTTGAGCTGCTAAAACTCATGTACTTGATCTGGGACTTGAAATTCCTTGCCTCCTATAATCAATTTTTACCATTTTTCAGTGCAATGCCATTTGTGTTTTATGAAGCTCTGAAACTTTGCTATTTTAGCAAGTACAGGAAAATACTGACTTCATAAAATTCCCAGACTAGTGCACAAAGAAACAGGAAAGGCCAATAAGACAGAAATGTGTTACCTAAAGGCAAGTCTACATTTCAAAGACGTTTTCTCTCCCTTTCTCACACACACATACTTTCATCATAAACTTGGTATCTCTAGACTATGAGTATGAAGGAGCACTGTGATCTAAAGAATCTCAGTATGCTGCCAGAAAACTCCTGAGAGGCTAAATAATCATTATAGGAAAAGAGATCATAGTATATATGGCTACGGAGAGGATCGTTGTAGCCCAGTGTAAAAACGTATTTTGCCAAACAAATTTTGCACCTAAAAATCATAATTTTACACAATTGAATTTCCTGCTAGAGAAGAAATTAGTCATTTTCAGATTAATTTGATTTTCTAAAGGGAAAATGTTAATGTAGCAATTTACTTTGACTTTTTTTATCTGATCAGAATATTTTTCTTCTTCTGGAACTGAGAAAATGCATTTAATTACGAGTCAGTTTAAAAAAAAAGATAATAAAATACATGAATCAGTTATATTGCTTTGTCAGCAAATGGCCTGTGAGATGCTGTCAACTCTGCCTCCAGACTGGCTCCGTTGGCAGAACTTTCTGGAGAATGAGAGCTGAAATGATGCACAGAGATATCATTCTCAGCTGAACAATGCTCAATAAAGAATGTAAGTAAGCATGGGGAAAAGTTGGACAAGGAACTTTCAACTAAAATTCAGAAAATAACTAAGTGCCAATATGGAGCAAATAGTTTTACTGTGTAACTGACTCAAAATTCCAGGATGATCCAATAATAAAAAAATATATATTTTTTAAATTATTATTTTTTTATTTTTGGGGTTTTGTTTTGGTTTTTTTTCCTGAAATGCAGTAATACAGATTTGCCTGGGGAGATATGCAATCAGGAGACATAATAATCAGTGCACTTCTTTGGTTGACTTGGCTGTTTAATAATCTGACTACTTAACTGTATTATGTAAAATTGCCTATGAAATTAATTGTACATATATCTGCACCCTGAATGATCTCAACACACATAGTATAAGAAGAAACAAAGAAGAAAAATATTAAGAATACAAAAGTGATGAATAGCAGCTAAATTTTCATGTCACCACTGAGATGTGAGAAGAGGGAAATGTTACATTGCAATTTGGTGAGTGAAGAATTTAATCTGTGAAACTGATCCTGTGTTATCTTCACCTGGAGCCTCAGTCTGAGACATTAAGGAAAATGAGTGTGTAATCACCACTGGAATTAATGTAGCTCAGTTCATATCCCAGTATTTTACAGATTTCATGTGATGTTGTGGACACTAGAGGGAAGCACATCACTGAGCTACAGCAGTTTATGGTGCTGAAGAGAAAATAGAGCCCTGTAATCATGGACTCTATCATTTAATGGCAACATTAAAATTTTTCAGGGAGAAAACACAATTAGTGGACTAAGGGAATGAGTGTAGGTTACAAGGCTTATTCTTCCTGTAACGGATCTAAATGTACTTTGAAACTTTAGTTACTGGTATGGCTCATGGATAACCGAGCAATTTATATATTAAACTAATCACAGCTAGTCCTTACATGTCACGGTTTCATCTTTTCTTCCTTTCTCTTGCAGCTGAAGTTTCCTAATTTAACATGTTCATCTTTTAGTACAAGTAAAAGGAAAAAATCTTTAGGGTCTGATTCACTACCTTCTGTAGTGTTTATTTCTGGCTTGACATGGTAAAGGAAAGTCTTGTCTAAAGAAGTTTTTTTTTAACTTTGTGCCAGAGTTAATGACTATAACGTATTGGATCTCATGCACAATTCATGAGAGCTGATTTAGCATTAATGCAGGTGCACAGAATGGCTGTTCACCTGTTCTCCCTGATGGAGGCAAAATGCTGCCATGATTTCTAACAAGGAGAAACTGGAGGAATGAATCAGGAAGATAAAATGTGTAATACATAATGTATATATAAATGTGGCTTAAAATGCTTTGCAAATTATTTGCACATAACTGGTGAAATACCCTGCTCTGGTGTCAGGGTAATCCAGTGAATGCTGAGATACAAGGCTGGATTGCCATCCTGTTGGCAGTCCTCTGAAGCAAATTAGGACTTGATCCTTCTGCCAGCAGAATCATTGGCAGGCAATCATATGCACAATATGCTGCTCTAAATGCAATCAGAGAAATAGAGTGCATTTGACTCAACTAGGTAAAACTCTTCAGCTGATAATCATCTGCTGACTTATAACCAGCTGATAACTCATGAACTTATAATATATAGAAAGAAATTCTAGTAAAGTAAGATTTTTTGGTTTTGTTTTTGTTTTTTTTTTCATTCCCGTGCTTTATTCATTGAAAATAGATTTTGGTCTGTTGGTTCCAGTAGCCTTCACAGCTGCTATCAAAATTGGTTTTCTCTTAAAGTGATCTTATTATAGAGTCATTGCATTTATAGGACTGAAATTATTTTCTTCCAAAATCGATACTGACATGCGTTTACCATTCCTAAATGCTGCAAGCCTGCATAAAGAACTCAGTCACTGTGTCCTGTTTAGCTTCTCATTTCAGCTCTTTAGCTTTTGCTCTGATGAGGAAATATTTGAGCACTTGGAATTGATATGGCTTGTTTTGACTGGAATTATAGCTTTTAGTTGTTCATATTAAGTAGAATTCCAATAAGTAAAGAGGGCTCAGGGGAGATCTTACCAATGTACATAAATACCACAAGAGAAAGGGTTGAGAAGATGGAACCAGGCCCAGAGTCAGGAGCAGAGGCACCAAACCCAGGAGGCTCCTTCTGAACATCAGGAAACTTTCTCACTGTGGGTGTGACAGCGCTGGCTCAGGGTGCCCAGGGAGGTTGTGGAGTCTCCATCCTTGGAATTATTGAAAAGCTACCTGGACATAGTCCTGGCCATCCTACTCTGCCTGATCTTCTGGTGAGCAGCAGGGTTGGATCTCAGGAAAGATCCTTACCAAGATTCTCAAATCTGGTCCCAAGATTCCATCAAATGTATGAGGCTGTCATAAATTATCATCTAGGAGTCAAAAATTATCATCTAGGAGTCAAAAATTATCATCACAAATAATGTGTTACTTAAGGGCAATTCAGAATTTCAAAAATAATTTTTAGATATTCCTTCTCAAGTTCCACATAAAAGTGGTTTGTGCAATATTAAAATTTTCAGGAATGTTACACTCTGTTTGGGATCAATTTTAAAACTTATTATAGGTTAGTAGGGTTTTTCCTCCAGACTCAAAATTTGTGACTTAATCTTCCAGACTAACAAATAGTCATTCCCAAATTTCTTGGCAGATAAAATTTAGCAGCTAATTCACCTCTCAATGGATAAAAAGTTCTATGCCACTGGCTTCATAGAAACTTGCACTCGATCCTGTCAGTTATTTAAAATGAGCAAGTAAATCAAATAGATCAAAAGATTCACATGCCACCTGTAAGCCCCATTACAGAAACTATTTCAAAGTTACTTGGTAATTTCTTTTTCTTTTTATCTCTGGAGTCTTGCCAGCTAAGACTTTGTATGATGTAGTAGATGATGCTACAGTCCTTTAGAGGTCTGCAAAGCCTCCCAGTGAGCACAGATTTGCTCAGAGAATTCAGCCAAGGTCTGGTCTTTGTTTGCTGACAGCTGGAGAGGGATCGGAGAAGGTAGAAAGAGATGGAAGTTTCTCACAAGAGAAGACACTACTTGTTGGAATGTCTAATGGAACCAGAGGATGGTAAAGCATTGTTAGAGCAACATCTGGAGAATGTTTAATGCAGGAAGCAGCACATACACACTGGGGTCTATTGTGGCAGATCTGACTTAATCATCACAATCTACACAGTCCCACGCAGAGCAGGACATAATAATAAAAGTACAAGTGCACTTTTTCTGAACTGTACTCTGTACCCTGTTATCTCTGCATCTTTTTCCCAGGCTAAAAGAAAAAGTGTGAAAGGATGAAATATCACCAATTTTTGTTTTGAGCAAGTCCAGGAATCTTTATTTCAGATTATGTTTTCATTTCTTTCCTACAAATTTAGCTTCTAATTCCGTCGTACTGGTCTTCTATCTTTTAGTTTCCTTTTGTACAATAAGAACTTGGTCAATTCTGCACAAACAGCTGTGTTACTGTGTGTTTGCTGTGGCCAGCATGACAGCCTGAAGGTGAGTCCTGGACAGCCTGGCCTGTTGTGAAAGACTAAGAGAATTTCTACAGCCAGGGCAGTAAAAGATTATGAAATGTCAAGCTTTGGTTTATGCACCATACATTATAGGAGACTATTTCTCCCCTAGTGGATACTTTCCTTTTTGCAGGAAACAGTGTCATATTTTCCCACTTAGTTTGTCTTTTTCTGTATATCCTGTGTATAAACTGAGCTTCAAGTCTGAGGTTTCAAACTGAGATGGAAATGAATAACTATTTTCTATTTATGCTCTCATGATAATCAAAAAAAGGGAATTAAGAGAGCAGCATTTCAACCCACAAAGACTGAAATTTCAAAGAAATTTCTAGATAACAGATAACCTAGACAACAGAAATTTCAAAGCCTAGATAACAGTGATATTACTGGAGTTACATTGGGGATCGCTCAGCTAAGGATCCTGAGTGCATTGCAAGGCAGAGCTATGCTCAGTGTTATGCTGAGAAAAATTCTATGGATAGGCTGAAATAACTATTCAGAAGTAACTGTTTGTTTTAGAGCTGATGGAATAGACCTCTAGGTTTCAGTAAATTTATCTCATTAGATCTCTCTTGATTGTAGTGAGGTCTTAGCTTGCTTGTAAACATCTAAATTTAAATGTCTAAATCTGTGAGCTGTACCACTCAGGATGACTATATTGTACTAAAAAGACACTCAAGATAGCTTTAAACCATATGGCTTGGATAAGTCCAGTCTAATTTCACAGCAACATACATTTTAGCTCAGAATAATATCCTGGCATGAATGGTGACTACAGTACAGGCTATTTTGGAGACCTGCAGTAATTCACTTCGGGTAATAAAAATTTTAGCATTAACTTAAATGGAATATTATTTGGTAACCATGCTGTTCGACGAGCTGTGCTCTGCAAACTTAATGGAAAAATTATTTATTCCTTGTGCATTAGTGCTAGGGTTATAGAATGAATTCACCTGGTAAAATCCTCGACACTTGGTAGAAAAATGACATACTATGATGATATTATAATAAACTTTATTTCATTTTTCATTGTGTAATATTGCTTAATTTGCTTGCGTGGACATTGAACTTGGATGAGGTGATGCAGTGGCACATAGCTGATTACTGTGGCTGGCTTCTGTTAAATAATAATTTACAGTGCATTCAGATAGTCAAAGTTATACTTGCTTTAAATGTGCAGCATTAAATTGCTGCCACAACATATATTCTGTCACCTTTCTGAATACTTTTCTGATTCCCTTTTCTCTACCATCTTCTCTAGTAATGAGTATGAAGAGGCTCCAGGGAGACCTTACTGCTGCCTATCTGTTATTAAAGGTGCTTATAAGAAAGATGAAGAGAGACATTTGCTAGGATCTGTAATGACAAGACAAGGGAGAAAGGTTTAAAACTGACAAAGGGCAGGTTTAGATTAGGTATTGGGAACAAATTCTACACTGTGAGGGGGATGAGGCACTGGAACAGGTGGCCCAGACAAGTTGTGGCTATCCCATCCCTAAAATTGTTCAGGTCCAGGTTAGATGGGCTTGAGCAATCTGGTCTAGTGAAAAATGTGCCTGCCCATTATCTAAGATTCTATAAATATGTTTATATTTCAGTTCTAAGTTATTAACAATATAAATTGTTTTACTGAGGCAAAACTGCAGGCAGTTTGGAAAATTGGCTAAATATCCTTTCATTTTTTTCTCTGTAACTCCATTCTGTTTTATTCAGGAATTTTTCTTTAATTAATTTGGCCTTTCATTGGACTTCCATAAGCAAAAGTCTTCTTGTAAAGTGTCACTGAAATTAAAAAGTAACCAATTTACAGACAGTAAATTTACAGTGATCCTCAGTCCTCAATCCTTTCGTATTCTGTATTTGTAACAACCAATTTCAGGTAACTCTTCTAAACTTAATGATCATATTTTCTTCACTTTTTTGCAAAGTGAACTAAAAGTAAATGCTTCTTAAGATGTAATATTTGAAGGAGCTTTTATTTTAGGGGGTTTTTGTTCTGTTTTTGTCTAGTACAATAGTTTCACAACTATAAGGAAGTGTGAGCTGCGAGCCATGGGGGGAGCCGGCAGGGCCGTGGCAGCCGGGTGGAGGTGGGGCTGGGGGCCCGGGGCCCCATGGCTGCTGAGTGGAGGCGGGCCTGGGGCTCCATGGCTGCCGGGTTGAGGTGGGGCCTCGGTCAGCAACCGCGCGAGGGGAGCTGCGGGCGGATCCTCGCTGCAAAAAAAAAAGTGCACCTTATAGTCCAGTGCACCTTATATGAGCTACAAAGTTGCGAAATTTGCCAACTCCTGGGGGGTGCACCTTATAGTCCGGTGCGCCTTATGGTCGTGAAATTACTGTACATCATTTAGATTGACTTGGAATTGTCCAGATTTAACTTTCAGTAGGTTCTTACCTGTTCTGTTACTGGTGATAGGATCACACTGTGCTCCAGACTTCACTGGAGGGGCCATGGGTGGCCACAGTTAGCAGAGAGCTGTGCAAAATCCCTGCAGAATTCAAACACTGGGCAAACACAAGAGGTTGGGAGGAACTTTTCTGAGGTCTGAAAAGGTTATAGCTGTGGGCTTTCTTAGAACAACTAGGTGAGTTAACCTGACAGAGATGAAAATTAGGTTTTACCAGCAGAGCTTCTCCCCCATGAAGCTGTGTGCTGGCTGTCACAAATTACTGTTCTCCAGCTGTTTTTGGATACTTCCCATAATAATAATAATAATAATAATAATAATAATAATAATAATAATAATAATAATAATAATAATAATTTCCATGATTTTACCAGACACTGGAGTAAGACTGACAGACTTGCAGTTTCTGAGGTCCTCCTTCTTGCCCTCCTTGAAAATCAGGACAATGTTTTCCAGTTTTCAGTCAGCTAGGACCTCTCTGGGTTCCCAAGACTGCTCAAAAATCATTGACAGAAATTTTACAATGACATCAGCCAACTCTTTGAGGATTCTCAGATGAATCTCATCAGGCCCCAGAAATTTGTGAGGAGCCAGGAGAAGGGTAAACTGGAAGTTGATCATTGTTGTAGTCATGGCCTTTAGCTCAGGGCTCTGAGATCCCCTTGGTCCATCATCCATCTTGAAAACAAAGGCAAAGAATGAGCTAAACATCCCAGGCCTGTCTATGTCCCTGTTTTGATGTGACCATCCTTATCCTGTAAGTCTAAAATTACTCTGTTTTAGTTTGATTTTTTTTATGAGTGGGATTTTTTTTGTTTTTGTTTGTTTTGGTGGGTTTTTTTTTTGTTCTGTTTGGTTTTTTTTTTTTGTTGGTTGGTTGGTTCCTTTTTTAAAATAAATTTAGCAATTCACTTTACAAGGTGCTTTTTAAAGTGTAAATTTAGGCAGGGATTCTTTATTATTACTTTTGCTGTTATCCTCAGGTAACTTTCCCATGAAATTTATATTCACTGTCACCTCCCAAGTACAACTGGGGATATAAAATGAGGCATTCAATTTTTCTTTTAGAACACTGGGAAGAATAATTTGGTGCTTTTTGTTTTTAAAGCCCATAGCCTATTAACATAAGCTGGTAAGGAAAATTTTCTAACCTCAGATGATGCCAACAGTCAAAAAAAAATTGTTAACTACCTGTATGGTATTATGCAAAGGGACACATTTGATACCAAGGTTCTGTCCTGTGATATGCTCTGTATGGTGTTATTGTTTAAAGACCATACAAATATATAAATATAAACATATAAACATATGAACATATGAACATATAAACATATAAATATAAATATAAATATAAATATAAATATAAATATAAATATAAATATAAATATAAATATAAATATAAATATAAATATAGTATTTGCAAATGCAAATATACATGCAGAACTCACAGAACGGGTGTCAGAGCACAAGTACAAAAAGCTGAAAATTGAAAGTCATTGTGAGTAACTATAGATGCCTGAAAGATATTTCCTAATAGGTGTAATCAATAGAGTAATGACATTTGAAATAGCATTCTTGCTTTTTTTTATTTATTTATTTATTTATTTTTAATTTTAATAGCGTTTAGGCTTCCAGAGCCATACAGCATGTTAGCAGGAAAACCAAGAGCAGATTTTGGGAATAGGAGTCACCTCACCTTCCTTAAACACACGTAACAGCTATTTCTGCACCTCCCTTTATATTCATTGTAGAGAAACAGACCTTTTTAGGATTCAATCCATCAGATGTATTTAAAATGTCTATTTTACAGTTAGAGAAATTCTGTCTTAGACTTTGTAGTCTATAGTGACTAGATTTTTACTGATTATTTCTGGAGACTGAGGTGACTCAGATAAGAGCAGGCCTCTGCATTTAATCAGATGAATTCCACCCTAAATCTTTCAACTGAAGGAACTAAAGCTTTTCTCTCTGAACCATGAAATCATTCTGAATAAGAAGATAAAACAAATCTAAGTAACTGTTGTGCATTCCAGAATAAGTTCCAATAAACCTTTTCCTCTTCACTTAGTTAAGCCAAATACGCCTGCTTTACAATTCTGGAGATACCTGACACAACTGACTGTATTCTACCCCCTGCTATCCCAGAAAAGGCTCAAAATTTCAGAGTGGATCACCACATGGCTCTGTAATTTACAGTCTCATGTTATCTCATTTGCATATAAACTACCCCAATAAACCAGTGTCTAGTGAGGTAGGTCCAAAAATATCAGACATATGCATAGTTTCAGTTACTGACTTCTTATAAGAATCCCTTCAAGCAGAAAAGAGTTCCAAGGATTCTAACTTGCAATTTGTATTCCTGTTATATTTAATAACTCTTTATACAATCCATCTAGGTCAGGTTAAATGAATGCCTTGTTGCTACTTAGATGATTATGGGTTGCAATTCATTTAGCATGCCCAACGATTCATGTTTAATTTATTGACTTTAATGTGGCATGTGAGTGACCTGTGCATGTGTAGTACTTTAAATGCATGCACACTGGCATACACAGCTCTCTGCAGTATTTTGCTTAAGTAATCAGCTAATCAATGTGTTAGAGTTTGAGATATTGTGTGACTCTTCTTGCCACTGTTTAATTTAATGCTACTTGCAGTAATGAGCCTGTCTGGGTTGACTGGCTACCTCTCAGGAACTCCATGGCTTTTAGGCCAGCCAGAATGGTTCAAGATGCATCCAGTTCTATGATTTGTTACCTGGCCATCTGGCATGAGCGACTCACTTGTCTTTGTATCTCATTCTACTTTTGTGTCTGAAAACTAATTAATGAATGCACTTTGTTTACAGCTGGAGCGATGAATCTTCCTTCAACACCTGGCAAGTCAGATGGCATTTACATCTAATACGTTTTGCAGAAACTGTGTGTATAAGGATCCATCACTATGATTTCCTGAGTGTTTTGTAGTAGTGTTTTTTAACATGAGGAAAATTAAGAATGTTTCAGGGAAATTTGAACTTTCTTAAAGTCCAGAAGTTTTGGCAGGTGTGTATTTTTATGCTGTTAACCTTTTTTGTGTTCTGTTCCTGATGAAGGCAGCTGCTTTCAGTTCTCATAATGATACTAAATTCTTGCAAGATAGCAAAAATAAAATTATTGAGGAAAGGCGCTGTTGTCCTGATGAAATCCACAGTAGCAACAATGTTTTCTACCTTAAATACATTCCTTGTGTTTCTTAAGTTTAGTATTTAAGCTGGCGGTTGATATTTGTTATATCAAATGAGGGGAAATTCATATAGCAGTGTAATTATCCACTTTTTCAGACTTTTTTCTTCCCTCTGTCTGAGGCAAGAAAAAATTTTGCTTTTTGCATTTGTCCTATCCTGTGATTTTTTTGTTCCATACATTTTCTTGTGTTTTAAGTCATCCTCATAGCACCCTAATTGACAGAAAGGACATCAATGGACTGTTTCAGATTTTTTTTGAGGTATCTTAGAAAAAAAAGAGACCATAAAGTCCAGAAACTTCTTATTTGCCAGATTTTGTATGTCCCATGTATGAAATATTTGGATTCTAAATGGTGAAATATAGTTCCATTATCTTGTGAAATAGTTCCCACGTAAACATCAAAGACTCCAAATCCCCAAAGAGCAATGACAGTTCCATGCTCAGATTTGCACAACTTAATTATACTACATTATACCCTGTAGAGGGTCAAAAAAATGTTAAAGTAGTTGCTGACTGACTGTCAGCACATCAGAAACTTTGAAATATCCCAGCAGAGGCATCTAGCATAGAGATCCAAGATCAGTTTCATTTTTTAAAAAGATGCAAATTTAATGCAAATACCTTTATTGGCCCCATAAACATTTAGAGCTTATCCTAGAGCTATCCTATCCTAGAGCTAAGCTATCAACTTTGTAAGAGAAAAAATTGCTGGCACAGCAAAGTTCTGCACTGAGTGGTAGTTTATTTCCAGGATCCTTGGAACAGTTGCCTAGCAGAGGTAAAATGTCACAGTTCCACCACCGGAGCTATGATTTATGCCAACTGATATGCCAATCCTTCACTCATGTTTATTTCTATTATTATCTATTGTTTTAGAAGCATTTCAAATGCTTTACACAAGCACCTAAAATTAAACTTATCAGCATAAGCTCCTAACCAACCACTTACATGTAATCTAAACTCAAAATTATTCTCTTTAGCTGTAATGAATTTAGAGAAAAAGTGGATTGCCTTGTAGAAAAACTGTATGAGATTTAAAAAAAAAAAAAAGGTGCTGTGGTCCTAAACATATAATGTATTTAAACGATGAGAGGCTTGCAGACAAATTTAGGGTACATCAACAGTATTTCCAACCTAAATGTTTCTATAATTCTGTGATTCTCTTTTTTTCCTGTGAGACTGAGAAGTATGATAGTTCTGTAGTGAATGCCACAGTGGCTTCTGTCCTTATACAGATGGCTCCATGACAATCAGGCAAGGGCTACAGTCCAGCACCTTTCCAGTAACTAACACACACAATTGCTACCTGACCATCTGGATAAAGCCACTTGCTGTTTTGTAGATTTCCTGTAGTGTCTAGGACAAGTTCCTTAATTAATTGATATTCCATTTCACTTTTATAAAGTGAAGGCAATAGTTGTAATGGTATTGGGAAATAAATACATTACGGATTTTGTATGCCTCAGCTCCTATGGTAATAGAAGCAATATAATTTCCATAGAGGATCGATTTTTGCTTTATTTTGCGAGATGATTTACAGCAAATCTATGACTGAACCTGATATTTAGAAATATCTTTGAAGCATATAGTACCAGTTTTTCTGCCAGCTCTTGTAAGAATCCTGGGTTAGTCACATTCTGCCTGCATTGCAGTTAATGGAGAGTTTATTGTCTTAAATGCATCTTCTCTGGGAAAAAGGCTTCCAGTCTGAGTTTCCTAGCTGCAGCCTGCTGGTTTCAGAAATGATATATTTCTATTGGTGGAAGACATGCTCCTCTAATTGCCTTTTTTGATATTGTCAAGATATATATTACATGTAGTTGTTAAATTGCTCAGCAACTTTTGGTAATATATATCCTGTGAGATGTCACTTTCATTTCATGCTACACAGCTTCTCTTTCTTCCTTTAACTCCATACAATAGCTCAGTTCCCTGCTCGCCTCTATGTGCTGAGGTTGTGTGATCAGAACAGTAGATGCAATCAAACCCACAATTAGACTGTGATTCACATTATGTAAAAGATTCATCATGCCAATTGATGTGAAATGACGTGCAGCCTCCAGGCAGTGATTGCACACAGCTTTAATCTCTCCACACGGTAAAACCTGCACCTATCGCAGTTCAGCAAAGCTTATTTGTAATCATTTTTGGCCTAATGCCTTTCCATGATTTCATTATGAAGAGTATAACAATGAGGCCTTTTTCTGCTACTTCTTTTAAATGCCAGGGCGTGCTGATTACTCGGTTAGCATCCTGCTTGCAGTTGAACTTTTGGGTAGAAATGCTACGAGAATAGTGGGGTTTACCATTTATGGATTAGGTGTTTTACTGAAGACAAATGACAATTTTTTATTCCTTATCCTAACATCCCTCTTTTCCTTCTTTGCCCACTGAGTAAGTCACCTTGGATTTTTTATAAGAGATCAATTCAAAAGAAGGCATTTTTATAATTTCTAAAATAAACAAGGATCTTAAATGACTCTTCTAAACATCAATTTTCAAGAAAAGTTACTCCTAACCATAGTCTACATCTCTCTGTAGTTTATTGTAGGTATGGAAAGCTAGACTCTTTGTATGGGTATGTGAAAAGCATGGCAAGGGTCATGGCAGATCTCTGACCTGAGCAGAGAGTGACCAGGGGTGTGTGTATGCCAAGAGCAAGGTGTGAGGAAAACTGTAACTCCTCATGATGGTTACTGATTGGAAACTGCAGGGACTGCATGGGCAGGGGGTTTCCAGCCTTGAAAGCTAAGTAGAAGTGGATTTGTCTTTAATGCCTGTGGATGACAAGAAACACATAGATGCTAATACGCATGACTAAACTCTTTCAAAGAACTGAGTGTGACTGAGTGGCATGGCACTCATTTTTCATTTATGAATAACTTATCCAGATGAAAAGTCATTTGAGATATGCATATCAAAATAAAAAAATCAGAAATATGTAAATTATTATGTCTTTACTCAATAATTGAAAACACTCATTTCCAGAACTGCAAAACATTAGTCTTTGGCTATTTTGGCATTCATTCTGTGTCCTGTTTCATTCAGAAGGAAATGCAGATGATTAAGGATCAGGCAGAAGCTGTAGTCATTGACTTCTGATGAAATATTTTGAATCTATTTGTCTTCAGAGTTCTTTTAATTAACTGCTTTTTCTACACGATGAAAGAGAGCTGGAGCCAAAACCCACTGAAAACAGGAGATCAGATAAAGCTTAAACTAAAAATACTGTATTCTGTAGTAGGAAATCCCATTTTGCTATTCACACATGTGCTGTAGCATAAAATCTGTGTTCCCCAAGCAGAGTTTTGACTCCATGAAAGATATTCTGGAGTTTTCCAGAAGTTTAATAAGGACTTTGCTGTTGTTAATGTTTCTAACACTTCTGAAAACTGTGTTCAGCTGTGGTAAGATAATGCAGATGAATTTTTCATGAGAGAAAGTTGTAGATTATTTTTCCAGATGCAAATCATGTGTTTGTATAGATCAAATATATTGCACCAAATTATGACCTCTGTCTGATGAAGATATGAATTCCATTCCACATTCTTGTGATTTGATTCCAGTTTGTGCACTACTAGTAAAGCCTCTCAAGTCTTGGCTGTCCAAAGATGTCTTTACATGTAGCCACTCTGAAATTGTCTGTTCATACAGTGTATGTGTAATAAACTAAGTAGATCAATGCCAAAAAGTCAAATCATCTCTTTCAATTTAAGGAAAATTGTTGACCTGGTTTTTAAAGCCCATACCTGAAATAAGTGATCTCTATATTTTTACATTTTGTTATAGTCACAGAATCCCAGAACGGCTTGAGTTGGAAGAGATCTTAAAGATATCTCTTTCCAACCCCCTGCCATGGGGAGGGAGAGTACTGCCTAGGTTGGTTTGCCCAGGGCTCCATCCAACCTTGTTTGGAATACTTGCAGGGATGGAAGTGTTCTTAACAAAGACAATAGACTGGGTGTTGCCTGAATTTTGACCCCTACTGACATTAGGGGGAAGGAGAAGGGAGTTGTTGAGCATCCAGAAAATCGGCTCCTCTGTCCTGGAGAGAGTTTTCTGATCCAATTCAGGAAAGCACATGCTCAACTTACATATTAGATATTAGTATTATGTCTATGAAACTGATCTGGTAAAAAGCCCTGATATGTTTTATTTATTTGGATAAGGAGCACAAAGAATATGAGTAGAAAGATAAAAGGAATGATTTTTGAGAGCTTCACAGGTGTCTGGAGAGATCCTCAGAAAAAATCCCCAGTATTTCCCTGCTACAGAATCCCTGCTTTGGCCTTGTTGATGCTGCACAGTGCCACATTAAATATCCCTATTATGTCTCCTGCTGTGAGCCAACAGTAGCAGATCTTCAAAAGCTCAGTGCTGTTCCCAGGCTTACACATTTCCTTTTCCAATTCTGGTCTTCAGTAAGGGAGGGAATAGGATAACTGCTGACATAGACAGACTTAGGAGAGACCTCTCAATCTGTGTAATATATGTGGATATTTCACAGGTAGCATTTAAATAGCCAAAATCCGTCCCAAAAGCCATGTGCAAGGAAACATTCAGCTGCCTGTTCCATTTTGATAAATGTGATTTTCCTTCCTAAATAAGCTTTACATTCATTATCATAGAAGCATATGTCGATGGTAACAGTGTTGAGGGTATGTGCCAAGCCTCCTCTGTTGCTCTTAATGAAATTCTGGAACTCTGGATATGTTCAGGTGTTTCCAGCTAAGACTGCAGATGTTGCTTTTGCTCTTCTCACCAGGCAATAAGCATGTCCAATTATACCTATCACTAGCTAGAATCTTTATGCTCCTCTAATTTATTTCTTAAAACAAGCCTACAGGCGGAAATTGAGATTAGAGAGTAATTTCTCAGATGTGAACATGTAATATCAATTATTACATTCCCATCTCTACCTACCCATCATTTGTCTTTTCTCCTCTCTGTTGATTCATAGTGTTGCACTATCACTTTGCAAGGGTCTATCTCTAGATGCATACCATTACCAAGAGAGGAACTTCACTTTATATTCCTTCAGGGAGAATTTAGAGATGCACATTTAGAAATTTAATCTTACCTTCAGAAGTGCTGTGATTCCCTATGGGCCTGTGTAACAGGAGAGTATCTTCAGACACGTGGTGTAACACCACAGGATACTTCACCAAGTTTTGCCTCTAACCCTAGCAGCTCCAGTGGTGGTGAAGTCACTGCAACACTTCAAAGAGCATCATCTGGTGTCATGGCAATCCCTGGAGAGTCACTTGTAGCTGACTCCAAGCAGCACCTTAGAAACCAAGTGTGTCTTAGTGAGAATTGTTGAACATGGAGCATGATCTCCAGCAGCAGGAGTTTCAGGATTTATGCCATGGCTCTGTCTGCACCAGCAGGCTCTATTCCTCACAGTTTAGCTCACAAGATACTTTAAATTCTTCTCATGTTGTTGGGTCAGGCTGTCATGAAATGAGCTGTGTGAGAAAGATCTGTGAGAGTCTCACCTGGGATCTTCACCCATGCAGCATCTGCTCTTGGATCAGGAGCTGCATTTAAGCTCAGGCTTAGTCCTAGCCTGGGTTATGGTTGTGCCTGACTGCTGATCCTGATCTTTGCTGATTTGCCCCATCTTAGCCAAGATCTTCCTCCTCCTATGAGGATGTAGACCTTTCTCATCCCATAGGACTTGTCTGGTGATCACTGGACTGATTGATGATGCTGATTATCATCAGAGCCGCTGCTCTTCCTTGGGTCTTGTGTATATTTTGTAATTTTAGGTAATCTAGGTCTTTTAGCCTTTCCCATGCAGAACTCTTCCTTGTTTTGCCTTGACCCTCTTAAATGACTTGGAGGTTTAGGTGGGCACTATAAAATTCGTAACTGATGAACACATCAGTGGTTTAGAAATTCCTTGTGCTCACACTAGCTCATTCCCCTGTCATCCCTTGTTGATAGAAGACAGCTCCACCTTGAAAACTCTGAAATTTACCACAATGGCATGAAAGAAACACCATGTAGCAGCTGTTGCCCAAAATTCCCCTTTTTAGTTCTTCTTTGGAAACTATAGTATTTTCATGTATTTAATTGTGTCAGAAGATGCTGATTCATCACAGTATGCTTGTGATTAACAATTTTGCTGATTCTCTTCACTACCAGCTTTTAAAAGAGAGTACTTGTTTCTAATTTCAAATAACATTATAAATGGAAAAAGAGCCAAAAAATACCACAGTATGACAGCAAGTAAAGCACAAACTTAAAAAATAGCAGTAGAAGAAGAAAAAATGAAAGACATTAAGGAAAATTAATTTAAAAAATGAAGGAAATTCTAATTGCAATTCTAATTGCTTGCTTGAGGCAACCTTAGTACTGCTACAAACCCATGACAGAGCCTTGTTAGCATAAAATAGCTTCATAGAAGTACTTTTCCTAACAACTGCACCCAGCTGAGATGCAGTAATCCCTATATAAGTGCTATATGTGAAAGTTCTATATTCTGCATCTTAAGGTTGAAATATTTAGATTCTTCAGAGTTTTTTTGCCAGTGTTAAAATATTTCTCCCAGATTAGTCTACTCCTTCCATCAGTGAGATGAAATTCTGTAAACAGAAAATAGGAGATTTTAAAAAAGAATATATTGATTCTATATGTGTAAAAAAAAACCAACTCAAATAAATAAAAACTGACTAAAAAATCTTCAAGAAAGACAAAAATCTAAGCTTATATAAGAAATTATTATCTCTTTACATTTTCCTTCAACTGGAATGAGAGAAATTGGTCTACCGTCTTATGGTTTTGATAACATGAAATGAAGTGAGAGAATATTAACTTTGTTTTGTCAAAGAGTTAGTATTATGCATCGTCCATACTTGTTTTTCTAAGATAAAGTAGGTCATAAATATATTTTCCCTCGTGTTAGTGCAACTCTCGAGTGTGAGGAGTGAGTGAAAGTTAGAGGGAGGTGTTTGGAGAGAAGGATTCCCCTTGAATTGTCTGTGCTTTACACTGTTATGAGCAGTGTCTGAGCAATACACTGCAACATTTGAGAACAGTGTGTAACTGCTGATTGCTGGAGTTATAAACTGGGTGTTCTGCAGATTTACAAGGGTTAGAAAACCCAAACCAGCAAAGAGAATCCTAATATATTTGTTATGAACACAAAGTGTCAAACATTGGTTATGTATCTTTCTCACTTTCCTCATTTTCTTATCCCATACTGATCTGTATTTCATTTGCTCCTCCTCTGCTTCAAATTTAGCCATTTTGCAGCCTTTATATTTAATTTTATAAATTTCTAATGTTGGTTTTAAATTGGATCATATGCTTTATCTGACCAAATTTTGAAACTAAATCCAGAGCAATGTTCATTTGATGTCCATATTCAGCTGCTCACTTTAGGCTTATATTTGGATATAATTGTGTGTTTTTAACCAGTGGCAATTTCTGCTGTATGTACACAAACTGCCTGTGTGAGCAGTGCATAAATAACTAATCAACTGTGCAGAAAGCTCAGAGTACACTGTAGGCACCTTCCCTGGGTCCAATCTGTGAAAGGAGTGAGAGGGATTTCCTTTCTTAAAAATAAATAGTATTTTCCCTCAAAATGCTATTACAGTAATTTGACGACTATAAAGCACACCAGATTGTAAGACCCACTTCCAGGTGTTGGCAAATTTCCGAACTTTGTTCGGCGCGCCGGTGTATAAAGTACACTTTTTTTTTGTGCAGCAAGGATCCGCACGCAACAAAGGAATGAATTAGTAACGGAATTGCGCGATCGCGGGGTTTACTGGCAGGTGCTCAATTTGCAAACATTTTTCACAGATCGGCGTAGCCTTTAAATGCAGCCCCAGGCTCCCTCCCTGTGCGCGGGCCCCGGCACTCCCACCTGCCCCTGGCACTGACTGGTGCAGCTCTCGCAGCTCGACTCCCACTGCTGCCACGCCTCACGGCTTGGCTCGGCTCGCGCTTCTGGGTTGGCAAATTTCCGAACTTTGTCCATATATAAGTGCACCAGATTATAAAGTGCACTTCTGGGTTTCGATCAAAATTTTAGTCAAAAGGGTGCACCTTATAGTTGTGAAATTACTGTAGATATCTTGTTATGTGTATGGCTAGAGTTAACCTTTAAGGGATAGAGATATTTTGAAGCTGGCTTTCAGGGCAGTGGTAAAAGACGTCTGGAGAACTTTGTGTCTTTCAGCTCAGCTGTCTGTGCTGCCAGACCTGCTGCAGGTTGTGTCCCTGTGAGGGCTGGAGCAGGAGGATGTCTGTGCCCCTGGGACCCTCTGGCATTGTGCATGGAGCCTTGATCAAGCTGGGAATGAACAAAGACTTTGGAGCACCGGGAGCAGCTGCAGCTCAGACTCTTTTTTTTTTCTTCTGACAACTCTGCAATTAGGGCAGTGTCCTCCAGGACAGCTTTGGAACAGTGCTTTCTTAAACAGTTGCAACAAGAGTCACTAGAGTTCATCTTGCATAGTATTAAATATTAATTATATACATATACACACAGAGATATTTGCACAGAGCTAATTCATCCCTTGGGTAATGCTGTGTGTTTAAAAGACCAAGAAGCAGTCTTGGTTTTCTGTTTCTGGTAAATCAACATCTTCATCCTTGGACTGATATTTTTTGTGTTTTAATAGAATCAAGCATTGTTTATTACAGCACTTTAAAAAAAAAAATTAATTTATATATCCATTTCCGTGAAAGGATTGAGATTTTGAAGTCATCCCAGTTACATGTATAATATATAAAATTACATATATAAAATATAAAATAAAATATACAAAGTAAAAATAATTATAATATACAACTATACATAATATCATATAATATATAATATATAATAGAATGCTATATATATTTTATATATTATATATAATATATTATATATTTATTGTATATAATATAATATAATATATATTATATATTATATTATATATATTATATATAATATAATGCAATACTGTATCTATTATCTATTATCTATTATCTATTATCTATTATCTATTATCTATTATCTATTATCTATTATCATATATTTTCTATTATATATTATGTACAAACATATTTATATTTATATATAAAACTTCTGTTAATAGTTCAGGCAGATAGCTCAAAGGAATGAGTCCACCCATGGCTAAATATTGTGCATAACAATAAGTGTTTCTCTGTGTCTGCCTGACATGTGTATGGGTGCTTCTAGTTGAAAAAAAATCTGAATTTTGATAATATAAGCAGCATCTAGATAGAATATTATTATGACTCACTGGTGCCATTATCTGTTTTATTCTTTCTTCAAAGCAATTTTTTTCAGAAAAATTGAGTTCATTTAATTATGTTAATAAAATATTTTCATGCTAGTATCCATACTGCACAATTTTAAAAGGAATAGTATGTCTTAAATGTCATGAAAAATAAGTAACTGCTTTATAAATAAGAGAAGAGAAAGATATTTTCTTCTTTTTCTGGTTCAATAAGAATTGTACCAAATAATTAAAAATATTATAGTAGCAGATTTGATATTTAATTACTGTCTTCTACATAGCGCAGGCATTACTGTAATGCTTTCTCACCACTTTTGTCTATTTGAAGAGCTGAGATAGAACAATTAATATATTTTATTTTTTTCAATATTTCATCATGAAATACACAACATCAAAACCACTTTTTGATTGAATACTTGCCTTTCATTAATGAATAGTTTAATTTTTTCCATTATTTTGTATTTTAATTTGAATATTTTTTATAGTTTTAAAAATTCTTTGAGTAAATGAGAGGCTGATAAAACTGATAAGACTACTAGTGGATCTTGACAGTCCTCTTGTGGTTCTGTTCCACCTTTCAAGTCCTCTGGCTCTGCCAGTCCTGGGTCTCCCTTTCTGATAATTTCTGATTGCTTGGACGGATCTCCTGCAACAAATCAATAAAGTAATCAGTAAAGTACTCATATGCATTTAGCTATTACAGTGCCAATTCTTGTTTCAGTTTTTAATACTGTGTTATGATGTGTCCACAAGTGAAGGCTTTATAGGATTTCTGAACTCTGAGACTCCCCTGTGCAGTGGTGTGGGGTAATAGTTAGTTGTTTTCCCTGAATAAGATTCCCTAGACAGCAGCTGGTCGGTGCATGAAAATTTTTTAACAGTAGTGTCACACAAAGAGGAACTTCCTTTTCCAGTATGTCCTTCTTGACATTCCCATTTAATCAACTCTTTATTCACCCTGAATAAGTAAAACTGTGAATGCCTCTTGTGGGTTTTCCTCACTTGGAATGGTTGAGTCTGTGTAGTGCTGTGTTTTGCTATGTGATTGTAACAATCAACATATCTCCAAATGCTTGATTCCATGACAGAGACATTCCCTTGGTAAATACCATTCTAGTGTCCAAAATTCCATTGGAAAACTGTGATTCCATAGTATTGGTCCACAAAAGGACAAGTTTGGAAGTGCACAATTAGAGATTTACCACTGAAACAGAATTAAATACAACAGGCAAATCAAAGAGTGAGTCTGAATGCAAAATCTATGTTGTTTGAGAAATAAGGATTGAAGAAGGAAGGTCAACAAAAGACAAATGATTGCAGTTTAAGCTAATCTCTCTAGAAGGATGTTCATGGTCCTCTGTCAGCCACAAGCCCAATAAAAGTATTGGGGTTTTGGCCTGGATAGTTGATTTTTTGGAAGTTCAAGGAATCAGTTACCATGGCTGCTAGTGCTTTTAAATGATTTTATTTTGTTTTGTTTTGTTTTGTTTTTTCTTTCAAAAAATTTATATTTTTCCAGAACAGTTCATTTAATGAACTGCTTGGTGTTCAAACATCAGATTGCAATAAACTTTGTTTTACTTGCAAGACTGATTTTCAGACTCTGATACCACTTTCCACTTCTTCATGATAAAAAGACATGGTCTGGACAGCGAAGGTAAAGGTTCTAAACTATGTAGTTACTCAAACAGAGCAAGTTCTTTTGAAAAATAATAATTATAGAATTTTTTCTTAGCCTGGCCCATCTCTCCTTTCTCTTCATTTCCCTTTAACAGAGCATGGAATAAATTAAATCATTGGTTACTTTTCAACCAAGAAATCGAAACTTATACTAGGTGTGAAGTGAAGGACTTATCAAGCCTACCTCATTGTTACTAAGGACAGGATAACATAACCTCAAATTAAAAGAATTTAAAACTAGTAACCCTGCTCCTAGTAATGCTCGGCATCTCTTGAACTTTTATTTTGTTTTATGTTTGGCTGTATACTCAACAAGGTTGCACTAGATAGTATAACACAAAGTGGGTACTCTTGGTGAAATTTCTCTGACAAATCTGATCATAATCCCACATCTTTCAAGTGGCAATTTGGCCCCAGAGTCTATGCAATACAAGGTGTTGCAGTTTCACCCCTCTAGCAGAAAGTGACAGTGTTCCTAAAATTGCAAAGGCTTAGCAGTTCACTGGTCTTATTATAGTTCTTGGTGGTGTGCCACCTTGGTGTATTTTTGTGTATGCATCCACTATGTGCTACCTAAAAAGAAACATTTGTCACCCAATAGCTGAATAATCAGGAAAAAAAAATATGAATAGTGAAGATTTTCTTAGGCTTTCATTGCAATAAGGGAAAGCAGACAGTGGGGTTGCAGCACTTTGACACTCTTCCCAAGAAGTAATTTTATCTAGTTCTTGTTTTTTACAAACTATTGTGATTGGATAAATTCCAGAGAGAAGGGTTTTTTTTTTTTTTCTCCTTCTTTTCCCCTCTTCACTAGACAGATACATCAACAAACAGTAGGAGGGCTGACTCATATCTCCTGATAATAACATGCAGGATAATTTTTTGCCATGTGACTCACTTTCTTCTTTGACTCTAAAAGACGTTTGGAAAAAGAGTGGCATTAATTTAAATAGATTTTCCATAAACAGGATTTACTAAAAAAATAAAATCCTTGCTTTTATCTCATCTTTAAAAAGTACAGGAAAGAAAAAGCCTACTATGATGCTCTAGCTCTTTATAATGTTACTGAAGAATGAAAATATTCTCTTAGTGAGTAAATGGAACATACTTGGGGAAATGCGTTTGCAGTGAAGAATTTTTACCTCTGTGCACATCACTGCTTTCTTAGTCTGTCATGGAAAAATAATGCTTTGTGTTACCTGCTACACTTTTCTAGCTAGACCCTCATCTAACCTTGACCAGGGTCATGGCCTGGGATGAATTGATAAGACATTCTTCATTTAGGATTAAATAATGGGACTGACAGAGCCTAGAGGGGCTTGCAATCCTAACTGAGATTTTGTCAGCACTCTTAGGGAAGAAAAACAATATAGCTTGGTTTAGTTTCTATGTAGTGGATTTTAAACTTGTGAAAGCTTGATTCTTGTCTTCTACCACTGGTTTTGAGCAGCACCAACATTCTGAGAACTTTTTGTGATCCAATTTTGTACCAATTGTTTCAATGTAATTTCACTGTTAGTTGTAAATAATAATTTCCCCCCCTCTTCCCTTTTTCACTGACTGTGACAGTACCTGAGTTTATTTTCCAAAACTTCTTTTGATTTCCATGTATGTTTTTGGTAACACAGAGATAATTGTGTGCTGCAGTTTAGTCTAAATTTTCAAATGTGGGTAAGAAAGAAAAGGGATCCATGTTGAAGGGTGCCTTCACTTCCAAATTCTAGACAACTATGTTTTAAAAATACGTGTTTTTTAATGAATTCTTCACTGCATGTCCTTGCTATAGCAAATGGCATTCCATGTTTCATTATGTGACAGAGGTGACTTGTGAGAGCATCCAGCCTAAACTTCTTGACTGAGAATTTTCTCAGATCTCAGGAGATAAAAAAGTCACTTGTTAGTTGGATAGCTAAAGCTGATCCTTTTCTTCACATAGAGAATTAATCATCTTTTGTCTTCTGAGATATAAAAGTTGAAGTGTTACGTGACTGTTTTTCCAAGACAGTTTTAATTGGCATTTATGGTAAGAATTTGAGGGTGTCAGTTATAGAAGCATACCAATACCAAGAACCAGGGGAATACACTACAATGGTATATATTAATTTTGATTTTTACGTGCTGCACACTAAATTAAGTTTTTAAGGGATATATTATAAAATGTGGCATTTATTTTAGAAGCATCATACCTGTTAATCAATTTCATAAAACTCAGTTCTCTTCTGTAAATGTCTATGAACAGTTTTCTTTTAACAAGCAGCCTTAAAACTAGTTGTGCCCTTATCAATTATTTAGATTGCAATTTCAATACATGCCAATGAAACTGTTCTCTAGCAATCTGTGAAACTAGGAGTGTGTTTTTCCTGGTGGACTTTTCAGTAGAGTGATGTAAATCCTGTTGAGCTCATTAGGAATACTTCTTTTATTCTTACTCAGGGAAGAACTGCAACATGAAAGTGTACTGTTAGAGAAGGAATTATCTGTATAACTTGTTTGTCATAAACTGTAAGATTAATTTCAATGATTCTCATGATAAAAAATTATAGCCTTGCCACAGATATCTTTTGAGACCTTAAACAAATCATTCCCACTGCCTACTTTATTTCTCTACCTGTAAAATGGAGAAAGTGTTTCCTTTGTCCCAGATTTATACCATCATGTTCATCAGTGTTTCACGTTCTTCATGATGAGTTTGTACAGGTCCTAGAGCAATGGAGGTTTTTTGGTAACTGTGGCTCTGACACACATTCATAATTGAAATATATAAGAGAAGCAGCATGCCTGCTCTGTAGCCTAGATGGCATTTCAGTAGAGTGACTCCTTTTCTTACATGCCTATGATATAACTGAAAATGATGAGCCTTTCCAAATAGTTACAGCTTTCAGTAGGCTAGCTCTGCTAAGGTCTTTGCAAGTCCTTCCACAGACAATAGATCTCCTTCATTTAATTTTCCAGACATGTATATTCTATGGTGATGATCTCATAACCAAGATTAAATGACTTGAGCTTGACTGAATAGAGTCACAGTTCTACCCTCTCTAGGAACTCCAGAGCTCCCAGGATTTCTGTATGCTCAGTTTTCATTAATTCTAATATAGCAGTTCCTGTTAATTTAATTTTGCTGACCACTTCCAAAAGAACTTGATCACTCACCTATTTCTTTATTTTCTGTCACAGTATTTTTCATGGAACTGTACTTGATAACATAAAGTAGATCTTTAGTGCCTTTTCCTGCTGACCTGCAGATGGATTAGGTGAGCATGTAGAATGTACGTATATCATGATTGATCTTTCCTCTCATAGATCTTGCAGTGTAATTTTTCCAATATAAACATGGAGGTGAATGTACGCTGGTGGGTAATTCTCTGTTAGGGTGAATTTAGCAATGTACTTTGTCTGTTCTCACAGCTCACTCCTTTGCTAGAGCCTGACAACTGCCCTCTCCTCTACTCAGGCCCAGGCTTCCCCCTCTTGCTTTGCACCGTTCCTGGTTTTGTCAGGTTCCTGGAGGAGCTGAGTCTGCTCACTAAAACCAACATATAGAAAGTTAAAAATAAAAATTTTTGGGTATCTGCTGACTGAGAAAGCAGGCAAATTATTGTATTGAAGAGTGGTGAGCTACTAGACCACCTCAATAATACAGTGAATATCTTTAGAAAATCCTGACCTAGAATTTCTTCATTATTTTTCAGGCAAGAATATGAGGGATATCCTGGCCCACAGTGTGGAGTTATGACTGCAAACTAAAAGTGTTGTCTTCAGTTTATTTGAAGTCTCACCCTAAAGTCTTACAACTGAAGGTATGAAATTCATTCTTTCAATTATAGTGATTGTCCCCTATCAAGCTGGAACATGTAAATATAAGTAAAATACATATTTTTCTACTTTCTCTTAGTATCTTGTGGGTGAAGAGATTTACATTTATCAATGTAACACTTTAACAGTTATTTTTGGATCAGATATGAGCTCAAATAAAAGGAAATTATTTCCTTCACTCTAGCAATATGTTTAGCAATGTGTTTAAAGTTTCTGTTGCATTTAAGAGTGTAGTGATATTTAGTCATTTGTCTGTGATGGTTTCCAAGAAAAAAAATACAACAGCTTGAATGCTTTTTAGAAATAGTGTCTATCCACCACAGTCAAATAAAAGTAATGCACTGACTGTTCATCTTCAAAAAATCTTTGCTAGACACTGAAATGGAGTTTTGGTCAGAGTTCAAAAATATTCACTGTTCTAATCTTGCTGTGTAAAACACCTTTGCAGTGACCTGCCAATTAGTAATGAAAGCTGAAGTTGGTTATGAGTCAGTGACAAGAAAAAAAGAAACGAGGTCAAGTTTTCTCTGATATTTTAAATCTTAAAAGGAGTACTAATTGTTAAAGCTAATTGTCTGATTATTTCAGTTTGCATTTTACTAAAAATCGCTTGACATTCTGCAATTTTGATCAGTGTTTCTGAGGCATGTTAGTGATTCATCTGAACAAACAAATGGGATGAATACTGATAGCTATACCACATCTTTTCTAATTCTTATGAAACAGAAATAAAGATAGGTGTATTATAAAACGAAAAGAGTAAAATTCTATCTTTGGAAAGGGTTCTCCCTGGTAGATGTGCTACTAACTGGTAGAACTCATATTGTGTTTAGTTTGTTTTATTGAGGAAGTCAAACCTAAATAAGAGGTTATTCTGTTGATTAAAATGTGTGTATAAAACTCCTAATTTTCTAAAGAATAACTTTATCTATTTTATTTATAACAAGGTACAAAAGGTTGCCAAATATATATTTTCTATCTTTATACTTAGGCAAACAAATGTTATGGAGGAATTGTAATGCTTCCTATTTCCATCAGAGGGTACTGTAAACATGCCTAAAACTTACTGTTTTTGTCTTCATCTCCAAAGAAGTGGATGTTTCTTTCTGTGCGGAATTTCCAGATGACATTCAGTGATTATAAATTCTGTGTACCATTACATAAATTTGCCTTACTGAAAACATAAGTGGATTTTGCAGTCTCATTAAAGACATTTGAAAACAAGTTTAGCTAATGTTCCATTTTTCTTGTAAACATTCACTGGATATTCCCTTTTAAAGAGGAGCCGTACTCTAAAACTTGTGTATATAAAATGTAAACGTGCAAGAAGGTAAAAAAACTTTTCTTATGTAACAAACATCTTACACATCTTGGCAGTCAAAATGCACTTTCTTTATTAGTGGGTAGAGAAAGAAATCCTGTCAGCAGAGACAGAGCTTGAGAACCCGGAGGGGTGTGCTCGATGTGTCCTGTGCACACAGGTTTTACAGCAGGGCAGCAGTGCCTGGCTGCTCACGAGGCTCACACTCTCTGGGACAGGAGCCCCTGGCTGCTGCCCCTGTGCCAGCACCACGCTCATCCATGAGGCAGAGGCTCTGGTGGCTGCCCAGGGTTTTGGGGGTCAATCATCTGGGCTGCTCATCTTTGTTTTATTTTCACATTGTTTTCCCAGTTCTTGTGACTCCTTGAGGCCAGGTGCCTCTCCACGTGGACAGTGACTGTACACCAGAGGCATTATTAGTGTGCTACAAGGACATCAAATATGTGCTATTTCTTTCTTCATTGAAAAACTCTGTTCTGTATACACTTTGTCAGTCAGGCACAAAGGAGCAGTGATAACAAATAGCCACAAGTAAGAAGCTGGGAAGTGGACAGTGAGCAGTCCATGGGGAGAAGGGTGTTGGCAGGGTGTGGGGGCAGCCAGCAGGAGGGCAAGGTGTGGGAGCAGCCCCAGGCACTGGGCATCTCCTCTGGACCAGGGCCAGCCCAGCCCCAGCTGGGACATCATCCTGCAGGTGGGCTGAGCTTGGCAGGGTCAGCTTCCAGGCAGGGCAGGGCTGTAGGGAGGTGGAGACCAGCGACAGGGACTGATTCCTGGGGGCTGGAATGGGCTGTGGGTCATGACAGGATGGGGGAGGCCCTTGAGGAAGAGCATTTGAGATGTTCAATGCAGTTACAAGTTCATCTTCAGCCTTCATGCTCTTCTCCATGGGCAGCACTGTCTGCTCTGGCTGGGTTCTGTTGGCAGCTTGCAGACAGGCAGGTGTTCAGTAGTAAATTAAATACAATTTTAAAGCCCAAGATGAGAACAAATAGCTACATGGATATTCACATGGTAAGTGTTCAGTTTGGTTTGTTAGAATTGTCAATAAGAAAATGTTTACTTTTCATCAGAAGAACCTGGGTGTAGTAGTCCGTCCATGTCTTTACAATTTTGTGACAAAACTCGTGCTATTTGTTGTTCCACAGATCTTATTTGCTGTTTCATGATGAACACAAAATGAGCATAAACTAGGGGTTTATGTGGCCTGGCAAGCTGGACAGAAACAGTCTTCTGATCATGTTTGACTGAAATAAAATCTTCACCCAGATGTGATTCTGCATCAAAAAACCCCCAGGATTAAAAAACATTGTCCGCATAACAAATCTTCATATTGCAACATAAATATTCTGATAACATTGTGCTTTCCTAGTAGAAGCATAGAATCAGAAGTTCATAAAATATACTGGCTTGGAAGGTACCCTTCAGAATCATTGAGTCCAACTCCTGGCCCTGTGCAGGACACCCCAAGAACCACAACATTGCAGTGGGACCATTTATAGGGTAAGATGTTACTTGGCTTATGGAAAGTGAAATTGGCACATAGAAATCCAACTGTATTTGCATGGGTCATGAAATACCAAAAACTTCTTAGATAGGTTATGGAAAGTATATTTTATCAGACAAGATACATAGCAGCAGAAAGTAGTGCTTGAGTCTTACTCTTGTTTAGAATCATACATTCAGTTCTTGATTGCATTAAGTTCATGTACACTACACGTAGTTCATATACAATTGTGCCAAAAAGGTTCTGATACCTGCTTTAAGCAAAGCTAAAGTATACATTATATTTCTACAGTGATAAAGGGAGTTTATTTCAGAACCCATTTTCCTGCACATACAGCCGCCATGAATTTGGGAGAGGGGCTCTCAAGTCCTTTACTCCTATATGCCTCCCTCCTGTATACCTGAGCACTGAAATAGAGCCTGCTTACACACCCCAATTTGCACCACTTTCTCAACAAAGTATCCCTCCCCCATTTTCTGGAATTCTACACACGTATTTCTTCTAAGCCAGCTGTCTTCTTGCATTATTTGTTATCACTCAGTTGGGGTTTTTTATCATTGTTATTTTTAATTTTCCTTAGCTACTCAAAATTTCATTTTGCCTGGGTTTTCTTGAAGTGGTGTGGTTCACTTGTTGACTATGGAATTTCTTTCTGACATACAGCTCAAACCTCTCCAAAATGTCCAGAGCTCATTTTATTTCTAGTCAGACTTTAGGATTATTAAGAGAAATAGTCACATCTGGACTGTATCTTTATTCACATAGTGAGTATTTGCTATCATCTTTGGATAGAATGGATTGCCTGTTTCCTTCTAGGAAGTGAACCTTCATGACCTTTGGCTTTCCCTTCGGTATCATAATACTCAGGTGGATGCATTCCATCCAAAAAGCAATGAAAGTGTTTGTTTCCATCCAGTGCTACAAATCACACCAGATTGATTTTGCAAAAACCATGACATTACAGAACAGGTGAGGTTGGCAGCATCCTTAGGAGTTTGTCTAGTTCAGTGCCTCAGCGCAAGGCAAGGTCAGTGAGAGCAGATTGGTCAGGACCTTGTCTGGATAGTTTTTAGGTTGAAGAACATCTCTGAGAATCTGGCTTCAGAACTCGATCACGCTCCAAATGAAAAAAAAAGCTTTTCTTGTGTTTAAATGTAGTTTCCTGCCTTTCATGAGATACACCTAGAGGTAGAAATCTTAAGGAGTAGCTGAACATATCTTGACTGATTTACTGACTGGAAAAATTGCACTACCTCTTTTTATGGAAGAAACATTAAAGCTAGTGTATTAATTGATGTGCAGTATCTACTTACATTAATACAAGAAATGAGTCATTCAGTGGTAGCTGGAATTGTATAGATTGCTTAATATGAAGATTTTTTAATTATCTATTTTTTTGTAATAGTTTATATGTTAATTCCTTAGATTAATTTTTTAAGACAATGCACATATAGGACTAAGAATGCTCTAAGTTCCAACTGATCTCTGTAGTACTTTAGCCCTTTTTAATGTTTTCTTTCTCTGGAATTGACCATAATAAATCAAACAATGTGGGAAAGAAATTGCTGCTGACTTATGGACTTCTTTCATACATTTTATTTAATTATGGAACTGTTTAAACATTCATTTAAATCTCAAAAGCTGACATCTTTCTATAGCAAAATATCCTAAAATAGTGCCTATGGTTGTATTACAGGTTAAAAACCCTAAAAGGCAATATTGTAAATGTAAATATATGCAATGTTATTAATTTTTTTAAAAGGTAGGTAGAATCATATGCTTTATTTAACCCATTTTGGTGAATTACTAAATGTAAGTAGAGTCAGAATCTGGTTCATTTGATAAAAAAAACCAACCAAAACACAACAAAATAAAACAAAGTCTGACTATATTTTCTTAGTTTACATTTTTAAACTGTAGAGAGACAGAGAAAAGTGTTATAAAATCTGCCAAAATCTCGATATGTGAACATTAGAGGTATTGACACTGAATGTCTTTTTAACCTTCATATCTGAGTGTACTGAACTTAGCAGTGTACAGAATTCTCTTTGCTGTACATTCTGTATATGTAAATAACAAAACTCTCATTGTACTCAGTGGTACAGGATTAGTCTCTTTTCATTTTTTTTATTTTACTAGGGCAGAGGCTTTTTCCTTACTATTATTGTATCATCATATAAATATAGCAGTGTTATTGAAAGCCTGAAGCTTCACGCCACTGCTTTGCTCATCTTCTTAAATTCAGTACCACATGGCAGATTTCTGTGGAGCCTTATCTCTCAAGCCAAAAAGAAAAGCATGATCACAATAGTCAGCTTGGCTTTTCTTCTCATCTCTGTATGCACTTCAGTGCAGGAGAAGTTCAGACACCACAGAGCTTCAAATGGTTTCTTTCAAAGGCATTAAGAAAGGGAAACAAATATTGAGCTCTTACAAAGACATTTTCAACCAGTGCATCTTTATTAGGCTTACTTTATTCTACCCAGCATATTCAAAGACATCTGATTAAACTGTCCCAAATAAAAAAGACAAAGCTTGCTTCAGTCTGTGCAGTACAGATAAATAATTTTGTGGGAGATTTCTATCATATCTCACACTCTGTATTGGAGACTTGGTGAGACATTTCAAACAGAGTTTGCACATCACCAAATACAGTCCTGCTCACAATATGATAAAATGTTATATCTGGCTAATTGGAGATAGAAAAGATTGTTTCTAATCACTGCATGACATTCTTTGCAATTCTCATAGATATGCAGACATATTCCCTGCTTCACATGTATTTCCAGTGAAAGTACTAAGAAAAGTAACACGAATAAGAGTGGGCCAATATAGCAGCAGAGATTGTGGTACAGCACAGCACACAGCGACCTTCCTGTGACCTTTGTTTGAATATTCCACTTTAATCTTCACATTCTCTAATATTTTAGTTGTGTAATAATTTACTTTTATTTGTGGTAGCCAATATTTTTGGAAGGGACTATTGAAAGGCAAAACGAAATCATGAATAGCATTGTATTCATTAAGGTGAAGACAGAAAGAGGACTCAGGTCTTTTAAACTGACTTATCTGTAAGTTTTCTTGAGAGCAACACAACACTGTATCTCCTTTAGCTTCATGGGGTTTTTTTGTTTTGGTTTGGTTTTTTTTCAATACAAGAAAAGTTGATTCTTATTGAGTTAGGGAATTTAACTGGTCTTTTTTTTCTCTTTGGGGCACTATGAAAACCACTGGGCCAAATCACTTTTTGTTTCTTCATCTGCTTCTTTTCATTTAAACTACTGACTCTTGAACTATGTGATATTCCAACTAACAGTGCTGTTACTGTCAATCTCTGACCTTCCTTTTCCCCTATTCATCAAGTTCATATTTTTTCAAGCTCATCTACAAGACAGATAATTTAGCTTTAGTTTTATGCCAGCCAGTATTGCCACCTTCATGCTCTTCTGCTTGGAGATCAAGACTTGGAGGAAGTTGCAAGAGGAGATTGCAACACTACATCTATGAGAACGAAAGAAAACTTACTGGAATCTCCTTTGAAATACAAAATTATTCTTTTGATAATATACTTCCCATATTGAAATGAAATATGTGATGGAACCTTTGCTACTGAGTTTGGGAAACATCCACTTACCTTAATGACAGGGACACTTTGTGTATACAAAAATATCAATCAGTACCCTACCTGAATTTGCAATTAAGAGCTTTGTTCAGCAAAACTCACTTACTAATAAGTATATTTTAAAAAGTCAATTATTTAATTTCTTCCCATGAGTCCTCTTTTATTTATCTTCCCATTCTAAACATTGTCTATTCTTCCTGCTGTTTACACCAATGATTACTGACAAAAGTAATGGCTACTTACCTGTTTCATGCTCATTAATCACATCATTTGGCCAGCTCTCTTTTGAGTATCTCTGCATGAATATAAATAACATCGTGCCTCTCACCAAGAACTTGTGACCAGCAGCACAGCCTGTGCAAAATTAACTCCCTCATTTATGATATTTCCATTTCATTCTTTTGTTAATAGACCAAAACACTTTCCAAAAATGCTACCACCCACTGCTGTCTGCTCTGGAGGAGAGGAAAAGTGAATCCCAGTGAAGGGAAGATTATTTTGAAGAGGATGTCTTCACTGAAAAATAATTGCTTTAAAATGTAGTGAGCAGATCCCAAATCCACAGCCTACTTCAGCTCTTTCCCAGTGAGAATTTGGTCTGGCTGCCACCAGCCAGTACCTCAGGAGCAAGCCCAGCACCATTTGTGGCTGGCTCCAGCTCACCCAGGCAGTTATTATCAGGCTGTTACTCCTTGTATACATGCAAATGCCTCTTTAGCTGGAGGTGCTCACATTTTTCCAACCCTTTCATTCTGTCTCTAGGAGACAGACAATAAAATTAATTAAAGTAGGTTTTATTGCACATTTGGGTAAGTGATGGGCCTTTGCAGCTCTGGATCAGCAGTCTCTGATTTCATATTTACATGAGGCTAATAAAGACAACAAGACAATTGATATAATACCCTCTGCAGACAACATTTCTGTAACTGATGGCACAACCTTCATGGCCACAGTGCTGCAATGCATTGACTTACCACTGCAAGGAGACTTGCCTCTTTTGTGGTGGTTTTGGGAGACTTAATGTGAAACTGCTTTGTACACATCGATATAAGTAATGGCCAATAAAAAAAGGGATTATTCCACTCGGAATTGTTTATTAATCAGAATTCTTCTCCGAACTTTTATTTGGGGAAAGGTACAATAATCTTCTTTCTGTTTTTCTGCATTCATTAATAATTGATTTCTATTTTCTTTTATTTTCAAAAGTGAACACCCTAGTTCCAGAGTGCAAAGTAAACATTCCTTGGGGTAGAAAGAAGTGTCACTGATCTTTTCTTATACAAACAATCTGGATAATTTTTTAAAGTCTGGTTTAGGTGCCTTAGAGCACCCTAAAATCATTCATTTTGGAGGAATATTATTCGAAAAATAAAATTATTAATTAGCATGCTTAGATAGTGTAACATTTGTCCAGCATTTGTGGATCTTAACCACATTCAGTAAAGTTCTTATCATTTGCAATAACTAGTGTTTTGCAAAAAGGATAAGGTATTTGTGGAGGGAAGGATTCTTTAAAAGAATAGTTAAAAATGTCTGGGAGGGAATTGTGCAATTTTAATTCTCTAAGAGAAATTAAAATTGTTTCATTGACAAGAGTGATAATCTCTGTAAAAAGTCTATTACTAAAGTTTTTTTCTGATTATTAAATTATGATACTATGTGTGGCTTTATGGGAAGCCAGAATACAATACAATACAATGTCCCAGCATTCAAGGTATGAAATTCAAAGCTGCTGAAAGCCATAAATTATTTAAATAATCTATAAAAATAGCCTGCTCATATTGGTAATATTTTTCAATATTGCTGCTTATTTTCATGCACAATTTTTAGTTTTTCATTACAAGAAGTCAAAGATGAAACTGATTTCCTTCTTCCTTTTGGTGAAATGACAATTGAAGAGCCTTTCCTCACACTGCAGCTTTATTGCAGGAGGCTCATGCAGAAGCAGTGGGGCTCTCAAGAATGAGGGTGCCTTCTCTCTGGCTCTACACTCCCTACCCACATCTCTGCCCCCAGATTCCATATGATAAAGGTGCAGGCTTGCAGGTGGGGGCACAAAAGGTCCATCCAAGGCACTCCTTTCCATTTGCCTCCCTCTCAGGCTTTCTACCTTCTCTAGCAGTCACATCGATACAGATATAAATGGATCCATGCAAGGAGGGAACTGCTTTTGTCTTTTAATGGGCCTATTTCCTGGTGGGATAAGTGAATTCCCAGGCAAGCTATTTAAATGTGAGAAATGTGCCTTGGACTGTCCCTAAATGTGGTCCTTTACCCTTACTATTCTTGTAGTTACATATGAGGTAAAATATAGATGGCATCACGAACAGCTTATCAGTGTCCTATGCCAAATAAAGCTCCAACTCATACAACACAATTTGTAATTCAGGTTGTAAAACTGTTCAGGTCTTTTTGCTGAATATTCAAGCAGCAGTTTGTGACAAGCTTCTACATGAACACCCAGAAAAATCCTTGTGTGAGATGCTCATTTACGCCCATGTGAGACAGTGTTGTCTCTCTCCAATCCAAGAGTCTTTTCCTGGCTGTGGTTTGAAACCTTTGCAGTGCTGCAGAGAGAGAAATTGAGTTTCAGAATCCCCTGGATGCAGTGGCCAGTGAGAGGGGTCCAGCTGAACAGGGGACAGCAGAGCATCAGAGTGCACGCTTGTGTAAAGATGGATTAGGCTGTATACTGCAAAATCTTCTTATTAAAGCAGTAGTCAAATCATTTTGGCATCTGGGATTCTTTTTTGCTCCCAGCAAAGTCAGTTGGAGCTCTGCCGCAGACTCCAATGAGAAGAGGATAAGGCATTAAATAACAGGCTGCACAGCTTTTGTGTGAGTTGAAAAGGATCCAGGCAGACCTTTGCCAGAGTGATTGTGGATGTGGTGCTTTTCCAGAAGAATTTGGAGGGGCTTAAGCTTGGCCAAAGGAGTACAAATCAGTTAAAACCTAAAATTGTGCTAAATTTTCCAAAGCCTAAATGACAGACAACAAAAAGGCATGAAAAACATTGAAGCTATAATCCAAGTTAACATCTGAGCAGAGTACAAAAGAAAGATGCAGCTGGTTAAATGAACTTTTTTTCTAAAGAAACTTCAGTTGTAATTTTTTTTTTCATATTGAATTTTAAAAATAGTCTCCACTTTACCCTCTAAGTGAACTGGAAAAGAACAAATGACAATAGCATAGCAATTTGGGGGCCAATTTTCCTTAAATACATGTTCTATTCGATATTGAACCCTTTTGATATTCAGAAGTTTCAGGACTCAGTTTTCTGAAAGAAGCTGCATAAATTGTGGAATTCTGACAATACCGTTTGGCCTAATAGCTACTTGATCATGATTCCTTGGTGGATCCCACTGTTCTGGCTGATTGGAAAGCTCTCATTGCATACAATAATGCTGAAATGCCAGTCAGACTGCCTTGCATAGGGTTTCATGTGCTTTGTCATTAAGCCCTATTGTCAGGGTCTTTGTCATCTGGCTGTAAAATCATTCTTAACTGAGGGAACATGCACAAACCTGGAAGCACATCCACTTGGCTATTTTTGCATATTTTTCAAAGTGCTAGTTCTTTTTTCCCGCTTTTTCTTTATTTTTCAGTCTTTTTCTTTTTAACAAGATGAAAAATGGAAACCATTCTCCCCAAAATCTAATACTTAAAGTTTGGATAAGTTGGGAATTTTCAGGGAAGTTAATTTTTTCTGACACTGCTTCTAGACTAATACTCACCAAAAGGTATTTTTATTATTTTCTCCCAAAGAAATGTCTTAAGAACACTTAGAGGCTTCTGTCATGTTCAGGACCATTGTCTGGCAGACCTTTCAGGATAAGTTTATAGTTGATATGCCTTTGGCATTTCTTTTGTGTTGGTGGCAAGCTACATAGACCCATTGGTTCTGCATTGACTCACTCTTCATAGTACCATATTGCAGCAGTTATTCCATTGAAATAATTTGTCATTGTTGGTATAGTAATCTAAGAGAAAGGTGACTGTAGCAGATTCTTCTAAAAATTATTGAAATTTAACAGAGACACTCAACTTGGTTTTCCTGTAGTTGTTCTCACATATTTAAAGTTTTTTTCTTTTCTTTTGTAAGTACTGAGGATTTTATAAACTGTTTATGTCTGGCACATTACCTAATTCCATTTAGTATTGGGCTTTTTCTTTGCAGAGCAGAGGACAACATTTCCTTATAAATTATTTTCTATGTATGAGCAAATACAGGCAGTGCTCAATAAATAACTCTAGAGGAACCACTCCACCTTTTCTCCCTTTATGTGTTTCATGTTACTTTTTCTCTCTTCCTTTCTTTATCTACCTGACCCATCTTTGTAGTTGTGCTCCATTAGCTAATTTCAGATTACTAAAACTCAGTGTTAAAGAACAGTTTCTGTCTTTTCACATTGATCTTGAATTATATATTAAGGTTCCATTTAGATGTAATACAAAGATATTTTAACAAAAATATTTGAACCTAAAAATTCAACTGTTTGATTAAAACAATATTTATTCTGACTGTAGAAATAGCCTTGTGATTTGTCATTATCTGTCATATAAAGATGAATTAGTTATTAACTCGTTACCTTAAAATGTACTAACCATGTTAGTTTTAAATATGCTGAAGTTCTGCTAAAATAATAAATAAAACTTGTTTTGTTTGCAAATGAAAGGGTTTTAAATTTATCTCAGCATTGCTATGTACAGTGTTACACAGCCAAGGGGTCAGAGAGCCTCTCCTGTTACAGTCAAGGTCTATTTGTGCTGACACTCCAGGACAGGTTATTTTTTCTAGAGACCAAGATACACCTCTGCTTTGGGCCAGTGTTCTGCTTCCAGCTGGGATAGAGTTAATCTTCTTTCCAGTGGATACCACAGTGCTGTGTTTTGGATTCAGCACAGGGATAATGTTGATAACAGTGATGGTTTAGTTGTTGCTAAGAAGGGCTTACTCTAAATCAAGAACTTTTCAGTTCTCCATGCTCTGCCAGTGAAGGGATGCACAAAAATCCTGGAGGAAGCACAGCCAGAACAGCTGACCTGAACTGGCCAAAGGAATATTCCATACCTCAAACCACCAAGCTCAGTATATGAACTGGGGAGTTGGCTGTGAGCCACCAAGCAGTGCTCAGGGCAGGCTGGGCATCAGTCAGCAGGTGGGGAGGAATTGTGTTGTGCAGTGCTTGTTTTTTAATTTTTTAAAACTACAATTATTATTATTAGTAGTAGTAGTATTAGTATTATTATTAGTACTATTGTCATCATCAGTATTAGTATTGTTATATCTTAGTATAATTAGTGTGATTATATTCTATTTGATTTCAATTGTTAAACTGCTCTTATCTCAACCCATGAAGGTTTTTTCCCTTGTCTGATTCTCCTCCCCACCCCACAGAGGAGCATGTGAAACAGCAGCTGTGTGCTCCTTAGCTACTAGCTGGAATTAGAATTAAACCAGGCAGGCACATGGAAGGACTTACAGTAATTTCACGATTACAAGCCGCACTGAGTATAAGCCGCACTTCCGGGGTGTCGGCAACGTTGAGGTCTTTGTCCATATATAAGACGCACCGGACTGTAAGCCGCGCTTTCATTCGCAGTGAGGATCTGTGTACAACTTTCACAAAGTTGCCAAATAGTAACAGAATCACGGGATCATGGGGTTTACTGGCTTGGCCCTGCTCGGGGCAGCCGCCAGGGAGCAGCCCCAGTCCCGCTCGGGAGGCAGGGGAGAGGCGTGCCCGGCTGCTGCTGCTGGGAAGAGGGAGGGGCGTGTCCAACCGGTGCCACCACCGCACCCCCTGGGGCCAGGCAGCGCTGCCGCTGTGCTGCCACTGTCCCACTGCCTGGGGCTACTGCTGGCTCGGACTTCCAGGTTGGAAAATTTCCAAAATTTGTTCATATATAAGCCACTCCTGAATGTAAGCCGTGCTTCCGGTTTGGAAGCAAAATTTTAGTCAAAATGGTGTGGCTTATAAACGTGACATTACTTTAAGTGTCAGGTACTTTTGGATGCCAGGATTCAGGATCCAGGACTCAGAATGGGTGGTACTCCCTGCTCCCTGGCACAACCTCTCTTCCAAAGGCAGTGGCGTGCCTTGTCTGTGTTGTGGTGTGAGTGCAACAGCACAGCAAAAGTAAATGTAGGACCCTTCAGTGTCACCTGCAGTCACTTCACCTTCACTGTCATTTCTCACCTGGCACTCAGCTCTTCCTTCCCTTGTTTTGGTGCAGCTCTACACAGCACCAGCAAACTCCTCTGGGCTGCCTTTGCAGCCACTCGAGTGAAGCCACAGGAGCTGCTCCTGCAGCCAGCCTGAGAAGTCTGCACGGCCAGGTCAGCAGCCTGCAGAGGTCACCACCTGGGAACCTGGCATGTCCCAGACTGCAGACATTCTGGGGAGAGGGCAGAGCAATGTGTGCAGTGCCTGCTGGCAATCTGCTTGGCTTCAGCCGAAGGTATTGATTGTCAGATGCATTAATATTAGGAAGCAGGCTGTCTCCATTCTTTTTCAAAGGGCCCATACTCAGCTGTGAAATCATTTAGCTGACTTAACTAAGATTATTTGACAAGGAGGACAGTTGTATTAATATAAACAAGCATGTCTGTTCAGTTGCCTTCCTCTTTCAAGCAACCCTGTTTGTTATGATCAAATAGAATGATCCTAAAATTTTTTATTGCTAGCCTTTTCTCCTACAGAGGAAAGAGGTCAGATGAAGTAGTAAAAAAATCTTAAATTAGATCAATATTAGCAAGGCAGGAGCTTTTTGAGATTGTTTCAATTAGTGGTTTCTTTTTCCTTCCAGGTAATCTCTATAGTCTTTTTGTTTTTCATAAAGCTGTCTCTCCTCCTTCACACTTTCTCAATTAGACACTTGTCTTTTCAAACTAGCACCTCTTTTCAGGATTTGCTTTACAAGAAATTTCTTTCTTATTGTTCTCCTTGCCCTTTTCCAATTGTTTCTCAGCTTATTTTTTAAAATAAATAAATCTAAATAAAAAATAAAAAGTAAAATAATCTTCTCCTGTCACAGAAATACAAAATAGAAGGGAGTCAAAGATAGGTGTTATGTTATCAGACTCATAAAATGGCACTTGATAAAGTGTCACATAAAAGACTTACCAGGAAGTAAGGATTCATGAATTACCTGGAAAAATAAGTGATATAAAAATGCAGTAGAGAACAGAGACTGGGGAGATATGATTTGTCATTGTGACTGACAGTCCAAAAATAGTGTTCCTGATGCTGGCAGTGAGTAGTGATATCCTCTGAGGCTCTCTTTTAAGCCTGGTTGTCTGCTGTGTTCAGTGCAGTTTATTGATAGAAACGTGAGGTGGAGCAGCCTTATAATAGAGCTTGGGAATATTCCAGAGTGAGAGAGGAGCTGCTGAATGATAAAATCTTGTTCCATGTGACACTTGAAACAACCAACCCACCAAGCTGTTGACTTCAAGTTCATCCTCTTCAGTAGCTCAGTCATGGGTTCTTACACCAGTACTTTGTGACTACAATATCTAGAGTTTAAAGCAGTTAATTACTGAAGTGCAGCTAATGAATTCATTAGCTAGGATTCCCAGGGGCCAATTGTAAATCAAGGTAAAAGCAATGACCAACAATGAGAACCAAAACCCACCACAGATGAGAAAGGGAATTGAAAGTACATAAAACTTCTAGTGTTTGGGGAAAAAACCCAACTTTTTATTTTTATTTACTTTTGTAAAGTATTTCTCCTTAGGTCTTTATTTCTACAAAAATTAAATTGTTATCTTGTTGGGAAATAAATGGACAATATTCTGCCTTTTGCTCTACTTCAGGCAATTCTGGATTCTGTATGACAATATGTCTTTACTATATACTAACTAATTAATTACATTTGAACTGGAACCTTGTTTTCAATATTGTCACATATCACAATATTAAAATCCCCAAAACTGTGACCCCAAAGATTTGAAGAAATAATGGCATTAAATCAGGAAAGGAAAATTTGCTTTCTGCAAGGTCATTGAAGGCCTTCAGTCTATTCCAGACTAAAGGTGTAAAAACTTGTGATGAAACCAAAATTACAGTAATTTCACGAATACAAGCCGCAGCAATTTGACAAAAATTTTGGTGGAAACCCGGAAGTGCGGCTAATACTCGGGGGCGGCTAATATGTGAATAATTTTCTGACGTTTACAACCCGAGCCAAGCACCTGACAGTAAAAGCCGGCATTTCACGATTGTTACAAATTGTTACTCTGTTGCCCTGGCTCCCTGCAGGCAGCACGGGGGGCAGGGAGAGAGGCAGGAGAGCTCTCTTCTTCCCTCCTCTGCCGCAGCCCGGGGAGAGACGGGGGGAGCCCATGCTGCCATTGCCGCGGCTGAGGGAGGAGGGGGGGGGCTCTGCCCCCGCCCTCCACCGCCGTGGCGGGAGCAGGGGGTGCTCCGTGCCCGGCCGGCGCCGCAGCGGGAGCGGGGCCAGGGCGAGTGAACCCAGAGGTGGCGGCCAGCCCCGAGTGGCACCACCGAGCTGGGCCACCTGGCCCCGTCAGCGGCCCCTAGCAGGCCAAGCCTGCACAGCCTTAGTTGAGCCAGTAAACCCCGCCACGCCACGGTTCTGTTACTAATTGCACGCGGGTCCTCGCTGCGAACGACAGAGCGGCTTATATTCAGGTGCGGCTTATTTATGGACAAAGAACGAAATGTTTGCCAACACCCAGAGGTGCGGCTTATACTCAGTGTGGCTTGTATTCGTGAATTTACTGTATGTTTTACAGTGGCAAAGGAAGAGGCCTTTGATGTATCTGTAATACACAGAAATTATGTTTTTATTAAAAAATCTTTGTACTTTCCAGTAAAATTAATGTACAATCTCATAGAAAAATCCCAAGAGAGTAAAAAGTGCTTTTTCTAAACATGGGTGATGCATGTGTTAAAGTCAGTCTCAATCTGATGTCCATGGTCTTGGATATTAACATGGTTGACAAGACAAGCTCCCTGCAGTTTAGTTAGTACCTCTCAACAAGTGCCTAGGTAGTTTAAATTCCAACTCATGATCATTGGAGAATTAAACTCTTCTGCAAAGTTCCCAAATTCTCATGTAGTCTATAATTATTTAAAATCTCTTCTTCATGAAACATGTCCCAAATTCTCATGTAGTCTATAATTATTTAAAATCTCTTCATGAAACATGTGCCATGGTTTAGGAATGGTATTCCCCAAATTGGTGTTCCCACTGAAACATTCCAAACCAGGCTCTCTCTCCCCTCTTCCCCTGTGGCAGGCTGGACAGGAGAACTGGGGAAAGGTACAGGTTGAGATAAAAGCAACTTTCTGGGAACAGCACTGAGATAAGAAAGGAACAGTAACAGCAGCAATATTGATAGCAGAGTGTACAAGAGAGGCAAATGATTCACACCCACCACACAAGGTCACCCCTGAGTGCTCCCTTCCCACTGCCTGCCAGGAAGGAGCCCCTCACCCCATCCCTGCTTATGGTATGAGGTGCTGTGGAATAACCTCTGGGTCCTGAATACTGCAAAAATAGACCCTGTCCCAGCCAGAACCAGGAGACCTTGAAAAAGAACCCAAAGAATGTGAGGAAAATAAATAATAACCCACTTCTTGTCCAGATTTGTCTATTTAATTATATCTCACTTTTTAAAAAAAGAATGTTCTGTAATATGTCCTTTCTAATCTGAGGTAAAAGCAGCAACAGTTTCACAGGAACAGTGACACTGTACAATTTTGATATCTGTCTTTGAAGTAGTTGTCAAACATTCCCAGGAGGACAAATGCTTTACTAAGCTTTGGGGCTAAGTGTTTCATGGGTCCACAAGTCCCCGTTCAGCTCTGTTCTTGTCCTCTACATCTATTTGCAGGGAAAAATCCCTTACATGAATACAAGGGGTTGTTGAATAATGTGCATGTCTTAGAAATTTAAATTGTCTGCACACTGTTCTTTGATATTCTCCTCAAGTTTCCAGGGAAAATATTCCCTACAGAGAAGTCCAGAGTCATCCAGGCTTACAAGGATCTCCTAAGAGTCACTAGATAAAATGCAGGAAGACTACACTTGCATGAAAAGTGAGAGTACCCACTTTTTGCTTCTCATTAATAAAGGAAGGAGATTGATTTTTTTTTTTGTTTATTTTTTTTTCATTACTCTCTTTTTATTTTTTACTGTCATTTTTCCAACAGTAAATTTTCTGAGTTTTAAGAGTAACCCAAAGTTAACTGTATTGAAATCTCGCTATTGCTTTTTAAAGGACCTATTATTCAACTAGAAAGAAGAGATTAAACAAACAAAAAAAATTGATAGATTTTTATTTTTGCCCCTACATAATATATACACATGAATGTGTTGACTGCTGCTTTTGCTGCAATACAAAAAATTTCAACCCTCCAGAACTTCCCCTGTACCATAGAATAGTTATACTCAAAAAATCCAGACTGGCCATTTTAAATATATGAGAAAATTTGGAAGTTCCTCAATTCAGTAAAATCATCAGGCAGAAAAAAAGTCACAGGCAAAAAAAAGAGCTGTGATGTTGACAAAGGAATATTGTGAACGTTTAATGGCAGTTCCAGTAGCTGCACAGTGTATCATAGTTAAATAGATTTGTCAGCTGCTTTTCTTGTAACCACTGGCCATGCCACAGTTCTGTATAAACCTCTGCAGGAGACAGAACCAGCTTTAATGAAATTTGAGTAGCTGACATATTAGGAAATGCATTATACTGGAAGAAATGCTCCTTGATATTTTTCCAAAGGACTCTCTCTCAACTGTAATCACTTTCTCCGTACATGAATGATGTCACTAAAGACTTTTAAGAAAATAATTATTTTGACATTGACTGTAAAACAAATATTTGAAGAACATCTGAGGCTCTGTAGAAATTATTTCCTTTCTCCTGTATTGATAAAGGAGCAGCATGTGGCAGAAGTTGATTCCATCAGGCCTGCTGGTTGCAGGGCCAGTGAGCCAGATCTCATGCAATGGGAGAATATTGCTCATTTTGCTTCTCTAACAACTCTGAACTTTACCGTGGAAAAAGTACTTCAGAAGACAACAAGTTACAAGGCAAATTTATTCATAGATTTTTTTTAAGGAATCCCTTTAAAACCAGACATTTTAGTTCATAAATATGAGTTCAATAGTTTAAACACTTAAATGTCAGACGCAGAAATTATTTCGGCGAAAGAAAAATCATCACAATCTTTGCTTTAGTACCCTAAAATTTAGTAATCTCAACACCCGAAAACTCAGCCCTGGCAAGTTGATTCAGAACATCTGAGATACTCACCCATCCCTTCAGAGGCTGAGGGAAAGGATAAATATAACCAAAAACTGGGAAACCTGGATGGTGAGCCAAGTTTTCTTAAAGTTATCCATGGGAAATCTGCATCAGGCTTCAGCCTGCCTTTAAAGCAGAGATATTGGGTTCAAGACTGCATATTTGGTACTTCTTTTCATTCCTATCACTCCTAATCCATGCTAGGAAGCTTGCCAAGTTTGGACTCATCCTATTTCACAAAAAGAAGGAAAAAGTTTGCTGAAGTTTTTGCTGCCTGTCTTTGGCTTAATAGCTTTTGTACTTGCCTGGGCTATTTTAGACCTCAGCTCAATTTCCTTTTCATACTGAGATGGATCAGACTTCTGTTTACCACTTTGTTAAAGAATACCCTCACTACCAGGTCATAAAGTAGGTGGGGAGAGGGAAGGAAAAGGTGCAAAGGGAGCAATACACTCAAACTCTTATTAAGATCGATCACCAAGGGTCAAAGGCAAACAAAAAAGCAAGAAGGACAGGTCTCTGCAGTTCAGTGTTCATGCTGAGGATCAGGAGCTCTTGTTACAGCAAGGAAAAGGGAAGTTTTAATTATTTGAAAAACATATTATTTTATTTGGAATTTATTATTGCTCTCCTTTAATAAACCTTTTTTAAAAAAAACTTGACTGTCTCTTTACCTTCATCTAACCTCTTTTTTAAAACCTGTTTTCCTTCCAAAGTACTAAAGAACTATTCTACTTTATCTGAAACAAGAATTCATCATAATTTTTCTTTATCCTGTATTCCTCTGTATCCTTGACTACAGAACATGAGGACATTATTTACTTTTCTGCATGAGGAAGGTTGCTGTTCTTTTCCAACTCCATATTCTCAGATCTGTTTATGACCATCATAAAGTCTGCATTACAACCAGAAGTTCCTTATTGTGTTTGAGTTAGCACTTTTGTCTTAAATTGGATGGCTTTAGTGGAGTTTCAGCATCTGAAAATCATTCAGATTCAGCATTTCAGTTTGGATTTGGGAATATGGAGTTAGAGCAGTTTTGCTGAGAGCTTGTCTCACCTTGTCAGACCTTGCACTGAAGGTGCAAGTGTTTCAGATACATAGTTTACATTAAAACCACTAAATTTTGGCTGTATTTATATCTTATTCACTGTCACTTTCCAGCTTTACACTGTCTATTGGTATGAAAAAAGTAAATTTCACAGTTTAACATAAGGTCAAGAATAGAAACCTCATTTTCACATTTACAGAATTAGATTTTGATAGTGGCTGTATGTATCAACAGTGAAATACCACCACCACAACCATCAACCAGCAATCTTGAATAGAGAATCTTCTAATATGCTTTACAGTCATCTCTGCAGTACTTCAGTGCAACTGGAGCCATTTGACATCTGTCTATGGAAAGCAGATCTCAGTAAAAATCAGCTTTTGGAAAGATCCAAGCTTGGTTTATAGGACACAGCCAGGCTTCCACATGGCTTTGGATGCTGTGCTGTGCAAAGAAACATGGACAGTACTAAATCAACACAGGCTATTTGTAAATTACATGCATTAATCAGCCATACAATAGAGAGTTATCATTAGAGAGTTATCATAATGGTGTGTTTTTGCAATTTGTAGTTTAATTGGTTTTTGACCTACTTATTTTTGCCATTAAGCATATATTTTTAATTTTTTAAAAATTTCTTTTCAAATTCTAATGTGTAACAAACCATAAAGTTCTCATCAGAAGCAATTGTAAATATAATGTTTTATTAAAGGAGTAAATGGAGTTTATAATATCTGAATGGATTACTCCTTCCTAAAAATCTTTGACTCTAAAAAAGGACTTAGGGGCTGTGGGATTCAGTCAATCTAATGCAATTTCCTGGTCTGAAACAGTGGTAGAGGTGTGGTCCTTAGAAAAGGAACCCAGAGCAGGAGTAGAGAACTGCCTTTGTGTTCTTCTGATGATGCACAGAAGAGCCTTGAGAATGGCCAGAGGAACAGAAACACCACACCACTTATGGCAAGTTCCTGAAGCTGTCCTCTTTGTTCAGTAAATGACAGAGAATTTCAAAGGTAACAAAAGCCCAGTTTGTAAGTACTTTGAATTAATGTAAGAAAGAAACTACAAACTGTGCAGCAGATTAATTAGCTATTGGTGGTAGCAATTCATTGTGGATGGTGGGACAGCTTCACTGAGGACTTTGAAATAAAATCTGAATATTTGTCTAAAGTGTTTCCTCTGATTCAAACAGAATGACAGAACTGAATGGAGGAATTAAATAATAAAAGTCCAATGACCTCTGTCAAACTCAGACTGTAATCACTGCAGTTAATTTTGGCTATAAAATTTATGTGATGCTGGTTTGCACAGTAATATCACAATTAATATTCATTTATCCACAAAATGTGCTAGGCAGATTTATATTTTACTTTACCTCTCTTTTACAGATGATCAACAGAGAAAAACATAATTGTCAGGGACATACAATCCAGTTTAGACTGGTCTAATGCCATAAGTATTCCAGCACCATATTTTTTTGTGTAAAGGAGAGATGCTTGTAGAAGTGTGTTCCTACTGCCAATGCATAACAGAGCCTGTAGCTGTGAGAGTGTTACTATATTACATGACTGCCTACCTCCTACGTGAACACCAAGATTTCTAAGCAATTTTCAGTTAAATGGGTGATTGAGAATAAAAGGATTGAGAGGTAGCAGCAAATGTCTAGATCCTCTTTGCAAACGTGCATGTGCAGATGAGTTTTGTCATTTCTAGACAAACAAGTATACATTAAAAATCCAAAAGCATCTAATTTTCATAGTTAAAAATACACAATTTCAGCCTAAGTAAGCCAGTGCAAAAGGCATAGCCTGTATTTGTTATATAGTTCCTATGGAAATTCACTGTTTTTCTGATAAGGCCACCTATAGGAAATGAATCAGTTCACTGATACTCATCTTCATGAACATTTTCTACCTTTTCTTTCCTAAATGAAGAAAGAATAATATAAAGCAGTTAGCACATGCCAATAGATATTTTCCACAGGTTTCTCTCTGACTAGGATAGCATAAGCTTTTGTTTTAGCATTCCCTCTAGGTTTATAAGATACATCAAAAAAGACCAAGATTCTTTCTGTGGTTAAACATTTCTTTCTTCAAGGGACGAGTCAAGGAGGCCAAAGGTGATGATTCAACAGCCTTTTACACACATATTCCAGTTTTGGGGCAGCCTGAGGCTGTTTCAGCTTCTTTCAGAACTCAGAACTTGATATCTGACAAGAGGACCTTCAAACTGCAGTCAGATGCACCCAGAGACCTTTAAAGGTTTTTCCTCATTCAACTAAACTATTGAAATCTAGGACTGGATCAAAGAACATGTAGTCTGCAAAAAGGCAGAAAATTCTGCACAGGGAACAAGGATATTATGGAACTCAGCTTATGCAAGTGTTTTACTTAACAAAGATACACTGCTTTGAACTGCTGTGGTCAATGCCTTTAGCTGAAAGTCATCTGCTCCTAATTTAACTTTTTTTCTCCTTCTGGAGTCCAGTTCTTCCACAGCTGCTGGAAGTTGTTGTACTTGAGCTGGAAAGCCCAAAAAGTACTTCCACAACTTTAGTCTCAAAACTTTATCAGGTTACAGTCATGATTCCACTGCCTAGTGCCCATTTCAGCCTTGCAGCCATTAGAGGGCAGACCATAACAAATTGTTGAAGAATGTATTTAGTCTCACCAGTGTTATTTTTCCAATTAGAAATCTTAAGAGACTCATTTTCAACTCTGTTCTGAAGTGAATAAGTCACGGCAGCAACGCAAAGACTGGTGAGGCAATTATTTTAGCATTTTTTTGCTAGTCTTATTTAATTCTGATGGTAAAGATTACATCTCCAGGATTTTTTTTTTTTTTTTTTTTTGAGTTCTGTCAGTCTTGATGGAGCCCCATTTGTTAAAAAGTACAAAATTTTCACTTGCCCTGTGCTACTGTTATAACAACTGAACCCTGTTGCATCAGGGATCTCTTTGGTAGGATGTACATCTTTGTTCAGGATATAATTGATTTTTTTCACTGTACTGGCTTGGGTCTGTGTTCTGGATTTGTGGGGAAACAGTGCTGACAACACAGGAGTGTTTAACAGAGTCGAGTCCTTCTCTGCTTCCCACTGGGGGTGCACAAGGATTTGAGAGGGGACACAGCCAGGACAGCTGACCCCACCTGACCAAATCATGTCCCACCCCATTTTGCATCCTGCTCAGCAGTAACAGCTGCAGGGAGAAGGGGAAGAGCAGGACCTTTGGAATGATGGCACTTGTCACCACTACGTGTGATGGAGCTCTGGCTGGACACCTGCCTGCCCACGAGAAGTGGGGAACGAATTCCTTGGTTTGCTTTGCTTGTGTGCACAGCTTTTTCTTCACCTGTTTAACCACCATTACCCACAAGTTTTCTCACTTTTATCCTTCTCGTTCTCTGCCCCATCCCATACTCCAAAGCAAATGTTTGGGCAGTGCTGGTCAGAGTTAAACTATGAGAAAGGGTTAATGTGCATTCAGATAATCTGTCATTTCTCTCTTTTCATTAGGGAAAATGGCTGGGTGAGACACTGAAGGAGTTATGAACGTGATTCATTAGTGACTCTAAGGAACAGAAATTAAAGAGGCAGGATGAAGATAGATAATAATGAATTGCAAGTGAACAGCAGCACAATTTTCTTGCATAGTGGTGTAAATAACACACAGCACCATGGCCCCCTTATATACACATTTACTCCACTGAAATCCAACAGCCTTCTCTCCCACCTCCAAATTCCTTGGTCTAAAAGCCCTGAAATTATGCTAGAACATTTTAAAGAATAACATGAAACTTAATAATAAATACAGATGTGGTTTGTGACTACACATTTTCAATAACTGAATGATTCTAAATCTTAATCTTTACCCAAATACAAATAAAACAAAACTAGTGATAGTTACTCCTATTTAGGACAGAATAGGGACATTGTCCTTATTCTCAAGGACAATGTTGGGATTATGTAAGGCAAGAAGTACAAAAGAAGCAATTTGATATTTGAAAATATATTAATCTCTGAAAACTTGAGATCTTTGGAGTTAAGGCCTCTCTGCTGAGGTAGTCCTGCAATAATTGTCCATAAGTCTGGTTTGAAGGTTGATATCAATAAACTTTTGAAAAAGCTAGACAGTAGGGGATGAGTGCAGTAGAGAAATTACAGTACATAGAACCACCCAGAGTCTCAAGTAGACTAACCTAATGAAAATATTTGTGAATTATATTTGTAGTTGACTCTGGTCTGCCAAAGGTCAGCAGAAATATTGTGGCTGAAGAAGGGACTTAAAAATATTAGCCTGTCACCCTTTCCCTGCCCACTGGAAACAGTACTGCTGACAAGAGTAACTAATCTTCAACTGGACTTCTGTAAGTCACTGTGAAGACAACTATGTCTCCACCACTGCAGAAAGGCAAATCTGTCTCTACCAGATGCCCTCACTGCAGTTTTTGGGACTAGTGAAGTTAAGGTAATGTATAAGAGCTGAGACAGCAGATCTTGGCTTGCTAAGTGAACACCTGGGCACCACCAGTACTACTGGCACCTTTTAGTTAGCTTGAAGCTAGGAATCATGTTAGCTGGGCTGAAATGACCTAAAGGAAGCTTGTACCACTATCAGTTTACTCTTTCCATTAAACACTGAAGTTAGAAAACTTTCTTCTGTCTGAAATCTCTGGCCCTCTAAAACATGCTGGTAACAAAATTATTTCTATTTATTTTCACACTATAGAAATGGATGTTCTACCACCTAACAATCCTTTCATTGTTGTTGGTGCATTTTATTAGCAAATTCTCCATTGACAAGAAATCTTGCAATATTTAGCCTCCTCTATTTCCACAAAGGTTTCCTTCTCCCCATACATGAACTTAAATCATCTTCCTGAAGAACACAGAAGAATTAGACAGGTGATAACAAGAGTCCCAGAGTCTGGGGTTAATTTCTGCCCCTCTTTGCTCTGTAGATCCTGCTTGAGTTAGCCAGACTAAATCCAAAGCCCAAAGTCTTAGTCATACATAGAAGTTTGTAAATTGTGTGACTCTTCTCACCTCCTGTCTGGAAAGCCTAAAGTACGCACCATTAGAGCAGTATTTTTTTTTCTAAATTTCCTGAAGGATTGCAATTCCCCCTTCCCTTCCCTTCCCTTCCCTTCCCTTCCCTTCCCTTCCCTTCCCTTCCCTTCCCTTCCCTTCCCTTCCCTTCCCTTCCCTTCCCTTCCCTTCCCTTCCCTTCCCTTCCCTTCCCTTCCCTTCCCTTCCCTTCCCTTCCCTTCCCTTCCCTTCCCTTCCCTTCCCTTCCCTTCCCTTCCCTTCCCTTCCCTTCCCTTCCCTTCCCTTCCCTTCCCTTCCCTTCCCTTCCCTTCCCTTCCCTTCCCTTCCCTTCCCTTCCCTTCCCTTCCCTTCCCTTCCCTTCCCTTCCCTTCCCTTCCCTTCCCTTCCCTGTAGCTCATTTAGGGGATTATCCTACTTTCATTTTACCCTTCAGCATCTTTTAGAAACTTCCTTTCTTGTTAGTAAGCAAAGTGCTACGAGAGACCACAGAGGCTTCCCTCACTCATGCTGAATCTTATTTATTCCCTTTGAAATCCATTTCTTAATTCTCTTCTGCTGTAGGCAAGTCCTTTATTTCCAGCATAATTCTTTGCATGAGAACAGATCAGCTGTTTTCTCTAAAGAGAAAAACTTTGTTCAGCAATGGGTGAAAGATGCTCCTCCTTTGCCAAGCACCATCGCTATTGTAACCACTTTGCGTTTCCAGTTAACCCCACAGAGGACACCAGCTGACAGTGGTTTTGCTGGGGGATGGAGAAATAGATTTGTTGTTCAAAGATGTTCATGTTTACCTTTAAAACATGCACTTTTATTCTGCATATTTAATCTTCTGGTGAGACATTTAAAAAAAATATTATTAACTTGTTTTTCAGTAGTTCTAAGACTTTATTCCATCCTGAAATCTAAGAATAGGGTTAATTGTCCTTCAGAAAACACTGTGTGTGACTCTGTAAGGGTGACAATGCCTCTGCTGTTACCTCAGGCCATCACCAAAGAGCACAAGAGCACCCCTTCTACAGAAACTTGCAGGCCATAAGGGAAGCCATAAGAAAAAAACTTGAAATAAATTAAGGACAAACCTGCATGGAAAGCGTGAGAGCAACTTATCAGCGTGTCTGCCTCTACCCAGGGAACAACACTGAGAAAAGCCTGACCTAAATCTCTGAGCCAGTTTGCCAAAAGACCCAAATAGTCAAGCCTTGTCTGGAACTTCTCTCCCTCGATGTGGCAGGGAAGAGACTTGGAAGAGAAAGAGTGAGAAAACTCGTGGGTAGAGACAAAGACAGTCCAGCAGGTAAAGCAAAAGCCGTGCACAGAGCAAAGCAGAGCAAGGAATTCATTCACCACTTCCCAGGGCAGAGAGAGGGGCCCAGCCATCAGGACAGCAGGGATGCCACAGTGATGGGGACAGACAAACCCCATCCCTCTGAACGTTCCCATCTTTCTCCTCCCCTTGGCTTTTCCTGCTGAGCATGGTGGCTACATTCCTTGGGTCACCTGGGGCCAGCTGTCCCTGTGTCCCCTCCCAGCCCCTTGTGCCCCTCATGTCCTCGCTGCTGGGCTGGGCTGGGAGGCACAAAAGGCTTTGACTCTATGTCAGCCCTGCTCAGCAATAACCAAAACATCCCTGTGTTATCAGCACTCCTCCTCACAAATCCAGAGTATAGCCCCAAACCAGCGACTGTGAAGAAAATTAACTCCATCTCAGCCAAAAACAGTACAGCAGAGTGAGACAGAAGATCTAGATTTTGTTGGATTGGTGCTGCAATAACTCTGACAGGGAAACCTTTCCCTCTGAAAGAGTTAGCAACCTTTCTGCAGTCAAAACTTATTCCACTTTCTGAGCTTGTCTTCAAGAGTTAACACTGCCCTGCTCTCCAGTTGGGTTTGTTGTTTATGCCAGTTTATAACAGCCATTTAATAACAAACTTCTTTCTAATTTTTCAAAGAATTCTTTATTAAACACATTTGTGTACAACACTATTTCTATCCCTGCAACAATCTTTTCTCCATCCTTTAGTTCTTGTTATTGCTATTTATGTAAAACAATCAAATTCTTAGCTTTCATTGAACAACTTACAGGAATAAAAACAAGTGTCAAGGGGTGTTTCTGTTTCCTGTTTTAACTTCCATTTTTATCTAGATTTCCTTAGACCAGAAATTATATTTTTAGTATTTTTTTAACTTTTTTTTTTTTTTCCTAATATAGGGAACATATTAAACTTTCCTTAGTTTCACTTTGGCTCAGGATCAATATTTCAACTACATTCATAACTTTGATATATAGCATTTGGCTGGCAGAGAGTATAAGGAGCAATATATTATTTTCCTCTAAAGAAGAATGGGAATCTGATCTGGAGATTACACACTAAGCGGTGCTGAGAATTTATTTCAATTCCCCTAAGAAACTGTTAGTATATAATTTGTTGTGTAGGATTTATTACCCTCCCAAGAGATTTCACTCCATGTGTAGGAACACTTCCCTGGTGTACCCAAGGTGGGGATGGGTTTTCTTATTAATGTGGTGCAGAGCTGCCCCACTACTCCCTCGGACATTTTCAGTCTTGGCTTTACTTGTCTCCATTAGCTTTTCCAAAGTAAGATCAATATGCTGTATCCTTCTGCTTTGATTACACTACCATATACAGATTTATCTTTATTAAAAATGCAGCCAAAGTAATCAGTAGTACCTCTCATGGCCACAAATCTTTAAACGTGGATTCTTTAAAGGATAAAGTCCCAATAGCAAATTCTTATGACACTTTTCAATTTCAAAACCTTTCTTTTTTCCATATGCCTAGCCACTATATAGTTCATTGTTAGCATTCTGTGTGGACATTAAAATCTTCCTATCTGAATGGTATAATTACTGTAGTTTTAGAAAGTAATTATTTAAAGAGTCCTTTGAGTTTCTAACCCAACCTATATCTAATACTAAAGCCTTAGGGTAATTTTAGCTGTGCATATACTCAAGACATTCATAACCACATCCATTATCCATTGAAATCTACATAAAAACTCCCTGTGAATTTGGTGAATATCAAATCAAGGAGATTTTTTCTTTTTTTAATGATACTGAAGGAGTTTCCTGTACATGGTCCTGTCATTGGCTTAAATCCTTCATTAGACAGCTTATTCCCTCTTCTGCTAACAGAGCACATGGAACAAAAAGCTCTTTTCACTTTAAAGGACATCTTGAGATTTAAGTAAAGTTATAGGAGAAAAAGTTAGGAAAAAAGTAGGTAATGAGTGTTGTAGGTATACAGTATCTGTAGTGGACACATAAATAATTGTTCAGTGGTTACCAGGGAAGGTTTCTTCCAGCTCTACTTTTTAATAACTGTGATTATTATTGAAATTTTTCAAAACCCAACACTTTATTATCAAGTTCAGTGTTTCAGGTCTGTTAAAATAGAAGAGCTACATCAGAGTTACAAAACTTGAATATACCCTACTTTATGTATTATATATATATATATGTATATATCTAATGAATTAAAACTTTGGGCATGGAATCATAGAAACACAGATTACAAGGAACATCCAGATATCACTTGGTGCAACCTGCCCTTTCAGGTAGGACTGTACCAGCACCAGAGTGGTCAGTCACAGGTTTGTCCTAGCAAGCTGGGAGAGCTTCCAAGGACAGAAATTTCACCACTCCCTAGAAAGCCTGTTTCAGTGATACTGTACCCTGACAGTGATTCCTTTCTCCTCATTTTCAAACTAATCCTCTGGCATCATAGTTTGTGGCAACTTTCAGAATTGTTAGAGAATTGAAATTTATATCTATATCTATATATATATATATATATATATGAAATTATCAAAAACTCCTTAAAAAAGAAAATGAAGACTATGTATGCAGAAAGCATGACCAAAGATATCCAGGGATAAAAAACCACCTCCGGCAATGCCTCCTTCTCCAGTCACCTTTCCGTTGTCCACATACATGTTCTAATGTGAAGTCACTCCTTGTCTGATATCTTTGAAAGCAAAATCTCATTTTTCCTGCTTCACTGTGTTTCCTACAAGGATTTTTATGATGAGCAATGGCATCATATGAGTGATGGAGTCGATTGTAGCAGCAAACACAAGAAATTTCAAGTGTCAAAATAATTAACCTGTATGCAGCCTCAGTTAGTCCACTCTTCATTAAAGAGTGAGAACCAGATGAGTTTGATTTTGACTAGTAATGCCAGAATGAAAAAATCCCATGGCAAAGAATAATTTTGGAAAGGGAATTTGGACATCATAAAAAATTCAAGCAGAGATGCATACGAGGTCAAAAATTAGTATGACATGGTTGGAGCTGATCTTGGCGTCTTGAGCAGAGCAGAAAGCTGATACAGAGAGGTCTCTGAAGGAAACCACTCCTATGACTTGCAAAGACTCTTCATACAGGGATATTCATATTGCTCAAATGTGTCAGGGCAAAAGGAAGGGCTGCGTAATTTTTCCACAAAAATATTTACCTCAGTGTAATTGCAATGGCAACTGTTAATGAAATAAAGCTATTCATCCCTGCCATCATAGCCCAGATTAAATGGCCCTAAAATCACTGAAACAGCATTTCTGTGATTAGGTTGATGGGTATTTACAGTCCTTAATGAAACATTATATAGTCATTTGTGCAAAGCATGAGCATATTGTGTACAGAAATTGTCACATAGCCAAGTTAAAATTATCTGGGATACAGATAGGATCTCAGCAGCATGCCATGCTATGAAAAAAACCCCAAAAATCAACCTAAACCAAAACTACTGAAAACCAAAACCCTGCAAAAGAAGTAATAACTTTTAAATATATTTTTAAACATTATATAAAATGTTTTAAAGCTTACTTAATGGCAGCCTTACAGAATGTTGTTATTATTATGTTGCCTTTTATGCAAGGTATTACACTGAAAAGAAAGGAAAAACCACCCTGATTTTCTATATTCAGAGGTAGCAGAACTGACTAATCATGTCAGTTTACCCCTGGGACCTCTGGTTTTCTTTTTTCCCAGAGTGCACTTTTCATTTTCTAGTTGCTGTAAGGATATTACAAGTGTTATAATTTCTTTGAGACATGACTAAGGCCACTTTTTCTCTACCATATGGAGTTCTCCTCCATATTTTTTGCTGAATGCATAGTTGTAGCTTTTTCTGTACAGTGACTGAGCTGTGGCCTGTGGATGTCAAAACACTCAGATGTGGGGAGGATGGAGAGTTGTCTGCTGCATTTTTCTTTTTATTTTAATTAAACAGCAGAATGTTGAGATTGTTCATCTGCTTTCCCCATACCCTTGATTTTCTAATTTCTCTTCAGCTGCAATGCAGTAACTCTGCTTTCTTTTAGTTCTGTCTTGACCCTGCCATTGGTTGTTTGAATTCAAAATTAGGACTCAGATTCAGGTAAAGATCCCTAAACAAGTGTCAAACTTTGAACTACATGTCTAAGCTATCATAGTCAAAGGAGAGACTGCAGTCAGTGGAGCCTGGATAATGTGCCAGCTCTCCCTGGAGTAAATACCTGATTATTTTTCAGGGGAATCCCTCCCCAGCTGTCTGCATCTCCCACTGGCCAAACTCTGGTTTGTTTTCATGTGTCCAAACTAAGGAGCTTGGGCATTGCCACTTGACTCTTGATTTTATCTCTTGAGCTCAAGTTATGAGGGCTTGTATATTCAGTGCTGGAAGGTTGTATTTCTGTGTTTGGTAACAGCTAAGATGAGATCATTCTGCCTACAGAGAAGAGCCAGATGGCAGCCAATATCTCTCCTTTTGATTTCTGTACAAATTGCCCAACACAGCCAGGACACTACTATTTAGGCTTTCAAATCCTAACTCATATCCTAACATTTTGAGGTCTTTTCTATGTGTGGGTGGTAGAAGTTTTGTCACTACCTTACCCTCCTGAAATAAAATTCTCTCCCTGAAAGCTTTTTATGTATTACAGATGATTAACATTTGTCTAAAAAGTTTTTGCCATGCCTCCATTTAGTTACTTTCCCCAGATATTTGAAGAATTAGAAACATCAGAGTCTGTTAAGTGAGAATAGGAATTTCCAGGAAAAACCTTCTGAAATCTTTTGGACAGTTCCAACCAAACCCAACACGTGTGTAGCTGTTTAATGAAATGCCATATTCCTTGATTCAAAGAATCTGTCAGCAAATTTTTGAATCCATATGAACTAACTGAAAATGTATAACTATAAAATTCTGAATTAAGTCCTTAGCTACTGTTAATCTTTTTTTGATATTGAGTTCAGCAGTCTACTCTTATGGCTGTTGAGGTCTAGCTGGGAGGTAAGACCAAAACAGTGATCTGAGGTTAAAATTTGTTTATTTTCAGAGCACTTTACAGCCCAAAGAACTGGCTTATGAGTTGCAGAGTTTGCAATAAAATAATTCCCAAATTGACTACAGGTTAACAAAAGCAACACTGGTTTAATATAAGCACAACAGTCAGCACCTTGTCCCTGGAGTTATTTCACAAGGACCTAAAAAAACCTCACAAAAACAACCTAAATGTGATGAGCTGCCTATCTGAGATTTCACAAAAAGTCTCAAATAAAAATCTTTGCCAGATCTTTAGGTTTATTAGCATATCAGTGGAAGTTAAACCCACTACTCCTCTAGACTGAGTGTTTCAGTGAGGTGCTTTAAGAATTTAACTACTTGTTTAATGGGCTGTGAGATCTTTCCCATTTTCTATTCATAGAAAAATTTTATAGTATTGGTTTTAAAATTTTTTGAAAACAACAACCCTAATTCTAGTTAAATCTCTGTCTGTAGTGAAAATCAGGAAATTGTCAGTACAATAATGTGTCTTTAAGAATATTCAAAGGTGAAACACAGCAGTATTTCAAAAGAAGATATGCCCAGGAATAAAGGGGCTCTTCTCGTTAGGAAATAAAACCTTGGCATCATTGCATGTCTTGTGGGTCTAATAAAAGGCAAACAGAATTTCTGGGAACCAAAGTGTAGTGTCCATGCAAGCCGGGACAACACACTTCCTGCTGATTTTGAAAAAAAAGCTGCAGGAGAGGGAAAAGGGAAAATCAAGGAAAAAGTTCACAAGGACCCATCAAGACTACCCCATAAAGCCAGAGTAGGGTTTTTAAATTCAGTGTTGCAGAATGTACACCAGAAAGTAAGATGGCAGAAATAAATGCCTGGTGAAGCTGCTCCAAACAGCTCCTGTCCCATTGGCCATTGTGCCAGAGAAGACTCAGAAGGTGTCTCAGTGACCCTCAGTGTTTGTCCTGCCCATGGATAAATTTCTGCACTAGTATAAGGAAATGTGGAGCACATGACCAGACTAAATCCATGAGTGGCTCATTATAGTTTTCAGTTTTATATTCTCCCAATATATTTCATGGTTGCTGAAGTTTTTTTTTTTATCTTCCCTGAAACAGCCTCAGCTTTTTTCCTGAACCCAACCTGGTTCCAAAAACATATATTCATCACTTTTCCCTTTGTCACTTTTCTCAGCATGGTTTCTCTACAGCTTGATTGACACCATGGCCGTATTCCCATGTTCCCAGTCTGCCTTTTCCTGGCATATGTCTCAGCTGAGGGCATTTTCACTTGGCCAGGTGTTCTACACATATAATGACAGATAAAGGTGCTAGGTAGGTCAAACATTGGTTTATCATGTTCTGATAGGATGATCATGTGGGTTTAGGGACTGCTTTTGGTCCTACAGTAAAAAGCCATGTGGGAAATTGTTTTTTCCATCCCTGGATCATACAGCAGAGTAGAGAAGAGCTCTTTGTAGTAAATTCCAGGAAACTTGTAATATGTGTGGTTGAATGGTGTTTTAGCATGTGCACTTTTTTCTCTGATTAAATTCTTGTCATTCTCTATTCTCTTTTCCCTATTTCTTTGAAAATGATTAAGAAAAACAGTTCTTAAAAATTTAATGTTTGAAATCTTTCATCCAAAATATAGGTAATTTTCTTATTAAAGCCTGAACTAGTTCCCCTATTCTCAGGAGAATATAAAAAACCCCAGAGATACTACAGTAGAAGCTGAATCAGTGATTCTGATCAAGTAGCAAGAATATACAGCATTTTTTCCAAAAGCTCTTATTGAAACTTGTTTTAAGATGTGATTTTTTTTGGGAGGAGGGTGATGAATGATGCAGGAAATGAGAATTCCATGTAGACCTTCTGTCAAAGTGGGAATCAGATTCCAGGTGTAATTCACAGAGACTGAAGATCTTAACCTGAAGTATCCAGTGGTCTAGAGGGTTTCTGTCCAAGACCAGGATCCCCTGTGGCTCTGAGCACGTTCTGCAATCCTGTGGAGTCATCAGATCTGTCAAGGGGCATCAGAGACCTTTGTTAGATGATAATGGATGGAGGAGTCTACAGGGCCTGGCCTGGTGACAGCACATGGAGCAGCAATGATTCACTCTGCTCAGGTCACCAGGGGGATAATTTTAGTAGGGCCACTCTTCCAATCAAAGTCCGGGCTCATTTAAAAACCCAAGCTTTGAGACATCCATGTTCACATTTACAGTAATGGGATCTCTCCAGAGCTTCATGGAAATGCCTTTTTCTGTCCTGCCTGGTGCCTGTTTGCCACCAGTGCAGAGGTGACACACCAGTGGCACAGCTGGCATGCTGGCTTCCATCAGGGACATCTTCTGGCCAGTGGTGAGGGCACAGCAGGGCCAGCACCAGCACGGGTGGCTTTCTGCAGGCACTGGAGGAAGCTGAAGAAGGTTAGCATCAATGCAGAGGAATGAGAACAAGTCTTCCTGGAAAGGTATTCTAAATCAAATTAAACCTTTATTGTGACACTTTCTGAGATATTAAAAAAAAAATAAAAAAGAAGAAAGTAAATGCACTTTAAAAATTTACTCTGGTGCAATGATATGTGCAAATGAACCGAATCTACATCTGACATATTTGTCCATTGTGCATAATTAGACTTTGAACTAGTATTGAGGTAAATAGAATAGATTGACAAGCCTTCCATTACATCAAAATATTAGATCATGGTTCTGTGTTTACTGGGTAAGTTCAGATATGTGACACAGTGACAAATATCTCATGTCTTTTAGAACCTATTTATTGGGGAGTTGCTGGATGCTCTCTCTCTCTTTAGCTTTTCATTCAGTAAAATCCCAAGTTTTGAAGCAGATATGGACCTCAAATACTCTATGAATGTTAGCAACATAAACCTTAGTAAAAAAAAAATCCTTAGAGGTAATTACATAACATCACAGATGGCAGAATGGATCTGCAAAGAACTTATTTGCTTGAAGGCACTTATCAATTTTGTAATACAGTGCACAAGTGTTCATTCTTTATTCAAACTGAAAGAACACTGCCAATTTATTGTGTAACCATGTTCTGCCAATGTCCTATATAATGACATGGTTTTGTTTTGTATTATGGACTTCTCCATTACTTGCCTTTCCCATTATCCACATGTTGTCTGCCAATGGCAGAGGCAGAGCCAACACTAAGGCTGAAGACCATATTTATCTCCCAGTTTACAGCTTTTTGTTTTTTGATTTTCTTTTTCTTCCTGAATTTTATTTTTTTTAATTTAACATGCAATATTATTTACCATAGAGTTAAGCAGACAGGTTTTCAGACTGGGAATAAATGGAAGTGAGAAGAAAAGTGTTAAATTTCTTTTTCTACCCTGGGAGAGTAGAACAATTTAAAGTGCTCTCATACCATCATAATGTTAATTTCCCCCCCAGTGATTTCTGGCATCTGGCTCTATTCCCCCATGCAAAGGAGCTTAACAGAGTAATTTGTCTCATTAGAATTTTTGTTCCTGAAATGTGAAAGGAAAATAAATGTATATAGTATCTGGCTAAATATATTGATGCTTATAAATATAACAATAGCTAGATGTAAATTTATTTCATATAGTCAAGTATATTTAAAAAATATTCATCCCCAAATTTAACCAGAAAGTAAGAAATTTGATCTACACTTATCTTTAGGACCTCAATTCAGCCTTCTTTTGTATAACAGTTGCAATTCAGTCCTGCAGGAAGCTGGAAAAATGGTAACAGGATTTCTGGAAAAATGTGATGCTTTTTGGGTTGGAGGATGAAGAACATCTTACAGATTGGATATTACTGCCTTTTTCACTTGCTAAAATAAAGTTCACTGGTGAAAGCACTTCTTAAATGAAGAGTGGAACTGTTGAAGCTGCTTTAGGTGGAAATTACATCCAAAAAAACCCCCAACAATACAGCAATAGTAGGCAAGTGCTGAAAAATACTAAATACTTTCCTACACCAGGAAAATGTGTAATCCTGCATGCTCTTCAGCTGTATTGGATGCACATGGTCTGCTGTGGTCTGCCAGGGTGTGAAGTGCTGCAGGTACTGCCCCATGTGGCTGCAGGATCTGCAACAGGCACCAGTGACAGCCACCAGCTTTCTGCATGCTTTGATATGAAACATTATGGGCTTGTGAGGACTTCTTGTTTTTGTTGGGTTTTAAAAAATTCACCCTTGATATTAAACTCTCTGCACTTAAATTGCAGTTATTCTATGAATAATAGCACTCTGATGCAACATTTAGAGAAAATGTGTGTGTGTGTGCAGTTTTTGAAAGGCAACCTCCTTTGTACCTCCTTGCACCCTTCAGGTACTATCTAAAAAAAGTAAAAGTTAAAGAAATGAAGAAACAAAGGAAAAGAAAAAGGCAGTATCCCCTTTCTACTTTTCAAACTGAGGAATTTTAAAATATTTCTGACAAATTTGATTAGAGGAAAAAGTAGTTCTAAATTATGCTACCTGTTATTTTTTGTAATTCTTGAAATTGCCTTACATCAAAAAGAGTATTAAAGATCCCTAGATGTGTTTGATATAATCAGAGCAGAGTTATTTAAAGGTCTCAGTGGACTGCTAGCCTATCTAGATAGAATTATATTTTGCAATCCCTGAAGAACAAAAGTCCGTCAAGTACTTAAAAAGCTAGAGATGAAGGACTGCACTTCAGCTAGGGCAAGTGTAAGCTAAAAATGGCTAAACGTAGGCCTTTGGGAAATGTGTCAATCCTGACTGCTCAAAAATAGAAATAATTATGTAAATCTTGGCTCCAAACCAGAAAATGGGTAAGTTAGAAAGGTTGTTAAGTGTGGTCACATACTTCAGTAAATTAATTCAATCTCCTGTCGGAGATTAGAGATCCCTTATGAAGGTGCTAAAAAGATAAATTGCTGAGTGGCAATTTGGGTCAGACCAACTTAGCTCGTTCAGTGCTGGGAAAGTGTGGGGTAGAACTCTCTGCTCCAAAAGTCTGAGCACCCAGGCAGGGAATTACAGCCTCTGAAGAGCACCAGGAGCAGTGAGGCGTGGTTGCTTCCCAGACCTGCTCACGGTGAACAAAATTCTCACCCCTAAAACAGCTTGGGTTGCACATGAAAAGAGTAAATGAGTAAAGAGAAATGAGTAAATTGGAAAAGCAAGATGGAAGGACTATGATACTGGTGCCCATTTTTTTTTCTGTAATAGTTTAAATTTATTTCATGTTTTATGGACGAAGTCTTACTTGTGGGACTTCAAGATGTTTCCTTCACATTAAATGTGATGTTTCTCACATTAAATCTGAGATCAGTAGAAAAGAAAACAAAATTTCTTTCTGCATTTCATCATTTGATAAATATTGCTTCTTAGGAGCACATACTGTTTTCACCACTGGGATCCAGCTCCCACTCTCCCAAAGAAAGGTTGAGTGGAGAAAACATCTGTGGCATTTTATAGGCATGACTTATAAACTGCATTCCACCTCTAAGGTGTCTGAAATAAAGTCTTATGTTCTTCAGAAGGGAACTTTCAATGAAAATCACTCCAGTTTCTGAGTAGCTAATGGAGCACTGTGTTCAGTTTTTCATTAAAAGACATTTTCATCTGTTTATATGGTGGCCAAACACTGGAAGAGGTTGCCCAGAGAAACTGTAAATCTCCTTCCATGGAAACATTCAAGACTTGATTGGGAAAAAGAAACCCAGTTGGATTAAATCTTCTTTGAGGAGGTGGTTAGATTACATGACATAAAGAGGTCCTTTCTAATCAAAATTATCTCTAGATGCTAGAAATGTGTTATTTCTAGAGCTAAAATTGTGATGTGCATCCTGTGGATCACCTGTGTGATCTCAGGTTCAGCTGGCCATGCTGGCTACCAGGAGGAGCTGCAGAGATGTACCAGGAAGTGGCTTCTCTACAGCTTTGACACTCCAAAAAATGGGCTTAAGTACTCATCACAGTTATGCAAAAGAGATGAAGATAGAATCCCCTCAAAAACCCCTATGAAATAAATTAGGAGTTACGTCTGAAAGAGTAGGACAACACCAACTTATACCTTTTCTTCCTGGGCTGTGGCTATGGACGATCAGGAAGGATACAGGTCTGAGCACTGTTTATTTTTATATATTATTATATATGATGCATTATTATATATGATTTCCTACACTATGCACTTCTATCAAAGAAGCAAGCTCCAGGGTTCAGGCTCTGCAAACCCCCCATCTTTAACAATATTTGCCAAGCAGCTGCAAAGAGTTGCTTCTCTGATGCAACAGGATGCATTTTGGAAGTGGAGCACTTAATCACAGGCTTGTCTTTCTATTACTTCCAGACAAATAGCATTAATTTCCCCAGGTCTAATAAGTCCTCATTATCTAGCTGGTAAGGACATACCACTCAGAGCTGCCTCAGCAAGAAGAGATGAAGCAGCAAACTCTGCCTCTATGCCATCAAGTGGAGCTGCTAGCAAATGCCTGCTGCTCTGTGCAAGAATAACAAAACAAGGAAACACCCTGTGGAAGCATTATAAAAATTATTCACAGAATCACCTGCTAAAACGGCAACCAGATGAAGTTTGACAGATATAGATTTAAAATGGATGCAATTTTTTAAAATTTCAAAGGTTTAATTAAAGCATAAGATTTAAAGACGACTATGCCAGGTTTCAAAAAAAAAACCCCAAAAAACAACATTATACAAGTTTTTAAATAAAATAAACTGTATTTTTTTTTTTTGTAAATAACGTCTTTCTATAGTGTCAAAGTGATGTTTTCACACTGACAGGTAGGAAAATGGTTTGAAATAATAAATAAAAATTATAAAACTTAAAAAAAAAATTATTTACAAGCAGAAGCTTGTAAAGGCAAAGGTCTGTTACTGTAAAAATATAATTTTTTTTTTAGAGTCTGGAGACAAAATACAGCACCATTACATCACTCAAATATATTCCTTCCCCCAGACTTGGAAATTCTCTCACATATTCTTTCCTTTTTCCCATTTTTTTTTAATATCCTCTTTGCTCTTATTTTGCTTGCCTCTCACAGGTTACATCTATCAGGCTTTTTAAGTACCAGCCCTAGACAAACTAAATTGGCCCTCCTGTTGATATAGATTAAAGGTAGAGCAGTATGAATTGCTTTGCCTTAATCCTACTATATGCAGAACCAGCTCAGAACAGAGCAGTTTATGGTTTCAGACTGATCAGAAAACATAACCTGAAAATTGCTCCTGCATTGCTAAGCATCCTAGGACTCCTTATTGGGAACCATGAGGAAATAGGAGTTGTGCTCATTAAAACATTATTTTGTAAAAAATCATTAGCACTATGAAATATTCACTGACATTAATACGCTACACTGGAAAGCAAAGCAGCTGAAGTGTATTTGAAGAACCTGAAGCTCTGATTTAATTTTTTTTTATCTGAAAGAGAAAGAGAGTTCTCAGGAACAGTGAACAAGGTTGTTTTGGGATCAGGCAGGATGGAGGAGAGGTAAAATGGCTGCACAATATTGCTCATTCAAACTTTGGGGTTTTTCCATAATTTTTGTTCATCTTTCAGTTTACTGGCTTCTGCAGTGCTGACATTGATTTGCAGGTAGATATTTAGAGGCAGTGCTTTGTGAACAGGTATTGAAAGAAGGTGTGGACCACGGATTAGGTCAAGGAATTTGGAGAGCTGGAGGTGTATGGAAAGACAGCATAAATAAGAAACAAAGGATGTGGTAGAGATTGAAGGTAGCGTGAGTGGGTGGAAGAAATTAAAGTAACAGAAAAGAATCAAAAATTAAATAGGTAGGGGCTTGAAAAATAAAACAAAACAATAGGCCCAGGGAAAAGGGGAAATAATAGTGGTTTTGGAGAACATTTGATCATGAAAAGCGTTGAGGCATCTGGGTGCTAAATTAGGGCATGTGGAGGGTTATTTATCCCATCATGAAAATCAGTATGAGATGACAGAATGCCTCTACAGTTGCTCTTTTTGCCCAGAGCAGTTTTGTCGTTTCCTACTCACTGCATATTTTTTCCTAATGGCATGGCCCCAGTGAAGTGAGAGGAATGATTTCACAGGAGCTTGTTCTGCATAATCCACACTGGGAACTTCCTGTGGGGAGATCAGGCAGTGTCTGTGCCTGGATGGTGAGAGGAGATGCATCCCTGATATAAGGTGTCTGCTATTTTTTGGATGGTGCTTGTCCCAAGTTTGGAATGTCCAGAGATTAAAGAAGCCAGGGCTACCACAAAATCATTCCTGTCTGTGCTCTGTACGAGAATGATATGGGATGGGATAGGGCTTGTCTGAGGGAAAGTGGCCCAATCTGCCTTCTCTCGTTTTTCTGTCACTAGATATAATTCCTAAGAATTCAGTTCTTTGTAAATATATTTATTCAAGCTGACTTCAATACTGTTATCTTTAACATAACAAGAGAACCTGAACAGAATGGATGGAGTGAATTGCATCCCATGGGGGAGCCCCTTAAGTTTCAGCAAACAATGGGTGATGTCATCATCAAGTCCCACACAAAGAGTGTGCTTACATGTAGCTTGAGGCCTGACACCTGCTCTGATGATTCAACAACTTTATTTACTAGAAATTTTTTTCATATTTTTATATTTTTCTCTCATTTTTTATCTGTTCTTTTTCCCTTTTCCACTAAATATGAAAAGTTTTTGTTTGTTCATTAGTTTGTTTGTTTGCTTGCTTTTTAATCCAAGATAATGTCTACTAGATGTCCAGAAGCAACTGCATTAGAGAGTTCAGCAGTTTCAAAACCTAGTTCATGGTTGTATTGGAAGACTGCCTTAAATCCTTTTGCAACTCTATTCAATTTCTTAATTCCATATACTTAGGAATGTGTTTCTTACGTTAATTACGTAAATAACAGCACAATAAGAAAAGCTAATTTTTATTTCATTGTGATGTCTTTGTTTACTCTTTCTAACTCAAATTAGAGTTGTTTCTGTCTAGCCTTATACAGAAATCTCTTAATGTTTCCTTTTTCAGGTCTGGGTAATTTTAATGATCATGGGCTATTTTCATGATAGGATGACTTCAGCTGAGCATGGAATTCCAAGTGAGAGTTCATCATTCTTTTCTCTACTTGGAAAATAATAGATTTCTTACTATTTTCTATCCTGTTCCCATTATCTTTACTTCTGCCCTCTAAGTTTTTAAGTTCATGTGTAATTCTAAGTTCAGCTGTAATTCAGCAATAATGTCTTCAAATTATTTTATCCAGTGAGCATTGCTGTGAATTTCTCAACAGAGATTATATCTGCCATTATGTTACCCATTCACCTGCCTATGCAGGATTCCTCTAAACATCTCAGTCTTTTCCAGCTTTCAGTGAAATTAAATATTTTATGTTTGGTATCTATTTTCTGATCTTCTTTAGCCCTTTAATTAATAGCTAGCCAATAAATAATAACAAATAACAAGTTGTTAATGTCTCAGCTCTTCCTTTTCAGGCAGATTGGAATTTTCACTCTTTTTAATATTTATAAGAATTTTAATAATTAAGGGAATAATGTATTTAAGCAAACATTTGTGTGTGTGTGTGCATTTGCATGTGTTCACATGTAGAAAAGTCTCTTTGCTCAAAGTCCAACTGGACATAAACTGCCCAAGCTTGTCCTGAGTGGAGCAGGAGGCCAGGTTAGGTGACCTCCAGAAGTCCCTGGTGACATGAAATATTTTATAGAATGGAATCACAGACTACTTGAGTTTGGATAAGACTCTCAAGACCATCAAGTCCAAATGTAAACCATTCATTTTGCCCAAGTTACTTTCCAGCACAAATTTCACATTTTGCCCAAATTACTTTCCAACAAAAATTTCATACTTATTTTGTCTAGAAGGAGAAAGTTAGGTAAAAAGTGGTGCTTGAAATTAAAAAAAAAAATTAAAAACCACACAGTTATTATTAGATTTTCAGTTAATGTTATTTTATCACAGGTTTTAACTTTGTCTTACAACTTTGGCTTGTCTTGAACTTCTTACAAAATCTCAAGACCTACATGAAATCTACATTATTTTCTACACAATTCTCCTCTTTCACTCCAAATTACAAATAAAGTAGCTCTTGATAGTTTGTGACTTTCACCAAAATTCTTTTCCCTCTTTGCCTGCAGCTTCTTTCCCAGATCCTTTAAATCTGACAGGGACAACCAGCTTTAATCCTACAGGGGAATTTTGCAAGTGTCTGCTGCTGACTGAATTATTTAAAGAAATGGAAACAATGTTGAAAAGTTTAAAATAATTCTATATTCAGCTCACTTTATAGCACTTTATTCTAATATTTTACTTTCGTATACATGTTCATTCATCAGATTGAATTAAACTACTATTTAAAACGTACTACAAGATAATTCTAACAATTTTGTGGGTCAACCCTGCGAAGCAACCCCACACAACCATTCATTCTCCACCCCCCAGTGGGATGGGGGACTATTTTCACCTTTGTGTAGAACAATTCTGGCTGGGAAACTGGTCCCTGGGCTAATGTGAACAGATGTGTTTGAATCTGTGATGTGCAGAACAGGAATGATCCTGAGAAGGACTCTGTGCCTGGCTGGGATCATGATGGGAAATTGTCCTGGAGTGGGGATGGTGGTGGATGGCCATGTCAGCAGCCAAGAGCTGAGCAAGCTGAGGTGCTCTCCAACACCAGGACCTGGAGTGGAGCAGGAGTGACGGACACCACCTGCTGTCCAGACAGAAGAGACAGGGAATATCCATGTAATCTTACCAAAAACAACTCAGTGCATGTGTTATCCATAATTCATGTCCTTTTCTTGCTCCACTGAAGGATTCTGCTGCTGAGATGGTGTTGGATGCTTCTGGATGCTGCTGATATTTGAACATAAAATGTGGCATGAGTATGACACACCAGTATGGATTGATGAAACCTGTCCAAAGCAGTGTCTTGCCAGTGGGATGCCTTTTGTCCTATTATTTAGGATCAGCATTATTATTGCTGATTATAATCATTTCACTTGAAGTGTGGAATCAAATTTTTTGTGAGTAAAGGCATCACAATAATAAACCCCAGCAATAGACTTGGATCTAGTGAAACAAATAGAAGGCTTCCTTCTACTCTCATCCAAGCAGGAATCCAAGGAAAGTAATTTTTAATCATCTTGTGTAGAAAGAAGAAGAAACAAAACAATGGAATTGAATTCACAAATGTCCTAATGAAATCAATGGACTGGAGTTCAAAGTCACTTTCCTGGACTTAGTGGCTTCAAATTTCTTTCAAATCACTGATCTCTCAGAGTAGATGTAGTTAGGGAACCACTAACCCAAAAGTTCACCTATTTTATAATGATCTAAAGGTACAGAGGCAGTCACTGGGCTATCTGATCTGAGCGCAATCTGTGACAGAGGACAGAGTTTTGTTCTGGCATCTTCAGCAATCCCAAGGAAAACAAGCTACATCCCCAGCCCACAGTCAGGTCAGGAGAGCAGGCAGAACTAGCTGGTTGGGAACCAGCTTGGGGTATTTAAAAATTACACCTGTACTACTTGTTTTGGTTCAAGGGAAAAGATGGACCTGTTGTGATATTATCCAACACTGAAAAAAAGTCCCAAATATGTTTTGTACATGCAGCAAAAAAAGGCCAAAAGGAGTAAGTGTCTTTTCCTTCACTCATATACCTTAACAGGGATTCACATGCAGAACAGATTCTTGACAGACCAAACCAACCCCAAGATACTTTCCATGTTGTAACCTTTTATTTCCACCTCGTTGATGACTGATCTACTATGCGTCCAACTGAATGCCATTGCCTGGACACAGAACATTGTAAACAATTATTTGGTAATTAAATCCTCCCTTCCTAATTTTATGAATAATGGCAAGACAGAACTGTGACAATGATTGCACAATTTCATGCGCTGTAGTTACAGCTACCTGTAAATTCTTGCTGTGGATATCCTCTCTGTGTTTTAGGGAGTTAACACACAATCCCTTCCCTCCCTGTGTTTTAGGGAGTTAACCTTGCGTTCTTTAAGAGAGAAATTAAAAGAGACGAAAAATCCCATCCCTAATTAAATAGTGAGAGAATTTTATAAATAGACATAGTTACAATTATGTTCACTGAGACATTCACTGAGCACTAACAGTAATTGTCTCACCTTAAACTGCACATGCAGTTACCACTAATGTACATGTTCCAAAAGCTCCACAGAGTGGCAGAGGGATTAGCCTAATTGGTGATAAGAGAAATTGTAGAAGGCTCCATAGTTTGCATGTAAGTCTCAGAGGTATTAATGAACTGGTTGGTTAAAATTAGGTAGAATGTGGATCTTCATACAAGCTAAACTACTTTTGGGAATTCACTGGTTCATAATTGAAGCCCAAAGTCTCCCTTTTACACATTATTACCATAATAATTCTCCTATGTATAAGAAACTAAAATGGAGTTTTTCAGCAGGGTTCTATACTGCACAAAGGGTGTGTTTCCCATATATAATTTGTGTTATATATCATGAATTTGTGTGTCTTTGAATTGATGATAATGACAGTACATGAAAACACAGCTAATAAATGCATTGGGTCCTACTTCAAATCTTATTAATAAAATGTTTTGAAAATCATGAATTGGGACTTTGTGACCTATTGATTTATACCCACAGATATCCTGTGCCTGGATGTGCTTCTTGCTCTGCTTTTACAGTTTTTTGTACCTTTATACATCTGATACCACTACTCAGGGAACACAGACTGGAGCAAGGTGGGGAGGAACGGATGGTGGATTGAATCAGTGGGATTCAACCCCAAATTCAGCAGAAATAAAACAAATTATTATGAACTGTAGAGTCTAGGAATAAAAACTTTGCAAACATTTCACAGGACAAGGGATAAAACTTGAAAAAGTTAGACTTAGAGTAAATATAAGGAAAAAAATTTCCAATGAGAAAAAATGGCAGATTGCCCAGAGAGGGGGTAAATGCTCCATCCCTGAAAACACAGAGCCCTGAGAAACCTGATCTAGTCAACTCTAGGAGGCATAGGACTGGGTGATATCTAAAGAGCTTTTCCAACCCAAAGTATTCTGTGATTCCATGAAATTTTGCTTTAGATGATATTTGAGATCACAGGAGTCCCCAGTAGCTCAGTTAATTCTATTTCATAAAGGTGACATAATACTAATACTAAGAGTTGTTGTTGGTTTAAATAACTATACTTTTTATATGAGAGCATAAAACATCCTCAAAGCCTAATTTGATATATTCAAGAAATTCCCAAGCCTCTGTTTTCATTTACCCCCAGTAATACTCTCTAGGTTTCTCCTGGTAAGAAAGCAAAATAATCACAGATTGTGATGTTGCTCACATTTCTGCATCTGAAGATGTATAATTAAACTAAATGCCTCTGTATTTTACCAAAAGATCCTGACTTGGTAGAGACATTCAGAACATTTCACAGATTAGTCATCTGGAAAACATAAAATAAAATTGTGGCTATCTGTGATCTCCATTGTGGTGGGGTGTGATAAGGAAGTACAGGATTGACTTATTTTTTGAGATGTTGGGGAAAGAGTTCAAGTCATGGTCTCTCAGGGTATCATTTTATTACAAAATAAAAAGGCTCAGGGGACAATCAATTCTTCCAAGAGACAAGACCAAATAGCACGGAGTGACTGTAATAATTGTCCTGAGAGCAGACTGGATTTACCAGAGCTGTGTGTCCCTTGGCTTCGCTCACCCCTTGCCTTGTATATTGGTTAATATTGGTTTTGCACATTTTCGGTTCAACGCATCTGAAATAATGGGAAGCAGTGCTGCAACATTCCAGAACGGTGTTTCCATAACATGGTGCTGAAGGGGTTGAACTCCCTGGGATAAGGCAGGATGGTGCTACAGGTGTTTGAGGATGTCATGCTGTTAAAATAGAATTGGGAAACAGAGAAAAACCAAATGGTTATGTCATTTAGACAGACTTTTTCCTGAAGGATCCTGGATGAGGGTGAAGGTGTGCATTTCAGCTCTGGGAGCTCTAACTCAGGTGAATGATTAATTTCTTTAGGAGGTAATCCCCTGGACAACAATAATTGCAAAAATTCTTCAGAGGACAATTTTGTGTCTGCTAGGTCATTTGTCCTTGGTTGTTCTTTTCAAAAGTTACAGTCTCCATCCAGACACTGATAAGGAAGTCAACTGCTAAAGCTCAAGGGAATGATAGTGAATAACAGAACAGCAATTAGAAATTTCCTCTCTGGATGGGGAAGTAAAAATAATTTTTTTTATATAGTCTTGATTTTTAAAGTAATTTTACAAAACACCTCTGTTTGATAAGGTTCTGTGGTCACCTCTGTGAGGGAGGTGGTCTGACAGCACTCATTGCCTTGAGGAAAGAGTGCAGGGTCTGCCTCTGCAGAAAGTTCTTGAGAGAGTACCAGACAAATTCTGCAATTCTTAACTTCCTACTGGGTCGTGCAGCTGCTGAATAAGACTGGCTATTCATAAAGGAAATTGCAGACCCCAGACAAACTCCCAGTGCAATCCCTTTCATTTAAACAAAATTGAAAAATATCACTAATGAGGTGCCAAATTAAGGCAGCAAGTGCTCATATACATTCCAGGCAGCTGATTATCTCTCATCAAGGTGCCTAAGTAATACAGTCCTCATAATGAACTAATGGATTTGCAGGTCCAGTTAACACAAAAGTTCAACCTCAGACAAGTTAAAGTTAATCAAGTACAAAAAGGATTAAATTAGTACATTTAAATTCAACTGACAGAGGCATTAGAGCTGTGCTGCATTCCCTTATTTTCTGCTTTGGTGTTAAGTGTTGGGAAGAGAATGGCAGTTGAAGTATCCCACTCTTTGGGGACTTCATGCTTCAGTTCTTTACCGCCCATGCATATGGAGTCGCTAATGACAGAGCAGCTACCCATCAGGGAATGCAATTCCACGTAGACATTTTCACCAAAATGGATTATTTCAGCCTCGTTGGTCACAGATTCTGTAGTTTTCCAGTGATTCATCTTACTATTAATAATGTCAGAGAATTTTAGGCCCTCGAATTAAATAATGATAAATAGGAGGCACTGAGCGAGCTCAGCAGAGGCAGTGCTGTTTATTTCAGTGTGAAGTTCTGTCAGGCCTGATAAATCGGATCCCTGAAATAGTTTATAAAGTACTGAATTGATGTGGCGGTTGGTGAGGGAGAGAATTAATGTTACGAAATAGGCCTGCAACCTAGATTTGATGAAAGCTGAGGAAAGCCTTTTATATAAATTCTGTGTCTGTGTAGGAAATGGTTGCAGTGAGAGGTGAAAGAGCTGCCCAGGGAAATAATGTGCTGCTGTAATCTCGGTGGGTACAGGTCAGGGAAGAAGGCGCTCTGCAGGGCCGGGCTCTGCGGCGCTGCACGAGAGCTGTGCCAACAGCAGGGGTGGCACAGGCTGCTCATTTATAACACCAAACACTGAGGACACATGCACAAAAGAAAAATGAAAGGCTTTTCAAAGATGCAGAAGAGGCTTTCGAGTTCCACATGGCTGGCTGTGCCAGGAAGGGATCCTTGGTGTTGCCCTCAGTAGTGCAGCTGCTATTGCTAATCTCTGGCTGAATTAATGGTTTCCTCTTCAGATCACTTCATAAAAATCCACTGGAAAATGCACATTAAAATCATCTTCCATGCAGTTCATAATTGTAGGTGGGTGCTTTCCAATTGCAGCAGATAGGATTGCTAGGAACAGCAGCCAGCAACAGAGCTGGCTGATCTGTGTGTGCTGGGACACACTCAGCATTCAGGAAAAACATGTTACCCACAGAAATGGGAACTTTTCAAAGCTGTTTACTGATGGAATTGTGCACGTAATTGCTGTTAAAGTTAGTGAGACCTGGTGAAATCAGATGTTACAAGTGTTCAGTAATGTAAGTGCAATATTTCTGGACCATCACACCAAACTGAGGGGGAAAGGTGACAACAATGTTTATCCAGCTGTTCCAGTTGTGGCAACACACCAGTGATGAACATGTTACTTACATGTTTTACTTATTGCTAGGGATTTATATTTTTATTTAGATCTTTAAATAGGAAGTTCCTTTCTGAGATCCTGATGCATGGTGTATCATAGAATCATAGAATATGGTGAATTGGAAGGGACTCATCAGGATCACTGAGTCCAACTCCTGGCCCTGCACAAGACACCCCAACAATCACACCAGGTGCCTGAGAGCATTGTCCAAAGACTTCTTAAACTTTGTCAGGCCAGTGCCTGTTCCAGTGCCCAACCACACTCTGGGTAAAGAATATTTTCCTGATATCCAGCCTAACCCTGACTCAGCTCTGTGCTGTTTCCTCAAATCCTGTCACTGCTCATGAGAGTGAAAACGTTGGTACCTGCCCTTCTCTTCCCCTCACAGGAATCTGTAGCTGCAGTGAGGTCTCCTCTCAGTCCCCTCTTTTTCAGCCTGAACAGACCAAGTGACCTCAGCCACTCCTCACACAGCTTCCTTTCAAGACCTTTCACCACCTTTGTTGCCCTCCTTGGGACGCTCTCTAATTGTTTAATGTCTTTTTCTATAATGAGGTGCCCAAACTGCCCCTGCACTGGAGGTGAGGCTGCCCCAGCCCAGATTAGAGCAGGACAATCCCTGCCTTGCCTGGCTGTGCTGATGTCCCCAGGACAGGGCTGGCCCTCCTGGCTGCCAGGACACTGCTGGCTTGTGTTCAACTTGCCATGGACCAGGACCCCAGGTCCCTTTCTGCAGGGCTACTCTCCAGTCTCTCATTTCCCAGTCCATACACACAGCCAGGTTTGCCTCATCCCAGCTGCAGAGGAATTCTGTGGGTGGAGTGCTTGATGCTTTTCACTCTTTATTGAATCAGTCTGGTGTCCTACTTCTGGATTTCATATTTGCTCATGAGGACACCCTAAAGATGGAAAGAAGGAAGGACTTTTTTTGATGTCACTACCTTTCCTGGCATTGTGTCTCAGGGCCAAAACAATGAATATTCATGTAGGTCATAGACTTCAAACCATGTGCTAGCCACAGGATGAGGCTGTTGGACTGGGGATGATAATTTTAACAATTCTGTATCTGCTTCTTCCTACAAGACAGCAAAGGGAGAGAAATATGGTAGATATTTATCACCTCCAAAGGCAAGTTCTAGATCTTATTGTTAGTTCTTTCTTTTTTTAAAATTCCCATTAAATGAGTCATTGTTATTACAGGTTTTCACCATCCGCATTTTAGAGAGCTACAGCATGGCCAAGACCTGAAAACAAGAGCCATAGCTCCTCTTATACAGCTCAGTCAGCAGAAAATATGATCAATATAACAGGGGAATCAGTGGGTTAATATCTAAAGGGTAATACTTTCATGCAGTTGAAATGTATAATATCAGAACCGTATAAATGGCTAGATAATTCAGCATTTAGACTGAGTTTTGGGAAGAGCTTTGGTGTTCCCTTTTATTCCCATCGGGTTTATCTCATCTCTACTAACAACCATAAAATTACTCTGTAAATTGCATAAGTGCATGCAGTATCAAAACAATGAGAACACCATCATGATAGAAAAATAAATATACCTTTCCCTTAAATGTATTATTTATCAGTGATGTGCCTGGAAACAACTTGGTACCTCTTTTCTGTCTCCCTAGTCTTTGGTCCTTGATCCCTGAAAAGCACAGAGATTGTTTGGAAGTGCCTTATGCAAGGAGGAAAAATATAATGGGCTCAATTAAACAGTATTCTGATTACCTTAATATGGACAATTTAATCTCTTAATCTTCAGTATTACAAGACTAGGGGAAGATTGTAAACTGTAAAGTAAAAACAAGCAAAGACTTTCAGAAAGTTCCCCTTAGTACTGATACAATGATATGCATTTAGAAATGATACAATAATACAACTTTCCTCTGACTTAGTCTTTTTTGTTCCCTTCTAATTCTGTTTGAAATAAGAAAGAATTGTAAAATATGAAACAGCTTGAAAGAGTTTAAAGAAATGTTCTGAAAACAGTAGAAAGACTCCCAGACACTCAGATCATTTTCTATATTTGCAATACAGATACCAGCACCTGAGCTAATTGCTGTGGTCTGCCTTTACAGTCAACAGAAAGAAGCAAACACTTCCACTGCCCTATGTTAGCATGAGAAGGATTTATTCTTTGAAGCACATCTCTAATCCCTTCCTTGATCCCACCCCAATATATAGCAGTGCATTCCAGCAATGGGAAAGTGATGTTTGCTCATGGATGGGAATGCCAGATGTAGTCCTGCCATAGTCCTTAGTTTTACTTTTTCTGTATATTTGCTTTTAATCTGTTTCAATTTTTGTGTTGTATAACTGTTCCATATAACCATCCTCCTATTTCTCTGCCTCCATCTGATTTAATTTGTAGTAAATCTTTAGAATGAAGCAAATCCTGGGTCCACCTAGGGTCTAGTCTTAGAAAGATGTTATGAGATGCATCTCCTTTTAGAGACAGATGTTGGTGGGGGCAAAGCAAATTATAAAACCTGCTGGGAAGTGATTCAGGATAACAACAACAACAAAAGCTCTTCTCAAGAAAAAGCGATACAGGTAGCAGAGAATCCTCTTTGAGAGGCTGGGAGAGCTGGAGGAGAAATTAGGGTGAAAAACACTAGAAAAATGTTTCAGAGAGAAATATCTTTTATGGAATCTGCTTGGAAAGTATCCAGAAGGGAAAGAGGATGCGAATTTCTTGATTTTGAGACTGACAAGTCTATGATACAGTAAATGATATCCTAAAAAAAGGCTCTAAATCAGGCTCCAGATGTCACAGACAAGTCTTTCTGTAGGGGGAAAGCTTAGTGATACTCTCCCATTCAAGTATGCTTAATAGTTTTGTAGTAATTACAACGAACATTAGCAATGAATGTGGGAAGCTCTGTGACTGCTGATGAAGTATCAATTCAAAGTTGCTCGTGATGCGTTAGGACTAGTAAATAAACTGAAGGAAAATTTTAAAAAATGAAGGTATGTTTTGTAATTTTAAAATGAGTATTATATGTAAACTGATAAAATTAAAGTATCTGCAATTAATCCAGTGTGAATTTTACATGCACTTTTGGTGCTCTATATTTATTTTTCTACAGGATAGTTAAAGTTGAGTTTCTGGACAATGAAAATCCATTACAGGTCTGTGCTTTAGGATGAGGACCTAAATTTCTATTTTAAATAAAGCAACATTCCTGTTGGTAAAGTTGGTGTTTTTGGGGCCCAGCCTTCAATTTGTTCAGCTAGATATCATACCAACATTGAACTGTAGCTCTATGATATAAAGCAGTATTAAGCAGAAAGTATATTCTTCAAAGTCTTTTTCTCATTCCCATCTTTTCCTCACAAGATTTCTCATCTGAACCTGAGAGGGTTAAGACCAGGAATTTTCTAGCTATAAAATACACTCTATGGAAGAGACAATGAGCATTTCTGTGACTACTGGAAATCAGCATTCTGTGTTTCCTAAAACTGTCTTTCACAGCCTTTCTTTATTGGAGATTTCAGATTTCTTGAGACTTCATATGACCTCCCTTCAGAGAGCAAAAATACTTATCCCCTTCTAGAACTGAACTAGAGGTATTTGTTTATATCATATGTATCCAACAGCTTAACCTGCCCCATGCCATAACATAACATCAGGACAGGAGTACATTGAAAGTTGCTCTCTCCTAATGCCAATGAAATGAAAGGCTGGAAGCCTTTTTGACCTGTTTAATCAAATATGTATTCAATATTCAGTAAGTTCTCCACCCTGCTCCCTTAGTGTCCTCAAAGAATCCTGACAGCACAGGAAAACCTCCAGTAGGTGTCTCTGACAGTGAGTATATTCTGTTCTTTCTACTCAAATCCCAGAAGAATTTAGGTTTTGTAATGCTTGTTACAAACATTTGTGATATGCTGCCAAGGAGTAGAAATAATATCTCTGAAAAAAGTGTCAAGTCCTAATAGCTGAAACACCGATGTAGAGGTGGGTGAAATGAAGGTAATCATGGAAAATAGAGGACAAGGATTTTAGCAGTGTCTGTGGCACTGTTTTGCTGCAGTAGGGGTTACCTCTCATCATGATCCACAACCCCAGAGAGTCAGGCTAGGCCTGTTGGTGAGCAAGCCAACGTTCTCCCATGGATCCATCTGGGAAGAACTGGATAATGAGCATTTAGGATATGTTTCTGCCCATTTTCATAGGCAATTGAAACACTAATCTTAGAAAAATTAAGATTTTAGTTAAATAATTGATTGATCGTCCGTCATCTCATGTTTGCTCAGCTGTGCTTACAATGGGAAAAGACGAAACTGGTAAGCAAGCCTGAAGAAGCACGAACAATCACAACCAGAAACCCATTCTTTGAAAAACTGGAATATCCCCAGAAATCATTTGTATTGTCATTAATAGAAAAGGGTCGAAAGTTCAGGGCGAGGAAGACTCACCTTACTTCCTCCTTTTTGGACCCCTCCCCACAAAAACGACCCCAGACTTAATTCAAGAAACCAACCACGCATGCTTAATAGCCATTCAAGCTAATTACCATAGGAAGCAGGGGATGGGAGGGGCTGGTAGTATGAATATGTATTTATTTAAACCTTTTGTCAATAAATAGACTCTGTGACCACGTGTAATTTCGCAGTGTGTATTAGGGGGCTATCCCATGCTGCTGCCCAGTGCTGAATAAGCACACCCTTTCTAACTTTAAATTGTTAGAGAGTCTTTTGTCCATCACAGTTGAGTATCGGTACTAGACCAATACTCATATTTTGGTAAATCACAATCATTCAGGTTCTGTGGCTCATGACTGGAAGGGAAACATTAATTTCATTATCAAGCTCAAAAATCTCAGACTCCATGCCAAACTGTAGGGTTTTTTAGCCTTTCACAGTTTCTCCTTTGAAAACTGTTGTTTGTTCAGACCAACCATAATCTAATCCTCTGAGCTGTGGCAAGTGTGTGCAACACTGCAGTGCAGCACTGACCTGTGAGAGGTGCAGCAGGTCTCTAGACATCAGCTGGAAATAAACTGAGCATTGTATGGGAAAACCACCCATAGCTGGAGCACTGTCTCTGCACCTCTTTCTCCAAACTCAAACACTCAGCAGCACTTTCTCCTCACTCAGGGCGGGTCCTGCCGCATTGACTTCACCTGTAAAAAGTAAAATTAGGTCCTTCAATAGCTTGATATTGCTGGTAGAGGACTGTAATCCCCTTCATCTCCTTTTTTTGGATGTAAAGTGTTGAACCATAGTTTCCCTGTAACAGGATGTATCTTTGCCTGTGTTGTAGATATGAGATCAGGGTGAAAGATGGAAAAACACCACATTTAAAAACTATATTTCCTGGCTTGATATTGGTGAAAGGTTTGTTAGCTGGGATAGGAATTAATGTGTAGGTGTCTTTGTCCACTTAAATTGAAATACATTTAGTTCCCTAGAAGGTTAGGCAGATTCAGTCTAGTTTTACAAAGATAGACTTAAACAAAATCTTTTGAAGATTAAGACATAAATACTCGCTTTTGAATCAGTGCATAAAAATGCTACCAGTTCCTGCTTTTCCTATCATTGTTCTGTCCCCCTGGATCACTTCAATTTTTATGCTCTTATTCAACCAAGTTTAATAATTTCCCATAATTGACTTCAAGGTAACAGTTTGTACAGAAAGATTATATCAAGCATAGTTTTTCAAATTTGGCTATAGCTTCCCATACACTGTGATTAAAAATGTCCTGATTTAGTCTATTGTCATGGAAACACAGGAAATACAAAAAATTTGTGGAACTCCAAAGTATTCATGTCCTGTTTACAAATCGGCAAATGCACATGAAGCAACAGGTATGAAGAAAACTGTGCAGTGTTTTTAAAATATTATTCCTTAATCTAACTTTATGGATTGAACAGTTAAAAATTCCAATAAAACCTGCAATTTATTAATAGCAATAATCAAGTTACCTGGGAGAATAATCTGAAATTAGAATGTACGGTTTGCTATCAATATCCACAGCAGTCAATGTTATCATATTAACCTTTTCACTTTAGCACTGGAATCATAAGTCTAATTAAGAGTTTTTAACAAAATAAATAGCTCTCTTTGAAAGCAGATTTTTTAAAATAGGGAGACTCCTAACTGTTATCTTCTTAGCTGTCCAGAGTCTATCCTCAGAACTTTCAAAACACCACCCTTTTCCTATTACCATAGAACCACCAATGCTGCAATTTATTGACAGATTAACCAAATCCCTTCACCAGAAAGCAAAAATCCTCCAAACTGTTGTTGGTGTCCATCAGTGGATGGCATTCAGGTCAATTTTCATCTTGCTCTCCCAGTGCTGTTTTAGCTCTCCCTGAAGAGGGCAGAAACGTGTACATGTGATGGCAGTGATGTAGGTTATTCTGAATGGGGTAAGATAATTCCCATGTGTTTATGTCCTGATCTTCATGAGTTTCATGATTAGAGATTTGGAGACACATTTGCTTCTCCCTTGCTGGGTCATCTTGTTCTTGTCACATAATCACAAATCACAAAATAGGCTGATTTGGAAGGGACTCACCAGGATCATTGAGTCCAGCTCCTGGTTCTGCACCGGACATTCCAGGTGTCACACCAGGAGCCTGAGAGCATTGTTCAAATGCTTCTGGAACTCCGTCAGGCTTGGTGCTGTGACCACTTCATGGGAGCCTGCTCCAGTGCCCAGCCAGCTTCTTCACCCTCCTTTCTCCAATATCCAGAGTAAACCTTCCCTGACACGATTTCAGGCCATTCACTCAGATCCTGTCACAGGTCACTGCAAAGAAGAGATCAGTGTCATGCATCTTCACTCCTGCTCTGAGTTACAGCTGGAAGGCAAGGTCACAGCATGCAAAGGGCAGGTTGGGACAGTCAGAAAGAGCCAGAAAATGTGGCTGTTTTCTACACTGCAGCTTCCTGGAAGGAAAGTTTCCCAGGAAACATTCCCTGTATTTATGTATGACCCTGACACACAGAGCAGATTCCATGTGCTCGACACGTGGATACCCTGCGGGTGCTTTAGATAGCATCTTGTAGATTTTCTTTTGAAAGAAATTGATGTTAATTTACTTCATACTTAGATATCTTGTTAATGAACAGCACTGGACTTTGGCATTTAAACTACCTTTTCTCAGTAAAAACCTGTAGAAAAATGTAAAGAGTCAAATTGTATAAAAACCTTAATAATTATTAAAAAATCATGCATTTGTCTCTAATTACTCCACTTTTTTCTATAAATATTATCCTTGAGACCTAACATTTGTGAGGACACTCTTGAGTTTTTTCAGATATAATGTTGAGTTTTTTCTGCAAATGTTTCTGGTCAAGGAGAGTATTGGCACACTTGGCATTCAAAGTTAAAAACATTCAATGATAGTAGATGTCACACTGAAGTTTTTTGCTCCCTGGTTATGTAAGGTGTATAATTTTAGAATTTAAACTGTATTTCTAAGTTGTTCTGCATCTCAAACATGCTTCTCTAAATGCTCCCTAGTAGTCTCATAATTTTTTATGAAATTGTTTGACAGAATATTTAAAGGAAGCTAAACAAAAGGAATTCCAAAGCATCATCTTGTAACCTCAGACATGGCTGTAGAGTCTGAGAAACCTATTGCTAACCTGAAAGCATGTTTGGAGAAACAGAATTTTCAGTATAAATGGTGGCTTACAGGCCAGACACTGCTGATGTCCTTCTCGTGTCTTCATCAATATAATTCAAGACATAATGTTACAAGGTATGGAATTAATCTAAATGTCTTTCATTTCCATCTGAAACTTACATTTGCTTACATTTTATTGCTATATAAATATTAAAAAAAAAAAAGAAAAAGCAAAGTAGATTAAATTAGAAACAAAATTAGTCAGCAGGTAAGTTAAACTGTGACATTTTAGGAAGCCTTAAAAGCAGCTGTCCAATCGCACTTCAGCCCATTTAGTACACCATGAGATAATCAAGCTATAATTAGATGCTCACTAGATTTTTTTCATAGAATGCTTGCTTGGCACATCCCAGTGGATGTAGTCTTCATGCTCTTCACTACTTTGTTTCTTCTTCTTTGGTTGATGGAGTAACCCTATCACAATGCCAGACTTCTCTGTCATCTGCTCTTTACCCACAGCTAGTACAGTACCCACACTTCTCCCACAGAAAATTTTTAAACATGTGAGAGCTTCAAAGGTATATATTAATTTATTTTCACAGCAGCACATTTTAAATAGGGAGACATATTCAACTTTTTTAGAAGTGAAGAATCAAAATACCCAGATAAGAAGGTCAAAATTGCATGCTCAGTTTTGACACAACCTATATGTTTTAAATGTTTCACCAGGTCTTACAATTTTTGTACTAATTCATCTATAAACGATAAACCATTATTCGTATCAGCTGGAGAAAATCTCAGGTCAGACACCAAGCGACCACTCATGAAAATATTCTGGTCATGCTTTGTTTCACAAATTTGATTAACTCATGAAAGCTAAGAACTTTCTTTTTCCATAATCCTCAGCTCAGCCCTTGCTCGCCTTCCAACTTCTGTAACATTAACAGCACATGAGAGGTCTTCATTAGATGTGTCCATGCAAATTAATTCCTTTAGCAAGTTCCTCTGCTCTGAATGGGGCCAGAGCTGTGGAAATGTAACTTTTGATCACACACCTACGACTGCCAAATCCATTCACAATGCCTGCTATTCTGGCCTGGTAATCTGCTTTACAAAGATCATTCAAGGCAAATATGAACAATTTCCAGAAGGGAGAATGTTTGAGCAAATGAATTAAATTTGGTATCATTCTCTACATCACTGAAAACGGTTTGTATCAGTGGGACAAAGTAAATTGTACATGATGGTGGTCAGACATGATCCATTGTGAGGGCAGTGTCAGTATAAGGAGTGTTACCAATCCCACCTCTAATTAACAGAACTAAAGGACATTATTTCAGTGGTGATGGGAACGATTGTGATTCCTCAAAGTGGAACTGAAGCAAATCAATCTGAGCCCATTAGACCCAATCCAATTAAAAAGGAGATAATCTGTTTTATGAGAAAGAAACATGGCCTACAAAGAAGACATGAGGATAACTAAAAGAAAGAGAAGAATTATGATTAATTCAGCTTTCATATTGCATAGTTGCTCTGATAATTTTTTCAGTGTATTTAATAGTTCATATTACATGCAATCAAAATTGATGACTCTTATCAGTAACATCACTTCTATCAACAGTGTTAATCTAAAAAAAAATCCAGATAATAACACTTATTTTTTACCTCAGTCTTGTAGTTCAGAGTGCCTTTCACATTCCAGCTATTCACTAGCTAATCTAGAGGCTATCTTAAATAGCTAAAGTGGAAATAGACGAGCTATTTAATTAATAAAAAACAAAGTACATATTTATCACTTCTTGATTTTTTTATCATTTGATATAATCTTGTTCTAAACCAGCTTTGCTTTGAAAGCTGGAAACACTGGGAAGCCTTAGGGGTAAGTACATTGCTGCAAAGTGACTAAAGCTACTACCAGCTGCAATTAATAACATATCCCATTATTATTGAATCTATTCTGTGATCTCATGAAACATATGAGTTGGGAGTATCTGCAGCAGGAGAAAAGGATCTTTAAATATCATGTCATCGAGTCTTCCAGTTCAGAACTGTCTCAAGAGACTTTGAATAGTTCTGCTAGAGAGTTTTGGAACCAAAAAATGTCAAAAAGATTATTCAAAGTAAAACAGTGAATTGCTTGAGTATGCAGATTTCCAGAGAGCAGGCTTTTGCTCCTGGCGCTGACAGTTCTAGTACAGACTGGAGAGGGAATGTCATAAACTAATGTTCCTCAGCAGAAAACTTGAAAATGAACAAAGATTCACTTTCTTTGAAGCCTATCTGGCATGAATAAACCAGCAGTAGGGATTCACCTTGCACCTGCACTTGATCAGATCCTCTGGGTTGCCACTGCAGTCAGGAGAGAGCAGCAAGCCCCCTAAAGCACAGGCCAGCTGATCCTGACAGAACAGAAAAATGAATCAGTGCCTCTTCCTCCTTTCTGTGTATAGAGGAAGAAGTGGGTGATTCACTGCAGACAGCTGAAATGAGGTGAGATGAAACCCCTGCCCCACCACATAGGGCAGGATACTCAATTTTCAGGTTTTTTGGTGCACATTTTGATTCCATCTGCATATTTCTACTAACATTTCTCTCCATACTTCTCTTGTCTTTTGTATAAGATAGGGGATAATAGTTCTTCATCTTTCGAGTGAAAGTTAAGGCTTAACTGTGTGCTATCCAAAAATCATGATTCACTGGACAATATCCTAGATGAATGGGTTGAAAGAGAAGGACAGATGCATATGTGAGATTATTTTTTGTTAAATCTTTGGACTCTATTGATGTTCTTCAATATATAACTGTTTTAATATTTTACTTGAACTGGTTAATTCATCCATAGTTTAGAGGATTTTAAGAATAACCCAGGTTCCTGTCAAGCAAATCTGCCCTGTTTTTCAGCTAAAAAAGGAACTGAACTAGATTTATGACTGCAAATACCTTTTTTCTTTTAAGGTGTAAATTGATAGACACCTTCCCATGAGACTCCCTATAGATATGGTGACTACCTTAATGACTATTCCATATCAAGCTCACTCTGCTAAAGAGCTGCTAAATTAAAAGGCTGCTGTTTGAAGCAAAAGCTACAAACTGAATTTCAAACACCTAATAAGATACTGAAAATTACCTCTACCTTTCAAATGTCACATACTGTAAAAATACAAATTAGACTGTAAAATTCAGCCTAGCCATGATTAACACTATGATGTGTTCAAATAATCAAACATTATCCTCAGAGGAGTCTATAGAAGCAGATTATTATGAGCAATAGTTCACTAATCATTATACAACTATTTTTATGTCATTGATCTAGACTACCTTGTCTATTTTGTCAGTGTCACTTGGCATCTTTTAAAAAAGGTGATATTTTCCCCCACACAGAGACAGCTCGTCCTACAGCTCCAATTGATGTCAACCTTTGCTCACAGTTATCATCTGCACACAGCCAGGCTTCATTTTAAATCAGAGAAGCAGGGATAAATAAAACTGGATAGCTTTCAATTCTAATCACATCCTGTTTTACCTCGCATCAGCCAAAAAGTTATCATGAAATGATGGGCGTTTTTTCTGAGCAAGTTAAAAAGTAAGTTTAAGATTTTCAAATTTTCTAAAAAATAGTCTCTTAGATCTCTTATCTGTTTTGAAGAAAGGGTTCTTCTTTTCTTGGAAGATGAAAAAGCATGATTTTTTAAATATATATTTTTAATAATAGAAAGGAATTATTTCAGAAAGAGAAAAAAATCACATGTATTTTGCAAAAAATGGAAAATGAGACAGTCACTGTATTTTGTATTATTAGATAGTCAGCACAGATTCCTAAATTTCCCAAAGCATAGTAATTGAATTTCACAGCTCCACTCCTGATCTTCACACTTGCAAAATTTTCTCCAATCCATAAAGCATGACACAGATGTAAACTCAAAGGAGCTGAAGGATTCAACCTTCTTGTATATTCCTCTTTAGTACTGAGTATCTATGTAAAAAAAAGTGAAGCTTCTGCAATCTAACCTTTTTTAAATGTGTTTCTCCATTGCATATCTCCAAGCACAGGAGTATGAAAGAGAATAAAAATTCTTACCTACCCTCTATGCGTGGTTTAGCCTAATCCTTGAAAATAAAAATAAAAAGCCATGAATAAGAACTGGGGCTAGCCAAGTGTGTAATATGCTGCACTAACAACACTCACTAGAGAGTAAATCACCTATGACTTAGCTTCCAGAACACACAGACTATTAAGGAAAAAATTTACACCATGTGATATCGTTATGCAATATAATGCAGTGATAGTCAACTCTAACCTTACCTTGGGACTCAAACAGAACTGCTCCAGAATTATTTACAAGGTTAGGCAGAGTTGCATTTGGCTTGTTAAAAGTATATTTCTGTTGATTTTACGAGTCAGAGGAGAGCATGCAAAAGCATCACTGGGGAGGATGTTCTTAAAAACTGTGAGTTTAGTGGCACTTCTGTGAGAACTTCAAACAGATTGTGTCTGGTTAGAAAAAAAAAGTACTCTAAGGTTCAATTCTTTAAAAATTATGTAGTACGTGTCTATAGCAAGAATATGTAGGATGTCTGGATTGAGTTCCTACCTCTACGCTGAATCTCTGCTCAATGTTGGCAACATTGTTCAGTCTCTGAAGTTCAGTTCCATGTCTGTAAAGGAGCTGTAATTAACTTTTCTTTCTACTGTTCTTTAATTTCTTTTCTTTACTTCAGGAAACGGGTTGTCTTTTCCTTATTGCATTGAAGGTGTATCCACAGAAACCAAATACAGTAATTTCACGATTATAAGCCGCACCATTTTGACTAAAATTTTGGTCTGAACCCAAAGTGCGGCTTATAATCAGGTGCGGCTTATATATGGACAAAGAATGAAAAGTTGCTGTTTTAGTTTGGAGGACAGGTGTCTATTGAGAAAGGCAGGAGTTTCTCTGTTTGAAATGGAGAATGTAAACCCCCTCTCTCCAAATTATTATAATTTGGAAATCAAGGGGCTTTCAGGCAAAGATATGGAAATTAGGAATAACAGTTCTTTTCTAGGGAAATCAAAATAGAAATACAGTACTACAAAGAAACAAACTCCAAACCCTGACAAAGTCAGAGTACAACCTGACACCCCGTCAGGCAGGGTGTTGGTAGCAGTCCCATTAAATGGTGGCTGCATCCTCCTGCAGTGACAGATGTGGTTCAGTTGGAGCAGTGCTCCTGTACAAGGTGCAGTTTCCCTCCGGAGGTCCAGTGGTGATGTGGAGAAATCCAGTTCTCCTCTGGAGTCCAGTGGAGAAAGGGGCTCCCTTAGTGTCCTAAAACCTCTGTTTTTATCTTGGTAAGAAATGTTGGGCTCTTCCCCCTGGCTGGAGCAACTTTCAATGGGATGAAGTAATTTTATCAGTCCCACAGTGGGACTCAATGGGCCATTAGCAGACAATGACTCGCTGGAGGAAGGATGGGTTGTGAAAAGATAAAGAACAATGGCCTGCCTGGTTTCAATGGATGGTCCATTACCAGATTATCTGCCATGGAGATAAGGATCACTGTCCCCACCCTCAACAGATGGTGGTAGAACAAATACCTTTTATCACACTCTGTATTGTATCGTGCGGCTTATACTCAGTGCGGCTTATAATCGTGAAATTACTGTAGTAGAAATATAATCAGTAAATAAAATCCAGGGTCTGATATTTTGATGACCTTACTAAGATATCAAATATTTGAGATAGAAAAGTTGTAACTTCAAAATGGCTATAAAAGAAGTGAAGAATGGATGTAAATATCCTATCCTGTGAATATTGAAGTATATTTAATGTAACTTCACTATGACAAGATGGGGTGCAATAGCTAAGTGATTTCATAATTTGGAATTAAAAATACTGGGGACTAAAACTTTGAAGCTTCCCTCGAGTATTTCCAAATAATGTGCCACACAACAGAAATGCAATTCTCTACAAAGATTTTTGCTCCTGGTTCTGCATCTATCCTTCCTTTTAGTAGTTTGTCTCATTTTAAGGAGAAAATTAGTTTTAAAGGCAAGAGAAGAAGGAAAAAGCAATTCCCCCTCAACAGTCAAAGTCTTCCTGGGCTGTAGAAAGGGTGACATGCTTTAGTGCCCTTAGCATGGTGGTGAGAAGGGTTTGGCAGGGCAGGGTGGGAGCAGACGGAAGGGTGGCTCTGGCAGCGTTTTGCTGTGCCTGCAGTCCATGCTGACGTGGTGTGAGTGTCTGCTGGGTGCTCTGCTCAGGATGGGGATGCTGTGGGTGCTCTGTCAGGGCTGAGGATGCTGTGGGTGCTCTGTCAGGGCTGGGGATGCTGGAGCAGGAGCTTGGCCACGGCCAACTGGGAAGGTTGAGCTGCACCTTCTAGGCAAGAAACAAGGAATCTGTTAAGTAGCAGAGAGAACTTAACAGAAGTGGCGGTTTTCAAAGTGCTGTTTAAAGAACCAAAAAAGACGTTTTCCTCTTTTTGAGGAACATTTTTATCCGGAGATTTTTGAGCCTAGACCACTTCTGGAAACTGATGGAAAGCATTCCATCATGATGAATGGAAAAGAAGACAAAACACAGGGTGCTGTAATTTTTTTCCCCTAATTTAAATTAAAATACCTGGTAGTGAGGATTTCTGCTCACTGAATGTTTCACATGCACAGTTAAACTCCAGAAGTTGAGTTTTGCAATCTGCCATCAGATTTTCTTTCAGGAAAGAAAAAAATTCCTGTCTATTTATTTTCATGCTTTTCCTCAATATTTTCATTGATATTCAATGATAATTATTTTCCTTATTTTAAGTTCTGTTCAATGATAGTTTCTTTTTCTGGTTTGTCAAAAAGTTATCCTTTTGTATGAACTACAGCACATGATTATGAAATAATTTTACTTTTTATCTTAATTTCTATATTTCTGAGCTATTTTACAGATAAAAACATTTTTGAATCTCTTACATTTTAACATTTGTTATAAAATGAGCCCACTTAGCACCTTTCATCCGTTAGAAGGCCTTTACTCTTGAAAGAATTCATCTGCTTTTTTATTGGCTTAGATTTTTTGAATGTCCACATATGTATTGTAGATATCACTTTTGAATTAAAGGTTTTTAGAGTGATCACTCACTTTAAAGTTTATAAGATGGCATATTACAGCTGGTGAATGCAGAAGCAGCACAATCCATTTTGAATTCTTTTTCTTTCAGGATGTTTTCCCCTCTTACGAGTAATTAGCTAAATGTCCATAAGTGCTGTTGGGTCAGTTTACGGTCATGGAGTTATTCACTGTATCTGTCCTCCTTTATTTTCCTACCAGGCCAGTTTAGCCATTCATTCAAGTCTGCCTTAATTTTCCCTCAGCAAACAGCAAATTGATATCAGTTGACAGTGACATTTTCCATTGGTACTCTATAGTCACAACATTCCACAGCAATGTATGGAAAACCTTACCTTTATGTATGATCATTGTACGTTATCTGTTTGATTATCCTGAGTGAATATCAGCCAGTTAGTGACTTCCATTGCAAGATATTGTAACTGTTTACCTACAGAAGTGGGTAACTCCTGAATTTTCCTTGCTTTTCTTAGCATGTCAATCTTACTGTCATACTGTAAATCCAGAAAGATTTTATGAAAAAAAGAACATTACTGAGAGATTTGAACATTTTGAGTAATGGTCTTAGCACAAGATCTGAACATCTACGGCTCTTTAATATTTTTACTACAATACATCCTCATGATAAGGTAAAAAGAGTTGTGATATCTTTGAAACAGGAAATATGCATAGAAAATTTACCCTAAATCAGACATAAATTCTACTTTACCTTGATTTCCACTCAGAATAATGTGTGAATTTACTTTAGCTGGATTCCAGGCACTCACCAAAGCCCTCTACTCCTCTCTACAGTTGTTCAGGGAGAGAAAATATAATGAAGATTTTATGAGTTGAGATAAGGACCAGGAGATATCACGAAATACCATCACGGGCAAAAATGGCTAGAATTAGGGATATTAACTGAATTCATTACGAACAAAATTAGAGCAGGATAATGAAAAGTAAAATAACACCTGAAAAACACCTCTTCCCTCCTGCCCCTCATTTCCACTTCTGCCTCCTCCCCCAGGAAGATGGGGAGTGGGGGCTATGCTCAGTTCATCACATGTTATTTCTGCTGCTGCTCAGGAGAGAGGTCCTGCCACTGCTCCACTGTGGGTCATAGGTACTAATAAAAAACTTGCTCCAGCAAGAGTTGTTCTTCTTAACATATTCTCACCCCACTCCTCTCTGGATACAATTATTTCTGCAAATTTTTCCTTCTTAAATCTGTTGTTATAGAGGTGATTGGCCCAGCTTTGGCCAGCTGTCTTGGAGCTGGCTGGGATTGACTCTGCCAGAAGCTTCTCAAAGGGGCCACCCCTGCAACCCCCATGCTTTCCAAGCCTGGCCATACAAACCCAAAACACAGAGCCATAAACATGTGGCCGGAGGTGCCTGTGTTTAGATACCTACATTTATGTGTCTGCATGTTAGCTAGGGCAGCAAAGAGCTACAGTCCAACCCACCTGCAGAGTCTATAAAAAATGGAATCAGCCACTGCTGAAATGACCTCTGAGGAGTCTGAATCATGTGGAATGCCCTTCTTAAGCCAGTTGTTACCACTGCCACTGCTCCTGAAAAAGGCAATAGCTGAGCAGACTCCCAGGTTTTTGTCTTAGTTTCATCATTTGCTTTGGCTGTAACCATTCCTGCATATATTGCAGTTATTGGGAAGCTAAGGTCAATCTTTCACCCTTTCTGAGTTGTCTTGAATTAGCAGGACTCAAGTAATTGCGTGGACTCTAATTATTGCATATTATAATTATGTTTTGCAGAAAATTCCAGGCTTGTGCCTGGAAATTTTTTTGTAGCTGTGAAAAAGACAGCACAAATTGAAGTGTTGCATTTGGAGCAAGGTGACCTCTTTAGCTGGCATCAGCTCTAAATCAGATTTTTTTTTAACTAGCTGATTCTCAAGATCTGCTTCTCTTTTCTCTATCATGCTGGAGACCAAATCTCCCTTGTACCATCCTTCACTGAGAGAAGTTGTATCTGTTCTGAGTCTGGAGTGGATTAAAATAAAAAGTTTCTGAAGTTTTCATGTCACTGTTCAGGTTGTTCCAAACATTAAATGAATTATAAAACAGTTTCCATATATATTTTCATGAACCATATCTTAAGCAAAACTGATTGGCTGGAAGAAAAGGAAAAAAAAGCCCTGAGAAGGAGAGGCAGAAAACTTGTCTGTACTTGGAGACCAAGTTAATAATTTACTTGGAAGCAAAACTTGAGATGAGCTCTTTTGGATGCTTCCAATGTTTCATAAAAGCATTATATTGTATTGTCTGCTATAATTTTTATTTCATGGTTGCAGCTTACTCGAATTTCTAATATGTACTCTGCTAAACCTCTTCATCATGCCTATCCTAGCCCAGCTTCCAAAGCAATATAGTAGAGTCTGAGAGCTCATAAGCTTCTCATAGATCCCTTAAATCTGCAATATCCAAAAACTAGTAATTTTCCTTGCTGTGCATACACTGAAAATCTTATTTTTCGTTGTGTTCAAACACAAGTTCTATGCTACATGCAGGGGCTTTTTGTAAAAGGATGAAGAAAATTGGCAAGATTTTCTACTGGTTTAAACTCAGTGCAGCTCATTTGAAACTAGGATGATACTGATTTATCTCAGTTGAGGGTATGGCCTTATATAACATATTCTAGAAAATATCTCTGAGAAAAGTAGCAATGAAGTAATATCATTGAGCATGAAGAAATAGCAATGAAGGAATATCAGGGGACATTTATTTTAAAGCACAATTCAATGTATGCATCAATACTTAGTAAAAGGTACATGATTCCAGTACATGTACTTTATTTTTTATATGCTGTACTAATCTGTAATCCCCAGCCATTACAAACTTCAGATAATTAGTGTCTTTAAAGCCTTTTCAAGATCTTTGTGTGACCGGTGCTGTGTAGGTACGCCGAATTGTTTTGTCTTGGTCCATTCAAATGTTTTTTTCCCTTCAGGAATTTGGAAATTCCCTTTGATCACTTGCCATGGAAGCCATGCAGCCCACGGCAAGGCTTCATGAACAATGGAATGCAGGAATGGGAGGCTGCGTTGGCAGCTACACAAAGAAGCACTCGGCCTCTAAAGATGTAATGAAACAGGTGGCATCTTTTTGACAAATTTTGAAATAAACTTTCAGATTTTTTTTTTTCTTAGCCAATGATCATCCTTTTCCTTAAGTTTTGAAGCAAATTACAGTTTTGTGGACAGACACTTGCAAACAGTTTTCTTTTGTCTTTCCAACTCTGTGTCTTTCTTCAGAGTAACTAAACTCACAATGAGGACAGTTTCAAATTTCCAAAGAAAGCTAATAGTTATACTTTCATAATTTAATTTATTCATTAATGTTATACTTATTTTGCTATGCTGCATTTGAGGGTGAGAGTTGGAAGGCAAGATATGAATAGATTAAGGATATAATATCCAGATTTACCTGTAAGAATTTTTCAAAATGCTGAAATGAAACCCAAGTGGAACATAGAAAAGATATTTAACCAGTGAATATTTTAACTATGTCACAGTTTTTCTGTGAAAAGAAATTTTTAGAGAGCTTTTAGACATTAAGAATGGGAATGGAATTCATGAACATAATTTTTTATGATACAGAGTTTTAATCTTTGAAATAAAAGACTTTGCAGACTGCTTTATACAAATATTCATCAAGAAGAGCTTGGACAGAGCTGATTTGGGGTTGGATCATGGGTGTGGATTAGCCTGCCTCATGAGGTCTGTTCCAGATGTGTTTTCTGTTGTATTTCTGGGCTAGTGAAGACTGGTAAAACCCCTCAGACTTCTATGCAAAATTAAGTGATAAGACTGAGAGTAAATAATTGCCTCAAATTCTGGATTTCTAGTTCCTACATTCCTGCAATTTAATGGAATACTTTTGGGTTATCAGAAGTATAAAATTTTTTTACTTGATTTATAGAATTATAATGAAATGAAAACCATGATTCCAAGTTCTGAAAAAACTCCGTAGTATCATTCAGTTGTTCTGTTTCTTGTTAGCAGACAGAAAATTTCACCTGTAAATGGAAAAATTCACTGATGTATCCGACTTCTTCTGGGGTCATAAACCATTGGTAAATGCTAAGCAATTTACTGAGTATTGCATTACTTTTTCAGAATATGTGGTCTACAGCTAAAGAGGAAAGTGTCAGCATTCACATTTGAGCAACTTCTAACTACAGATTGAGTACCTCACTGTTTTTTTCTTTTTTTTCTCTTCCATACAACTAGCTCTTTGAAAGCATAAGTGTCATTTAATGTCTGTGTTTTACTAATAATGGGTTTTGTGAAAACCAAAAATTGCCGAGGTAAAGAGTATGACCTCCTCCATTCCCCTTTGAGTCCTGTGTTACAACACTGTACCTCATTTGTTACCTTACTGCACTTCACTGCAAAAGCTAATTACAGTTAAAATTAAACTCTATAGAGTGTGTCCTGCCACCTTTTAGCTGCCAGACACAAAGAGGCTGATTCCTGTGTATTCACCTCTTGTTTAGAAGATTCATGTTTATCTAATGTGAAGTCAATATTATTGTCCTGAAAAGAGTTAGAGTATTGCTAACAATCCATCAGGGAGTGCTTCTTTATAGCACTGGCGCTATGCTCTAGTGGCTCAGAAACCATTTAACAGTGCTGAGATTCTGATCTACCTTGGTGCATTAACATTCAAACCATCATTTATCTCTTCTTAAATGCTTAACAATAAAATAGTTCATCGTGTTTAACAGTCAAGTATTTTGGAAGGGGAAGGAAGGAGAGAATGAAATACCAATGGAAATAATGGAAAATACAGAAAAACATGAACCAAAATTTCTAAGTCTTGCTCTATGCAATACACACCGCTCTAAAATGTATAACATAGGAATCAGGAGGTCAGGATGGCTCTGTTTCACTTAAAGTACAGTAATTTCACGACTATAAGGCGCACCCTTTTGACTAAAATTTTCCCCCAAACCCGGAAGTGCGCCTTATAGTCCGGTGCGCCTTATCTGATGGACAAAGTTCAGAAATTTGCCTACCTGGAAGTGAGAGCTGCGAGCCACGGGGGGAGCTGGCAGTGCCATGGCTGCCAGGTGGAGGCAGGGCGGAGCAGCGGCGGGCACACCCCGGCCCCGTGGAGGCGGACCTGCCCCTCCAGAGGCATGCCCCAGCCCTGTGGAGGCGAGACAACCCCTCTACAGGCATGCTCCGGCCCCGTGGAGGTGGGATGGCCCCTCCAGAGGCATAGTCCGGCCCCATGGAGGCGGGACAGCCTCTCCAGAGGCACCCCCCAGCCCTGTGGAGGCAGGACGGCCCCTCTAGAGGCACGCCCCGGGCCCGTGGAGGGGGCACGGAGGGGCGGCGGGCATGCCCCGGCCCCGCCGGGTACAGGCAGGCCTGGGGGCTCGCGGCACCGCCCCTGCCAGCTACAGGTGGGCCCGGGGCCAATGGCTGCCAGGTTGAGGCAGGGCCTCGTCCAGCAACCGTGCGGAGGGAGCTGGGGGCGGAGCCTTGCTGCAAAAAAAAAGTGCACCCTATAGTCTGGTGTGCCTTGTATGATCTACAAAGTTGCGAATTTTGCCAACTCCGGGGGTGTGCGCCTTATAGTCCGGTGCGCCTTATGGTCGTGAAATTACTGTATATAAATTTATCTATGGATGAACTGGAAACACTATATGTTACCTTTATATTGGATAGAGAGTACTAGGCCTCCAGAACACAACTTATTTTAGGATGAGACGAAAGCTGCTTTAATTGATATTTTATCTCCATAGTCCCTAAGAGAAACATAGGCTGAGTAGCTGTGATTCCAAAACTGAAACTTTGAAGTATCTAAGTTAGGGCCAGTGAATTGAAGTGTGGATGTCTATTGCTTGCTCTGGTTTTGTGAACATGGAAAAATCACCGAATTTTCCTTCTGCAATATATAATCTGGTTTATTGTTATAATATTTTTGCATTATTCTGTCAATGACATTGATATTGTCCACTCCAAACCATTTATGATACCTTGTATGCATGTAATTACATATATATAGACAAAAAAACCCCAAAACCAAAACACAAACAAAAAACAAACAAAAACAACAAAAACAAACAAACAAGCAAACAAAACCCAAAAAAACCCAAAACACAAAACAAAAAAGTAGAGAGGGAAACAGTACCACGTGTATTGGAAGACAAATTTTATATTATACTGTTATGCATGTATGTAGAAGACGAACTACAGAAATGTTTTCTGTGTGCTGTTGCACATAATAGAGCAAAGTGGGGCTGCAAGTTTAAGATCTATTTCAAGGGATGAGTCTGTGCTGCAGAGTTCCCAGAATGCAGCAGGTTCATCCCACAGCACAGCATGGGGTCCTTATGGCAGGATGGGGTGGCCATGGCCTCACCCCACTTTCCATAACTTCTGTCACCTGCTGTGGTCACCAGTCCTTTGAAGAAACATTTGAAATGCAGAGAATTTCCTAAAGTGCTGACCAGCACAATTCTGCTTCTTTATACAAGTTCAGTTTTCCCACAACCACAGGTGTTGTTCATTTGTGAGGACAACCTGTATTAAAAACTAAGTGCAAGTAAAAAATGCAGATGTTTTTAAATTAACTCTGTGCAAATTTCTTATTAGTTCTGTCCCAGTGATACAATTTTGTTTCTATATATTTTGAGAGAGCAGGAGGGGCGAGAGGGGAGGATATTGGTTGGTTGGTTGATTTTTAAATACTTCTTTTTTCCTTGCTGTCCCAGTTCCAGTACAAGAAACACAAGAAGCAGTGAGGAAATAAGGCTTCAACTGTGATCTCATTCTCCCATTTTACTTCCTTCAAGATCATTAGAATTTCTCTTGCTTTCCTGGAACTCGTTTGTGTGAGATTAGAGTCAGGCTTCACTGCTTTGTTTTACACTGTCATTTTTTTAGTGATTTTAACTTTACATTATTTATTTTTACTGCCTTCCCATTTGTTTACTCATCTTTCAACACACTGTTTAAAGGATTTTGCAACAACAGGACAAGAAAAAATTACAATAATAACACAACCTGCTAAGGTTCTGCTGAAGTACAAAAAGTAAGATTATTTTTGGTAGCAAAAGAACTGTTACAAACAGAGAGATATTTTGTCTTTTTGCTGCAATGTATTAGTTTTTCCTTTTGTAGCTAATACTGTTGCATTTATTCTTTGATTTTAACAATGTCACATTCACACAACAAGGTCATTTAACCTGTGTTTGGTAGGCAAACACATAAAGCTGCAAGATAGCATGCAATGCAAACTATTTTCAAATTGGGTCCGGGAATTAGAATGACAGAATGAGTGAACTCCAGATTTGAAGAGCAAACATTTAATGTGGCATGTTCAGCATTGGCCAACTTGATTAGATTAAATGCCATATTTTCATGCAAGGTGTAAATATTGAACTACAGCTCTATGTTGTAGATCAAAGCTGTTTGCTTGGCTGAGATGATTAAATAAGGGTTAATAAATGTAACCTCTGTTAAATCTTCTATAACCAAATTTATCTCTCAGCTTCACCTACCGTAGAATTAATAACTAAAGCTGGTAATTGTGAGCCAGAACATTTAGGCACAATATCTCTTGAGCAGTGTTGGATATTTGCTCAGAGCAAGAGTTGTGATTGACTGACAGTCACAGCAAATGAACTGGCTCTCATTTGCTCTTCTGGACAGAGAAAGGGGCAAGGGTCATCTGATCATCTTGTTCTTGGTGTGCCAAAGTGTGATATGACAATTACCAGCTGTGTGCATCTTCTGCTGCCAGGCATTGTGTGGAAAGGTCCAGGGCTTTGGCAGATACCCTGGTGTCTTTGACCACGTAGAACTTGCAGAGGGAGACTCCCACCTTTTTCTACTCTGTGGCCATATCTTTTTGTGGTGAGTTGGACCCTCTTTGCCTCCAATACACAAAATGAGATTTCTGGAATTTCTGTTTACCCATCAGAAGGACGTAAAGAAATCTTTCTGTCTCTATTTAAGAGTTTGAAATACTAATCATACTCTACCAATCTTGACAGAATTTATCATAAGACAAATAATGACATTAGAAAGATGGATAGAATTTATCAAGGAAGATGATAAGCAAGTGCATGCTCGTGCTGACTGAGATAAGTAAAGATGGAGCATATATTGCATGGCAGCTCAGCCCCAGATTACAGGATAAAAAAAAGATGAATTATACAGTGCTAACTAGTATGCCCAGAATTTTACAAAGTTTTTTTTTCAGAATTTGCATTTCACTACTTTGACTGGTGTCTGGCACTAACAAATGCTGAGAAAAATCACATGCAAGCTTTTTTTCATCCTTGAAAAGGAGAAAAATAGAACAATCCAAGAATATTTGTCTTATCCACAAACCTTAAAAAGCCCTTTCTTAAAGAAAGTCCTAAACCAGAAAAAACCCACAGAATATCAGACTCTTCCTGCACATGGTAGATATTCTGACTTTACTAGTGAATGGTGTTAGAATAACTATAATATCTAATAATTATTATGGTATCAGATAGAAATATACAGTATTGTATGAGAAAAGAAGTGAGAAAAGTGAGTTCCGTCATTATAGCAAGCTTATTATTACATCCTGCTGGTGCTTTTGACAGTTTTGAAGACATTGTTAGGGATAAGCTCCTTTGCTCTCTCAGGTTCAGTTTAGGTTATAAACCCTACACTCCATGAGTAGAAAATAATTTATTGCATTTTAGATGGGGAAAATATACTCCATGCTTTTCTTCTACTTTCTTCATGAAACCCTGTTTTGGAATACTGTCTGTGCTGTGTGGTTCAGCTATGACAAGCCTGGAAGGGAGAAAGGGAGAGATGAGGCACAAAGATTGAATGGCTCTGCAGGAACTCAGCAGCTTGTTAAGGCAGTGATGTGCAGCACGGGCAAGAAAAGGCAGCCAGGCACAGCACAAAGCACGTGTGGCAAAGCCAGAATTGTGATTGTAAAGATCTGGCATCCAAGGGTTGACTTTATTCCCAGAAAGACAAGCAATTACAATGTGAAAGGCCTGCAACAAAAGCTTGACTCACTTCAGCTGGGACAGCCTGTTTGGATTTTGACAAATGAGCTGGTGTCCATCAGCCTGAGCCTGCATGAGGACAAGGACAGAGACACTGCAGGGACAGCTGGGACCGAGGTCCTGGAGCTGCAGGACTGAAAGAGGGCAAGAAGAAGCAAGTGGAAAGAATTGAGGGAACTAAGTACAGTAATTTCACGATTACACGCCGCACTGACTATAAGCTGCATCTCCGGGTGTCGGCAACATTTCGTTCTTTGTCCATACACAAGCCGCACCTGAGTATAATCCGCTCTGTTGTTCGCAGCGAGGACCCGCGTGCAACAAAGTTGCCAAATAGTAACAGAATCACAGGATCACGGGGTTTACTGGCTCGGCTCGGGCTGTGCAGGCTTGGACCACTCGGGGCTGACAACAGGTGGCCCAGCTCAACGCTGCCACTCAGCAGGGCCACTCGGGGCTGGCCACCGCTGCTGCCGGGCTCGCTCGCCCCAGCCCAGCACTGCTCTCTGCCCGCTTCCGCGGCAGCGGCAGGAGAGCATGGAGCCCCCCCACCCGCTCCTGCTCCCGCGGTGCCAGTGGGAGGCGGGCACGGAGCCCTCCGCTTTTCCCCCGGGCCATGGGGCCAGCAAGAGGGAACCCCCCCTCCCCCCCGCACTGCCAGCACAGAGTCCGCCTCCACCCACCATGCAACACAGTAACCAATTTGTAACAATCGCGCAATCCTGGGTTTTACTGGCAGGTGCTCGGCTCGGCACCTCGGCTTGCACTTCTGGGTTTTGAAATTTCAGAAATTTTGTCACATATTAGCCGCTCCTGAGTGTAAGCCGCATTTCCGGAGTGGGATCAAAATTTTAGTCAAAATGGTGCGGCTTATAATCGTGAAATTACTGTAAAGGAAGTTCATTCAGAGCAGTGCAGCAACCAAGCCATGTGGCAAAATTGCTTGAGTGACAGACTACCACCTCTGTAGTGGCAAGCAAGGTTCAAGTTTAGTACTAACAGCACTTCTGATCTGCCATAACTAAACCAACAAATGTGACAAAAGAAAACCATCAGGAGCAGGAAAGATTTATGTTAATATAAAAAGGGAGAGAATGGCCAAAAAATACCCTACATAACTACAGTTCTTTAGGTTTTAGGAAGTTTTCCATAAGAATTTTTATCCTAAAAGGACAATTGCAGAAAGGCACAGTGTTTCTTTATGCATAAGAAGGAAATATCAAAGAAATAGGAACAGGTAATATCTTTTCTTATGATTCTTTTAAGAAAGGAGGATAATGAATATATTTACAAAAGAACTGTTTTCAGTGCACATAAATTCAAAGGACAGGATGGAAGTTTTAGCAGTATGATCTATGTTATTTTAATGGAATGCAAATGACTATTTTTAACATATGCACCTAATAATTCAGAGGGTGTTGTCTTTGATGAGACCTTCAGGGCAATTTCACAGGAAAGGTGGAATATTTCTGTCACATAAGAGAACTTCATCTGCACTTCATTCACTGAAAAATATAAAGATGAAAAACTATCCTTCAGTCAAAGAAGGGGAGATAAAAGATTGAGATAATGGAACTAAAGCTTGTGTGTTGCCAGAGAGATGGGAATCTTCATGAAAAGGATTGTAGTTAATTCCTCCAGGCACACACAGTTCATATTTCTAGCAAGACAGCCAGACATACTGGGTGCACGAGTAAAAGAAAATACAACCGGTGTGTTACAGACACACAAACACCGGTACTTGTGATAAACAGACCATACAAATATCTAGTGTAACAATGTGATAATTTTAGCACGTTTTTGCTAAATGCTAAGAACAGTTCACAGAAGATTATCACAGAGCATTATTACAGAGGATTGGGGGTGCTGGGGGATGAGAGGCTCGACATGATCTGGTAGGGGCACTTGCAGTCCAGAGAGCCAAGCATGCCCTGGGCTGCATCACAGGCAGTGGAGCCAGCAGGTGAGGGAGGGGATTCTCCCCTCTAGCTCTCATGAGACCCCACCTGGAATACTGTGTGCAGCTCTGGTGTCCTCAGCACAGGAAGGACCCTGTATTGTTTGAGTGAGTTCAGAGAGATCATGAAGATGATTAGAGGAATGGAACCCCTCTCCTATGAGGAAAAAGTGTCAGAATTTGGATTTTTTTAGCCTGGAAAAGAGAAGGCTGTGGGGTGACTTTATTGCAGCCTTCCAGTACCTGAAGGGAGTCTACAAGAAGGCTGGGAAAGAACTTTTTGCAGGTGTATGTAGTGACAGGGCCACAGGGAATGGCCTTAAACTGAGAGGTAGGGGTAGATTAAATATAAAGAAGAAATTCTCTTCTATAAGGGTGGTGAGACACTGGAAGTTTTCTAGGCTGGGCTGGGTGGGGTTTAAGCAACCTGGTCTAGTGGAAGTTGTCCCTACAGCAGGGGGATTGGAATCAGATGGTCTTTAAGGTCCCTTCCAACCAAAACCATTCTGTGATTCTATGACTGATTCTGTGACTGGTTCTATGAATCTATGATAATTAACACTATTTGCCTTAGAGTCTTTTTTCTTTTCTTGCAACAAGATATGTTCTGTATTCACTGCCTAAATTAAAAATTAATATGATATTGTGTTCATGTAGAAATTAAACAAAAGATAAGAGGATCTGTGAAAAATAAGTGAAACCATGTACCCTCTGTGTTCCAAGAGATCATGCAGATAAAATTAATCAGGATTAAATCTTTTGTGAATCCTAGTTTTTGACACTGCTGACACTGTTAGTAGAGCCAGCTTGACCCTGTATAGTCTTCAGAGAAGGATGCTACTCTAGAGTCTCCAGTTTTAGGTACTCTGAAGGATGCCATGCTCTGCTTTCTTTGCATTTTTCCCTGTGACCAGTAAGAGTCTCCCTCCCCTTTAGGTATGTTTGTATCACTTTAAAAGTAGGAAATAAAAACGCATTTAATCTAACAAAGCAAAGGGTTGAGGTTTTATTTCATGGACAAAATTTTTAAGCCTATATCTGATGAACAGACCTTGTCATTTATGCAGGGGTGCTTCTGAGGTATTCTTCAGAGCTGGAACTATGGAGCCAATTCAGCTGCTGGTCCATCTGATGTGAAGATGAGATATTCATGAACAGGTCTCTAACTCATGGCTAAGGATACCAGAATTTTTCTGCATCTTTCCACCCACAGCAGAACCTTTTGTCTTTAAATTTTTTATTTACAAGGATATACATTACTGTGTCTTTGATTAGAACTGCACATTCGTGAGACTGCAGATGAAAGATTCAGGGGGATTGTGTATGTTGTTTTTTTTTAAGTAAAAAGTCTCTGATGTATGGATTCTTCTTTTGAAGTTTCTTTTCTGTCTGTGCAGCAAACTGAACTACAGAGCAACCTCACTCTTCTGCCTTCCAAGAGGGTGTGATGTGCACCACCACGTTTCCTCATAGCTTAATTCTACCTTAGAATTATAATAAATAACAACTCTACAGCATCGACTCAGCCACTTGTTACTTACTGTCTGCAGAAGGCAGGGCTGGAATATGAGAAAGCAAATGACAAATTTGACATTTAGAATGATTTTTCCAAATCAGATTGTTTGCCCTTTGCCAGCTTGGAGTATTCTGAGTGTCACAGACCAGCTGAAGAGATAAGCAAGTTCTTCACTTCTAATTTAAAATAAAAAGGACACTGATAACAGGTATAACAGATAGTATCATACTTTTTTATTAAATTAGAAGCAGCACAATTTGAATCTATTCCATTTTGTTACTCCCTTAATGCTGCATATGACACTTAGCTTCAAGAGAAAGAAAATAAATTGATAAGAAAAAATCAATGTTGCATATTTAATGGACTAAAAATATGCTAAGTGATGATTTCTGAAATTTATTATAAAAATGTCATATAATAATATAAATGTAAACAGGAAATTTTAAATAAACAGTGAATTCTCAAACAGACTTATTTCTCACCTTGTTCAAATTTTATCAGTGATTTAGAAGGAAGTGTGAAAATGGTTTACATAAACAAGTATATAATAAACATATAAAAAATATAAGCAAATGAGAAAAAAACTCATGATGATGTAGCCATGGTACAGGGAGATTTGGTACTGAGAAGGGTAGCTTAGAAGAGAATTGTAAATCAATCATTCTGCCTAATTGCTGGGGTTGTAGATGGTGCTCTCCTGAGGTTGCTTTCAGCTTTGTATGTCTTTGATTCTTTGCATGATTAAACAGAAAAAGCTCCCAGATCAACACTGTAGCTGCAAAGAACTAATATGTTCTTCAAATAGAATAATAGGGGAAAACCTTACTACAGAATAATGTTATGTTGTTATAATAGTGTTCAACAGAAACCAAACAAAGAATATAGTGATAGCTTTGAGAGATTTTCAAGAAGCAGCATGAAAATGACCACAGTATTTAAGATGTGCTATAAAAATGAGGAGCAGTCAAAATGTGCAAGTCTAAAGTTTATACATTCATGGGCTTGGTGAAGGTGCCATTTCACAGCACTCCCTTCTCCCACCCCTTGATACCAAGCCCCATTGAGATATTGAAAAACATGTTTGTGCAATAGTGTAAAGAACTAGAGCAGAACTCTGGCCTAACAAGTGCTTATTCCTTTCTCCAGGAAGAGAAGAACCCAGAATAAGCAGATGAGGAGTGAAGGGACCTCACATAACTGCAGTTGGTTCCAAAAGTATAGCCTCACCTCCAAGACAGTCAAAATTATGTTTGATTTTCTGTTTGAGGAAGACTCTTGCTTTTAAGAAAAACAAACAGTTTGGACCTGAGTTTAATGCCAGGGAAAAAGGGCAGCCTGGATCCACTTTGGGAGATAGGACTTATACTGTCATGTTGACATACAGCATCACAGAATCACAGACCATTCTGAGTTGAAAGGGACCCTCAAGGATCATCAGGTCCAACTCTTAAGAGAATGGCCTGTGCAGGGGTCACAACCTTGGTGCTACTGGCACTGTGCTGTAACCAGCTGAGCAGATCTCAGGGCAGTGTCATGACACAGTGTCAACCTGGTGACACTGCAGTGGGAAGAGAGACCTTGGCACATGAGAGACGCACAGTCACCAACCATGGGCAGTGCTGGATTCTGCACCTGGCACAGAGCAACCCTGTGTATAAACCAGGGCATGGGAGGTTGGAAAACAGCAACACATAAAGGGACCTGAGGGTTCTGATCCACGGCAAGTTGAACATGAGCCAGCAGTGCCCTGTCCTGGGGACATCAGGCACAGCATCACAGCCAGGCAAGGCAGGGATTGTCCTGCTCTGCTCTGGGCTGGGGCAACCTCACCTCCAGTGCTGGGGACAGTTCTGGGTGCCACAGTATAAAAAAATATATTAACTATTAGTGAGTGTCCAAAGGAGGGCAAAGGTGGTGAAAGGCCTTGAGGGGAAGCCACAGGAGGAGCAGCTGAGATCACTTGGTCTGTTCAGCCTGGAAAAGAAGAGACTGAGGGGGGATGTCATTGTGGTTTTCAACATCCTCAGAGAGGGAGTGGAGGGGCAGGTACTGATCTCTGTGTCCCTGTGATCAGTGACAGGACTCAAGAACATGGCATGAAGGAATCAGGGGAGGTTTAGGATGGATATCAGGAAAAGAGTCTTCACCCAGGGTGTGGCTGGGCACTGGAACAGGCTGCTCAGGGTCACAGTGCCAAGCCTGTCTGTGTTGAAAAAGCTTCTGGAAAATGCTCTCAGGCACATGGTGAAATTCTTGGGGTGTCCTGCACAGAGCCAGCAGTTGGACTTGATGATCCTGATGGGTCCCTGCCAACTTAGCATATTCTACAAATAGCAGGAATCTCTTAGATCAGAAGAAACATGTTTGAAAAGGAAAGAAAGGGGTTGGGGAACACTGCTGCTATTTTGTGTATGGTCCAACACACTGGGTGTCACACATATTAACTACATCACCCCCCCAGAGCTCCCTTATGGTGGGCAGCACAGGGGCACTGCTGACCTCTCTGGTGACCAGCAGTAAGACTTCAGGAAATGAAATGAAGCTGCATCAGATTGTACATTAGTAAGAGGTTTTTTAAGTGATGCAGTGGCTGGTCACTGGAACAGGGTCCTCAGGGAAATGGTCACAGGCACAAGCCTGTCAGAGTGCAAGGAAAGTGTGGGTGAGGCTCTTAGTGATGCAGCTTTGTGTTGGACACTTCTGCCAGAGCAGGGAGTTGCACTGTATGGCCCTTATGGGTTCCTTTCAGCGTGAAATTTTCTGTGATTCTTCAATTCATGCTGTTTTCAAAGACATAAATATTTGAATGAAGATGGGAGGTACAAGGCTTGGGAGGTACCCAGAACAGCAGAACAACTTTTTAAGGTACAAGAGGTTGAAGGCAGCTGCAAATACCTCTTTATGGCTATTTTTTAAAGACAATTTGCTAGAGAATTATGTTCTCCAACTTTGTATCTAACCACTTTCTCCACCAAGTATTACATACAAGAAAACAGCAACTATGGAAGCTGGTCAACCAGCAGAGTGTGAGATCCCTGAGGCACCTGGCCCTACAGATGCTGTATGAGGGCTGTGTAGAGGACTCCCTAGAGAAGAACATTTCATTCTACCATCCTGCTCCACGACATTACTCAGAGGAAAAGCAACCTTGGCTCGTTGTTGGAGCTGTTGAGCTTTGCTGTGCTCTCAGTCAGCACTAGCTGCTGCTCAGTTGAGTAGCATCCTTCCCATTTCTTATGCTCAGGACTGGGATGAATTAATTAAATCTTACAAATCCATGCATTTTGGGACAGGGGAGGAAAAATGGAAGGGGAAAGGAGACAACAGTTTCATTGTATCCAAGATGGTATAATTTTGTGTATTAATTCCCTCTCTACCTCTCTCCCCACTTCTTTAAAACACATGGTGAGGGCCATCATCACACATGAAAACCCATTTAAAGTGTCTTTTTGGTACAGCACTGTAGCACAATGCTGTGCAGTAACACAGAATTTCTAAATAGCAGCGTTATGAGCTGTGCTCTGCAGCTTATCACGGATTGATTTAATTTGTTATTTTTCCAAGATTCTCTTCTTTAAGAAATAAAATCTTAGAAGCATTACCTGTAATTGCTATTTAAGATTTTTCAATTGACACCACACTCTTAGCTGAGTCAATTAACTGTGTAGGGTAAGACTTCAGTAGGTGTAGATGTAATTCCACTGGCTTCACTGGAGTTGAAACAGTGATAACTAGATGAAGATCTGTCTCATAAATCAATAACATTTCAAATAGTTATTTTTCTGAGTTCTGTGGTGAAGCTTATCCACATTTTATTTTCCAGAGAAGTTTATCTGTGGCTGCTAATTTCTCATATGTCTTATACATATGTTCCTGTATGATGAAGTGGTGAAGTGATGAGGTGATGAAGTATTTGCCAAGGGGTAAGCCAGTAAAGGTTTTTAAGGCCGAATACACATCAATAAAAATATTTTAGTAGTTGAAATTGTGTGGATATTCAGAAAATTAAAGATGTATATTAAGTCAGTGATGGTGAAGCTTTTCCCCAAGTTTTAGACAAGTCTTATTCACCCTAATCTAATTAATTATTCACTCCGGTCCAGTGCAGCTGTTGGTGCCATCATAAGACACAGGATTATGAAAGCATTAATAAGATGGGCTGGGAAAAAATGACAATAGAATAAATCTACTGTTTTCCAGAGGCCTTGCAGGGCCAGGACAGAGTCCAGTCTCGTAGCCCAGTCAATACAGAGGTGCAATTGCTTATAGCAGGAATGCAAGCAGGGCCAAAGAAAGGAGGAGATATTGGAAGGTTTGTGAAACCTCACTTTAACTGCATGAGTATTGAACTAAACATTCTTATCATTGTTAATGGATTTAGTTATTTAGTTAGCTAGACCAGACTAATTATAAATTATTGGCTTTGCATACCAAGCTTGTTCCTTTTGCCTATAGTAAGATCTTAAGTACAAAAAAAAATACAAAAAAATTAGGCAACTTAACATCTAACTTCAAGGCAAGAAATTGAGAGAAAAATGCATTGAGTGGCTAGGGTTTGGGTTTCTTAAATTTCTTTCCTGCAAATAGTTAAGTTTAACCTTCATTTGGTTTGCACTGGAAAATATGCAGAATTAATGCAATAGTTCCAGATTTGTTAAGGAAGAGAGAACAATTGCCAAGTCATAAAAATAACACACATTGTAATAAATATTTTGCACATATTGTAAAGAGAGGAAACTCAGTCTTAAATTACTTCTTCACTTATCTCAAGCTAACATTTGTGTAAATCTTTTATGACTCTAGCAACTGCAAACATTCACCAAACACTAGTTACCGTGGTCAGTGGCTATGTGATTATTGATGGTAAATCCCAAGAGATGCTGTTAAACATATGTTTAGCACTTTGAACTATTCTATAGCTTTCTTGTACCTGAAAGACTGACCTCCAGTGCCACTTAAATGCCACCCTTCAGTGTTCTTTTCACTCAGTGTTTTTTACCTTTTCTCCTCCATTTTTCCTTTTGAAACCTTCAGCCAACAATTGTTTCTTTCTCAATAAAGGCATTTTTGTCTGTTTCTTTTCTTCTCTTGTGGGGATTCAGCCCACATGCTTTCTCACTCCTTGGAAACACTACTGCCACTTTCCTCCAGTCTTCTGTACTCCCCTGGGCCATGGAGCACAGGTAATTCAGCCCCTGAGCTTAGGGTTAGTGGACACTGTCCTTCTATCCATTTGCACTGAATTCCAAGATGTTGACTCAAATACATCTGTTTTGCTTTGTTAGACTTGAGACTATGTCTTCTTGCCTCTTCTGTGAGACATACATGTCGATGAAGCAGCATTTACAGAAATAACTGATCCCCCTTTGGCTTTTGAAGCTCCACATTTGTGAAACCTGGCTGCAGGCAGCACCTCTCTTCAAAGCTGAGCACGTTTTTACCTGTGACATGTGACCTTTTTGACATTTCTTGCTCTTGAGCTCAGGCCACTCTGGCTGACTCACTGAGAGTCTCCTCAGGGGCTGGCACCCACACACTTGGCAGAGCTGGGATGCCCAACCTGCCTTGGGATCCCTGCAAGCAGCAACACCCGAGAGCTCTGAGCACAGCAACCCTCCATCCTTCCCTGGAGAGTCCAACCCTGAATTAAGTACATAATTAACTAAATGAACATGCTAGTAATCATCTGGGTATGGATCAGTCTCACTTTCAGCATGCAAATACAGACAATATATATACACATGTTTTGACACATACATTTAATGGCATTTGTGCCTACAGCCTTAATGATTTTGGTCCAGTGTTAGTTGTGCTATATCACAGACATAATAGAGAAATATCTCAGGAAACAGCAGGAGGTTTCCAATTCAAACTAAATTAGAATTATAGGACTGCCATGATCATTCTGGAGCTTTGGCTGCTTTATTAAGTACCCACTTAAACTTACACCAGACTAATAATGCATTTGCTCAGCTTGAGAGTCTTCACAATGAGGAAAAAATGTATTACAAAAATCTTTGTTTTAATTTACTCAAACAATTTTCAGAAACTGCTGGAATCTCTCGGGTATGATCCCGAATAAATTGCTGTGTCTGCCATTGCTAGTAATACAATGGAAATGCTTTTAAATATAGATTTAATTTGGGGTCTCAGTTGGCCACTATGCAATTTTAATTCTTTGGTTTAAAAAGAAGGACTAAATTTCATACAGTGACTGAGAAGAGATGTGCGAGCAGCTTATTCTGTGTTCATTAGAACTCATCCATGGGAAGTAATGAAACTTTCTCACTGGACTGATGGAGATGGGAAGTGCTGCCCTAGCCTGATGTGTTGGGCAATGAAAACAAATCTTCTTTCAGAGCTTCTAGCTCTGTACTATATGTTTTGGAAGGAACTATATTTGTCTTTGTTGACAAGAAAATGCTTTTGAGTAAGACTTTAGTGAAAATGTGAAAATAATTGTGTAAAAGTGCTGAAAATTCCAAGAAGAATTATATAATTACTAGGTTTGGGAAAAATAATTCAGTCTTTTCATCACAATTTTCTGTAAACCTGGTCATATAGGATAAATGCAGAATAATTTTATTCCAAATAATATGAAATTGAAAATTAGGAAAAAAAAAGAGATTAAAAATATTTTTTTTTTCTTAATTCATAATATTTTGAGAGATTTGAATCTTTTGTCCTGGCTTGGGATTGTAGATTACTTTAGAATCCCACAATTTTTCCACATGATTTCTCTTTTATCTGTTGCTCCTGCGGCCTGAACGTATTTCTTATTAGATTCTGTTATCTATTTAATAGGGGTTTAGTGGATGCTCATGTGTTCCATTTAAAGTCTTTTTTCATTAGGACTTCCTTTTAGAGAGGAACTTAATACACTCAGATATATAAACTGAATAATATCAAAAGCTTCTTGATAAGGCACCTGGATGAGGAAAAGTGGGAAGTGGGAAGCAAGGCAAGGAGAAAATTAAATTCAATAACAAAGAGTACAAAGTCAGGAATTTAGGGACAGTAGAAATTACTGCTGTAACATGGTAGGTTATTTTCTGGAAACAAAATAGAAAGAGAAAGTGAGTTGATCAGTAGATTATTGTATAGAGATATAGGCATCAGAGTTATAGTTCAAGGCACCAAAGAGACCTCAAATAGATCATCACTGCTGGCACTCAGGAAGGATGAGTTATAACCTAAGAGTTTGAGGAAGAACTATGATGATGATCGGAATAGAGATGACACTGCAATTCCTTTTTTAATTTAGCAAAATGAAAAAAATACATGGGTCAGAACTTGATATTACTTGGTTCATCAAAGAGAGCACTATATAGCAAGAAGAACTCTTTGAGTTAAAAGGCATAAAAACAAATTTACCTTAACTATGTATAATCAAAGTTAATTTGGAATTCTGAAACTTTTCCCATCATCAAGGCACTAAAGGCATGGAGCAACATCTCTATGATGACCTGGAGTTCCACATAAGGAGTAACACTGTGTAATTTGTCACTTGAAAATGAAATTTGATCCAGGATGTTTTTGTCTCTTTCTAGTCTCAACCCTGCTGTCCTACAGCACAGAATGCTTTGGTCTTTTATTTTCTTGCAGTCACAACACACACATACTCTCTACTTGCAGTGACCACGTATGTAAATGTTTGTGTGTGTGTGCACGTGTGTGTGTGTGTGTGTTTCTTCTTGAGGTCACATCATATCTTCTTCATCTTCTCAGTGCTTAACTGAGTGGAAAATATCATCAGTTTTTTCATTTTTTTTCTGGCCACAAGGAGACCAGGAATGGAGATTCTGCTCCTCTCTGGCTGCAGTCTTTACTGAAGTCTACAGAAAGTCCCCTCCAGCAGAGGATTTCCAAGCTTTTTCCTCAGAAACTCAAGGAGCCCTCAACCCCATTCAGCCTTCTTGTATGTTGCTTGTCTACAAGTTTTTCGGGAGACAGAGAAAAGGAAGGTAGAAATTGGCATGGTTCTTTGCTAGTAAGAGTACAAGACATAAAATGGTGAAATGAAGACTGGTGTCCTCAGCTTGTACATGTTGATATTTCATAACTTCAAAACACTTAATGATACATTTTTTTTAATAAAAAAACTTATTTTGGTGGGGTGAATTTTAGAGAAAGTTTGTTTCTGAATCTCATCATTCAGGGAAAAGAAAGAAAGACGTTGTAGCACTCTAGAGATCAAAGTAGTATTTGGTTCGTGTGTATGTTCTAGCTAATCTTTTTAAAAACTCATAATTTTTAAAGCCACACTAATGATTTTTAACTAGAATGCACTATGCAACTTGCTTTCTGCTGTGCTAAGCAAGCAGGCTGCACTGGTCCATGAAGGAAACAAATGAGAACACAAATGTAGGAGCGTGTTTTAAAATGCAGCTCGTGTAAGGGAAGAGCTCCTGTGTTTGCCATTAGTGACACAAACAATTCAAGATAGAAGAACATCTGGAGGCTGTCTCCAGTAATCAGGTATTCACTGGTAGCTGGTAAGATAACTCACTGAGAAACAAATGAAAACCATGTCAGGCACATATTCTTGGCAATTAATATCACAGGATTAGATTGCAAGGACTACTGATTTTGCTTCCTTTATTTCATGGCAGCAGTATCCAAAAGAGAATAATGCACACCTCCTCAGCATTGTGGCAAAATAATTACAAGCTGATTACTCATTTGTTTTAGCCACATGAAGAGTTGTTAAATACTACTGAGAAGGTAACATTTCCTACTGACACTTCAGTGTTTTTATTTCTTAATATATTGAACTTCTAGAAGTTCAGACTTTGTTTAACTAAACAGTTTTTCATTTTTCACCTCTAACTGGCTTTGAGAAGAATTACTACCTCCATACTATCAAATGTGCTAAAAAGAGTTATACACTGGTTAAAATTGTGTGATTCTGAAAATTTTGATGCTTTATGACGGGAAATGCCATGAGCAGCCGTGTTAATTTGATAGTTATGCATTGAACATCACCACTTTATAAAATAATTTAGATTGGAAGGGAGCCCAGCGTTCAGAGGTTGCTCAGGGTTTTTCCTTTTGCTCAGGGAGAACTCTCAGGACTGGAGGAAGTGCAGGCTGCTCCACAGCCCAACCATCTCCATGTGCACGGGTTTTCTCCATCATTTCCACATGGTTTCATTTACAAAACCTTGGATTCCTTAGATGAATACCAATGCATAACATCACAAAATATTTAAGGTTGAAATGCTCTGAAAACATTTATGTGTACAGTAATTTCACGAATACAAGCCGCACCAATTTGACCAAAATTTTGGTGGAAACCCGGAAGTGCGGCTAATATTCCGGGGCGGCTAATCTATTAACAAAATTCTAAAAGCTGCCAACACGGAAGTGAGAGCCCGCGGCAGCCCCAAGCCAAGCTGGAGCCCGGCCGGCCCCGGCAGAGGTGGGAAAGCCTGGCAGAGGCGGGGCCAGCAGTGTCGGGGGCGGGCGGCAGAGCCTGAGCCAGCAGGGCGGGGCAGGGAGGGCGGCAGAGCCTGGGCCAGCAGGGCGGGGGAGCCCGGGAGAACTGGGGCTAGCAGTGCAGGGGAGCATGGCAGAAGCAGGAAGGCCGGCGGGTGGGGCTGCCTGGCAGCGGGGGAAGCCCAGCATAATCGGGGCCAGCAGCGTGGGGGAGCCCGGCGGTGCGGGGGCCTGCAGTGCCGGCCAGGGCGAGGAAACGCGGCGGCGGTGCAGACGGGAGGGGGCGGCCGGCGAGCGTGGTGGCGGCGGCGGCAGCCCTGCCGGCGGGGCGAGCGAAAGCGGCGCTCGCGAAAGCGCCGCCGCGAGCCGCGAGCCGCGAAAGCGCCGCCGCGAGCCGCGAACCGCGAGCCGCGAAAGCGCCGCCGCGAGCCGCGAACCGCGAGCCGCGAAAGCGCCGCCGCGAGCCGCGAACCGCGAGCCGCGAAAGCGCCGCCGCGAGCCGCGAGCCGCGAGCCGCGAACCGCGAGCCGCGAACCGCGAGCCGCGAACCGCGAGCCGCGAACCGCGAGCCGCGAGCCGCGAAAGCGCCGCCGCGAACCGCGAGCCGCGAGCCGCGAACCGCGAGCCGCGAACCGCGAGCCGCGAGCCGCGAACCGCGAGCCGCGAGCCGCGAACCGCGAGCCGCGAAAGCGCCGCCGCGAACCGCGAGCCGCGAACCGCGAACCGCGAGCCGCGAGCCGCGAGTCGCGAACCGCGAGCCGCGAGCCGCGAGCCGCGAACCGCGAGCCGCGAACCGCGAGCCGCGAACCGCGAGCCGCGAAAGTGCCGCCGCGAACCGCGAGCCGCGAACCGCGAACCGCGAGCCGCGAAAGCGCCGCCGCGAGCCGCGAAAGCGCCGCGGGGCGGGCGCGGCGCTCGCGAGGCGCGGCGCGGGGCGAGCGAAAGCGGCAGCGGGGCGGACGGCGAGCCCGGCGGCGGCAGCCCTGCCAGCCGGGCGAGCGAACGCGGCAGCGGGGCGGTGCTGACGGGAGAGGGGGGCCAGCGAGCCCGGCGGCGGCGGCAGCACCACCCGGCCAGCCCCGCCGAGCCGTGGCGCTGAGCTGGGCCACCCGGCCCCGTCGGCAACCATGAGCGGGCCGAGCCTGCCTGGCCCCGCCCCGAGCCAGTAAAGCCCGCTATGCCGCGATCCTGTTACTAATTGGCCAATTTGTGAAAGCTGCGCACGGATTCTCGCGACGAACGAAAGTGCGGCTAATATTCGGGGTGCGGCTTATCTATTGACAAAGACAGCAACATTGTCGAGGCACCGGGGGTGCGGCTTATAATCCGTGCGGCTTGTATTCGTGAAACTACTGTACTTCAATAAAGTAAAATACATTTACCTGAATTAAACAACACACTATTTAAAAATATTTCTATGGTTTATGGAAATTTTTTCTTTTTTGTCTGTTGCTGAATTTGAATGCAATATTTTCTTCAATTTTGGACACCATTGACAAATTGTACACATTTCTGTAGCAGAATCAATTGCTTTTGACCCAACTGCTTTGAGTTTTTAAGAGTAATATCAGAAAGGTCTTTCATAACAAAAATTTAATGTCTCCAGAAGCATTCACTGGGTTTGAAAATTTATGTAACTGTAAAATAAAGAGTGTCAGTAAGTTGAACTACTGGAGACTCATTTCACCCAATTGGTTTTCTTTGTGGTTTTGGGAGATTTTTTTTTTTTTTTTGGGGGGGGGGGAGTGGATGGGGGGAGGTTTATTCTGGTTTATGTTTTGTTTTGTTTTTGTGGATTTTGCTCTTTTTTTTCTATTTTTTGGGGTTTTTTTTTAGCATGATAAAAATTGCATTTTTAAATAGTTCTATTTTTTTAACCACTTTTCTGTGATATGAGATTGTCTTTTAAACTGAAGTAGTACAGGAACAAACATCACCTTCAAATGAAACCAAGAAAATAATCCTTCACCCTGAAATGAGCTTAATTTTAAGAAATATAATAATTTATTGATTGTTCCATTTTTGAGGAGATATAATCAATGGATGTCATTTTGCAGAAAGGGTACAAGATGTTTTTTGTATACAATGTATTTAGTTGCAATCCATTGAAAACCATCTCAGGAAGACAGTATTTCAAGTCTTGTGCAGCATATAATCATTATTTTAAAAAGGATTCATCATACTGCTTGGATGAAAAATTCACACCAAACAGACAGTATTTAATGAGTAAATCAATAATGTTCATTTCAGGAAAAAATTAGGTATGGAATATAGCTAGGGAAGATAATAAAGCAGGATCAAATACTAAACCTCAGAACTGATGACCCATTAGGGATAATACAATTTACTTCGGTATCAAGCTGAAGTATATTAGGAAACTTACATCATAAAATTTGCTGTGTAAATGCAAATTCAATCTAATTTCTCATATGATTAAAGCTCAGAGAGAAAGGAATTCTACTGCAGTGTTAAATAACTGTACATCAGTGAGTTACACTGGATAAGAATAAGCATAAAAGGTTGGTGCTCATTATTAATAAAGTGCTATATAAATATATCTTATTGGTCAGAGAGAAATACACAGGTCTGTTCTCAAGCACTTCTGTTCAAAGATATGCTTGGTTTGCTTTAGTTCAGAAATGAACTTTGTTGCAAATGCTGGCTTTTTTGTGTGTTTATCTGGTTTTTTTCCTCATCTGTGTTGCAGTAAATAACCCTTAGAGAACTGTAATTTGAGAAAGTGAGAAATGGAAGTTTCATTTCACAGGGGATTCGTCCCAGACAGCCTAAACTGCTAAAACTCTGCCACCTCCATGAACACAAAAAACCCCAAAAGCAGAGTAAGAGCAGTGAAACCTCCTACATCCCTTAATTAAGTCCCATTAAAATCACTGGGTAACAGGGGCAATTTGATACAGGAAGAAAGCTGTTTTAGCCTTCCAGTCAGAAACAAGACTTGTCCTGACAGAAAAACTACCCAACACATGACTGTGCAGGGCTTGATAGACAGGACTGGCTGCCATAATTTCATATTCACGCTTCCTGTACTTATGTGTGATTTCTTAAATAGCTCCAAGCAAAATCTAATTTTATTTTATATGATTGTGCACATATCTGCTGCTCCTTTGTGCTATCACTTGAGGGTCAGCTGAGAGATATAGTTAGTAAAATCTCTGTCTAGTGAAAAAATCCCCAATCTGTACATGAGTAGGGAAGAGTTTGAATCTCTTCTGAATCCCTGGAGATCCATTCAGCTTGCAAAATACAAGAATATACTGATATGTCTCATAGGGAACATAGTAAATGTTACCAGCAGAATTCATTAAAAAAAGAAGTTATGTAAATGACATTCTGTGTTTGGTCGCATTACCAGCTGCTGATGAAGCACAAGGGTTCAACTGGTGTATACCTGTAACCCTGTTCCCTGAGCATGGTAAATATTTATGAGGATCATTTTTAAATCATCTGCAATTTGCCCACCACTGCATTATTATGTAGATGTTCCAGCTGAAGTAATTGATCCACTTATGATTTTTCTAGTTCCATTACTATTCTTGAGATGTTGCACACAAAGGTAAGGCACGTGCAGGGGTGCCATCCGCCTGCATACATGAGCATTCAGGTGTTTGACCCTTCATGTTGGGAGCCCCCAAATCTTTTTGTCATTGCCCTGTGGTCAGGGACAGGTCCTTGTTGAAGCCTGTCTTAAACCCTGGTTCCATTTTCAGAGGTGTAGGCTAACTTTAAAAAGGCAAAGGGGAGAGGAATTAATTTCACACAGGAAATTAAGTGTAAGAAATGTGTTTTGTTTCATAAAAAGTCCTCGGATTTTAAGGAAAATTGTTGGAAATCAAGTTCTGGCTGAGGTTGTAAATTTTCAAGGATTTAAGTCCTTGTCAGTAGCATGACTTTCTTTTAGGGAAGGCAAAACTAAGTTATTCAGAGAACTATGAATATTTGTGGTGGAGTTGGTACCTCAACACAAGTTGCAGTCAGGGAAGATAAAGAAAAAATAGGTAGCTCAAAGTATTAGTTCATTTTCAATTAAAACAGTAGCCCTTGAATTTTTCACGAGAATAATTTTTTTTGCTTTGTTTTCTATCGTCTCTTCTTTCTGTCTATTACGAAATACAAAGGAAATACTGCAAAATTCCAAGTGTAATTGAATGAGTTAGTGGAAATCAAAATATAGAAGATAAACCCATTTATTCTTCTGTATATATTACAGCTGTATGCAACATTTTTAAACAAATGTAATAGTAAATATTTTTCTATTGTATCTCAGATATACAATTTATTTATATTCTCCCATCATCAGTTGTTTCTCCAAGCTAATCTGGTTATTGCAGTTTTGTATAAAGTATTGCATTTTCTATTTTGGCAGGCCTCAAATGATCTTTCTGATATAATTTACACTGAAATATTTGTTTGTTTGAAGAACCTTGGAATAAATTATGCTCTTTTTTAGCAGAATGTGATACTGTGCAGATAATTTTGATACAGAAAGGAAGTAATACAAGTATGGGGCTTGAGTAACAATACAAAATTTACACAATAAATAGCAAATTTTCTTTATAAATAACAGTACAGGGTTGTCCTGGTAATTTTTCTAGGTATTAATTATTGTAATAATTGCTCACCTGCAGAAATCATTAGGTGATGGACAACCTGTAGTTATGTTGTACAACCATGACAGGGGAGCCTGGAAGGATTAATTACAGCATGCTATAGAAGCAATGGCATCTTGAATATTGCAAAAAAAAAGTGTTCATGTTTATGGCAAGTTCTTTCTTTTTGCTTGTATTTTTCTAATATGTAAGTTTGATCTCTGTAAAATAGAAAGAAAATTCCCCTTTTTAGTAAAATAGACTTTTAAGCCTTTTAACCTGTAAGCTCCCTTTACTCCAGCTGGTGTTATAATCATTGTCTGTGTCTGTGCATCCCCTGCTAGTACTTTCAAAGCTGCATCTCATACCATCATTTTAAATATCAACTGTCCTCTGTGCTCGAGCTCAGCTCTGTCTTTTGTCAAAACTGCAGCAGATCCTTCCTTATGGTTCCAGGGATTGAAGAGGTCCTGGGAAAGCTCTATCCAAGTGCAGCCAAGCCATGAATGTGGGTGAAAAGCGGTGTAGATGATGCTTCCTAGAAGCATGGGGTCTGGAATATTTGTGACCCTCCTTTTTGGAGAATTTTACAGTGTTCAAGCAGAAGAGGCACCAGTTAGAAACAAAAGGCTTTTTTTTCTCATAAATTGCATAAATCTGTTCTGAAAATTTTTAGTTCACATTTTAGTGTTCTTGCTCTTTTTATGATATTTTGTAAGATCTGATTGTTGATGCTATATTGATGATGTGAAACTAAAAGCTGGACTCTCCAATGTGACTTCTTATAGCTCCTTTAAATACCAGTGACACTCCTTGTGACACAGAAAAATTAAGGACAGGAGGTTTTCACCACCATTTAGTGAATCATTTGAAGAAGTCTGGAAGTATTTTTCTCCAACCAGCTCAGACATCTCTAAAGGCTCTGCTAATGAAAGTGAGTCCTTATTCATCATACATGGCAAGAGGAGTCTCATTCATTACATGTGCTAAGGGGTTGAAGGTCAAACTACTCAAGAACATTTTCACTTTCATCTTTGTTCTTCTTGGTGAAACTTCACTGATTAAAAATAGTATCAGTCCAATGAGAGGTGGGTTTAGGTGTTTCCTTTTTTGAAGACTGAAATTCCCTTAAAAGCAGGTGGAACATGAGAATTGCACCTGTCATTCAGAGCTATCAATGATTTACATGTCTGCATGTGGATTCATATAAAAACACACTTAAAATTTAGCTTTTCTTCAATTTATAACAAAGCAAAAGATTGAAAATTACTTTCAGATTAATAACTTATTAAGTTTTACAATATTATTTTTATTTCCTAAGACTGTTTGCATGGTTCATTACATCTTCTCTTTCATTTTTAAATGTAAATCTTTCAGAGGCTTACTATGCCTAATTCAGAATTTATGGAAATTCTCATTAAAGGACAAGATTGCATAGTCATGTAAAAGTTGCAAGTGATCATTTGAAATAAAAATAATTTATAATTTGGCATAAAAATGTGGTTACTGTTTAGTTATTTAAAAGTTGTTAAAATTGATCTGCTCATGAGAAAGGTTTTAATCTCTCTCAACTAATATTTTAGTAAAAAAAAATCTCCATAATTAAAAATACTTGAAAATTTTTGTTTTCAGCACAAAATGCAAACTTTTTATTCATAAAGATGAAAGAAATGGCAAAGCAACCGTTCTGAAGTATCTTCCTCTTATGCTGTCCTTAACCTGCAAACTGGAATATTAGTTTAGGAAGGACAACATTTTTATTAATTTTCTGCCTTGCATTTAGCTCAATAGCAGACATAAAATGATGCATCATTTTAGACTTGCATTGGTAGGAAAATAAGTTAAGGCTCATAATCTGCATTTTTATTTTCACAGATAAAATCTTAATGACATAATCAGCATTCAGCTGTCTGCTAGGAGCAGGAGATCTCACATACCTCTTCCCATCTTTAAGTGAGACCCCAACCAAGGAACTAGTGAGATCAATAATAAGGAGTCAGAAATATTAGCTGAATGTTCCTCAAAGTCACATACCCACAGAGACCACAGCCTTTAATAAATAAAAGTCTTAATGAGGGTTTAGGAACTACATGTGCAGCCTTTTGCTTTTTATGTCTCCACTTGGCTTGTTAAGTTGTTGTTAACGTCATGCTTCAAATAATGAAGTATTGACATTTTGTACTACAACTATAGAAAAATAACAAAATAAAGCCACCATACTAATTATTACTTAAACTACAACCAGCTGATTAGGCATAGACTGTGTTGCAGTCCACCATATCTCTACAGCAGGATTTCTCCAACGCAAGAAAGAAAGAAGTAGTTGGAATGGAACAATGTGCTGTTTCTTCCATCCTTTGTCTGTTCTGAACAAAGTGATTCTTTAATTTTCTATTGTTCGTAAACCAGAATTTCTAATAAATATGAAGAGGTTTTCCCTCCTTCTATTCCACTCAGATTTTTAAGCTCATACAAATATTCTATAAAGATTAATTTTCTGATAAAACCGTATATTTTTACCAATGTTCTGAAACAATTTGTTATTCTTTGTGCAAAAACTTTGAGAACTAATGAGCTCATTTACTATTGTTCATATTCTATCAGAGTCCTATTGTTGTCAGGCATTAAATAATATGCTATTAAAATAATATTTTTTATAGATTCACATGCCCACTGTAGAAAAGCTTCTTTTAATGGATAATGTCTTCCTATCAATGCTAAAAGAAGTTAAATAATCTGATTTTCCTATTTTCTGATTGCTTTTAGAAATTAATTTTAAAGTGTGTCATAAGTAAATGGAATATTTATAGCTTCTTACTGGGATTTTGTCTCCCCAGGATGAATATGTGTGAGAATGTGGGAGGAGAAGATGAGAAGATTAATATAAAGACTTTCTAATAATCAAAAAATTAATGAGTTCCTGCACTCCTCCATTCTGTACCTGTGAAAAGATGATTCAAACTACAAACGTGGGCATGTGGTCTAAAACACGTTGAGTGATGTGAAAGGGCAAACGGGGGAGCTGTGTAACAGAGCAGGGTCAGAGCCTTGGGATGTGTGAAAAGGAGCTGTGGGTGATGGTGAAGCAGAGGCTTAGGTCAGTGCTTGGGCTCTTCTTCGAGTAAGGGAACATCTGAATGAAAGCAGGGATAAAACACATGCTCATAAAATCCACTCTTACTTCCAAGTTCTGTCACTTCCGTAATTATTATTTCAGATAATTATTAAAAAAACCCCAAAACCCCCGACAATTACCTGTCCTTTGTTTTCTCTAGCTGTAAAATGTGGCAAATATCTGCTTCCATTCTTATTTGACCCAGGTTGGCAGAGTAAGTTGCTGCCAAGAGTCCATTGTGATGATCTCAAATACAAGGTGACATGAGAGCTAATGCTGCGTGTCATTTTTTACCAAAAATACAATGCCCTTTTAAGAATGGCCCTTTATTCTTTGTCTCTTGCAAATGTAATGTCTCACAGCTTTTCTGGTGGTATAGAAGTGTGAGTTCCTTCAGAAATCTGAATTTCTGAATAATACTGAAAGCCTTTATTCTGATCCTTGATGAGAAAAAAATAATATTGAACTCATTTTCTCTTCCCACTAGTCCACACAGTATCTTGGTTATTAGATCAGATACAGAATTATACTTAATTATTGTATCATAGCTGGGGGAAGGGTGGAGGGTGTAGTATGGTGTATCATGTACTTCTAAGTACAATTAGAGTAGAAGGAGAAATTATTGATCAGTGTATGCACTATTGTAAATAACAAATTTTTGTTGGGAAGGGAAAGGTCAACACATGGTGCCATTGTTGTGAGATGAACATACAGAATTTTTTATTTGTATGTTTATTTAAATCTTCCAGGGATTTTTGCTTTAATGAAAAACAGGATTCTTCAAGAAATTAAGACTGAATTCATTATCTGTGTCAGTGCTTGTACTGACACAAAATTATCAGTTTAGAATTTAACCACATACTGATTTCTCTTCTCTCTGGGAACTCTTTGGCAACATGATAATGTTACTATTAAAAAAGGAAAACTATTAATAAATGTATAAGGCCCCATTACCCATTTTTCTGGACATACTGAAGACTAGTAAGAGCTTGAGACACCTCAGCTTAGAGGAACATTCAGCCACAGCTTATGTGTGCACAGTGCTCTGGCAGACGTAAATGCTGGGGGCACGGGAAGAAGATCAGAAAGGATGGTACCAGACCCGGAGAAAATTTTAAAGCAATAAAAGATCCAATCCTGGCCATACCAGTGAAAGTACACACACATTTATATATAAAGGGACCTAATTTCAAAACTGTCATGCTGCCTTTTTCACAGCTGCACACAAGGAGGAGCCTGTTGCATCTCCAAGAAATGCTCTGAGACACATTTTACCCTACATGGTAGCAGAATTGGAGAAAGCCCTTTTCTGCCTTTGTCAGTCCATGGCCTATTTGGAATGTCACAGTTTATGTGTCCCCTGTGTTTCTGCATTCACACCAGGTCTGTGGAGCTTCTCAAGCTAGGCAAGACAGGGTGAACCCATTCACTGCTTTCCTTGGAATCTCTATGTATGTAAAGGCAGAGCATCTTTAACTTCCCAGTTTAGCCCCAATTAAAACTTAATGATAAAGAAACAAAATATTTTATTAAGTGAGTCTTTAGGCTAGGCTTTGAACTGAAACAGGAGAAATGAAGAGTTTCATGCACATAAGATTTGTGATTTTAATGAGCACCAGACAGTTTCTCTGTAGTTTCCACTACAGATAGTTTCCAAATTCCAGGGTATTATAACTAAGGGTGTGAGTTTGTAACAGCTCTTCTCCATTTGAGAGATGCACTCCACTCCACACTGCCTTGATCTCTCCCTCGTGTCTTCCCCCTAATGTGGCAATTTACAGGTGGGAAGATTTCACTGTGTCTGTCACAGCTCCCATGTCCACTTCCAGGGGATGGATTGGGGAGGTCAAGCTGCAGATATATCCAGGCACTACAGCTGATTTTAAACCTTCTCTTGTACCTATCCCATAAAGCAGTTTCTGCAGGGAGAGGCACAGGCTACCTGTCACCCTGCAGCATGTGATTGTCTCCCAGCAGCTTTGTCCTGCCTAAAAGCAGGGTGCCTAAAAGCTGTTTCAGTGATGTACATAAGCCTAATTGAAGTAAAAAATATAAAAATATTTTTTACTTTCCTTTTAAAACCAATGTAATGGTAGGTTTTTTTGTTTGGCAGAGAGACTTTTCATTCAAACATCAGTTCAACTTTTGACTGTAATATATTTGTTTTAGTAGCTAAACAACTGCATTTGCTTTTACCAAATGGCTGACCCTGTACTTTCCAGAGATAAGATTGTTGGAGCGCTGAGGCTTTTAAGGTTCACTAGGATAACAACATCCATAAAATGACATTTAAAGACTAGATAAGAATAATTCTTTTATAAGCAATCACTTAGAAAGTGATGTTTAAATACCAGTTTGTTAAAGAGGGCAACAGCAATTCTAAAATTCAGAGACTAAAAAAAAAATCAAGAATAATTTATGATTGAATTAAATTAGCAAATAAAAATTATTTTTTGAAATTTATGTAAAAGAATAACTTGTGCTTTGATTGCCATGGACAGTGACTTTTGAAAAACAAAGGCCGTAGTCATCTCGGCAAAATCACAATCACAGATTTCCCGCATTTCACAGATCCATAACAGGTTTGTATTTTTTCTTCTTAGCAGTGATGTGAAGTTTAAAATTCCCAGCTCATCTTGGAATCTGCATCAATGTTGGTCTGCTGTATGAATTGATGATGGAAAACCCCTTGGTTACCTGTCAGTGAGTACAGATTCCCTATATTTGGTGGACTTTGACAAGCATCATAAGGAACCATCAGAGGCCTTCAGTTCCGATCAGGGGTGTTGTCTCTGGTGCTCCATACTCTACTGCAATGGTATATAAACATCATACAAACATTTTCAAGCAAATGGCCTTTCTCTAGTGAACCTTCCTTCTTCTTCCTTGTTTCCTTTGCTTTCTCCTTCAATTCACACTTTGCTCTGTGCCCTCACTTCTTGTCCACTCTAACAAAGTGTTTCCCTGTGCAAGTCGTTCTAACTGGTATTGTCCTTTCCTGTCTATTCCTCTGCCTCACACATTACTCCTTACATTCCTTAATCTTCATTATTCCTTCTCTCTAAAAATCCTCAAACTTTCTGTCTTTTTAACTTGTCTTTTTAATGAGGTAAAGTCTAGTGAGAACAGTTATCACAAGTGTCTGGATATTACTGAACTGATAATCAGAAAGTTGTACCTAGTTCTTATATACACATGGAAAAGATAAGAATGAGAAGAGGGAAAGCCAAATCATTAGAAGGTTCCCCGTCCCTACCCTATAATGGAGAGAATTTATCTCCAACTGTAAATAGTTCTTTACTATAGCAGAGGTTCAACAGAATAGAAATCTGGAGGCAGAGCATCCATTTCAGTGGTGAGGGTAGCTAGCTGCTCTGGAAACTCACTTTTTGTAATCTCTCACTAATACATCAAGTTGATATAAATTAGATTTCTCTTACACTGGTGATCATTCAAAGATGAAATAGTGAGAGGCAAACTCTGTCAGAAGGATTTTGTAAGGAGACTTTATAATATGATGGAGTGTCCTCTAATACCCAAGTGACTACACTAGAATTCCCCTTTTCCTGTCATGTTCAGTGACTGGCAACAGAAATAACAAAGCCCTCTGTTACTCTAATTAAAACATTAAATATGTAGTTTTAAAAAATATTCATTTACAATCAAAGCAACAGAGGCCAAATTTTCCACCAGTTACAAAATAATTTTGGAATGCTGCAATGGGGAAAAGAACTTTACCTCTGAGTAACAGACAGTGAGATCTGCACTTACTGATCCAATTTCTCCTGACCTAAAGATAAGGCAAATAAGTTGTGTTTGTTCTTAGCTTTTTTTGAGTCAATTAAAAAAGTATATATAATTGGAAACAAAAAACCTCAACCACATGAATCTAGAATTAAGATATTTAAATCTTAAAAGTCAAGTTGAAACACAGTTAAAAAAAAACCAAACAAAACAATGGATCAAGCCTGCCAATGGATCAACCCCCATTAAGAGCCAGTTTTCTTTAACTGGTGGGTCACAGAGAATGTAGGCTATAGATTAGTGAGTTTGAGTATATCTGTGTTAATCCACAGTGACAGAAAATGTGCTTAAGTACATTCTATTAGCCCAATCAAAAAATTCCTGAAGTAAACACTTCATTTCAAGCATGGCTATAGCTTTTATTGGTTTTATTGGGACTTAGGCATATAAATGATTCTTAAAATGCATTCAATTAACTTGCAAATGTTTGTATCTTTTTATCCTTTTCTTTGCTAAAGACAAGAAGTGCTGCCTCTAGCTTTGTCTGCTTGTTTTAATTTCAGATATTGATAAATTTTTTTAGTCTAGCAAAACATCATGATACATGAAGATCTTGAAGACTTAGTATCCTTATTTTATTTTAAATTATTAGAAAATACAAAATGTCTAGGAAGTTCCTTGAATTTTTTTATTTAAAAGAAATTGTGGAAATAAAAAAAAGTTTTACTCAAAAATAGCTTGTTTTGCTAGGGATTTTGCTAGCGATCACAAGATTAATTTACAGTAATTTCATGACTATAAGGCGCACCCTTTTGGCTAAAATTTTCCCCCGAACCCGGAAGTGCGCCTTATAATCTGGTGTGCCTTATATGATCTACAAAGTTCGGAAATTTGTGAATCCGTAAGTGAGAGCTGAGAGCCGCATGGGGAGTCGGCAGGGCCGCGGCTGCCAGGTGGAGGTGGGGCTGCACTCCAGCAGGCATAGCCCGGCCCTGTGCAGGCGGGGAGGAGCCCCAGCAGGCTTGCCCTGGCCCCATGGAGGCGGGGAGGAGCCTCGGCAGGCTTGCCCTGGCCCCGGAGAAGCAGCACGGAGGGGCGGCAGGCATGCCCCGGCCCCGCTGGGTACAGGTGGGCCTTGGGGCCCACGGCACCCCTCCTGCTGGGTACAGGCCAATGGCTGCCGGGTTGAGGCGGGGCCTCGGCCAGCAACCGTGCAGGAGGAGCTGGGGGCGGAGCCTCGCTGCAAAAAAAAAGGTGCACCTTATAGTCCGGTGCGCCTTATATGATCTACAAAGTTACGAATTTTGCTGACTCCCAGGGGGTGCGCCTTAGAGTCCGGTGTGCCTTATGGTCATGAAATTACTGTACTTTTCAAATCAGACAAATACTAATCAGCATATTACAAAGAAATGGAAAACTTGTCATCATTAAGAGTCTTATATGGGATGATGACTGAATTTTATCACACAATCTTTCAATGGCAAATAATTCCATCAATTTAATGAAGATCACATGGCTCAAGCATTCCTCCTATGAAGATAGGCTCAGAAAGCTGGGATATTACAACCTGGAGAAGACTCCAGAGTGGCCTTCCAGTACTTAAAGGAGGACTAAAGGAATGGTGGAGGGGGACTTTTTAAAGGGAGACATAGTGATAGGACAAAGGAGGAATGGTCTTAATTTGATAGAAGGTAGATTTAGAATAGATCTTTTAAGAAGGTGGTGAGACACTGGCACATTTCCCAGGGAAGCTGTGGTTGCCCCATCCCTGGAAGTGTTCATGGCCAGGCTGGATGAGGCTCTGAGCAAGCTGGTCTAGTGAAAGGTGTCCCTGGCTATGGCAGAAGGGCTGGAAGTAGAGACGTTTAAGGTTTCTCCTGACCCAAACCATTCTATGGTTTAATGATGCATCAATAATTTTTCATCTGCCTATAACTGACTCTCAAGATCGTCCAGTCTGGGTGACACCACAGCAGTGTCACCTCCTTGTGCTGTGTCACTCTTTAGTCACAAAGACAAGCTGCATGACTTGCTCTTGTGAATTGATTGCTAATCAGTTTAGCTGTTTAACACTGAAGTTTAATCAACACCTTTCAGACACAATCAGAATCTACAATCATAAATTTAATAAAAAAATAGTTATTCACTAATACTTTGCTTAACTTTTTCAGTCTTTTGTTGCTTTCATTCTTATTAACAAGATCCTGATCCCAGTTTAGTCCTCAAGTCTATAGGTATATATATGCAAGTTAAAATGTTAATTAAACATGTACTTTAGGTCCATTGAAGACAGAAGGGTTATTTCAAAAGAAGTGTGCTACAGCTCCTGCAGTATGGTAGATATTGTCCTTCAAGGAGTTCATCTCCAAAGGCGTCAGATAATTCCTAGATGGTGAAAACATTTATGAAACAATTTTTAAAAACTCACTAAGAGGTTGAGAAATCTTGTCCTAATGTATCCTGCCTGCTGGGAAGGGGATAAAAGTTTTGCAGTGTGTTAATTTGTTATGTAGAAGAGAAATGACACAGTAAAAATTGGAAGTCTTTTTACATCAAGTGAAATGTGGGCTTTGTTCAAGGATACTTTACAGCTACCCGCTGAGTACAGGGAGATAGCTTACTGCATGAAATTTCGGTGCAATATGTTGATTTCTGAGGATCTTGCCACAAACTACTAATTAATATAAAATGAAAGACTCTCTCAATCTGTAATAGACTAAAAAAAAGCCCACTAAAATTACTGCTGAATGACATTTCAAAGATGATAATTTATTTTTGCCCTGAACAAGACACTTAAAACATTTTCAAGGACATCACGTCTTTAGCCTTTAAAATATCAACTAATTATCAAATCAATGATCATTTGGGGGAAAGTAATGAAGTATGGAAAATAACCACTTGAAATTATATAAGTCATTACTGCAAAGTATTTAAAACTGGTAAGTCATTAGCAAAGAGATTTAATATGTGGGTATTAAATGCCTTAAAATTTTATAAAAAAGACAAATTGCATTTTAATTGTCATAATTTCCTATGAAATAAGCAACTTGCCCTTTAAGTTCTTTATACTTATCTAATACTTGTTTATTTTTCTAAGGAAATATTAATTAATTTATTCAAATTATTTTCAGCTTTTTAAAAAAGTTCACACCACTTTATGTTAACATCAAATATAGAGAGGTGTTTGAAATAGCAGTGAGCAGAATGACTCACAGTTTGAGTGGAAATACTTAATTATATTCTTAACTCATGATTACTCATGAGAAATCAATCTTTTGGAGTTCAATAACTGCATAAGTATTTCCAGGATTGGGAATGAGTTTATTGTATTTTAATACTTTTATTAGTTTAATAAACCATGGATTTACTGTATCAATGGCTTTTGACACATTTCACAACTTTCCTCTTGTTTTTGCAAATAGTTTATCCATGTTTTCTCACAAATGCACAGATGTGGAGATAGGGAATGAGGGGGAGAGAACAGAGGTTTGGGCCTTACTTTGTTATGGTCTTTCTTTTTTTTTTTTTTTTAGCTCCAAGGAATTTGTCACCAATAGAATCTCTAGGAAATGTGATCAGTGCTAACACTTCAGGGATTTGCCCAAAGTCCAATCTATTTGCTGTGCTTCTAGAAGTGCAAAAACTGAGTTAAGCACTTGCCAAAGACAGGCAGAGACTCCTTTGTGCTCTGTCATTTTATCAGTAGAAAAAGTAATAATTAAGAATATTCTACAGTCTCCCAATTTATCTACTTCCTGTGCTGTGGAGATACCATTCCCTTTCTATATGAATTCAGGAAGTTAAAATTCTTCTCATGGGACATGACACTCACTGACACAGGCAATTTTCAGGGCCTTGTGAAGGAGATACTTCATCCAAGATCTTGTTCTGATTTCGGTAGAAAAGTTCTTCTCAAATCCCAGCTCAGTTCTGTACACCAGTTGTACACCACTGGATATATCCTCCAGATTTAGTATGTAATAGGTAATAGATAAATTACACACCCTCTTATAAGAGACTTTTAGTTGTATACTATGCATAATCCAAAATTTCACCAACTTTGATAGAAATTTTGAAAGTGCAGGAGATACAGAAAAATCTGATTTAAGTTTTTGGACAAGAGAAGCAAGTGGGGTACTGGCAAAATTTCCTGTCATATTAAAACTAAATGTCTTTTTTGTCTCAGAATGAAATAGGGGAAAACTTTTTCTCTAAACCTCCCTGCCTTTTTGTCCAACACTGCTAGTTTTCTGCTTCTCATTTTGACACCCTGATTTGACTGACAAATCCTATTTTCCTGTTATCCACTAAACTATAAAAATCTCTTGCAATCCCACTTCATATCTTGAGCTCTGGTTAATACCCGTGGGAGAGATAGATGCTTAAAATATCTAAATTAAACTATATATTTTGTATATCTTGAATGTGGGGAGAAGACTTCCTGTGATCTGTCCAGACAACCTGATCATAACGCCGTATTTGAAGCTTCCCAAAGTATCATTAATAAATTTCTCTGTGTATGTGTAAAGAACCAATGAAATAAAGCATAGGTGGAGAAAAACCACCTATAGGTGGACTGTATCAAGGCAAGACAGCCATAAAGCTTGCACATTACCATGTTGCCCCAGCAGGAGATGATTGTCTCTCCCACCCAGCAGCAATACTCACCCAGGTATTCCTGCAGTGCATGGCTGTCCCTCCCCTCTCACCTCCTACTGTCTTACTCCTCCTACCCAACATCTCCTTTTCCCCTATGGGTCTGATGAGGTAAAAAGAAAAAACCAACCCTTTATTCCACCAGACTTTGGCTAAGGATTTGGGTAGGCAAAGAATATTCACCTGTTGAGAATTAAAGGACGTGCTGTAGAAATGTGTTTCACAAACATGATGTGAATTCAAATCTCTCACTGCCATCCTGGTGTTTTATAGTTCCTGATAGAAACTGTAAGGAAAAATTTTGTGATAGTGTGCTGGTCACATTTACAGCATCCTTACTAAAAGTTCTAGGACTTCCTGGTAGGAAAATACACCATGATTTCCTTGACAGATTGAAAACAAATCAAGTAGCATAAAATTTTCGCTTCCATAGTTTCAAAAGGTTTAATTAAAAGAAGAAATGTCTAACTTCACTTAGTGAATTGCTTGTTGCAGATACACTGGTTCTGTAATTAAAAAAAACCCCAACAATTTACATTGTATTTTATTTTATTATGTAGTAAGGAATGCATTAAAACTCAAATATCACAATATCACAATAGCTCCAAACTCAAATATCACAATAAAAACTCCTACTATAACAAAGCAGTTAATGACTCTGCCTTTTCTGAAGTTTGCTATTTTTATTTTAGTTATATTTAGAACTTTTACCACTGGTGAGAAAAAAACTTCTCATACTTTCCTACTAACACTCCTTTAATCTGATCTTTTTTGGTTCCCAAACATAATGTTACTTCCCTAGTCAACCTCAAATTACATACTTCCAACTTTATTTTCCTGAGTTAAATCCTTTAGTAGTAGCCAAGTAGATGCATTCAGAGTGGGTGGAAACCATCCATCAAAGTTATTATTCTATTCTATTCTATTCTATTCTATTCTATTCTATTCTATTCTATTCTATTCTATTCCATTCATCCATACAGCAGCTGGTGATTTCATTCAGTGTGCTCTTTGGCTTTGTGGCTGGACAGCCACCACAAAGATGATCTTGCCTGATCAACTTTCTAATTGTACTTCTAAAACCTGTAGGATTGTAAAATATTTTAACTTCTGTAAGAGTCCTCATTTTGTCAAAACTCTCAGGTGAAGATTTTTTTTCTGATAAAAGAAAGTTTTGTCTTCTGCACTGTAGTGGTTCTTACAACCAAAAGGTAGGCAAATATTCATTCGGTTTCATTGCCCAACCTTGAGGAGAGATTTGTGGCTCTCTGCCCTGGTGTGGAAGGCAGTTCTGATAACACTGCAGAACCTGTAGCACGGTGGGAGCCTGATATTCTTTCATATCCAGTCTGGTCCTTTGAAAACAACTTGCTACCTGATGTTAGAGATACTTGGTGGACAACTCCTACAGAGCAGTACTTTCCTCATGTAATTCTTCTCCCACTCTAATATGCACTATTGATATGTCTCTGAGTTTCTTGCCCAGCGCTCCAAAGATAAGGCACACTGCAAACTGCTCCTCTTGGACACCAGAGACGGATCAGTTATGTCACTTGTAAATGAAAATATATTTCAAAGGGAAAACTGAGCTGTGCTATAAACTGCTACAGTTACAATTACCTCTGCTTGCTTCTATTTACACCAGAACTAGATTCTAAATTGTATGTTAAGCTTGGAAAAGAAAAAATCCATTTCATGCTTTTCCTTAAAAGTCAACTCCTAAGTGGCTGTTTAGGACAGTGGTGACTGAGCAGTTGGTTTAAAGATAATCCTGAGTGGGAAAACAAGTAGTGGCCCTCTGGAGATCCCAAGGAATTTTAGAACAGGTACTGCAGGGTTCAATGCCACTTTCATTACTGTCTTCATGCTTAATCAATGAAGCACATACTGTGATTTACCTGTAGTTCTGAGCACACGTGGCACAACCCCTGAGGAGATGGGGCTATAATGCTCCAGGGTGTTCTTGCTCCCTGAGCCCAAAGGCTGATCTACTGAGTCAAAGAAAACCATCTGGTATTACCAAGCAAATTTCCTCCTAAAGAAGCATGTGCTTCAGCAGATTTCTTTACTTCACTACTCTGGGAAGATTAGAGTAAGTACAACTGTTTAGAGGACAAACATTCCAATATTCTTATAGAGTGTTCTGGAATTATGAAAATTTTATGTTCTAATACAAGTGTTTGGGGGACAGTTTTTCACCTCTGTGGGGCTGGGTTTTTGTTCCATCTTTGGGTTTTTCACCCCTCATTTTAAGATTAATAATGAACCAACTCTAAAAAAAAATAGTAGGGCAGTTATTTTAGGGAAAAGAACTTCAGTCAGACATCAGTAATTCAGAAATAGGTCTCTAAAAGTCACTTCTGTCACAAAGATTTAACAGAAGTCTAAAATAATTGTAACACAGTATTATTACTACTGTTTTGCCAAATAGGAATAAAGTGATGAAGAATAAGAAAATGTGACAAATAAATAGCTTTTCAAAATGGCTATACCTGGAGCTATAGATGCTTGTACAGCTAGGTGCTGCTGCTGTCTTTCATTATTTAGCAAAATGACAACTGGTTGGAAAATCAGAACATTACTAGAATAAACTTTATCTACTTTTTAATGTGTGGCAGTATTTTGTACCTTGTTATATCATTTTATAAAATGGATCACTGACATTAAATTTAGGTCATGTTGTAAATATAATTGGACAACTGTAAATTAAATGCACTATGTAAATATGAAGTACTACTAATGCTGCAAAATACATTTGATTCACTTGAAATTAGGGCAGAACTTTTCTTATGGCAGTACCTTTTGACATCAGATCTCTGGTGAAAAGTTCTAACTTCTTCTTCAAGATGTTCAATTGCATTCTGTGCTCTGCTCTCAAACTCATCTTTACTCATCATTCCTGCTGGTGGCTTGTGTGCATGTAACAAGGAGCAATGAGCACTTGCTGATTTCTAGATTCTTTATCCTTGTCCTGAGGAAATTTCATCTTGATTCATAAAATAAATTAATCTGATACAAAAGTTACTGCTGGAGAATTACTATGGATCTCCACCATGTCCAATTTACCTTATTCCTTTTGTGTTATACTGGAACTGTCTAATATAGATTAATTCAAACCAACTCCCATATCTTGAGCTGAACTCTCGTGTACCTCTAGGAACAGATATCTCTGGGCTGGAAAATTGTGACGGACAATAACATTTGGATTTTATCTAAAGGTGTGGTTGTCTTGCCAGCCTTAACTAAGTGGTCAAACAACCTCATAAGCTTACACATGCTCAGTATCCAGTGTCTTCCCTTCTTTTTGCCCTTTACAGATAATTGATTCCACATGAACAAATCAGTGTGACAAGATGAGCTCTACTTTCTATGGACACAAAAGTCTGAGGCTATATTTTGCTAGCCACAGGTTTCATATCAAAATCATAATTCCCTCAGAAAGGGGATACAGTCTTTTAAAATGCAGCAATTCTAGTCATGGGCACTGAAGAACAGCTAATAAATAAGTTTTCATGGTGACAGTGCTAAACTCCACTTGGTGCTCTGTCATGAATTGTGCATAAAAGAAAGATCCCTTCATCAACAAGGTTCATTTCTGTTTTTGTTGGAAAGGTATAACTAAAAGAAAAATGAAACCATTTCTAAGACTCAAATCCACATGCTTACATACTCATTAGAGAAATGAACATGACTGATATAAACTGCAGAATACATAGAAAATACCATCCATAAAAAAAAAACCCAAGACAATAATACAGAAGTTTTTTATATTTATATATTGTTATGTTTCCTCTTTCTTGCAATGAAGAAGACTATGGATCTGTTATGTGAGGCAGAAAAAAAAATAAAAACAGCCTGGGGAAATTTTTCTCTTAACTGAGAATTTGTGTATCCTTCCTGGATGTTTACTGTATTTTTTAACAGGCCGAATAAGAAATAATCCCTACTGAGCACCACTTTTAGCTGCAAGCAAGGCAAAACAAAACAAGCTTGTATAAAAAGTGCAAATGCTAAGAGCTTCCTACAAAGAACCATATTCAAGCAGGAAAATATTTTTCTCTGCAGACTCCTATCTGAGCTTCTCCCTTCAAGCTGGGTACACTGACAAGCAACTAAAGGAATTTCAGTAACCAACATCTTATTGCAGTTGCAACACATTAATGAGGATGGGATGTCATTCCCCTAGAGCTGCTGTGAGCTCAGTCTCAAACAAGGAGCACGATGGTATTTCTTTTCCATTTGGCATCACTGGAATATCAGCATCAGTGGAATTGCTGATTTGGTCTCCAAGTATTATTAATGAAAAAATTATAACTATTTTGCCTTTTTCTTTGTCTTATTAAGGACATTAAAGGGCAGAAATAGGAATTCTGATAAAGTTAATCAACATTTAGTATACCAACTTGAAGTGGAATAGCATACTTACAGCTATTTTTGTGTATTAATATCATATATTTCTTTAAATGACCATCAGCATTCCTGCAGCAATATTACCTTTGAAAATGTTTCCATGGTGAATGCAGGCAAAGCATCCTATGAGAAATACTTATCTTGGTTTCTTTATAACATCATAAAAGTAAGTGGTGAAAAAACAGTCGATGGGTACTGTATTCTGGGGATTACAGTAATGACTTTGAAGGTTCCAATGTGCAGTTAAATTAAAGAAGGATATCTCACATGAAAGTGTATCAGTCTCAAGATTTTGTTTGTGGCCAAAGTGGAAGCACACCTATATCTAAATTACAGAATTTATTTATTATGACATATATCTTAAGAATCTATTTACTAGTATTCTCAATCTAACTGTAACAGAAAAAGAAAGATTAATAATGTAGTTAACATTGTAAAACATACACTTTTTATGTTCTACCTTTTTCCTGGTTGTTATGGTTCCCTTGCTCTTTTGACCTCCAAGGCCAGTGCACTCATCATCAGTGGAGGTTTTCACACCAGTAGCCACTGCCAGGATGAGCCCCGTGATCCCTGTCAGGGTCCCTGGGGGTCTGCCACTGTAGGGCAGCCAGGACCCCCCAAATACACTCACAGGGAGTCCTCCACTCCATCCCTGGTCTTTCCTATCCACACAAATGGAGAAATATCTGTGTCACTGGCCCCCACATGCTGCAGGGATTAAAGAAACTTCTGTGTCTAAGCCCTGATCCCTCATCATATCCATACTGAGAGGAATGCAGCCAGCTTGGGAATTTAATTTTTAGAGCATCATTTTATTTATTTCCTCTCCCAAGAAAACCACAGTATCATACTTAAAAACACATCAAATCAGTAGTATGTGCTAAGCTTTCCAAGCTCATTAGAGCAGTTATGGAAGTGGTAGATGTGTTTAATGAAATTGTGATAGAACAGCTCAGTTAATCGGTGTACTTTGGGCTGTAGCATTTATATGTTATTTAAAAGAAAGTCCTCATGTCTTTACCTGTGAAATAGTGACTTCAGTATTCTGTGCATTAATAGCTTCATATTTAAATCTGTGAAATTCCTTAGAACAGTCCTGTGTTACACATATATTGTTGACTTTGACTTTATATTAAAGCTACAAGATAAAATGTGTTACTATTAATCATTTGAGCTCTAGCTATAGAAACAGAAAGTTCATATTGGGAAAAAATAATAATTTGTCCTTTTTCTGCTAGATCATACATATTTTGCTTAGGGCTGTGTTGTGGTTTTAAGCATGCTGAAATCAGCAAAACTAAAAAATTCTAATAATGCCACACGCATGATTATAGAAATTTGTTCCCTTCTAACCTGCAGACTTAGAAAATTAATGAACTGTATTAAAAATATGTGGTAATGTTTCAATAACTTAAAATAACTTGATAGTACAGTAAGAATTGACTTTCTCAAACAAACTTTTTTTCTCAGAGTCGGATATTAAATAAATGTGATGTTTTCCCTATGTGTAAAGAAGCATTAAAGCAATTTTTTAAAGGAATTTAATTCTATAATTTATTACAGCCTAGTTTAGTAAAAATTGTAGTTTTCTATCTATCTTATAATTAATGTAAAGAGTTAAAAGTAGCATAATTCCACTGTTTTCAGCAGATTTGAACCAGGGAAGAAAGGAATCTGTGAATCTTGATTATCATTATTTTCTGCAAAAAGTTATTTAGGGAAAACATGCTTTTTTTTTTTTTTTAAACAGGTCTCTTGACTCAAACTCTTTAAGTAGTTTTACTAAGATATCAGAATATCCTTTTGTATCTTTTGCCTTTTAATTTGACTAGAAATGTGATACTAAACCTATTTGTGGATCTTATTTCTATTCTTATCCATGCATCATGACAATGGGCCGTCCACAAGCTGTGACGATGGAATATCCATCCGATGTGAGTCCTAATCCTCAGTAATCATCTACCTGCCCTTTTGTAAGTAGCAAATTTGACATCCCATTCTGGAAATGTTTTTTTTCCTGTATAACCTCAGGCATTGAAGTGTAACTACCATAACCAACTTTGAGACCAACAAGGAACTGAAGGGAGTGACTGTCTTTCTCTGGACCTGACTGCATAAACTTCGCACACTTTATTGATGTGCTCACATTTGGTTTTCCGTATTATCCTTGAAATTCCCCTACAGAACAATTAAGGAATAAAAAAAGAAAGCAAAACAACCTATTATAAATGTCCTATGTTTATAATCAGACTAATGGAACAATAGTAATAGATTGCAACAGTAGAAAAGTGAATAAGGTGGTTAAATTCATGTTTTAGAAAGCATAATCAATAGAAATGCCACAGCCTTAATGATATTGATGTTAAACTACAGCTGATCCATGACTTCTTTGTGCCACATCATTGTTCATTTTGACTGTATGAAGGCCGGTCTACGTTTCCCTTTTTGGCTGTAGTCAGTGTGTCCATGGGTGTGAGTACGTGTGTGTATCCACCCACCCTTACCACTACACAATTCCCACAGAAGAGCACAAACAATCCATTTCCTTTAGAATAGATTGAACTAAATGGTGGTCACTTGAAACAGATCTGCTGTTCTCTAAAGTCACTAGTTTCATATAGAGCTATGGCTGGACTGCTTAATTTCCAAATAGTTTGTCTTCCATCTAGACTGTATTTACTGTGATTTCCACTGCAGTGGCCTGCAAAGACAAATCTTGGGGGTGCATTGTGGGCAGTACCTTGCTGTAGTGCCCATCAAAAGCCGTTTTGTGACCCTGTGGGCAGTGCCAGCTCACACACTGAGTTATTTTTACTTTTATTCTAGTTTGTGCAGAGCAGAGAGCTGAGAGATAACCCATGAAAGGTTGTCTCCCTGATGATCAAAACTTTACACTATTTAAAAAAAAAAGGAATCAAGATTCATTGGTTATAAATGATGCATTTTTTCATTAATTAGTACTCACTGCCCTGTTTGCTAGTTATGGCCCTCAAGACTCATGTTAGTTAGCTCATATGCACATTTCTCCCCTCTCTTTGAGTCTGAGGTCCATTTTCAGTAGGTGGTCAATGAATTGGTGGTCATCATGTCCCACTGCTGGAATTACCTTCCCCCATTACTACTTAGTTCTGATTTCACTCCCGGTGGCTATTGGCTAGGGAGTCCATTGATCTTGGATTGTCTTTCCTTTTCCATATAACAAAAAATTAGCCAAGCATACAATGTTCACAATTCCATTGCTCAATTGTTGTTGTGTGGCTACTGACTAACAATTAAAAAAAAAAATTCAAAGTTTGATTTGAATCTTAAAGGGCTTAATATGAGGAATACTTTGGGGTTTTTTTCTCTTAACCTAATCTAAGGATCTTATCAGAGGATTCCTGCAGAAGAAATAATCTTTTGCAGAACATAAAAGATGCAAAATACATTTTAGGAGCATCTTGGAGATACCTAGAGTATTTCAGTGGACAGTAGCAGAAAGAGTGAAAATCACCATACGTTAGTCAAAATATCATCCAACCACTAGGAATACTGAAAAAATAATGCAGAATAGAATTGGGAGGGATGTGGGTTTTGTGCAATTTTATATACAGTAAAAATTTTCTCAACTATTAAAATGTTACATGTCATATAACTTCTTCTAACTAGATACTTCAGGCTAAATATAACAGAGTACAAAGTTAAAAAGAAAATTTTGTATTCTAAAACTACAAATTGCCTCACAGGAGACTAAAATTATTCCAGATTGCTTTTCTTGTGTGCTCTGCTTAGAGGCATATTATACATTATATGAAACATGACCAGTGGTTTGATATACTTGTTAAGAATGTCACATGGCCATTTTGGAAAACTGCTGTTACCCTGGAGACCAAAAGCAGAATTTATCTGGCCAATTTCAACCTCAACAGTTTATGAATCAGAAGTTTTGAGCATCCCCTATTCAAAGATGGGTATGAAAAGTTAAAGAACAAGAATTAGTTTTAAAAAATCCCAATTTAAATTCCAGGCTAATCAACCAGGGAATAATTTGTCTCATAGCTATGGCTGTCTGAGCTAACCATCACCTAGACTCACTTTATAGACAAAACAGAAACAGACCACTGTTTTTGCTAGACCTGTTTTGACGTTTTCCTTAGGGTGAGTTGTGTCCTAGATTTCATATGTTGGACTCTTTACATTTAATGCACAAGAATTGAGGTCTCTCTATAAGTGAACAAAAGGTTCAAGCTCTCGTTACCCAGGCAATTCAGCCAAGGGGGTCTGTGGTGTCTCAGCTTTTCTGACTGAGGCAGACAATTGTACCTGGCCTGCTGACCAGCACTGGGTACTGCTCATGGCACATCCAGCACTCAGGCAGACACCTACATGTCAGCACCTAAAGGGAGTGGTCCTTGGTGTGCTGAATGTCACTAAATTAATAGCAGTAACTATGAGAGGAATCCACTGGGAAATGTTTAGATGTACAAGCTGCACTGCAGATACTGAATCAAGCAAGTTGTGTCACTGATAGGCAAACGAATTTTGTGCAACTGTCCACAGTGTGGTTTGCCAAGAATGTCAACATTCCCATGCTGGATATATGTCTAGTACCATCTCAGCTTCACATGCTCTCTATAGTTTTGGGTGATAACTCTCCATGCTCTAAACTATGTTTCATTATCTGTCCTTCAGCTTTCAGTCTATCAAAATAAATCAGTAAAAAAAAAAATTACCTTAAGATAGAACTTCATGTAATTTTGAGAAAAAGATGCAAGCATACAAAGCACTTCAGTTGCTGCAATGCCAGGAAGATTTTTGTGAGTTAATGTGTTATGCTTTGTCTACAGGCCATTGACTTTTCATGCAATTTCTTCCATATCTCATGTTTTTACAGTATATCTAAATGGAAGCTGAAGATGCTGAAACAAGGCTTGAAAATAAAATCTTCTTCATGTAAACAAAGTTGTCCAGGTTTTCAGACAGTTTATGTACAAACTGTCCACTAATATTCAAAGAAAAATGTATAATTAGAAATTTGAACAAATGCATTAAAGTGGGCATAAATTATTAATTTTTTTTTTTTTTTTTTTTATGAAACCACAGCTGCATAGTGGACCACAACAAAGGAACTAATGCTGTTGGGTTTTGAATAAGCTTAAATACCTGTACTGGATCTGTCTGAGACAGAGCTGATTTTCCTCACAGCAGCTCTGTGGTTCTGTGCTTTGGACCTGTGACCAAAACTGTGCTGATAACTCACAGATTTTTATTTATTGCTGAGCAGTGCTTACACAGCCTCAGGGTCTGTTTGTGCTTGTGCTACCATCCCATGAGCAGGCTGGGGCTGCACCAGAAGTTGGGAAGGGACACCGCCAGGACAGCTGACCCAAGTAATGTCCCTTACTACATGACCTCATACTCAGGAATAAAAGCTGTTTTATCTATGATAACAATAACTGTCATATTTCAAGTTTGTCTTTTCAATTAATTCCAAACTATTCAGCAGGATTTCACTTTGCATATGGATGCAATTTCATCAGTTTGCATGTGGTGCATATGGTCAATTTGAGCTGCATTTGAGCTGAACAAAATTTATGGCTGTTAAAATTGCTTAAAAGAGCAATTTCCTGTATGTTTTATAGTTTGCAAAAAGTATGCAGAATTATAATATTTGATGCCCTGACTCATAGTAAATTCATTATATCAAGTGCTTTGTAGTCATACAGTAAAGAATAATTTCTCCATGGAATTCATAAACCAATACACAAGTATATTTATTTAAAAGACAGAAAAACTTTATATAGAGTTTCTAATGGAAATAGGCCATTCTTAAGTTGATTATTAAGGGCTTCCAGCTTGAGTGTTCCCTCAAGATAATAGGACTAAGTCTGTGTACTAAATTCCACTCTCCTGAAGGAGAGATCTTGATTGGGCTATCACAGTTCCCTAGAGAGTCTGAAAGGGAGATGAAGATAATAATCTTTACACATATTCCTCTTGGTCAAGGATAGCAGTGCTATCATGACAGCTCATGCCACTAATTTCACCTGCAGGTCCAAGAGAAGGAAGAAGGTAACAGGTTTTTCAGGTTATAAATTTATTTCCTGTTCTTCTCTAGCACTGTCTTGGCAACATCTGTTACATTTACATTGGTTAGTCCCTCAGCATTGTTCCCATATAAAAAGCAATTATTTTCTACATGTATTTGGTTCTAACTAGAAGTCAATTATCTTTCTATGACTGAAAGGTTTAGAAGCATTTATTCTCTTACAAATCAAAATTCCTTCTTTTGTTTGCCTCTGCATACGTTCAAAATATGCCAAATACATAAAGTGATATATATAATATATATCACAAATATATAAAGTGAAGTTATACAAACTATAACTATCAACAGAAACTGTTTATAAATTCAGATCAACTCAACAAAAAACTGACAAAAACAAAAAAGCAACTTCTATTTTGTAAACTAATAAACATTGAAATCTTATAACAAAATAGCTGATTTTTCAGAAGTCTTCAGGTTCAATTGAAAAGGGAAAGAGATTGCAACTAATAATACATATTAGCATTTGTGAAAGTCTGTCTTTCATAGTACTTGTAAAAATCTTTCTTAGGATTTGAGGATCCTTCACCATCCCATCAAAGATAAAACTCTGTTGCTAAAAAGGATGGAAAAAACGTATATAATTTCCTAGCAGCTTGCAATCAAGGAGAATTGGTATCTGTAATATGAATACCCCAGACAATGATTTACTGAAGATAATTATTAATTATCATCACCTGTTTACAATTTCAGCACTAAAGATATGGTCTTTTAGAGAGTCTCATACTTCCTTCTGAATTTAAAAATAAATAGCATAAATTCTGATATTAGGGTAGGACTCTGGCTGAAAACAGGCAGTGAAACAGTTTTCTCTAGGTTCCCATGTATGGGGAGAAATCAAAATATACCAAAAAATAATAGAAATCTCACTTTATTTACTACCTTACAGGGATAGGTGATATCTATCCCATTCCTAGTTTTCTTCCGATATTCCTTCCATTTCCCATTCCTATGTTCCTTCAATATTCCACTGAAGCTTTTGGGTGCTGCTTGAATGATACCCACTGAGGGTCTTCACTGTACTGCTGTGCCAGATTTTTACTGATGGGAATCTCCTCCATGTAACATTCCAGTATTTTATAAAGCACACATATATATATAGTTATCTTTGAAGGTTGAAATTCAGCTTTAAAAAATTGACCTGTAAATGTGGGAATCCATTTTAGCAAACCATTTTAAACACTGGTGTATTGAAACATGACATTTCCTTTGTTGTTTTGGTTTGAAATAAAAGCTTGCTGAAATATAATTTGGTCTTTAAATCTGCCTGTTCTTTTCCTCTTTCATTCCCTCCCTTTGTAAGAAGAAAATTTATTCTAGAGGTCTGAACTCTGATCTTGGAACAATAATATTAAACAGCTTTTCCATTGCCTTGCAATAGCACTGGATAAAGTACATAAAAGGCAACTTGGTCACGAATGAAAAAGGAGGGTTATCAGCCTTCAATCACGGACTAGACTGCTATTAGTTTAAAATACTATTTATGGATAAGATGTTCATCAGGAAGACAGTCTTTTTCTTTATATATTTAAACACAAGTATGATTATCTTTAAGAAATACATTGATGTAGAATAAAATGAAAAAAATAAATTAATATGGCTATTTTTAAATACAATACAGTTAGAGATTTGGCACAAGTCTAGGGAAAGGCTTTAGGCTATCTAATGCTGCAAAGGCCTGCGAGGGGGAGTTCAGAAAATGTTCATATTAAACTGAAAGTGAAATGGATTAAACAAAGTTTCAATGGAGGTTGAATGAGAGACGCCAGGAACTGTGGACTTCTGATGTTATTTGCACAGATAGTTTTTGAAATCAGTAGCTTTGCTCAGCCAGAGTTACAGCAAAAAGAAGAGTCCTCAAAATAAGGAGCAGTGCAGGGATGATGTAAATATTGTCTGTCATTGTGGTGGATTCAGTTTTTAAAATAGTATTGTGAAGGCTCTTGCAAACAGAACTGGGCACCAGAATGTTGGCATGTATATTAAGGTTTATTGGGTGGTGGATGGAAACCACTAGCAGGAAGAACCCATGGTTTGACATATATATGTATTTTGAAAATGTAAAATATAACTTAAAATAGTAGAAAAAAGTGACTAGATGAGAGCAATTCACCTGATATATATTTCACCACAATGCCATGTTGAACGTTTGAGGCTCTTTGACAATTTGTGAGAAAAGAAATACTACTTATGATACTGAATGGTATGGATAATATACATTTTTCCTGAGATCAAATGGACAATAACAAAATATACTGACGAAGAATTCAACAACTTGTTCATCAGGTTTTATTTCAGCAGATGCTTTCTTTCATTATTCTTTCTGGCTTTTCAGTTTATCTTGCCATAAAAACCACTTAACACTATAAAATATCCTCTTCATTTTCAGCTAGAATTTTTCCTTAGTTAATTTTTTGCATTTGTTTAGAGAAGAGGGAGATGGGAAAGGAGAACAGGAGGGAGGCTTCAATTTTTAATTATTTGCTTATTTAGCCAATTAATTTTTTCAGCGATTAAGATGTTTTGGAGCATTTGAGGCTCACAGAGTGATTTAACCTCCTCTAGCAGCAGGTATTTTGCCTTTATTTGAAAAAGCATGTTTGGGAGTTCGTAGCATTGTGTTAAAACACACAAAGTGTTTTTGTTCTACCATTACAGAATTGCACTAGAATAACAAGACCCTTTCACAAAGGCCCTTTTATGTCCTCTTTTGAAATTGCATATAGTGTTATGATACTAATGCAGGCTGTAAGGTTTTCTTTGAAATTGTCAGGGAAATTAATGTAAAAACCCCTTTGTGCAGGTGGAAATAAACATCATGCTGAATAAAAAGTTAGGATATTTCATCTTCTTTTGCTGTTCAAACAAAATAGGCAAGTCTGATGTTGTTTGCTGAGTGTTAGTACTGTATGTATTATTTGCAGAAAGACATTAAAAGCTAAGGAAAAACATCACAGACTGTAAAATATGATATTTGAAACAGAACAAGTGTGTAGACTTACATTTAGGACCAGCCTTCTGAATTATGAGTTATAGAAATGGTCTAGGTGCTAATACCAAATTATTACTAATTTAATAACTTTTAACATGGTAGCTAATAGACATCTGTGTAACACAATTGAAAAGTTGATTAGGAAGAAAATATGTACCTTGTATGTATTTTATAAAAACAAACAAATAACACCTAGAATACTTTTATTCTGACATGAAACAGAATCCAAACTGTAGAGTGATATTGTTAATGCTGGGTAAAATCTGAGATTTGGAGCACCAAGGCAGCATTTTTCCACTGGATTTCCAAAGGAAGACCAGACCCATCTACACTACTGCAGGACCTTCAGAGGAAAACTGCACCCTTCTACAGGATCACTGCCTCAACAGAACCACATCTGTCTCTGCAGGGGGACTGCAGCCACCATTTAATGGGACTACTGCCAACATCCTCACTGATGGGGTGTCAGGTTGTATTCTGACTCTGTCAGTGGTTTTTTGTGCTACTGCATTTTATTTTAATTTTCCTATTACATTGTAGGCTTTGGTTTTTAAAAAAAAATTATACATGCTAGTAAAGAACTGTTATTCCTATCCCTATATCTTTGCCTGAGAGCCCCTTAATTTTAAAATCATGATAATTTGGGGGGAGGGGGTTTACATTTTCCATTCCAAAGGAGGATCCTGCCTTCCTTTGCAGACATCTGTCTTTCAAAACTGAGACAGGGTAGAGGAGACATTAAAGTCCCAACCCACTGTCAGGTGCAGGGACATCTTCCACTGGACCAGGCTACTCAAAGCCCCATCCAGCCTGGCCTTGAACTCCTGCAGGGATGGGGCTTCTCTGGGTTTAAGTGACTTACCACCATCACAGCAAAGAATTTCTTTCTAATGTCTAATCTAAACCTGCCCTCTTTCAGTTTAAAGCTTTACCTATCACTACATGCCCTTGTCAAAAACCCCCCTCCAGCTTTCCTGTAGTCTCCCTTGAAGTTCTGGCTATAAGGTCTCCCCAGAACCTTCTCTTCTCCAGGCTGGAAAGCCCCAGCTCTCCCAACCTGCCTCCATAGGACAGTTGCTCCCATCCTCTGGCCATCTTTGGACTCACTTCAACAAGTCCATCTACATCTTATGTTGGGGACTCCAGAGCTGGATGCATCTCTCCCTGTGGGGTTTCACAAGAACAGAATCCAGAAGCAGAATCATCTCACCCAGCCTTCTCCCCACATTACTTTTGATGCAGCCCAAGACACAGCTGGTTTTCTAGCCCATGATTACACACTGCTGGATCACTGCATGTTGAGCTCCTTGTAGACCAAGACTCTGAAGTCATTTCCAAACCTGCTCCAATTCCATCCCATTCTCCAAAGCCTGCATTTGTACTTGGGGTTGCCCTGGGCCAGGTGCAGGACCTGGTATTGGCCAAGTTGAAGTTCATGGGGTTCACATGCACCCACCTCTCTGGCCTGCCCAGGCCCCTGTGGATGGCATCCCACACCTCCAGTGTGTGGAAAAGCTGCTCCAAAAGTCCCACTGTCCATGTCACTGACAAAGATGTTGAACAGTGCTGGTTGCTGGTGCCAGTATTGACCCCTGAGGACCACTTGCCACTGGTCACCAGCAGTGACATCCCTGATCTCCAGGATGCAATGGACACCAGCAAATGAAAGGAGCTCTAATGTGGAGACATATTCTAGTATAATCTTCATTATGACTATTCCACCCACATAATGATGTATTTATCACTTCCTATATTTTTATCAAGGGTGTTCATGGTTATATGGAGAATAGTAGCTCATCACATATCACAATGGGTAGTTATAGTATTTTGTGATGCATAAGTCCTTTCAAATGGCTTTTTGTTTCAGCTGTTTTGCAGACAATATTAAAAGTATATATCCAAATCTGTTAAATCATATGTTAAAGAAATTCTGCTACTCGTTAAAATTTTCATGGGCAATCAATGTTTTTTTCTTATTATTAACAAAAAAATAGATGATTTTACACACAGAATTTAAAACCATTCTTTAAATCAGCATTTGCATTACTACATTTTCTATCCTTCAATATTAATTATAACTGATATTACTCAATTTCCTTGACATTAAACCACAGTTTATTATGCAGAAAGGCTTCTTGATTTTTAAGTATTGGCATTTATTTATTATGCAAAGACTAAATCTTGTTTAAAGATGAATTAACTTTTAGTAGTCTTTATTGTTTATCTTATTTTGTATTATGATGTCATGGTCTACAAGGTAAAAATTTAGCTCTGTAACAAAACCTAGCTCAGCTTCAGATCAATACTGATTTCAACCAGATCCTTACATGCACTCACCATTTTGATCCAAATGCAGAACTTTTATTCAAAATTTGCATGACAGTTTCACCACAAAAAAAGTATTCCTAAATTCTAAAAGTAAAATAAACTCATATAGTGATAAATTTGTAATACAAAGTATCTTGAAGTTTCTGATTGCAAAAATTCTTGAAAATTTCATTAATCCTATTGTCTTAAGCCCTATTGATCCCAATAAGATTTTTCAATTAGGAGTTTCATAATAAAAATATATTACAAACTTCCTTCTGCATGATTTCTACTTGTTCTTTGCAAAGTGAAATTGATTTATTTTATGATTTGAATATAATACCAACAATAATAGACTCATTTACCTCAGCAACAGGGATCATGGAATCACATGGGTAAAGAAATTTGGATGTGTGTTTGGAGTTATAATTGCATTGCTGACACCGCCCATGAATGAAAGTAGCTTTTCAATGGGTGTATATGTTGGATTGCTCACCAAAGAAAATAGAATTGATTTATTTAAATGTCCATGACTCATGCACAGCAAATTTGGTTTTAAAAGGGGTCAGCAAATGAGTTTTGAAAAAGATGTAAGTTCCTTATATTCAAAGCTCTTTTACATAAAGTTAAACAAATTTTTTGTTTGCAACATCGTGCCTTCACTTTTTTCATTTGATTGATCCTTCAGTTAAAGAAGATCTAGGGGTAAAGACAAAACCTTATTTTTGCACAAGCCTCCAGATCTACTTAACTGTGTGGGATTGTTCCCATACCCATTCTGCATGTACACAGATATAAATACTACATACTGTATACTACAGCCACACTTTTCTTTCTCACGCTTACCTGTGTACCTTTACTCTGCAACTTATTTCTCAATCTTGTTCATTTAAAACAAAAGATTAGCCTGTTTCCCAGCAAGGGACAGAAAATATTGACCTCACTTCAGCCAGATATTTCAAATCAGAAGGATCTCATAGACAGGTTTTTGCAAAGTTGGGGAAGGCTGCTAAGCAGGTATAAAACGAAGTTGGTTTTTGTAAAATTTCTCATTAAATGAGGATTTTGTGGAATAGATGAAGTTATAGTCTTCAGTCTAGGAATCTTTTTCCAGGAGAAAAAGGACGGGTTGAAAATTTTGGAAAAAATCAAAACATTCTTTCTCTGTGAAAATAATTTTTTTTAAATTTGACTAAGAAATATAACAGAAATTTAGTCAAAATGAGGGTAGGATAGGCTTCTAACTAGCAATTAGTTGTAACAGCTTTTATTTAAAAGCCCATTCATTTTAAATGCTAGGGCGCTTTACAGCAAAGAAAGTTTTTTTCTTTTTGTATTGGTTTCATTTTCTTTCTACATGGAAAGCTATGACCTTGGATCATATTTAATAAATTTTTCACTTGGAGCTTTCAAAGGCATCATCAATTTTGCATCATTTCTCTCACCAGCTGCACTTTTGTTCACACAGTTTACCACATATGCATGGATAGTTACATTTTTTATTCTGAACAGGATAGTTTGTCCTTTTAAATTTTGATGTTTATTTTGACAAGAGCAAAGTAAGAAGCAGTCTCCATTAAAAAAAAAAAAAATATATATATATATTTCTTACGAGAGAAATTTAGAAGCATTGCTGGGGCCCCAATTCACATTTACAAGAAAACTTGACTCACCAGTTTGGGGAGCACTTTCCTTTCCCAAACTGATAGTTAAAACACTATTGTAAGGAGAATGATTTTTAGGTTCTACTGTTGAAGAGTACTTAAAATAATTCTACCTGCTATTTAGTTTTTAAATATGTATTTTCAAACTTAAAATTAGACTCTATTTTTGCAAGTAATACATCTGACAGTAAATCACATTTCAGATTCACAAAAGAAAAAAAGCAAGAAGCAGCATTCATTTTTTTCTTTAAGTATAGTTTTGCTTGGTGCATTTGCAAACACTTTGGTCTCTACTCACAGAAATATGCAGGCATTATCATGGGAAGTGTAAGTCATTTCTCACATTCACTTCTTTCAGCTCTGTGGCATGAGGAATAAACCTCTAATTTCCTGAGATGTAGGGCAAGAACTTTATGTTGGATTTCGCTTTCTGTATAGAGAAAGGAATTTTTTTCCCTATAGCCTAAGTCAGTGATAGGAAAAAAAAATTGGACTTATGATAAGATACAACTGTCCTTGCTTAAGTTTAGCCAGTTTGTAATTGTCTCATCACAAGGCAGATGTCTCAGAGAGGCCTATCTGCCTTCTTTGACCTCTCATCAAATCTTAATGAATGATTTGAATCAGATGTCATTTCACTGGCAGGTAAATGTGAGGCAAATCCTAACCTCTAACTCGGAAAACACTGCAGTGCCTGTCCTTGTTGAGACTTCGTGCTGAAATTATGAGTTCCCTCTCATAATATTTAGACTTGTGCAAAACATTAAGTGATGCAGAAAAAGATTTGTACACACAAGCACAGTAAAAGGAAAACCAATCTGTCCAATAGGAAAACACTCAGTTTGTCAAAGTGGAGCCTGTAACACATGATAACCCAGAGATGCTGGTAGATGGCAGAGCTTCATCCCATTGGGTACTCAGATACCTAAAGTGAAAATGGACAAGTCTCAAGTGCACAGTTTAAGACTCATAGCGTCATAAAGGTTGGAAAAGATATCCAAGGTCATCAACTCCAACTTTTGACCAAATACCAGCAATAAACACATCATGAAGTGCCACATCTGCTTGTTTTCTGAACGCTTTCAGGGATGATGACTCCACCACTTCCCTGGAAAGCCTGTTCCAGTGCTTAACCACTCTTTCAGTGAAGAAATTTTTCCTAATATCTGACCTGAACATCTTGGCAAAAGTTGAGGCTATTTCCCATTGTTCTATTCTTATTCCAGTTGCTTGGAGAAGAGGTACTCATCTTTTACAAGCTCCTTTCAGGTAGTTGCAGAGAGTGAAAAGGTCTCCCCTGAGCCTTCTCTTCTCCAGGCTAAACAACCCCAGTGGCCTCAGCTGCTCCTTGTGTTCCACAACCTTTATCATCTCCATTGCCCTTCTCTGGACATGCTCCAGCATCTCAATGTCCTTGTACTGAGAGACCCAGAACTGAACACAGCATTTGAAGCGAGGCCCCAGCAGTGCTGATTACAGGTGCACAATCACTGCTCTGGTTCTGTTGGTTGCAGTATCCCTGCTTATCTGGTATTTTACCTATGGTTACTATTACTTTATCCTGAATGAACACTCTACCACTTAGTGAATGAAAAAAATACACGATCTCTTTCACTGTCATACCTTTTGTGCAAATCCAACCCTGTATGCTTGATTAGGCAGAGTACTGCAGTTATTGCAGTGTCATGAACTCACTAAGCCAAGCAGTGAGGTAGAGTCTTGGACTAAGGGGATTCTTAACAAAGCCTTTGGGTACCTTCAAAGACAGATTCTACCTCATTTAACCATGTGTGTGAGTCAGGTGTGAGTCAGTATAACAGATGCACACTGAAACATGAGAGCCACAGAGCAATTCAAATAAAGTCATGCTGCTGTTATTGTGCTATGCCTTCCTATATTGCTCTATTTGATTATAGCTAAATTAATTCTGGATTACACACATTTGGAGCCTAAGACTTTTTGCTAGCTTCTAAAGGACAAGTTTTTATAACATTACATTGATCATCATGGTGTGAGGTTTGCTTTTGGGCTTTGGGTCAAGGTATCTTTATTTAAACAAGGAAGTACATAATGTGGAAAAAAATATTTTCTTCACATTGAAGAGTAATGAAATTTTATGATTAGTAGAATTAGAAAATACACTTATTGTTGTGGTTAGTCTTATTTTGCATCACCTTTGGAAATGGAGCTTAGGACATAGTAGGTAAAACCCCAGTTTGTAATGATCTTTCAGAGTGCAGCCCAGTAGAGTTATACCCAAGACAACAACCATTGGGAAAAAAAAAAAAAAAAAAAAAAAAAAAAAAGTAGGTTCTATAATTTAGTTTTATGAAGGTAACACAAAACTGAACATGGTGTCATAGACCATAATGTTATAAATTGCAAGATGCTATCAACCTTGAAGGAATTGATATGATAAACCAGAATGCTGTAGGAAATACAGAGAAATTTAAGCAGGTTGGCAAGTATGACCATTTAAATATGCATAAGGCATGCATTTCTAAATTAAGCTGGCTGTTTACCCGAGTATTTTTAAATAGTCTCATTTAGGCTTTTCTACCTATGTGCAAAATAATAGTAATAAAAACTTTGAAACCTGTTTTGGAAGTGATCAGGTAAGCAGCTACTTTAAACACTCAATGAAGTCTAAATATATGTATATACACGTGTGTGAATATATATGTATGTACAATTATATCTCTCTATATATATATAGATATACACACAGGTATATTTTACCCTTTTCTTGTTACTTGTCAATTATTGCCCACCTATTACACTTTCTTTTCTGAGTTTGCTCCAGCTAATCAGATGCTGATTGGGGATGCTAGAATACACTTGCTGATGATTATGTGTTATTTTAACAGCAGAATGACAATAATTTCCTGTAATGCCACTTGTTAAGGTAATTATGCTATAATTGCCTTATCAAGGTGTCATAGAGGAGAGAGGAGAAACTCTGAGATTTCACAGCTGCTGTCATGCTTTGATAAAGTGTTATCCTGAAAATATATTATCAGTCATCAAGCTAAATTTCTACCAGTTGTTTTAAATCAGAAAAAATCTGTCTAGGGTGGGGCATATAACCTCTGTCTTTGATGTTAGCCTGATAATTAGGGAGGATGGATTATCTTTGTTTTAAGGCATAAACCTAAAAACGGATTTGCATAGGTAAGGGTATGTAAATGCAGGTTCATGAAGGTGTCTGTAGTTTTCAAAGATGAGAAGTTGCTTGCTGTGAAAATATATACTTCAACTGTAATCTTGGTTTTAGAGTACAGTTACATGGATATTGTTTCTGACATATAAAGAGAAATGGGAAGTGAAACAGAGAATGAGACACCTCTAAAGTAAGAATATAAGAGGTCTCATAAAGATGTTTTTAAAATTATTTTAAAAGAATTAGACAGCCTTAATAGGAGCACTCATTTCAGACTTACTGAGGTTCCCTTTCCAAGACATGTTTAACAGGAAAAAAAGCTTGAGCTCTGTTCCTATGGGTCAGAAATACAAAATACCCAGTGAGAATTTAAGGTATATCAAGTGCCTGGCATCAGGGCAAAATTCAGGTGAAGTGCACCATTTGCCATGCCTAATTTTGCAATGATGTCCAAAGTGATTTTTAGTTTTCACACTCTGTTTAACCATGTAACCATGAACTCGGAAATCTAAATAATGGCTGGGGAATGGAACCATTGTGCAACTGATCCTGAACTGCCAACTTTACAATCATACTCGGGATAGTTACTGAGAAGTAGCCACTACTTCAGCTTGTGATGACTAATTGTCTCTTCAATGATTATTAGTAATGATAAGGTCAGTAGTAATAGAGAATTAGGCTCATACTACCATCATTATTTAGACCCAATATTAGCAAGAATTGGAGGTTGTACACAGTACTAGACCAAGCCCAAGAGCAGGCTTTAAGAAAGGCAAATGAATGTGCATATATTTTTGTGCATTACATCTGTTTCATACCTTCAAGCAGCTGATGCAATATACTATGGCAGTGATTACATAAGCAATCCACAGATAGGTACACCAGCTTGATTAATGTCAGATCTTGCACTGAAGCACTTCCCCAGTCGGAAGACTGAGAAACTAAATTTGGACGGGGAAGTATTTTTCTATTCTTCCTGACATGTCTTTCCTGCTCTCTGAACTATTTAGAGATGTGCTGCTAGCTGTGCAATTTTCTGTGTGAAGGCTCCATGCAGAATATCAGTTTAAATTCTTTGGATTATACAGTGCAAAATCCGGTACAAGAAGCATCACTGACAGTTTTGAAACAAATTTGGCAATCCATTTGTCAGCTGGATGAGAAGAAAGAGTTACATTTCTAGCAGTGCTGCTGGGACACTTTAACTGATCTGTCCATGGAAGCTCATGCTCCACCAAATTTACAGGGGCATGCTCTCAAACTGATGACTTTCCTCTATCTGCTTGTCACAGGTTAACTTCTCAACATTAAATATAATTACTACCAAAAACTCAGAGAATGTCAAAGAATAAGAAAGTGACCATGAAGTTATGCCGTTTGTAACTCTATTAATAGGAAAGAATGAAAGCAGAAAAAGAAAAGAACAGAAATCAGCATGTAGAGGGATTAGTAGAAAGGATCTTTGGGGAAGATGGTTTGAGGAACAAAAGGTGAATTTGCATCTTTAATATGTGGTACTAAAGTCAGAAAACCAATTCATATATTCTAAGGCCTTCTGAGGCATAAAAGAAAAAGGAAAGCTGGTGGTTTAACCAAAAATTTAAAGTATATGAAAGAAAAATGATATTTTGCAAAACCTAGAACAAGAAGTTAACAATCAAAACAAATACAATGAAAATAAACAAACAAAAAAATCCCCAAACCCCCCTACTCATTGTGTAAGACTAAAATGAAAATGAACAATATGAAAAATGGATTGTAGATAACAACAATGGAAGTAGCAAAATGAAAATTCCCAAAAAAGTAAAAGGAGAAATGAGAGTTCCATTATGGAACTGGGATTGAAAGCAAATTTGGCATTTCATAGATAAGACAGCTATATTAATAACTTTTTGCCTTTTAATTTTTATGAATCAGCAAATAAATGAAGAAAGGGCCTGAATCTTAGCATATTCCTAAGAAAGAAAATATGAGAGGCAAGAACTGTTTAGTTTACTTTGATTTTACTTGTCAGTCGCAAAAGGCCTCAAAATACCTAAGCTATTCAACAACCACTGAGCTATTTCCTGGAGAACACATGAAGAATAAGGGATGTCCAAGTGGCCTCCAGAAGAAATAAGATAAAAGGCAGCTTGGGGGTTCAGAACATTTGCCTTTTTAAACTTCCAAGAGTACCAGAACAACAATTTGTAAATTTAGGTACGATCATACTTGAACCAATTTCCTGGTTAAGTGAAAAATCAGATGAGGTATTTCAACCAATTCTTTGATACTCTATCTTATATTGTATCCTTAAGACCAAAATACAAATATAGTACACTCATGTGCAACTCATTCAAAAACCTAACTAAGTGTTTATTAGCAATGCAACATCATGCTAGAAGAATATTTCCAGAGATGTCAGATGGATCTGGGATAAAACATGTTCTATTGATTATTTTCATTAATTACTTAGCTAATAGAATAAGATTGCATTTAGTTGCAGTCAAATTGTTCCAAGAGATGGGCAATTAAAGGACTGTGCTAATTTTGGTTGGGGCAGAGTTAATTTTCCTCACAGTGGCTGGTGTTTAGGATTGGTGCTGAACATGGGTTGATAACACAGAGATGTTTTTGTTATTGCAGAGCAGGGCTCACACTGAGCCAAGGTCTTTCTGCTTTTCATAGAGCCACAGGGGGCAGGAGGCTGGGGGTGCCTGGAGGAGACACAGCCAGGACAGGTGACCCCAGCTGGCCAAAGGGATGTTCCAGACCATGAGACTTCATGGCAGTGTATACACTGGGGGGAAGGAGGAGGAGAGGGACATTTGGAGTGATGGGGTTTGTCTGCCTCAGTCACTGTTAAGGGTGATGCCCTGCTCTCCTGGGAATGGCTGAACACCTGCCTGCACATGGGAAGCACTGAATTAATTCCTTGTTTTGCTTTGGTTGCATAGGCAGCTCGTTCTTTCCCTATTAAACTGCCCTTATCTCAACCACATTTTCTCACTTTTACCCTTTGGATACTTTCTGCAATCCTGCAGGTGGGGAGTAAGTGAGAGGCTGTCTTGGCACTTGGTTTCTGACTGTGTTCAAAACACAATATGCTGCAACAAAGATAATTTTGTTTTAATATAATGGAGTTTGTTTATTTTTTTCACAATAAACATGACCAAAAATGAACAGATTGCTCAGCAAAGTTGTGAACTCTCCATTTTTGGATTTATTCACAACTTGACTTCACCCTGATAAACCTCATACAACTATGAACATACTCTTGCTGGAGGAAGAGATGGGGACAGAAGTACTTTAAAAAAATATTCTTTAAATCCACAGTTACATCATATTTATTGTTGAAAATTGAAAAAATAGCATGGATTTTTAGGAAGAAAGTGCTATCTGGATAAATTGACAAAACTATCCATTACCAGAAAAAAAATAAATCAAAAGTCAGAAAAGGTGAAAGTAGAAAATTACTTGCAAAGAATCTGAAAGCTAGCTTCTGAAACTTAGACTTTTGAAAAAAGCCACCCCATCAACCAAGGGCAAGGTTTTGGCTTATTATATAAATATCTGTCCTTTAAAAAAGGAAGTCAAGCTCTGTTCTGGGCTCTTCTGTTTGCAAGACAGCAAAGGTAGATGTAGAAAAATTAGCTAATGGTTCCATGATCGCTGGGACTTCTTAGGCTTCATGCTGAGCATTCTGTCTGGTTTTATAAATGTTATTTTAAGAAGATTAAAGCCATATCAGCAGTGGTTCTCAAAATATGAGTGGCAGTGCTGAGGCTGTTAAACATACTTTATGAAAAAGGTTAAAAGAATTTTTGAAGTCTTTAACAAAAAAGTGGGGATGATTTTAGTGTAGTTCCAGTACACAAAAAGCTCTTTACAGAGGATACTGATGTGCAATGTATCTACTGTGTCATTGGACAATAGCTCTAGAATTAATGCACATAGTGTGCACCTAAAAAGTGTTAGGTAAAATTCTGTCAAATAGGAATTCCAGTTATAAAAGTACTAAAGCACTAGAACAGATTGTTAAGGAGTGCAATGGAACATCAATAGCAGATTTCTAAAGAGAAGTTAGATAATCTTCTGCCAGTGATAGTCTGAGAACATGTGAAACTGCTTTAACAGGCAAGGTTAAATCACATAATCACTTGACATTTATCCTATATTTGCAATGCTGATGACAAATAGTTACCAATTGTTTTTGGTGTGATCACAAAAGCTGCAGAAGGAACTGGCATTCACATAACACTCTTTTCTGTTTATCACCATGAAAATTTCATCTATTTGCAGTCATCTGTGGTTCAGTGACAAAACCAGTGTCTCTCTCTTCAAACAATAATTAATGCAGGCAAGACTGGAAGACCCCAGACAAGGATTCTCAGAGCCCTTCCTCCCATACTTGTGTCACAGAAGTCCCACTCAAGGTTGCACCATAACAGAGTTGGCTGTGCCCCTAGGAGGGTCAGGAGAGACTTTATCTCACTGTGCCTCTCTTTCCAGTACTTGTTATATTGGTCATCAGATGACTTTTCTCTGAGCTCTAATAATGGCATGAAAGAGGGAGGAGAAGAGACCTTAGTAATGCAAGAGCAAGAATTTATAAACTGATAAGCAACAACGACAGGAAGCTGGAAGTCAGAACTCATGGAAAGATGGGAAATGACAGACAAAGAGTGGAGTCATGTAGCAGGGAGAGGCAGAACTGGGAGCAGGATGGGGTCAGAGCCCAGCAGATTTCTGTCAGGATGGATGGGTGCTGCCATGCCCAGCCAGACTGGCCTCAACAGCAGCTCTCCTCCTGCCTCAAATTCCTCATCAGTTAAAGAGATGTTTAAAGGATAGATCAAGGAGGAAGGAAAACCTATGGAACTTCTGTGCAATTTCGGTTTTGTCGCTCAATTTACACAATTTTAGTTAGCTGAAGTTGTTCATTAGCAGTCACTGATTTAGTGAAGAGGCTTTACTGGTATGCTGGTGTGTCTAATTTACAGCATGTGTTTTAGTGAAAAATGTAAGGATGAAATGAGTGATCAATCAACACATATTCTGAGATTTAGATCAATAGAAATACATTTCCAAGGAAGCACATCCCTTTAATGCCCACTGATGGCTTTATGGACAGAGATACTGCATTCCTCCTATGTTTCTGTTAAATGACATAAGCCATCATCTTAAATCATGTTGATTTATTTTGCTTTCTTGCTTTTTGAATATTTGATGTCCCTGGTACATGTCAAAAAAGAAATTTTATGAGATTTTTTTTATATTCACTTTGTATTTGCTTTGATGCTTTGAAGCTTCACAAATACATTTCAAGTGTCAAAGGTTTTAAGATATGGGATAGTGGTCCTGCTGGTCTTAAAACAGACAGCTAGATATTTTGCAGCCAGAGGATAGAAGACCACTGGAATATTCAGGTTCTGAAAACCAGAATATCCTGACAAAAATGTGCCTTGGAGATATGTACTGGTTTTCACTAGAACAAAACTAAAAATACACAGCATCCTAGTGAAGAAAACTAACAAATACTGACAAGGCTTGGCCTTGTTTGAAGGAAAAAAATGTAACGATTCATTTCTGCAGGAAATCCTTCTCTGTGCTTTAACAGTATTTGAACACTAATAAGATTGAACATCACTGCTTGTGTGGAGAACTGTTCAGTAAAAAAAAAAAGTTTTGATTTTCCTTTTTTGCAAAAATGTGAGAATGGTTTAAAATCTGAAATATGGTTTAGAAAAACCAATCTTTTCCTGAACCTTACATATTTTTGAAAGGGACAGAAGAAGAATGTCAAAAAGGAATATTAGTAATTTTGGGTTTGCTAGTAGAAGAAATACCATTTTTTCACACTGTCAGATTTTATCTAACTTGCCTAAGGATGGAGTGACCCACCATCATTTATTTTCTTTCCAGACTATTAAAAAGTACAATAGATACAAAATCATGATTGCAAGCTATGCACATCTGTTAAATTAACTAAACAAAACACAAACTTAGCAGGGTTGAAAGTGTCTATAACAACAGTGTGTTGCCTGAGGCTCAATGAGTCTGTGTGAACAAAACTGCAGTGTTGACCTCCCAGAGTTTTAATGTCTTTTACTTCACCCTTGAACTGAATAAAGGCACTTAATCACTCGTGGGAGGCCCTTTTGCTTCCCAATAAAAGTCTATTTTGCTATTATTCTTCATCTTTGTTCTAAATCTATATTTAAATTAATTTAAAAAACATAAACCCTCCAGTTAATCTTAAAAGGTGGAAAATTATTCAAGAGATTGAAGTGGATACTGCTTGAAAACAATGTCTTTATTGTTTGTTATAAACAAGATTTGTAACAATAGCTGCTTAGTTTCAAGGTGGAATTTTGGACTTCTCCTTCTGACCTTTTAGAGATCCAGGACATGCACAGGGTTGCCTGTGATATCTTATGGCTTGAATTCATGCCAGTCTCAAAGATTTTCTGCAGATGTTTTGTACATTATGAATCCTTTGATCAAGTGGGAAAACAAGAAAAAAATGTTTGAAGTCACCGTTGCCCAAGACAGTTAAATAGAATGGGAATGTGCAGATGTGAGTGGAAGTGCTATCATCTTCCATCATGTAGTTCAGAGCTGAGCTGAAGAGATTTAAAAATGTTTGTGGTAGTAGAAGTAACCTGAAAGGCAGCTATGTTAGAAGCAGAATGCTAACAGAGTGGAAACATAGATGGGATGATTCCCAGGAACTGAGGCAAGCTGGAAGTGCTCATGTCCAGCCTACAATTCCAACTGAACCTGCCACAGCACAGAATGTTCATTTGCTTGATTTGTGCCAATGTAATTCTCCTTTGTTCTTTCACTTCCTTGTTTAAAATAGCTTATTCTTGTTTTAAAGGTTTGTGGACAGGGGTGTTATGCAAAAGATGTTCTCCAGTATTTCAGGTGGTAAAACCAGGCTATTGACTAGGAAAATTAGAAGAAGAAAGATTGAATGTGAAGAAAATTCAGTTTTCTCAAAAACAGTGTGACCGAATGGAAACTTGACCTTGTTCAGCTGTGTTTCATTGCTCTATGAAAATTCTTAAATTTGCTTTGCATAAAAGTATAGCACCATGAAAAGTGAGCTGAACAAATTACATGGCCAAAGAAAGATGAACTGTAAAAACTAGATCATTTTAAAAGGTCTAATTTTAGTTATACTTTTGAGAAAAATTACAACATTGTAATGTTTTGTTTTTTCTATGTGCCTTTCATGTTAAGTCCACAACAATGGAGATGTCTTAAATGTTTCATAATCCTGTCCTTGAATACTGAATTTTACATAGGAAAATGGGAAAATCCACATCCTCTATGCTTCACCTTCTGTGATGGAACAAGGTTATGATAAGCAACTCCAGAGATTAAATCCTGAAAAAAACCTATATATTTGAATTACTGTTACACCTACTAATTGCAATCCCGACCCCTGAGTGATAGATGCTGAAAAGGTTCCTTGCCTTTAGAAACTTAAAATATGGATTTTGACCAGATACAAAGGGAAGAAGGAAATCAAGGAGGAAATCGAAAAGCAAGTATCAGAGAAGCAAGTAAAACACTTTACAAGGGATATGTGTCACATTTCGCAATTTACTTAGCTATAACCATGTTAAAGGGGCTGTTTCCACAAACTTTATTAAGAAAAGGATAACATACATTACATGGTAAAAATGTCTTTGTGAATTCTACTTGTCCATGGAGTTAGAGTTGCTGTCCTATTGTTGTTGTTGGTTTTTGTTGATTCCTAATTATATTTTTGATGCTATTGTTATTGTTAACATTAATATTAATATTATCTATTTTATAGCCACCTTTAAGTTTAGCAATGTGTTGGCATCTAAGCAGTACCTGAAAAAGCTTTTTACTGTCTTTTTGCTGGCTCAAAATAAGAAGCTGATCCATCTCAGTAATGGGTTAGTAAATACCAACTTCTGTTTCTCTCTCTGGCTTTCAGATACTCAGCCCTCTGTGAGTTAAACTCTGCACTGCTTTTAAGCAAATCAGTCTTCCAAAAGAATCTCTGGCTTTCTGAAGTTAAGCAAAATCTTAGAAAATATTTATTCTATTGAAGTAAAAGTGTAAAGAAATCTGAAGTTCTCTCTAAACTATATAGTCAATCCCACTTTCAAGGAAGAATAAACAACGTTTAAAACTCTCTTAGCAGTTTATCCATAAAGAAAAAATAATAAATCAACTTCCACCCACAAAGTAAAACAAGCAAATATAATACAGTTTCCAAAGCTTGCTGCTGGAGACCTGTGTCTCAGAATGTTTCATCTTGTTAATGTATAAGGGTATTTTAATTGTTCAGAAGAAATGAAGGGGAACTAGTTACCAAAAGAGATGTCTCTTTCTTTGCTCTTCTAATTTTTCAGAAGCTTTATATGTAATTACTGATTGTTGATACAGTGATTACTGTGAAACAAAAGAAGCTTGATTGCTGTACTATTATACATTGAATGAGGGGGAAATAATTTGCCATGATTGAATTTACTAATAAATATTTAATGGATTATTCTGTCCTAACATATTTAAACAATACACCATTCAGGGGTTGGTAAGTATTAAGCAGAACAGTTTCAAACTTTATGTAATTTTTTTAAATTTAATTGGACATCAATCTCATATAATAAATTCTTTATTTGGAATAAACATGTCTCCTTGTATCCAGTTCATACATAATGATTCGTGGATTTTCAGTCTCAGTCTTAGTTTATTTTAACATCCTGTGAGCTGTGAGTTATTCTCTGCATTTAAAGAAAGCCAAACATAAAGGAATTAACTTAATTTTAAACATAACTACTTTCTTGTTTATCTTGAAAATATTGCATCTCTGAAAGAAAGGTTTTCTTATAAAAGAAGGGGGAAAATAGTTACTAAAGAATTAGTTTAAAATATTCCCTAACCATGTATTTGTTTCTCTGACTTCACAAAAAGCATCAGAAAAGTTAAGTATTGTGTTATGGCATTTTTGATGTGGGTTATTAATGTTCAGAGCTGTAGGCAGGCCCAAGTTTGGGGTTTTTTTGTAACGCACAGGAAATGACCTGCCTAGAGCAGGAAGCATGAAGTATATTGGCACATACGCATATTCAAGCATACATGATCTGCTCCTGCCAGGCCTCTGTAGGAAGGATAATGTGAAATTGCTTTCACCTGTTCATGCTCAAAGGTGCTCTCTATATTCAGACCAGAGGCCAAGACCAGACTCTTTTCCATGAAGAAAATAGTGAAATTATTCTCTCTATTTGCAGTGATCTAGTTCAATAAATTAGGAGGGAGAGATTCAGATTTGTTTTCTGACAAAACCTGACAGTTTACATGGCTCCAGGTCTATGTTTCCCCAGGAACAGTTTTAACCATCAGCCTGTGAATGTACCTGTACATCTCTAATTGCCTTCAGGCCCTTAGGTACAAATATTTTCTACAGGCAATTTCTACAGTGCTGTAGAAAACAGAAAATCAGTCTGGGTCTGCAATCCAGTAATAAAGGCTCTAACTCAGGAGTGTGTTTGAGCTGCCTTGGGCTGCAAGGGAGTTGAAGGTCTGGTGAAAACTTGATTATTTCTGCATGTTGACATCATGGTCATCAAAATTTTATTGGACATAAACTTTGATGGACTGTCTTAAAAATAATATTATTTTAAAAATATTTTGCTTGTGATTTTGGAATATCTAGCATATAGTAACTAATATAACCTATTCCATTTACTATCAGTTAACTTGAGAGCTGATTATCTTTCCCACACAATATTCATTGCTGAATAAATGTTGTCTCCAGTGTTAGAGGGACACCCAGAAGCTGAAATCATTATCTCAAAGGTGAAAATGCCCCTGCATTTCCTCCTTTTGCTGTAAAGTGAGAAAGAAACAAGCTCCATTTTTCTTATTCTCCCTGTATGAAAAGCTAGGCATGACTCCTACTACAGTTTCTTATCCAAAATTCTCTCAGTTTATGTGCTGTGACAGTCAGAAGTTTATTGATTCCCATAATTTAAAATCTTAATACCATCAAAATCAAGTCTTTCCATGTATACATGATTTTGAGTGGTAATATTTTAATGCAGATTGAGTAAACTGAAATCTAAGAGGTAAAAGGAAACACTTGTGTTTCATTTTACTTGGAAATTTATAATATTTAAGGCTGATGTGTTTTACATTTTCAGCACTGGTAATATTTCCTAAATTAGTTTATTCTTTGTAATTCTATTTAAAAAGCAGAAAAAAAGTAGCTTATTTTGGGAAAAGATGTCACTATGCAGATCTACTTTCCTTTTTTGTTCTGCTTAAGGTGATTTTCTATAAAATTATTTTTGCAAGATCTTATGCTGAAATAGGTAGAACATGGAATATATTTTCTGCATTTCATGACCTTTATGCCTTGCAGAAAATGCAGTCTGCTTGATATTTAAAATAATGTCTTGACACCAACTACACCATTATTTCCAATGAGGTAAGGCAGTAGCATCAGCACTGTTTATTTTATTTCTGTCCTTTCAGCAGCAGAGTTCAGCTGGTTACCAGTGACCTATGCTGTTCTGTATTCATGCCAGCTGAACAGCTACAACCCAAATCCTTCTTGTTAGCTTGTCTTTACATTCCAGTGTTTAAAATTAGCACCCAAACACAATTCTGCAGGTTCTATGGGAAGCAGCTATAGATAAATAAACATTTTAGGCTGTGCATTCTGGGCACAAGCTGGATGAAGCAATTATCTTGGGAACATCTTTGCTGTTTACTCAAAGCAGAGTTCTTCACACTTTATTGTTAATCTACTGTAAGAGTCTAACAAACTCTGTGTAAACTAGCGGCATCTTACTCATAAATATCTTATTACTTATGTAACAAAAGATTCCTGCTTAACAATTTAATCAACCTGTTCTCCCTGTTCTTGTATACGTGCTCCTTAGCAAGAGCACGTGCCACTAAACTAGCAAGTCACATTTTTTTAGGCAGTGGAACCTTGAAAGGATAAAAACTCTTAGAAATATAGAGGGTAAATTCGTAATGACAGCAATGTAGATCAACATATATGATATTTGACATTCATGGGAAAGATCCATGGGAAGGAAGAGTTTTGAAAAGGCCATAAGTCATTTTCATGAATTTAAAATATTCTCTTCTATAACCTGCTAAAAATGCAAACTTTTATTCTACTCTATTATAAATTATGTTTTTTTTTTTTATGTCAATGTCACACTGCAGAAACTCAAAAATAATATAGTATTATTAAAACCCAATATATCATATACCAAATATTACTAAGAATTTAAGAAGATAGTCTAATTGCATTAAATGCAAATTTTTTTCAATATCATTTTAAAGACATGCATATATCCAAATTTTGACACTGATCTTCAGAACTATCAAATAAATAAGGCAATTTGTGAAACTAATGATTTTGAAACCTTTGCAGTTTCTCTAAGTTTTATATCACTTCAAACTAAGTCAAACCAGCATAATTTTTCCCCTAAATTAATTCTATAATTCACTATAGAAGAGTCATTTGTCTCCAAAATTTTTTTAGATTTCAAGCTCATTTATTTTTCTTTCTTTGTTTATAATATTTTGGTTTCTGCATTGCCAACACCAATGCATTTCCTATTGCACAGTGTTAAAATTACTAATGTGATTAGTTTTCCCAATTTTACTGCACTTCAGATGCTCCTGCTCTGAGCAGAGGCTTGGGCTGGATGATTTCTAGAGATGGCCTCCAACCACAACTATTCTGTGATTCTGTGATTCTGTGAAATAGCACAAAGCAGTGATTGAGTTAAACTTAAATGAGTGTTATAAAGTAAGACACAGTAAAGCAAAGCATGCAATAATCACCTTGACAGCTAATAATTTTGGTTTATACACCAATAGTCATATAATGTAGGGTTATAGTTTTGTCTACTTTATTCAAACAATTTGATACTATATAGAACTTTTGGAGTACTTTTTTTGCTTTGAATTATATAACTGTAAAGCAGGGTGGAGATTGAACAGTGAAGATTCTTGTTAACAAAGACAGACAAAATATTTTAGTCTCTAACATTCCTTGGTACTGAACACAATGTTGATTCTCCTGTTCAGAGAAAGCTTTTTAAATATGATGCCTGGTAGTGAACTTCTGACCTCTAAACTTCAGAATTCAGGATAAGGTGTCCAAGTTCACTTCAGCAATGTTATCCTTTTCAGAGAGTCTCTAGAGAATTGCTATGGCAACCCAGGAATAATTGTGTGAATACAACTTTAGATGAATTCCTCACAGATGTTTCTAAGGGCTCTGGTGCATGATGGGTACTGGTGATCTCACCAAATGCAGAATCCGTCACTGCTGGCACACATGAGCTGTGAGAACCCCAGTATCATCTGGAATATCACAAAAGTCAATCCTTCCTTGTTGGTAGTGTCCTTCTGGATCTGCATTATGGGACTCCGCAAAATTAACTACATCTGGAAAAATCTCATTCAATTGTCTTATTCCATGCTGGGAGAAGGAATATTAAATGACCACACAAAATATACTGAATACATGTAATATAAGAATATGGGAATGTTTTTTGCTTTCTGAGAGAATTGCAAAGCCCGAAGAATTTATCCAAAGTTTAGAGAAGGGCACTGTAATGATAATTGGACAGGTCTATTCTGTGGTTTGCCTACATGGAAGGGAAAAAGGTCCATTTATTTAATGCTTTCAGCTTGGGAAGGTCTGAGGAACCATACTTAGTCTATTATGGATCATAGAACTAAACTGTAAAAAAAAAAGTGGATTTTGAAAGAAAATATCATGTTTTGATGAAAAAGAAGTTGGGATAAATAGTGCTGGAATTTATAGCTTCTGGTAATAAAACAGAACCACAGAATCATGGGCTGGTTTGGGTAGGAAGGGACCATAAAACTGTCTTGTTCCAATCCCCACTCAGTGGGCAGGGATGGTCAACTGGATCAGGTTGCTCAAAGCTCTGGCTTGGCACTCCCAGAAATGGGGAACCACAACTTCCCGGAAGAAACTGTTCTAGTGTCATGAAAACTCTACTAAACATTTATCTATTTTTCCAGAAAAAAAAAAAAAAAAAACCACTGCTTGACTAACAGCTAATTCTATTCATCTTTTCAAGATGAATATTTTATTCATCTTTCTTACAAAGAAAGGTACTGTAATCTGGAACTGCTGGTTAACTAGGACCAGGGATTATGTGTTCAATACTAATCCTTTCATGGGGGGATTTTCTGTATTTTGTCCGTGTCCCATTGCACTCCATGACTGTCTTTCCTCCTGGCTTAGGAAGAGTGCTCAGCTGTTTTACTCCTTACAAATGGACTGTCATTGTTTTAATTTCTGTGAATCTTTCATGTGTGTCCAGCCATTCTTCTACTGTGCACTGATAAAATAGCTAACATTCCCTTCCACAAAATGTATATGTCATGTGTTGGAAAATGTCTACTGATAATCCATTCTAAATGAGACCAAGACTCTTAAACAATTGTCATGTTTATGTTATTTTTCATGTGTAGGCCATTGTCAATGTCAAGGTTCATCAATACAGATTGTTTTGGCAGAACACTCTATTTTGGCATGTTTAGTAATTTGCAATGCAGTTGGTCTTTAATCAATAGACCTACCTTCATACAAATATTTCTAAAATAATGTGATCAGAAAAATTTAAGAATGTTCACAGCTAAGAAGCTACCTAATCTTCAAACTATGGTCTCAGAACAGTCATATCTAAAGACGCAGCAATGTATTCCACTATTAATGTATTCCACTATTATTGTATTATTCATTATATTAAAGTAATATATATTATTTCATTACTGTATGTAAATATCTATGAATTGCATAATTTTTTATTTGCAAGTGAGTACAAAAAACATAGACTGACATAAAAAAAATCTTTACATAAAATATGCGAAGAAAAAATTCTGTGTTCATTGTTTTAGGATAGCAGCAGTATACACAGCATATCCACTTATGACACTTATAGTGTTATATTCTACGTTCCATTATTTGATGAGAACACTACTTTACCAACTATGCATTTCCTGGAAATCACTGTCAAATGTAGAGGAAAATTCTGTTTCTGGAAGACACTAAGTATTTTCAGTAAATGCTTTGCTTTTGCAAACACAGAATGCATCTATTTGCTTAAAATCCAATTTTTTTTTCCTTTTCTCGGGAGTCTATTTCATCCCTTATCTTCTAGTGTCCAATGTCCAAAACAACTAAAAAGTACAGCAAGACTTGTGCTATATGGCCAGTGTCGAGGAGTACTTTGAGTTTTTCCACAAGAGTTGCTTTTAGTGCTCAGTTTCTTCAAGAAGAATAATTTGGAATAGGCTACTCACATAAGGCATAGTGCAGCAGGATGGCAGCCTTAGTCTGCTAATCTTTTCCTGATCCTTTATATCCTATTATTAGTATTTACAGGAAAAAATAAGAGTAAGAAGTAGTAGTCCTTTCTTCTTTTTTTTTAAAGCCACTTACACTTTGCACTTTAAAAAATTGTAAATAGCTTTATTTCCTGTTAATGGAGTAATTTATATAGTACCTACTATCTACATTGACAGCACTTTTTATCCACTAGCAAATGTGAGGCATTTACTGAATCAATTACTTGAGTTATGAAGAGGAGCACAAAGCCTCATTGCCACTCCATTCTTCTCAATAACAAAGGAGAAAACACATTAAAAACTAGCATTGATGGGTTGTTGTGAGATTCAGTCAATGAGCACTCCCAGAGTTGAAATTAAAAGGCAGTTAGGAGAAAATTGTTTTCTCTGGTCATCAGTCACAATGTGAAAGGCCTTTTTCACAATGATTAATTAAAAGCTGAAAAAAGACTGAGCTTTAATAAAGTGTCTGGATGGCTTTTTGGTAGCATCATGAGTTAATGGACAGTGGCTTGCCTTGACTAAGTGTTATTGCTCTAGTCCATAATTTCATCTTGAAAATGGGCAAGGGAGTGAATCTTCCTCTTAGTAATTGAGTATTGATTTGAAAATAAATGGCACTGAAACTCCCACTGAACTGTCAGGATATATTCTGGACAGCACTGACAAGAAATGGCTTTTGGTTGCTGTGAAAGTTATGGATCTGCTTGATACTTAAATACATAGAGCTCCACTGCAATCTATCTTCTGATTTATCAAGATTCAGATGGTCAATACATGACATTTCAGAGGAAATAACATTTATGTGCCTGAAGCAAGAATAGGGAAACATTATCACCTTTTTTTTCAAATGCTCCCTTCAATTTGTGAAGCTATTTTTAAAAAAAACAGCAAAACTTTGGTTAATGCTTTAAATAAATACTCTCACTTGTGGAAACTAAGCTTGAAATTATTTTAAAAGTGCTTGCAGTTAAGGCAATTAATTTCACATATGCACATTATCTTAAAATAACTTAGTGGCATTCAAGTGGAGGCAGGACGGTCTAGGTAAGCTGGGAGGTTGCAAAAGTCACCACCTTCAAGGTTTCAAGAACTGTACTCTGCTGGCTGTGTTTAAAGGCATATAATCTACACTGTCACAGTCTTAAAACTCTCACTAATGATGCAAAAAAGACATTGGACATAAAACTAAAACACTGTAATGAAAGATTATAGAGAGAAAACAAAACTCAGCCAAAACTTTTAACCTTGTAAAAAATAAAGCAAAGGTTTAAGGCTGGTATTGTGCCAAATTTCTATAGAAATTGTCAGGTGTTAAGCATTTTAGGTACCAGAGTCAGAGGGGTCTTTACTTCTGAAGTAACTCTAGGCTTTGGATGGCAATATCTCTGAATTAGTTGTGAGATCATCACAGTATATCAAAGAGTGAAGCACCAGGTTACTCAAAAGAGAGTGAAAAGAGCTTCAGACACAGGTGTTGAATGGGGAATCATCTAAACACAGGCAGAAGGAAACAGCACAACCATGTCTTCACAGATTTTACTGTCTGCCTTTTTACCCTTGAAAAAAAATTATAAGAGCTCATTACTATTACTTTTGCAGCAAAGCTTGATGACACTTGAATCTATATGAAAGATACGTACAAAAAAAACTGTACATTTGATATGCATGTCAGGTCTCATTTTTTAGGTACTCATCTTTCTGAGAGTTCAAACATCAAAATGTTTCCAGGCCTCTTGACCCTCACTCAATGTTTTGAGCAAAAACTTCATGGGGTGTTCGTATTCAGAAATGATTCCAGGGTCAGGAAAGACAAGAGGGCAAATACCTCCACAGCACATTTTTTATGAATCTTACAGAGGGAGATTACAATGTCCAAATAAGAGAAATGAGTTTCCACTTTCAAACTAGGCTGAGCTCTGAGGTTGCTGCATTTTTGCTGTGATGTCACAACAGCGGTTCTTGTAATGGGGGTAGGAAGTCGCTCTCCCTTTTCTGGTTGATCCTCACAGGTGTCACAGGGTACAGTGAGTATGTGGCACTTCCAGAAATTTTGTCAGCCTGCTCTGCTATTTATGGCTGCTGCCAATACACTTAAAAGCATGCCTAGAAAGAAGTTGTTTTCACAAGGACTTGGCAGATTTTCCTATTCAATTGTCAAACATCTTAAAGAGGTTTTGAAGTCAACTATTCCATTTACCCACACAAGAGAAAACAACCTTGTATTCATAACAAAGTCTTCTTTCAACTTCTTACTCCTGACATACATTTGCAATTGATGATTTCCAGTATTGTCTATTCCCAGTTCAGCTGAGAACCCAACAGGACAAAGAAATCACAAGTCAGAAAACTTAAGGCTGGCTCCAGTTCCTGAGTAAAGAGCAAACACAGGAACAGGAACGGAATTCAGTGCTACCTTAAAAACAGAGCCTCAGTTTTTGGTCAGTTTTTTGGGGTTTTTTGTTTGTTTGATTGGTTGGTTTTTTGGTTTGTTCGTTTGTTCGTTTGTTTGATAGTGGGCTTTTGTTTGGGTTTTATTTTATTTGTTTGTTTTTTGGTTTTGGTTGTTTTTATTTTAGTGCACCTAGTCTAGAAGTTCTAGAGTCTAGAACAGTAATGACTTTTTCAGTGAGGGATATGAGACCCCTGAGCTCTTTTTCATTCATCCCTCACCTTTCACTGGAGGAATTGAAATCTAAACTATTGTTTTGTTAGAAAGTAAGAAGAAAAGGAAATAGGAAAGTTCATATTAGAATCATCCTATTACTGTTGAACCACTGTGAAGAGAGAATTTAAAATTCACAGGACTGGAAATCTAGCACATGAAAAGGATCATTATTCTTTCACAGAACTAGAATTTGAAATTATATTTTTCAAGCAATGTTGAAATTAAGTATGTGCAGAAGAAAAGGGAAATATATTTTTCAGTTAGCTCTTTTTAGAATACAGAATATATCAAAAGGAGAAAAAGAATTCAGACAATGCTTTTTTTTTTTCCCCTTGTTTTGGTTTTGTTATTTTACCTTATTTCAGCTATGTGTTTTAGGGACTTGTATATGAAGAAGGAGAAAAAGCGTCCTTATTTAGGAGACAGTGCTACATGACTCCATCTACAGATTATGTTGAGTTCAACTTTATGAGGGAACAGATCTGTAATGCCAGTACAAGTATCACAAGTTGCTGCTGATCCAAGAACACTTAGATATGTTCTCTTGATGACAGTGGCCATAATGTCACTCTGAATGTGATCCACTGAATATGATTTGAACCTGGATTAGTGCCAGCTGCAGATTCCTTTTGCTGGAGAGGTAAATCTCAGAAGAATAGCTAAATTTACCAGCTGGATGGTCAGATACATCCAACAGACTTCACTTGGTACCTGCATGGGTGGATTGAATATCTGAATCCTTTTTTGACAGAGATGTCCATTTTACTTGAATGCAGAATAATTAAGTTTTCTTCATCAAAATATAACTTTTATAACATGGACTTGTGAAACGCTTGACCACATGAAGTGTTCAAAAACAGATTGAATGAAGCTTTGAGCAAACTGATCTAAGGAAGGTGTTCCTGGGATGTTCCTGGGTGTTCCTGTTCTTGGGAGGATTTTTAAAGTCTCTTTTGACATCAAGCCATTCTATAAGTCTGTGATTCTGTGACTTAACCAAGGCAAATGCATTTACAAAGTTGTATATAGCTTACTTTTGTTATAAATACAAGATACTATAGAATGTCAGTATCTAATAGACTAATACTATACAAAAAACTGTGGGAGCTTCACTTCTGGAATTGCTACATACAAACATCATCTTGTTTCACCCATCAGCTTCTGAGAAACATGATAGTTTGTAATGTTTATAATGCCTATAGCTATCTCTTTGACAATCAATCACAAAGTAACACTCTAAATGGGGATACATTTAAAAAGAAAGTGCTGTAAGTGTTTTTTTACTAATCATCTCTTAATGAACAGCTACCATATGTAATTTTGCAGTGCCTCAAAGTGACAGCTAGCAGTTGTCAGTTTGTAAAAAAAAACCAAAAACAACCCTAGAAACAAAATGTAGTTGTTTAGTTCGTTAATCACCGAGATTATCAGATGAGGAAATATCTCATATTAGGCAGAATGAAATATCTTCATTTTTTCTTAATCTTTTTTCATACTTACAAAATTCATATTTAAGCAAATTGATTTCCCAAGTTCTTAGACAGGGTCTGACATTTATAATTAAAAAGAAGAAATCATATGGTGAGTGAAGCACTGCTTTTGATAATATCCTCTTCCTTGCTTAAAACTATTTGTTTCAAGATATATATTTTCATGTAAAGACAAATTCCTTTTATTGTTGTTTTATGACTATTTTTATGGAGCTAATTTTTATGAAAGATTGAATATTGGCAGTAAAATAGCCAGGATTTGTGACAGAAACACCCTGACTATATGAAATACATATTTTGTCAGTCATAAAAACCCCTCAATAAAACTTCAGCTAAATTTTTTAGCAGCACAGTTCTTGGAGCCAGAGATGAATTAATGCCTGCACTTTGTGAAGCAGAAAGAGCATTACTGCTTCATCAATACCAATCATACTTGTAATCATTTTGAAATTCCTTTAAGTTGAGTAATTTTTTGGGGTGTTAGTAGTGAAATGTAAACCCAAGGGTCAGGTTTCTTCCAAGAAGAAAGGAAGTCTAGGAAAATTACAAGAATATCCAAAATATTCCTTCAAGAGATTGCTTCTCTCTAATTCTAGAAAAAGAAAAAATAGAGCAGCTTGCAGCCTGATGCACCATGGTGGACCCTGGAGTCTTTGGGGTGCCACAGGCAGAGAAAACTTTACCCAGGCCTTGCATGTTCCCCAGCCAGTGCCTGGCAAGTTCTTCCTCTCTTTCAGATCTACACAGCCACCTGTGAATGGGACAGACAAATATTTTTTATGCCATTCACTTTTCACAATTAATTTTTTCTCTCCTTGCTTTAGCACACTTTTGCCTACACATTCTGTAGGTAGCAGCTTTTTGAAAAAATGCAGTGAATTCAGTCAGCCTGAAACTCATCCCGCTTCTACTGTCTGGACAGTTTCTGTGGCTTGGAGTGTCTGGGTTCAGAGGAAAAAGCATTCAGATGGGTTACCTAAGGGGTTTACAATATCTGCAGGTATATCATAGATACTATAAATACATAGACACCTTTGATTTTTGATCACTGATGATTTTTAATGCAGGGGCCTCAAGGACTATTAATTTCAATTATCTTATGTATTGCCACAGGAAACAGCACTGCTTCTAATGTTAGAACTCACATAGAAACACACAGATTGTTTAAAAGCTGGACAAGGCTTATAAGTGATATCTTTTATAGACCAAACAACATAATTGGAAAGAAAACAGACAATGTTCTGGACACACAAGTGTCTTTCAAGTCTGAAATAGAAGCAAGAAACTTCAAGCAAAATACTTCTGAGTTTTAGAGCTTAAGAAGGAATTTTGGCAATGTTTGCAATAACGGGTAAAGTACTGATAAGGCTGAGAAGTGAATGCTGATGTGTGAATGTACTCAGCCAGGAAGTGAAACAGCAAAAATCCAGCCTGTGATGACCTGAAAATGATCGTACCTGAAGTAAGTACATTAAAGCATGACAACAACAGCAGTTTAAATGAAGACCAAATAAATCTGGTTTTAACTCTTGGCAATTTCTCTCCCACCTGCATGCTTCTGCCTCCTTCCTAGCACCCCATGGTCATCAAAGTGGAGTCATGTCAGCGAGCACTGATTTCTGACTAACCATGGGTCACTCCTGTGCTGAGCACTGGAGTTACAGGAAGCTGTGCAGGTAATTGTGCCCCACGTCACTGTCTTGGATACCATAATGGAGCAAAAACAGAGGATCACAGCCAATTTATAGAACCCAGATGTAGTTACTTAAAACAGAGAAAACCAACAGATGCCTATGCCACTAAAACTGCCCTTTCTGAGGCAAATGAAACAAGCAACCTTAAGACAATTTTGTGTTTCTATCTCCATGTCTTATTTTCGGTCATTCTAAGGATATTTTTCTGAGAATGCTTCAAGCTTAGCATGTTGTTGGGGACATTAGACACAGTAAGAAACATCTGCCTTAAAATAAACCAGAAACAGCACATCAGCAACTTGATGTGGTGTATAGAGATTAGTGCATTAAGATGTCCCACCATGGAGAACTTTCCTGACTTTGGTGTGCTTTTGCCTAGATTTATAGGTGAGTTTTATAAAATACTGTCTCACAATATCTACACAAGTAGTGTTCTATGTGACCTTTCAAGGTCCCTTCCAACCTAATCTGTTCTGTGGCCCTGTGGGGACAATCCTTCCTGGGGCTCAGCAGGGATGGGTGCCCCAGGTTCAGCTCCTGACAGAAGTTATGCATGACTGAAATGGAGGGTGAGGGAAGGGGGGCTTGCAATACAGACAGTCACAGCAAATCCCAAGACAGAGAGAGGGGGTGGATTACAGAGGCTTGGAAAAAAGAGGGTGAGAGGCTTTTTACATGGGCACTGATGGACAATAGATTTAGATTAGATAACAGGAAGAAATTCTTTATTGTGGGGGTGGTGAGGCACAGAAACAAGTTTCCCAAATAAACTGGGGACTGTGTTCCTTAAACATCTGGAACTGTTCAGGTCCGGGTTGGATGGGGTGATGGAAAATGCCCCTGCCCATGGCAGGGGTGCTGGGACTAGATTAAGTCCCTTTTCATCAAACCCATTCTGCAATTCTGTGACTTCTTGCGCCAATGGTGCACTTCAAGGCAGTGGCTTCTGCCCAAAGCTCTGCAATAGGAGGTGGAACAGTGTTGGAGATTGAAAAAGAGGCTTCTCTGAGTTCCTCAGAGAGATATTGACAAAATACAGTGAGAGCTGAAAAACATAGTCCTAGATACCAGTGTAGAAAACGAGTCTTAAAAACAAGTCTCCCTGAAGGCTCCAAAACATAGTTTTAGACAAAATAAAAATATAGTAAGAGTATTGCTTACATTTTTCAGATAGAGCAGATAGGCCATATGCATGGATTATGTGTAAACTTTTGTACTGACAAAGTAGAATTATAACAGGTTAAGAAGAAATGCTTCAGATTCATGTTTTCATCTTATTGAGTACAATAATTTCACGATTATAAACCACACCATTTTGACTAAAATTTTGGTCCGAACACAAAGTGCGGCTTATAATCAGGTGCGGCTTATATATGGACAAAGAACAAGAAGTTACTGTTTTAGTTTGGAGGACAGGTGTCTGCTGAGAAAGGTGGGAACTTCTCTTTGAAATGGAGAATGTAAACCACCTCCCTCCAAATTATTATAATTTTGAAATCAAGGGGTTTTCAGGCAAAAATATGGGAATTAGGAATAACAGTTCTTTTCTAGGGAAATTAAAATAGAAATACAGTACTCCAAAGAAACAAACTCCAAACCCTGACAAAGTCAGAGTACAACCTGACACCCTGTCAGGCAGGGTGCTGGCAGCAGTCCCATTAAATGGTGGCTGCATCCTCTTCCAGTGACAGATGTGATTCAGTTGGAGCAGTGCTCCTGTACAAGGTGCAGTTTCCCTCTGGAGGTCCAGTGGTGATGTGGAGAAATCCGGTTTTCCTCTGGAGTCCAGTGGAGAAAGGGGCTCCCTCTGTCCCAAAACCTCTGTTTTTATCTTGGTAAGAAATGTTTGGCTCTTCCCCCTGGCTGGAGCAACTCCCAATGGGATGCAGTAATTTTATCAGTCACACAGTGGGACTCAATGGCCATTAGCAGAAAATGGCTCGCTGGAGGAAGGATGGGTTGTGAAAAGATAAAGAACAATGCCCTGCCTGGTTTCAGTGGATGGCCCATTAGCAGAATATCTGCCGTTGAGATAAGGATCACTGCCCCCACCCTCAACAGATGGTGATAGAATAAATACCTTTTATCACACTCTGTATTGTAAAGTGCGGCTTATAATCAGGTGTGGCTTATGTATGGACAAAGAATGAAAAGTTGCTGGCACCCGGAAGTGCGGCTTATACTCAGTGCGGTTTATAATCGTGAAATTACTGTAATTTGTAAATAAGAATCCGTGTATTGGAGTGAGAGCTCTCTCTCTCTTCTTCCTCCACCATCATCATCATCACTACCGCCACATGAGGAAGAGGAAGAAGAGAAAAGATCAGAAGAAGAAAAAAAAACAGGGAGCATCTGGCTCTCAAGACTCTGTACCAACCTGCAGCCTCTGCCACTGCTCAGGACTCTGCACTAGGCTGTAGCCCCTGCTCAGGACTCTGCACCAGGCTACAACCCCTGCTCAGGACTCTGCACCAGGCTGCAGCTTTTGCCTTCCTGGGCTTTGCACCAGGGGTTGTTTCTGTTTCTAATGGGGACTTCACTTCTATTTTGGACTCTATGCCAAATGCCTTTAGCATGGACTTTAATGCTTGAGACTCTTTGCCTTTCGAGACTGATGTGCCTTTACAATAAACAGCTTCGTAGCAACTAATAACTGCTCAGCTCCTTAAAAAAATAATGCAAATCCCAGCAGAACAGCAGCAGCTCTTGCCTCCCATCAGGAGTGGTGGAGCTCTCTCCTCATGGAGAGCTTTGTGGGAAGGTGGAGGCAATGCTCTGGGGTCTAGAACTGTGTTGCAGGTAGTTAACACTCTCCTCTGAGGATCAAACCTGCCTGGACCAGTTCCAGACGGTGTTTGTGATGTCTCATTTGTTTAAATTTAAATTGTTTGTTTAAATAAACTGCCACTGCTGAAATAATTTTTTTCCTGTGTCTCTGTGCCTTTGACTTCTCTTCTAAATTCATCTCAGTCATTTGATCACATGTTCACCTCCTCTATAATATAAATGAAGACACCGTCACTGCTCAAGCAGGCTCTGATTATCTCCTGAAATTAAAAATCTGTATGTTATTTTTAAATGAAATTAAAATACTTAATAACTTAAGAGCATTAGAATGGATACTGTCTAGTTGCTTTGAAATAGATCTAATCATACAGAATGACATTAGTCTAGTCTTACAGAAGCACTGATTGCTGTTTTGCTACCATGGTAACTTGTAGCAAATACTAGATTTGTAGAATACTATTTTTTTTTCCTCATTAAAAAACCAGTTGGAAGAATTTATTTGAGAATTTTCCACAGGTAATTTTCAAAGAAAATATTTAAGAAAAAATATCCATATAGCTTTGTTTTTAATCATAATTTCAATTAAACGCTTATTTTACAAAGTGAAAATAAAATGAAGATTAAACAGGTGTAAACCACTTCAGTGTGTTTTTATTTTGGCACTAATTGTTTTTCTAATCTCTCTGCTTCCATGAAATATTCATTTCTTTGTTATTTTTTTCTGAGAAGCAGGTGAAAAGCTAGTGAAGTGTATAGTATGGATTAGAAAAACCCCTTCACTCTTCCCACAATTAAGGACAGGCTTTCTGGGCAGGGAATCAAGGGGACAACAGGATCTGCAATTGGAATAGGACAAACTTTGTCCAGACAAGGACAGCATTTCATATTTATACAGTAGTATCTTTGTTACAGTAGAGTTTTTCTGAAATTCTTTTTAGAAACCATTCTGTGCATAAAACCACTGGTTTTATATGAAAACAGAAATATGGTATTTTCAAATTATCACAGAAGAAACATGCATTCCAATGATCACCTTGCCCAATAATTTTTTCTAGAGATTCTCTCACTGAGATGTGAAGACAAGAGCCAAACTCAGGAGAGAATTATGTATATGTTTTTTTAGCACATAGCCATAAAATTTCAGGCTTCACCTCACAAATTCTTGAAGAAACAAACACATACATGTAAGGAAACTGAATATTGGTTAACTTGTCCTGTAAAATCTCTCCTCTGTAAGAAGCACCTTAATTTCCATGTAGTGAAAACATTGCTAATTAACTAATCTGATTTCTGATTGCTTTCTGTTTATTCCCTTTTTGCTACCTTGAAAGTTTCAGGGCAGGTACCTTGGGAGAGGTGAGCAGAGGTGCCATAGCAACTCTTTGCATAGCACATTCCTGCAACCCTCTGGTCATGCTGTCTTGACCTCTGGCTTCGTGATAAAACAAATAAATTGACTTTGGGGCTTCCAGAGAACCTGATTTTGTTTGTTTGTTTTTTGTTTGTTTGTTTATTTTTCCAATGGGAAATAATGTCTTTTTACACAATATTGTTTTCTGGTAATAAAACAGCTTTCTCTCTCCTCCTCTCCTCTCCCCTCTTCTCTCCTTCCTCCCCTCCTACTCCCAGTCTTGAATGAAGACTTAAGAAACAGACTGGAAACAGAACCAAAGAAAATTATTTCAATAAGCTGAAAATTATTTCAAGTTTAAGGATGTAAAGGTTCCCCCTTGGACAGTTTCTGTCATCTCATCTAGTACTCCTTTCCTTAGAACATCTCGTTCCAGGCACGTCATTATTAACTTTGGTTTGCCCATGTAAATAGTATACCAATAAAAATAACACATACCAAGGACATAGCAATTCACAAAGCAGAACAGCCAATTCAGATAATGTGGATGAAGGCAGTAAGGATTTTAGAGCAGGGGTCATTTTATTGCCTCTGGCACTGCACAAATCTGAACACAATGGCAGTCTGGGTCATGATGGGGGACAGGAGGTGCATTTACTCTGTACAAGTATTTGTAGTGGGAATAGCAATTATTGTGGCAATAACGTTTACATGATTTAATGTGACTGTAAACTACTGCAACTTGTTTTTTCTAAACAAAAATTTTCCAGGTCTTATGTCTTGGAAAGTCTTTATTCCTAAAAAGATTCAGCAGTTTTAACAGGTTAATTACTTATGCATTTAGTGTTTAGGAGATATTGCTGGCAGCCATGTCCCCTAAAAAATTTGTTGGGTGTAAAGGAGGCAGTTCAATGACATAATAGACAAGGGTCTATCTATGTATATATAACCTATCTTAAAAGAGGTGACCAGACCCCTTTTTCCCCCCTTAGCAACTTCTTATTCACAGAGAAAAAGACAAGGACTTCAGGCAATGAGCTGTATTAATCTCTTAAATCAAGCATTACTTTTGCTGAGTGCTTGATGTTCAGATCCTGAATCGATCCCTCACAGGATGACCTGTGTGAAAAGCTGCTGAGTGCATGTTTGCATGTAATGCTAGAAAGGTAAAAAAACCCCACCAGAGAAACAATATTCTGAATGAATTTGGATGGTTGACCATAGAATGTAATCTAAAAATTCAATCCAAATTAATGCATAATAGTTTACCTCTTCTGGAGGCAGAGATCTTGCTTGGTACAACTTTTTTTCTAGATTAGTCCTAGTTTATGACTATTTCTAAATGTGTATTTTTTCCTGTATGAGGTACCAACATATTCTGGACATAGTAAGGATTTATCAGAAAGAAAAATAATGATAATTAGTTATTCACTTGGTGTTTCTCAGCAGCAAAAAAAATATAGATGATAATGAAAAGAATATTTCATTTAGTATATGTTAGCTACAATAACCTTGGGTAAATACAGAGCATACAAAAAATACTCCTTCTAACGTGATACTAAAATAACTGCTTTAGGCTTTTGTAAAAATAGAACAAAAGAACAATAGAACAATAATCATTCTTTAATGTTTGACATTGCCTAGATAATCATATAGATTTCCTATACAAATTACAAAGATAGTACAGTTTATGCAAACTCAGTTCAAATCCTTACTGTTATTCTCTTTGTGTGCATGTATAATTCCCATTGATTGAAATCAAGGTTACTAGTGGGAAAGCAAAGTGCATTCTTGACTGCTGAAAGTCACTTAGCCAGTCACCTCATCTGGGCCATAGTTTTTGATCTCCCGTATTCCTTTCCTCACAACTAAAATGTTTGCTTACTATTAATTCTGGTTTTTCTTTAATATTTTTTCCTTTCCAAAAACTTTGTTTTTGTTGAAAATACTGTTTGTCAATTTAGTCTAATTTAGATGACACAATATTCTCTTTAAACGTAAAAAGTGTGGAAGTGATAAAATACATAATTTTCAGTAGACCATGCCAAACTTTTCTGCATTCTTCTGCAATTTCAGCTTAATTTTCCATTTTAACTTTTTCTTATGTTTTTATTAGAAGGCTAAATGCTTTCAAAAGGTCTTTAGAACGTGTCTTACTGACAACATGTCTCACAGAACATGCTTGGTGATGCTCAGAGAAACCAGGGGCTCCCCCAGTGGTGCTTCCAGAATCTATGGAATATATCACAAAACAGGTCCAAACAATGGGTAACAAAGCAAAGAGAACAAGTCAAGCAAGAGAACAGAAAAACTGCTTGTAAATCACAGAGCATGCTATGGCTCACCACACTACATGAAAGAACTGATGCTATGGCATTGTGATGCTATCAGTCTCTATTAATTTGCTTGATTTTACATTTCCTGCTGTGTAACCTGCAGGCAAGAACTTTAAAGGACTTTTGTATATGTGGAAAAATTCCTTCACTCTCTTATTGATATTTTCTAATCGTCTCTTAAGTCTCCTTTCTTAGAGACACATTTTCCCTGCTTGTTACCTTGGAGGCACATGAGAATGACATAAGGAATCGGGAAGATCAATTCCCTGAGCTACAAGTTGTGTCTTTGTTTAACCTTTTTTTTCATTGTGTTTATACTCTGTCATTCTATTCAGACAAAATCAAAAGAAAATTGACAAGAATTTGAAAGTAGAAGTGGAAAAGAGATGAGAAAGTTTCACTATTCCTTCCTCAAAATTAGGAATTTTCTAATAGACAGGCTTTGGCTCATCTCAAGCTTAGAAAATAATGCTGAAAGGAGTGAAATTTACTTGTTGATGTATTGCCAGGGACACCCGTTCCCTTGATTGATGAGATGCAAGCCAAGTAGGCAGTTTTGTAAACTCAAACATGGTTCTCTTCCTAAGTGTACTGTGCACCAAAACTGATTGACAAACTTCTCTGCTTGGATTGACAAACTTCTCTGCTTGGACTGAAAAATTTCTCTGCTTGGATTCCTCTGCTCTGCCTGCAGTGGTCTGGACTCCAGACATTGTGCTACACAAAGTAGGAGATGAAAACCGTCAGCAGGAGAAAAGCTGGAGTATTTTTCAGGGTTTAGTGATGATTTTGTAACAATATAGAGTCTTGAATTTAAATAAGGTCTGATATGCAAGAAACAATTGTTTGTAGAAACATAATATTCTTCATTAGTATTTTTACAAAGTGCCAAAAGAGATAGATAGAATTACTGAAAGTCCATTACCTTTAAAGCTGATCATACAACATTAATTTAATGCAAAGCAATGGAAAATACCAGTGTGACCTTCACAACATGTTAAACTTGCTAGAATGCAGAGGTGTGGTATAGTCTATCTTAAACTAAACATAGAGTGTACATTTTTTTTTCCCTCCATCTCCTCCTTTTTCTTTTTTATTTTCCTTTGGTAAGGTAGTGCAACGATGTACCACATATACTAATAAAAGTTGTTTGTAGCATTTGACATTTTGGAAATGTTTATAACAGGTCTTAAAAGGATTTAAATATTTTAAGATAACAGTAAAAACAAGTCTGCATTATCAGAGGTAAGCTGGTTGGAATCTCTAAGGGTATTACCACCTTGTAATGTTTCCAATAATAGATCAGTGTCTAAGAAGCTAAGGAATTTAGAGAGGTATTACATGTTTAATTTGCTGCTGTGGGCATGTAACTAATGAATTAAAGTACATAGGGTTGTATCTACTTTGAGCATAATCTTGGTTTTGGGCAAAGACTCTTCTCTGCAAAAACATTTTCTTATCTTAGGATAGTAGAGAAATAGATTTAATTCACACAAATAATTGTTTCTTGACCATAAAAACTGAGAAACTGCATATCCATATTCAACAAGTTTCCAGTCTAAACATGTGTTAGGGAAAGACTATAAATTACAGAAGTTTGTTCTGAGACATAAAATTTGGTGTCTTAGGCCAAATAAGGTCCTGTACTTAGAGCATGACCTGATTAATGCAAAAACTTTCTCTTAAGTAATGACTGTTTACTCTGAGTTGGCTGGAAAACATGTTTATGATTATCACTTCATTAGTCAGATGAATAAATTGCTTGGTTTTAGATTAAAAATGAGAATAATCATTACTAGCAGGGCTAGAAATACTCCCAACTCACTCACTTCATGCCACAAGTTTTTGTGGGGTGGGTACAGAGAAGGGCAATCCAGCCTGAACCTCCTTCTGGCCTTGGCAGCTTGGGAAAAACTTGAATGAACCATTTTCTTAACCCTCTTCTGTTCCTGTAGGTAGGAGTGCCACATCTTGTTTGCCTAAATATGTCTAAAATGAAGAGCTGGTAATTTATTTGAATTCTTATAAGGACAAATCCAATGGTGTGGCATTTTTAAAAACACTCTGTTCTGACCTTTTTTTCTGGTGATGACTTTCTCATAACTTTCGTAGGAGTGTACATAGGCATGAACATATGCATTTCAAAAAGTGATGTACAAACAATACAAAGTATGAAATCTGTCTGGCTACATTATGATTGCAGGAGGACGTGTTTTGATGGATTTTATGTATTTCAGATTGGGTGACTTGTCCAATCACCTATGGTTTCTTTATCTCCCTTATTGAAAGGTTGGAACAGTTTTAACCAGAAATTAAAAGCGAAATAGGGCAATTCTCTCCAAAGATGCTGCAAAATAAGTCACCAGCTATGCTAAATTTCTTGAAGCTTTCAAGTTTAACCCATATTTCCTCAAATGCCATACTTCAGTCGGGAGAATGGGAAACCAGGCTTTGAATCACAATTGCCCAAATTCCGTAATTTTGTTTTAAAAAATGTTATGAGATACTCTTGGTCTTGGGTCAGCAAGGAACTTTTAACTCCCTAAGGTATTACTTAACAATAGAACTGGGAATTTAATAATTTAATTATTTACTCTTCTTTCTGCTTTACCTCTGGATGACCACTTCTGTGCTGGCTATTCACCTATTCCACTTCAGTCATTCACAACCCTGAAATATTTATCAGATTTGTTATTGATGAATGAACTTAATCATTAACATGAATTTTACAGTTTAGGTGGAGAGCTGAAAATGTTACTAATCAGTGAAGGGGGAAAAAAACGAGGCAAAATAATCACCAATGAATAGCCTTTGTACAGAAAAAGTTTTACATGGAACAAATGCAACATTGCATTTCATTACACTCTGCGTTTCATGCAGATCTTAGAGACAACTTCGAAAAGAGATTCTTGCTTTCAGTTGTAGCTATTAATGGAACAGCTTGTTTCTGAGCTGTGCAGACCCCAGTGAATGAGAAACTTAACAGAAATTACTGTACAGATGAAACAAAAAATATATATTTAGGAAGAAAATTCTCTGATTTTCATGCTCCCTCATGCCATGATTTTTCTGGCTTCTTTGATGTTGAGCTGAGTCTTTGTTTTACTAAAGCAAATATATTGCACTTTGAATTTTTTGTGTTGCTATTAAAAACATGCTGCCTTAAAGTTAAAAAAAAAGTGATGATGGACTGACTTGAGAGGGAAATATTCAAGAGTAGAGATACAAGTTAAAGCTGGTCTCTGTTTTTGTGGGTAGGTCTTCTTTATTTATTAGTGCATTTTTTAAAATTTTTTTTTGGAAATGAGAAGCGGAACACCAAGAAATCAGTACCTGTATCTAAACCAATATCTACATCTGTACCTAAGCATGTGATCTTAGTGTTCATTTCATTCTTGAACTGAGTGGAATTGCAGTAATTTCACGATTATAAGCCACACCATTTTGACTAAAATTTTGGTCCGAACCCAAAGTGTGGCTTATAATCAGGTGCAGCTTATATATAGACAAAGAACGAAAAGTTGCTGTTTTAGTTTGGAGGACAGGTGTCTGCTGAGAAAGGCAGGAGCTTCTTTTTGAAATGGAGAATGTAAACCCCCTCCCTCCAAATTATTATAATTTTGAAATCAAGGGGCTTTCAGGCAAAAATATGGGAATTAGGAATAACAGTTCTTTTCTAGGGAAATTAAAATAGAAATACAGTACTCCAAAGAAACAAACTCCAAACCCTGACAAAGTCAGAGTACAACCTGACACCCTGTCAGGCAGGGTGTTGGCAGCAGTCCCATTAAATGGTGGCTGCATCCTCCTGCAGTGACAGATGTGATTCAGTTGGAGCAGTGCTCCTGTACAAGGTGCAGTTTCCCTCTGGAGGTCCAGTGGTGATGTGGAGAAATCCGGTTTTCCTCTGGAGTCCAGTGGAGAAAGGGGCTCCCTTAGTGTCCCAAAATCTCTGTTTTATCTTGGTAAGAAATGTTGGGCTCTTCCCCCTGGCTGGAGCAACTCCCAATGGGATGCAGTAATTTTATCAGTCCCACAGTGGGACTCAATGGGCCATTAGCAGAAAATGACTCCCTGGAGGAAGGAAGGGCTGTGAAAAGATAAAGAACAATGCCCCGCCTGGTTTCAATGGATGGCCCATTAGCAGAATATCTGCCGTTGAGATAAGGATCACTGCCCCCACCCTCAACAGATGGTGATAGAATAGATACCTTTTATCACACTCTGTATTGTAAAGTGTGGTTTATAATCAGGTGCGGCTTATGTACGGGCAAAGAATGAAAAGTTGCCAACACCTGGAGATGCGGCTTATAGTCAGTGTGGCTTATAATAGTGAAATTACTGTAGTTAAAATTTCATTCTTGAAGCAGCATAGGCTAACAAGAGATGTCATAGAAAAGGCACCAGTTTCTACAGAGTGAGGCTATTATCCCATGTCTTTTACTTCTCAGCATGTCAAAAATAAAACCATGTCTTTCTTTTTCTTAACTGACAAGCTTGTTTTAGAACAGGTTATTCAAGAATTCAAAACTCTTAAAATCAATAATTTTTTTATATCCACTGAAAGAACAATCATTTTACAATAACTTATTTACAAGAATTTTCCTTAGAAGTGGATATAGAAGGATAAATAATTTCCATTTCCATGATTTTCACAATGAGCTACAGAATATATTTTTGGCTTCTACAGTGCATTTCCAGTTTCACGATTCAAGTAGAATAATCAGAAATAATAAGTGTAGACTCAGAAAAAGTAGAAAATGGGGAGAAGGATCTTTTCAAATTCTGTCAAAATATTTGGATTTTTGTTGATTCTAAATAGGCCTCTAACCACTTAACTGTTGGCCATACAATTACTTTGTAAAATTATTACTTCAATTTTCACCTATATTTGATATCATTGTCCCCAGACAGCCATGCTCAAAGCCAGACTTATTCTTCCTCTAGCTCTGCTGCAACTGTGATTAATAAAGAATTCTCAGAATTATTACTGAAAAACTTCAGAAGCCACTCTTCAGTAGCCTTTTAATCAATCTCTTTTTTTAAATCCAAAGAATGCCTTGAATAAGCTTTCATAACAAAAAAAAAAAAATGTTAGAGAAAAAAACCTCAAAAATATATTCAGAACCTCTTTTTAATGAAATGAAATGAAATAGAAATAATTTGTTTTCTACATGGTAAAATTTATAGCAATTCCAGATGAGGTTAAGTGATGATGGAGGGAGAGAACAGGAAAGTCCTTTGCTTTACATGTGCAAATAGAACCCAGTGGAGTAGGATGCAGTGAGATTTGTGAGACAACACTGCCTGTGCTAACTGTACCATCTGCACTCGATTCCCATTTGCTGTATTAACAGGCTCTATTCCCACATCACTCTTTCTCACAGCTGTGGTACCAGGCAGCTCAAATGTGAGCTGCAAAGTTGTGTCACGCTTATAAATGCATCTTTCCACCCCTTCTCCACAGGCAGCAGTTGTCTGCCTCTAGAAAAAAAAGGATAACAGCAAAGTGTCTCGGGAGCTGGGACAGACAGCAGCTGGGCCAACAATTCAGTACATGATGTGAGAATTTTCAAATATCAAGAACTACTTAAAAGTTTCAACCAAAGTAAGAAAGAACCATAAATGAAATTAAAAATAATTTTTGGACAGCTGCTACATCTTACATATTTGATCAGAGATTCTGTCCTGGTGTTACTAACAAAATAATTTAATTATGGATTTCATATTTTTATGTATCAACACAGTAAATATTTTATTGTAGGCTTTATTTAGAAGCAAGTCTGAGCTTTATGTCTCATGTTTGAGTGAATTTGTAATTTTCCAAATAGTCTCGTAGATATGACCAATTAATAAATGAATTTTCTATTTCCATTAAAATCAGTAGATACTTTTCCATTAATTTCAGGTGTAAAAGCTCTTTATCACCTCTATATCAGTTATCAACTGTATTTTAAATTTGAAATAAAGGAGTATTAGATTAATATTTACTTGGTTCAGTTACAATAGTTATTGTACTGACCTTTCAATTAATTCTTGATTTCCATGATAAAGATTTATTCACTTTTACTTGTTACTGTTTTTTCATTTATAGTTATCAAATTACACCTTACATTTCCATTTTGCAAGGTAATTCACAAACCCTCCACTTACTCGCACTTTCTACATGAAATCTGATTAAAACAAACAATTTAATTTAGATTAATGCTTGCTGCATTTCAAAGGACCAGAGCAGTAGAGACACACAGTAAAATTTTGAGGCAGTATAAGTATTAGATGACCTCAAAGCTTTGAATCACAGACAGATTTTCTGAATTTCAAATCACATTATGGCAGTGCTGTGAAAAAAAATTGTCATTTTGCTTATCAGTTGATGTGTATTTTGTCCATGCAGGAATTGTCCCCTGAGATCCAACAGCCCCTGTGTCTCTACCTTGTGCGCAAGAAGGCAGAAATTATGCAAGTTATCAAAAATACAGCACACTCATTATGGCTTTTGTTTTCTGCAGTTAGAAAATTATTTATACAGATTATCCGAGAACTATAGTTTTGCTTTCTAACAATGCTCGTTTAGGTATACAAAATAGTATTCCTATACCATGATAAAATTCTTAAATATTCCATTAAGACATTATGACAAGTGACTCAGAGGCAACCACATAAAAATATAGATGAGTAAAATACATGTGTGGCTGTAATATTACCTATAAACATGTTAAAATTCCCTCTAAGGAAGTGGTATTTTAAAAGTAAAATGGAAATTTTCAGAATTAAGAGAAAATTGATGTGGTACTAAAGGTACACAGACATGAGGTAATGTTGGCTCCCAGATCATATTGCTAATCCTGAATATTTTGACATGAACCACTTTTAGATTAGTCAAAGTTTTTATTCATTCAGGGTAATAAGTACAGTAGAAATGCATAGTTTTCATATTTCATATTTCATATTTCATGGAGTGTTCTGGATTCAAAAATAAGACATGATTATATTAGATTATGTACCAAACACAGTCAAGTACTAGTTTAGATTAAATTTAACAATACTGAAACCACAATGTGTCTCTTACCTGTGGTTACTGGTCTTGAGGACCTTGTATTTTCTGTTGAATCTTTCTTAATCTCATTTCCTGCACTAAGCAGAACCACAGGAATTCTACCATCACACTTTGTACCACAATGCACTGGAAGAAAAAACACACATATTAGATGTTCTAGGAGACAAACACACCAAAATTTTTATTATTTATTATTTACCTTTTTTTACTTTAGCACCTTTCTGTTCCTCAACTATTAAAATACATTATGAAAAAGATTGTCTGAATGGTAATACTGCATTTTTACCCAGGTTTGCCTTGCTCTGCAGGATAGCAGGTCCTCCTGAATAAATGGTTAATAAAATTGGCTTTGGGGGGAAAAAAAATTCCTTTTCTTGGAACAAATCTACAGATCTTGAGAAATGATTACAACCTGGTCATTCTGTAGGCCCCAGGCAATTTTTGCACTTGTATAATCCCCAGCTTTGAACACTTTTGTTGGGTTTCCAGTGCAAGATGGTGAATGATAAAAAACAAACATGATGGACAGCAAAGTATATTTTTTTCGTTAATCCTCAGATAAGCTTCTATCAAATATCTTAATCTCAAACTATTGCAAAGATTGAGAGATTCTTTAAACAGCACTACAATGGTACCAATTCATGCTGAAAGGAGTGAAGTTCTGAACTTATTTTTTAAAATCTAAATTGTTGACACATTTCTTCATCTTCTAAGCATTTTAAACGGAAAAAAAATACATGTAATAGAACAAGAAACCAAGGGCAGAAGGGAACTAAATCTATTCACAGCTGGAAGCTTTGACCAATAAAAGTGTAAAAGTGAAGACACACTACTAGGAAGAAAAATATTTTTTTCTGCACTTATGGGTAATTTCAATGAACTTAAAAATCGTTGAGGTGCTTATTGTAAATGAGAACTTGAATGTCATTTCTGATTTTTTGGCAGCATGATTTGTTGTGTTGTTTTCCACAATATTTTCTTTAAATGAACACCAGATAAAGGAAGAATCCAGCCCATATAAGAAGAGGCCACAGGGACAGTAAATATTGACAGACCTGGTATAGATTAAATAGGAAAATTTGGTGGCTTTAAGAATTTATATCAAGCTTGATTAAAAGTGAGGAATATCAAACATAATGAATGGTAGGAGGAAACATCTGTCCTCTTCATCCTCTGTGGTACTGCAACTTCTTGATAACTGAACATCACATTTCTTCCTTCCTGAGACAGAAGCTTCCCTGGAGTTCACTGTTCTCACTGTCACTCTTTTGAAAATACATGTTTTGAGACACTAACTGTCTCAAGGAGGGTCCGGCAAAGAAGACAGAAAAGAGTTAAAAATTTGATGTCAGGCTAAAGATTTCTGTGAAATCTTTGTTAGTTGCTCAAGGTGAAATGGCATTGCTGTTTTTATAGGAAGAAAAATTCTGTTCAGCATCCCCTGACACTACTGTGTTCTCTAAATACGCCTCGAGGTTCTGTGTTCATCAGAGGGAACTTAACACTCCCCACTCCAGCACTAATCACTGTGACTGTGTGTAACAGGGGAGAGATGGTGAAACCCATCTAAGCAGAGCAAAAACCCCAGAACGTTTGCTGTCATCTTTGGCAAACTCGTGTGCATCTATACATATGTGTTTATAGGTACACCCATAGGTGCACATGTGTGTGCACCCATATGTACAAATACACACAAACACCATGCACCAAATCAGACTTTGGAGTTCAGAAAAGTTGTGTGGTTTCTCACTCTGCAGAGGATGTCAAGTATCTCACAGCATGAATCATGAAGTGTGAACAAAGACTTTGCATGGAGTAGCTTAAAAATCCGAACTTGTAACTGTAGAACCACTTGTGGGAGAGCTGTGCATTTAAAGAACTTGGTTTGTGCTATCACTTCATGCAGCCATTTGAGTGCTGTGAAATATCTGGTAATTATGAGTGAAATACATTACAATTCAGATGTCTTCTCCTCTAAGTGGTGACATGCTCTTCTGTGATCTGGAGGTGTACAAGTGAGAAAGTGGCAGCGTTTTTGGCAGGACTGCTTTGAAGTAGAGTAGGTTCAGGAATCTGACAGCCATATTCAAAAGGAAGCGTGGATTTCATTCTGGTTTCCCAGACCCCATATGCATTTTGAACTCTCTATTTGAAATAGATCCTCATGTGTGCAGAACTGAATAATCATTGATTAAAAGGTTTGAACCTTGGCTTCCCATGGTTCTGTAGTGTACCTTAGCTGTTGTCAATTATATTAGCTGCCAAATTACTTTTCTGATTGCAGTTAGAAACTCCCATACTTAGTGGAGAATTCTTCTTGATTATGTTTGCACTGAAACTTGATCTGTGAAAAGTTTAAATTTCAGTAAATTGACATTTCTGTAGAAACCAACCCCCACAAACTTCATAAAAGAATTCCTGAAAATTTTCAGCTACAAAGTAGAGTTCAGGAACAGACGTATTTAGAGCCTGTCATAGAGGTTATGTAGGTAGCTCCTTTATTTAAAGATTATAACATTTAATTTTTGATTATATGTGTAATTTAGAATTCAAAATGAAATACCACAGTGATAAATAGCAATCTGTACAGAAATGGCAATAGGAGTGAATGACAGGAAGAGGTTAAATGCTAAGCTGACACTAATTTTCCACCACATCCTCTGTGTGTTATAAAAAGAAAATTTCATCACCAAGATAAAATCACAACACAAAAGATCAGACAGGTAATACAAAAGGTGAACCAAAATTCAGTGACAAAGTTCAGATCCCTTCCCACTTCAGCAGGGATTTGATGCAAAATCCAACAAACATATCTTTAATTGTTGGTATTTAAAAGATTTTAGTCACTGACAAACTCTTAATCATTCACTAAGGACAAAATTCTTCACTAACTTCTCTTGTTATTTCTGTTAATCCAAATTGGGTTTCAAGGCTGTCACTGGATAAATTCTCAGTCCCAAGGGTTGGGAAAATAGACTGTTTTCATTTAACCTTGCAAAAAAGTACATTTTGTGATACTGATCCAACATTTAGCAATCATTCTCCTTGTACTGAGAGTTCCTGCAGGCTGTCACATTGCAGGAAACAGCAGAAGAAACACAAACCATCTCAGATAAAATTATTCAGGCTCGTTATTAATTGTCAGCAGTGTGACCTGGCTCACTTTGTGGTTCACAAAAGCTGTTCTCCCCATGGTTTATATGGACTTGTAGAAGGACAAGTGCTTGCCTTTGCTACTGCCTTTTCCTTTGCAAACATTAGGAAAAATCTTCAGCTTGCTATATTTCTGCCTTTCACGGAAGCATAAATAATGTACTGATACAGTAGGGGTGGTGTTTTTTTAGGATTAGTGTTATAAGTAGGAGGCAATAATAATATATGGTAAAAATAGCTGATGTTCTATGGTGATGTCAAATTTATTGCAAGGATGAACAAATATATGTCTAGACAAGTGGAAGTTATGCATTGAGCAGAAAGAATGGAGGCAGGATTTCAGAGGATCTCACCTTCTCTCCACAAAACTTTTCACAAAGCTGAGCTTTGCAATCTGATCTGGGAAAATATAATTATGCTTTTGCCATTTTTTTTTTCCTTCAAGCAAATATCTTTATACAGAAAAGTCTAAAGCTTAATTACGAATTTGAAGCCTAGGTCTTTTATATTTCTACTCAATGGGGTAGATCATGGGAATTTTGTTTTTCTGTATTCCACGTGAGAAGGTGTCATGACTCTGTCCCCAGCCACGTGATGGCCACAGTGTCACCTTTTGCAGGTTCTGTAAAAGAGAACCTGCTGTTCTTAAAATAAACCACATCTTTCAAAACCTTAGAACTACTGTGGTTCAAAACAAAGAACGAAGATTCCTTAAACAATCAAAAAAGCAATATATCAGATAAATTTATTCTATTTAATAAATATTAAATATTAAATACTAAATAAAGTTTATCAACAAATCAATATGTTTAAAAAGCTAATAAATTTACTAAATAAGTAAAAAAAATCTCTACAGTAGAACTATGTAACACAAAATAGCTAATATATGACAAGGTCATTAAAAAGATTTCTTAAAAGTTAAACTGAGAGGGTGAATTGTGGGAAATAGAAAAGGTATAAAACTCTCAAATGTTGTGTGAAAGCAAACCTCAGGATGGAGAAACAGAAAAATGCTGAAGATGCAAAGACAAGAAACAATAGAACTGTGAGCTATGATGGAATAAAGCTTCCAGACAGCTGCTCTGGCATTCCAGTCCCATTGTTTGTGTACACAGATAAATGTAAATATATAATAAGAGAAAAAAAATCCCAGGAAAACCCAACATATGCATATGTTGTATTAAAAGTTCTGTTCTTACTTCGTTTTAGACAATGACTGGGCAACTCTCCAAATTGTTCCTTATGAACATTTATTAAATGTGATGGTTTTGAAAGAAAGGTATTGCATGGGGTCAGATAAATGTAAAACAGTTCCACTGGGTACCAGAGCAGTAGGAATAAAAAGTGTGTGAATTAATTTTTCCTTGGCAGTTAACTCTATTCAGTGCAAAATTTGTTTGGGGTTTGTTGCAGAGTTTAAATATTTGATATTCAGATGAAATATATGTTTGTTTTTTCTAAAGCTGTCAGGGGCATGCACGTACCAGTTTTCATTAAGAATAATTTCCCTCAGGATCTTTGGCTTAAGTTAACCTTCAGACCTCCACCGACCCCTTCCAAGCCATCAGGGTTTCTTTTTGTGCATTGTTCCATGGATAAATGTACCTGCCAAAACCTAAGAGCTTCAGAGGATGATGTTGACTGAATGTCTGAGCAGTTCTCAAGCCCCAGAAATGTGCCCTGCAAACTACAAGAAATTCCCTTCTCTCCTTTCCTCTGAAATTATCTACTTTCCCAGTACTAATAAAATAAACACGAGGCAAGTGTATATAGCAGGGACATTTAAAAATTACTTTTATGTTAAAGCTTCTTTCTGTAAGAATCATTGTGCTGTACATGCTTATGACCAATTTCCACCCTGAAAATTTATACTTGCAAATAAATGACAAAGCACAGTTCTGGCATTTCTTGAAATACATTAAAAGGAATCCATTAACTTGACATTATAACAGTAATATGTGGCTAAAGTGGCTTCTGGACAAAATGCTGCTTTTGGACTGACCAGGGAGGCTTCCCAGAGACCATGAGCCCTGCTGGTGCACTGTTGGGATATATGTGTGAGCCCCATTTCAGTCTCTGCTGATGGTATAGGCCACCAATTTGCTTAAGAGTTAATTTTGTTCCCTGTTCAAATGCAGCAAATAATTTTAGAGTTAGGTCATTACTGGCAAGTAGAGGAGAACTGCTGAAAGTGAGGAAGTTTCCAGGGAAAAGCAGAGACTGAAATATTATTCAAGGATCCTTCTGCCTAAAAATCATGAGGTTATTGTAACATAGTGTTCTGGTTCACACGATCCACTGATGTTAGTCAGTAAGGAATGCTGAAATGTTTTGATTTGAAGGCTGTGTTGGAAATGAATTATTCACTTCATTTTTGCATCCATGAGTTGAGAAATAAATGTGCAATACATACTTCTCTTATAGAATGCTTTAATGAAAGACTTACTATTTTCTTTGTTACCTGAAATCCCACAATTAGTTTTTTGTAAAGAACTATAAAAAAATGGATTTTTGCTGCAGGACCAAGGCAAGGGATCAGCTTTATTTGCAATAAACCACACCAGTAACTGATACTTTATTGTCTATTGTTTAGCAATATGAAACCTTAACATAGCTAGACTTTTGTAAATATATCACTCACAGTGAGGTTTATCTAAAGTTATTATTAAAAAGATAATAAAAATTTTTTCAGTTGTGCATTTCCTAGCTGCAGAATTCCCTTAAAGTTATGTACTGAGCTATATACATTGATCTACATGTTAAGTTATGGAAAAGTTATTTCAGAGGAGGTATGTATCAGTGCTGGATGTTGTCCCTCTCTCAGCTCACTCCATTTGCCTTTTGGATCACCTGGATAAGAGTACAGCCCAGAACTGGGTGAAATCTGGCCCTTATTATTCATAGTTTTCACAACAGAGATAAGCTAAAGCTATTCTGAGGGAGATATTTTTTCTTCTAAGCAGGATTTCTTGTATGTTCATCATATGAGTGATATTGCAGTTTCAGACTCTACCCATGTGTCAAAGCTTCTCTGTACTCTGTGTGATATGGCAATAGCCAAACTAGAGCTAAACAAACTCCCTCAGGAACGTGAACAGGTCTGGTCATGACAGCAAAGTGGATCATGGTTATTAAGTGTATTACTGAGTTTAAAGGAAGATACCTGCTTAGAAACTTTTAAAGTAAAAGATATGTTCATGAAAATTCCAAGCTGACTCCCCGCTCAGCCATGGTCGGCTGGTTACCCAATTTAAATATCAGTGACCCCATCTGGAGTAAAGGTGTCACCCAAAGTCACAGTCAGAGGATGGGCAGAAAATTTCATCAGTTGGAACTTCCTCACAAATCAAGTTTTACTCAGACTTAGGAAAAACTGAAATTTGAGTGGGGAAATTGTCTGCATCCCAAACTTGCCTAAAAATTGCATAACTCCTCAGACATCTTAGCTAAAATAGAAAAACTTCTTTAAAAACTGTAGGACAAATTAGCTGGTAATTATGATATACAATAAAATTTCTAAATAAAAACAAGTATTTTTAATTTGAGTGTTCTTAGAGTGATAAATTTTATGATGGCTGCATTTAAAACTTGGAATATGAATGTATTTCTTTAAAAAATAAAGCCATCTCTTCTCATAGCTTTCAGGTGCTATATTTAGTGCTATTTTCTGGTTACAAAACAAAACAAAACAAAAAGAAATTTTTCCAAACAACACTAATTCATCTGTCTTTCCTTACCTTACTCAGCAGTCCCTTTGCTACTTACACTTCCAGTGACTGTTGCATCCTTTTTTAATTTTACCTTGGGCTCTATGGAAGGTGCACTTGAATGTGGATAAACTTGAGTAATAAACCTTCCTCACTGTACCTGTCTTTACATGTATTTTTAGCAATTTTTAGCTATTTTAGCATCAATTAAATTTTATTAAGTGGGGTTTTTTGGTTGTTTTGTTTTTTGTTTGTGATAATGTACATTCAATGTGATTGTATAAAAAAAGTTAGTTTTAGATACATACAAAAGTCTCTTTTGGGGAGTAGTCCAATGATCACACCACTGAAAATCTAATGCACTTGTGTCAAAGTACTTTTGCTTATATACATTACTTGAACTTCAGTTTTCTTTCTGAAGGTCTAAAGCTCCCTGACTGTGAGGGTGACATTCTTGGAAAAGTCTGTAATTTCCCTTGGCACCAGGCTTCATTTGTTCAAAATATTCCATTCGGTGATGCCTTCCTCTCACCATCAGGATTCTGACGTCTCCTGACAGTGATGATGGTGGCAGAATAAATTCTGGGGTTCTCTCCTTGATTTATTGCTTCAATATCATATTTTTCCTTTAACATTCATAGCTTTCCTTAGCGAAAATGCTGGCATTCAGCTCTGTGTATTGTTCCTTATAGTCAAGCAAACGGCTTAAGATGAAATAAAGGTGGGATCCAACTTCTCCCTGTCCTATAATAATTTGGAGTTTCAGTTTATCTTCACATATGTTGTTTTGAACCCTGCATTTCTTACTTCTCAGTTGAAACAAAAAGGCTGTATCTGAAATGCACCTTTTGTTAAAGGATTCATGTACCTTTTGCCAAGTAAAAGATCTGAGATGTTAAATACTTCTGTATGTAAAATATTTTTTTTTGTGTGTCTTTACAAACCAACTCTCTACAGGTCATGGGTGTTTTTGAAGACACTGCATAGCATGAAAAAGGCATGGACAAGAACTTTGAGGTGAAAGAGGAAGTAAAGGAAATGCTGGAGGATGGGAGATATCAAGGATGAAGTAAGGACATGCAAACACTGACTTGGACAAATTGCAGTTCAGAGTGGGACTGCAAAAACACCTAACCATCACTTTTTGTCTTTCTCTTTTCCCAAGCAGCCTACAGCTATAGGTCCTTCAGGCTTTCAAAACTGGCCCTGCTGATGAAAAACAGCAACTATCATCAATCATGCTGATTCAAAGTCAAGTACAGTGAAGTAGGAGCCTTCCCAAAAATCTTATGGCTACTGCATCAAAAGCTACAATAAACATGTGTATGGACATGTGCAATTCATCATTTAAAATAGCTGGGGTGCCTCTGGTACGGGTAGCTAAATAAAACAAGTGCTTTGATATATAAACTGAATGTACCCATGTGGATGTGTTTATTTTTAAAGGAAAATTATGACTATTCCCATTAGTATCTTTGAGACCATTTGATAATACTTTATCTAATTTGTGATTATAATTTTTTCAGGTTAAAAAATATCCTAGAGGTCACTGAGAATCTAGCAATTAAACGTTCAACCTTTTGTACTGAAAGTGAAAAATTTGTCATGGTAGCACATTAGCTCCTGTTGTAGAACCTAATTTCCCTGAATGCCTAGAGAATTTCAGTGACAGTTTCAAGAGAAGTAATACCTGTGGAAGCAAAGTATTAAAAGAATACTTAGACTTATCTGTTATATAACATTTTTATGCATTTATCTGAGGCTTAAATGTTTGTAATGGGAGAATTTTTACTGTATAGTTTACTTATTTATTTTTCACTATACCTGATAGTTAAGAAGACTGATACACAGCTATATCATATCTGTGGCTAGTTGATTTTGTGAAAGAGTAGTCTAAATATAATAAAGTAATTTGAATAATAATCCAAAACTTATAACCACAAGAAGGTTAAAGTCTACAGAATACATTAAGTGCATGTGCTTGTGCAGTCACAAAGCAGTTCCTTCCCTGGTTTTTGGTAGTGTTCTCTAATACAAAGTTGAAACCAGTCCTTCAGACCCACTAGAGAATCTGGACATGAAGCAAAGCTAACAGAGATGTGAAAAAGAGTAGTGTTGTTTAAAATAAATATTTTAGGTCATAGCTTCTCGCAGACAGTTTTGTGCTATTTTGTAGTCAGCTTATTATTTTTTTATTTGAGTGAAACATACTGCAGTGAAATAAGGAATTGCATTCAGTATGAAAGATACATTCAAAAAGGTAAAGATGAAAAATGGGAAAATTAAAATAGTATAACATTAACCTGCATAGCAGACAGACATAGAGGTAAATCATCTACTCAGTATACATGGCCACATAACGTGTATTTTTTTCAGATCCCTTTGTCAGTTAAGTGTTTAGTGTTTTTACTGAAAATATTACTAGGCAGAAATACAGTGCTTTTTTCTATAGGAAATAGACCATTTTTATATGATTTTTTAGTATAAGAAAGAGAAAAAAATGAAAATACAGGGAAAACTATGTAGCCCTACATATAAAATAAGCATGAAGGGAAGGTTTGAATGTCATTCAGTACAAAATTACTTTATCACACTCTTGATGTGAAGTCCATATCATCCCAAACTCCCAAGAAAGGAAAGAAATGGTTTTCCTTTTCCCTCCTCCTCTAAACTCTATTGTTGTAATCCTATTTCCATCAGATATCAAGCCTTTTTTTTGTCGTTGCTTTTGTGTTTAGCCATTTTGTCAAAGCAGCTGGAGGAAACAAAGTGCCTGCTTGCAGTCCTAGAAATAAATCTCTAAACCTCCTTTGAGGGTGAATTATGTGTACACTTGTAGGCTGGAAGGTGTCAGAGCTAGGAGTGAAAATAGGGATGTAGGGAGTCATACATATTCACACGCATTTTTATTATCTCCCTGTCTGCATGGTGCTCACTCAGCTGACATACATGTTACCCTGATGTCTTTGGGTCATCAAAATGACAAGTCTGAAAAAAATCAGTTTTTGTCTTTATCTGACACATGTATTCTGCTAAGGTGGACAATTCTCTTTCCTTGCAGGCAGAGCCATAAGGCCTCTCTAGCAAATGAGAACAAAAGATGAACTAATCTGATGTGCTCTGGAGTACCCTGCGGTCTTGAGCTGAGAGAAATATTTATTTTGCACACCATGGGATCCTTCTGCTGGGATGCAGAGCAGTCATGACTTGTTACCACAAAGAAAATTACATTATTTTAAAGCTCTTTTGAAATCTAAAATATTTACAAAAAAGGCTTCAAATTAAAATTTTAAAGTTTTGGAATTAGAAGTTACTGAAAAATATCTCCAAGAAAATTTCTGTTGGAAGGACTAGTAAAGAGACTTTTGTTCACCTCAAGGTTTGTCACCTTCATAGTCAAACACCTGGGCTCCTTGGACTCATGAACCCTTTTATGGCTTGACTTCCTATACCCTTCTTTTTTCACTGGTCTCCTCAGATGAATATAACAAGGAAACCTGTGATATCTCTTTCTTACAAAGTAATGGTTTAATAGGTAAATAAATATTCAGGAGACTGTATTGTGCTGTACTACCTACGGAATTAAAAGCTGGTATTTTCTTTACAAATCCCTGAAGAAATACATGAGTTTCAGCACTCCAAGCCTTTTGACAAAACGGATAAAATTAACCTTCTGAATTACTATGTATCTAATCCCATATATCAAACACTGCTAGGACCGACATGGCTAAATCTTATACCTCTGTGCAACAGAGTATTTTCACTCTCTGGCACCCCATGTAAATAAATTTTAATATAAGTTTATATTTTTATACCATTAACATTTATACATATGCAATACACAGGTAAAACATTGAGTGTGGCAAGTTTTAAAATACAGTAAATTCACGAATACAAGCCGCACTGAGTATAAGCCACATCTCTGGGTGTTGGCAAACATTTCGTTCTTTGTCCATAAATAAGTCGCACCTGAGTATAAGCGGCTCTGTCCTTCGCAGAGAGGACCTGCGTGCAACCAAGTTGCCAATTAGTAACAGAACCGCAGCAGGGCGGGGTTTACTGGCTCGGCTCGGGCCATGAGGGCTCGGGGCTGCCGACAGGGCTGGGTGGCCCAGCTCGGCGCTGCCGCTTGGCGGGGATGCTCGGGGCCGGCCACCGCCACCGCTGGGCTCGGTCACCCCGGTCCGGCGCTGCCCCGCAGTGGCAGGGGGGACACAGAGCCCACCGGCACCTGTGGCGGAGATGGGAGGCAGGGATGTAACCTGCCTGTTCCTGCAGCGGTGGCACGCGGGGACGGGAGCCCCCCGAGCCACGGGGCCAAGCAGGAGAGAGCTGCCCCTGCCTCCCCCGAGCCGCGGGGCCAGCAGGAGAGAGCTGTCCCTGCCTCCCCTGAGCCGCGGGGCCAAGCGGAGAGAGCTGTCCCTGCCTCCCTCAAGCTGCGGGGCCAGCAGGAGAGAGCTGCCTGCCTTCCCCCGGGCCGTGGGGCCAGCAGGAGAGAGCCTCTGCCTCCTCTGAGCCGTGGGGCCAGCAGGAGAGAGCTGCCCCGCCTTCCCCACCCCCTGTGCTGCCTGCACAGACCAGCTCCACCCGCCGCGCAACAGAGTAACCAATTTGTAACAACCGCGTAAATGCAGGGTTTTACTGGCAGGAGCTCGACTTTGCAGTTTGCACTGACTTGGTTTGCACTCCCGGGGTTGAAAATGTCAGAAAATTATTCACATATTGGCCACTCCTGAGTATTAACCGCATTTCCGGTATGGGAGCAAAATTTTGGTCAAAACAGTGCGGCTTGTATTCGTGAAATTACTGTACTCATGGGGTTGAGATCACCACCTCCATGAAGGAGCTATATCATCATGCTTCATATTTACTCAATGCCATATCCTACACTAACTTCATTTTGAAAAGGTGAAAAATAGAGAAGTGTTTCATATCTTCATTGGATATGACCTATTTGATAAAAAAATACAAAATATAGAGTATATATACATAATAAGTACAATATTATTGATATGTCTCCTGCTCAGGTTAGGTGGGAAAGCTCTTCACTTCTCAAGTAGGAGCTTAGCCAGCAGTACCTGGCCAATCTCACCACTCTTCTTCACACTGTTGCTGAAAGGGGTTTTTTTCTGTTTTACTTTGACAGCCTTTGGATGAATCCCATAATATACAGCACAAAGTCAGGAGGAATGGACTTCCCTTGGTAAGAAGATACCTTGCATAAACAATACCTCAAAGAAAATATTAATATTAATAGTAATTTTCACAGAGAAATGAATTAATCCTAAGAGGTACAAAAGAGCAGAAATACAACATGGGAATGACTCTTCACTGGCACCTTATCCTTGGCTTCATAAATATGAAGTGTGTGAGGCAAAATCAGCCCATCTCCCAATAGTCATAACCCTGCCAGCAATGTTTATCATCAGTTTTGTCTCCAGGAAGCAATCTGATCAATAAAACATATTTTAAACTGCCTGCTTAACACAGTATGAACAATGCCATTTAGCACTTACATATCAGCTTATGCTTGTGCTGCTGCACACACACTGACTAATTAATCAACTAAAACAAAAGAAAGAAAGCCTTGTACTGTCTCTGTCTACTCGTGCATTAAAAGCAGAGGGTTTTTTAGCAATTCTGTTCAATAAACTGAAAATCTCACCATTAACGTAGCTTGATTGTACCCTTGCTTTTTATGTTATATGTATGTTTGTGTGCTTGTAGTAGTACTCTGTCCACACAGTATTCTGAGCACTAATTTAACAGCAATGTCACTTTGAAAGCTATGATCCTCAAAGCACTCAGGGATGTGTACAATTACATCCCAGTGACTAAATGTCACAGACACAATGAAAAGAGTGAGGCAGAGAAATCATTCATTCATAAGGATACTGTGATTGAAGCAGAACAGGTTTTCCTGTAATGGAAGAGCTTATAGCAATGAAATAATGTTTTACAATTGAAAGAACTCCTCCTACATGCAGGAAAAGGTCTTCAATATTGTGAAAAATAAGAAAAGAAAGAAAAGACATCTCTAAAAGGAGGAAGTCAGTGCCATTGCTTTGGAGGAACAGCAAGGCTGAAGGTCAACCTAAACTGTGACAGTGTCCCATGAATCTGCAGGTGACAGTGCCAGGGTACAATTACCTGTCACTAACAGTGACATAAACATGGCCAAGGCCCCTGCTGTAAAACTCCCTGGAGACCAGCTAGATTGTGTAGAAGTAATCATTTAAATAGAATATCCAGGTTCTCTTAATTTAAGGTGTGATCCCTCAGGCCCCTTTTCCTGGAGTTAATCTTAGTGAGAGTCTCACTGCATCTCTGTCACCAGCCCTTGCCTGGATGCCAAAAATTGATGGTACAAGTACCCTAAAAGAAGACAGTAATTGTTCATGTAGTGTGGTGTTTACTCATGCTAACAAGGAAGAAGAATGGGCCACTAAGTAATTAGAAAATTCTTTTTTATTCGTTATTATTTTTCATGCTTAACAAAATTTTTGAAAGACATATTTAATTTCTACCTCATGTTAATTCCTTAGTAGATTTTGTGTTGAACAGAACATAAAAGTTAATTCTCAGTGAATTTAGCAAATTCTGTTCTCAATTGCTAATGGAAATTGTTAAATGGTTTAAAAGCGCACGTCAATACATATGGACATTCCCCCTCTTGTCCTGGGAATAACTATTTTCTTGCTTCTCAGTACAGTGAGTATGGGATCCAACCATTTTGAAGTACTCCTCAAAGTGAGAACACAGAAAATTTTAGGTCAGTTTGACCAAGAGGGTAGTTCATGATTCTCAAAGGAAATTAATAGCCCTACATCTCCAATTATTTAGTGCAGACCAGCTGCCCCAGGACAGACCAAGTGCCCAAGGTACTCTCATCCTACGTATTTTGAAGGAACACTGCTAAAGAAAACAAAATTGTTATTTTAAGGTCTGAAACAGGGAAACAAATACTGGTGAATATATGTTTCAAGAAAGGAAAGCTCAAACTAAGTCAGGACAGTAAGATCAATGGATGGCTGGAAGGTGAACTTCAAATGGAGAATAGCAAAAATGAATGATTTTCAATATTAAATTGTCTTTCATCAATATGTCAATAAGTGTTCCCAATTCAAAACTGAAATAGCAGGCTTCTGTGAATTACCTATTACTAACATACAATAGAATGCAGGAATTAAGCAGAAAGAGTCGGTGAAAACTAAGATTGAAACATTGACACCGTGCATTTTGTCACTCAATATTTTTGACACCATTTTTGAGTGTATTGCCATTGTTCCTGCAGGAACCATGGACCAGTACACCACTGTGTAAATTCCCATCCTGTTTTACTGTAGAAAACATCTCAAAAGCTGACTAGTTGTAGTGATTGCAGAAAGTTCTTCATTTCTGTGTTGTTCCAGTACACATCTTCCCCTGTGGACTCTATATGAACTTACTGAGATATTTCAAACATTCATGGCAACAGTTCACACAAAGGATGAAGGAATCATAGAATGGTTTTGGTTGGAAAGAAGCACATGTGGATTTTACTAAAGGTCTAAGATTTTACCCAGCATTACCCTCTCATTATCAGTGAAAATATTTTAAATAATCCTAAATAGAATCATTACTCTTTAATTCTGTGTAGTGCAGTAAGTTCCTGAAACTACTGGTTTTGGTACAGTCTTAATACATGTTGAAGACCAATAGAAATTCAAGACAAAAATCTGACTATAAAATCAAAGTAATCCTTACAGTCCCCCATTATTACTAGCAGTTTTTAAAACATCTTATGGGTGTCAATGCAATTTAAGATAGTTACAAAGTAACATTTTTGTAAAGCAATTTGTTTTGAATTAATCTCCTCAGAATGGAAGATGGGAGGGGAGTGAAAAGGAATGGCAAGGGAGTTGCTAACTTTATTAGACAGCAAATTAGTAATGAAATTCAGGTTACAGGAAGAAATGAAGATCCATTTAACGTATAATTAAATATCCCTTTTAACAAATCAAGTAGATATAATACCAACAAAAGGAAGCAGGAATTGTTTAGTACAAAATATGCTGAATGAAATGGGTATTCCTTTGATGTGAAGAAATAAACCAGATTTTTAAAATCGCATTATCTTAGTCTGAAAAGAAAAGGCTTCCTCCTCAGCACACTGAAATGTATGAAATTTCAAGAGAGGATAACAACAAAGACTAAAATAAAACTGAAGTAAAGTCTATCTAAGGATATAACTGTGAAGGATTATAACATAAAGAGACAGTCCAGAGTGGCAGACTGTAATATATCTGAGAAGAATTGGAGATTCTAGTTTTCTTTTTGCCGGTGATTAAGGCTCATGAAAATAATAGAAATAAAAATGATGCTAGAATGAAGTAAAAGACAGGAAGAGATATTGTTGCAAAAGGAGTAAAGGATGATTCAGAACTGCAAGTTTTTTATATATTTAGTTTTCTGAAATTATATTTCTAGACAATGTGAAATTTTCTAGCTACGCATGTACACTACTATATATGTATGCATGTATGTAATTATAAAAGGTAAATGCAGACTTTTGCAATACTACATGTGGGAAATGTACTTTTTGTTAGCAAATAAAATTGTTAGATAATCCTTGGCTTCTGGGGTAGCTGTATTTGTCTAATCCTGCAGTGGTTGTGAAATGAACTGTAGGATGTGCTGTGAGGTGTATTTGCTATGCCAGACATTTGAGAAGAATAAGAGTTGTTATTCTGTTGTTTTTACTTCATCTGACTGTGGTCTTCTCTGAGATCTAAAAATATCTTCATGAATAACCTTTCCCAGAGGCCAACAGAAAATCCTCCTCAGGATGAATCTTGTCTGCTGTCTCCTACAGAAGATATCTTCTGGAAATATATTCTGCAATGGACCTAAGAGGAGTTTTCTTTTCTTTTCTTTTTTCTTTTCTTTTCTTTTCTTTTCTTTTCTTTTCTTTTCTTTTCTTTTGTTTTCTTTTCTTTTATTTTGTTTTGTTTTTTTTCTTTTCTTTTGTTTTCTTTTCTTTTCTTTTCTTTTCTTTTTTTTCTTTTCTTTTCTTTTCTTTTCTTTTCTTTTCTTTTCTTTTCTTTTCTTTTCTTTTCTTTTCTTTTCTTTTCTTTTCTTTTCTTTTTTTCTTTTATTTCTTTATTTATTTCTTTCTTTCTTTCTTTCTTTCTTTCTTTCTTTCTTTCTTTCTTTCTTTCTTTCTTTCTTTCTTTCTTTCTTTCTTTCTTTCTTTCTTTCTTTCTTTCTTCACTCCTGCCTTCCTTCCTTCTTTCCTTCCTTCCTTTCTTTCTTTTTCTTTCTTTTTCTTCTCTTTCTTTGTCTCTTTCTCGCTCTCTTTCTTTCTCTCTTTTGTGAAATGATTGGAGTTCAGTGGCTTCCTAAGCATGTTGCAGAAGATAAAATCATTAACCACTGTGAAAATTCATACATCAGGGCAGCAGGTATTTATTCTTTGAGAAAACCAAAGTCAGAATAGAATATTGAAGTAGAGCAGTAATTTGCTGAACAAGTACTGAAATTAAGATGATTGGTCAATTATTTTTCAAAAAGCAGCTGTACCTTCCAGTCTTGAAATTCAATGTCAGCGTGATATCTTTTTCAGACAGATCAAATTAACATTTTCAGGGCAAGGAAGGAACAACAATAAACTTTCAGGTGTTAAAAAAATCTGAAATTCTTTCTTAAATATTTTTAAAGGTTTAAAAAATATTAATTTTAATACTATTTAAATGTCTTAATAGTGCTTTTTTGTCCAAATATCATTCCCGAAAAGCTTCCCACAAAAATGGGTTTGATCGCATCACAAGTTCAAAATGTGCTCTGTGCATTGTGCTCCATCTTCACTGCATAAAACTGAAGTAAGCTACCTTATTTCACACCTAAACCTATTAAATTCAGAACATAATATATGCAAAACATCATTCAGTCTAAATTAAATGTTTTTTAAAGCCTGTGAGCAATATAACTGCATCATCTGTTTAGAAAGATGTTTCAGTTTCTCTTCACTCATTTCATGAGGTTACATAATAATCAAATTTACTGTAAATTTTCACTTCATCACCTGAAGTATGATGAGCTTCCTTTCCTTCTTTATGAAGATTATTTTGCAGTTCCTAGATTTTTTTAAATCATACTGCTTTGAGTCATCTTATGATTTAACAAATTTTATAAAAAGTTCAGAGCACATTCTTCTCATGGAATTTAACCAAACTGCCTAAAAGAAGCAAGTGCCCATCCATGCTCCTAATTGATTTTCTTCTTTCATACATCTTTCAGATATTACAGAATCAGCTTAGCTTTGTTAGAGAGCAGCATTTCCAGTAGATATGAACTCACTTTTTTATTACTGGCTTTCCAGAAACCACCTGCTAGTGTTTGGCACAGCACTAAATTCCATAAATCACAAGAATATGAAATATGTGTGGAGGGAGATCTTCCTTAATGGGAATAGACACATGCCTCAGGCACAAGATTCCTTGTGACTTTTTAAAGGAGATTATTTCTGATTGTTTTTAGGTTCTCTCAAATGTTCCTGAGCTTAAGACATCCTTTTTGTGTTATTAGTTCATGGAAAAATTATCATGTATTTGAAATGGGTTTTTTTACACTTTCAGGATTGCAGGATTAGAATCTAATTATGCATATTGCAGTAAAGAGGAGAGAACTTATTCATGAGTGCAGAGGGTGAAATAAGCAGGAATCCAAGGTATTTAGACACTATGACTGTAGATTAAGACTCTTATTTAAAAATTCTTTTTTTTTTTAAACACCTTCCCGCAGGTCTCCCAACCCCCACACCAAGAAAAAAAAAAAAGAAACCAAACAAAAAACCTAACCAACAATTATTGCTGTTTTGGAGCTTCTACAATACAGTTCCAATGAGCACATTCCACTCTGTATCTCTTGCGGCCAGTATGTACATCTATCTATCTCTCCATTCATCTACCTATCCATCCATCTATCTCTCCATCCATCCATCTATCTATCTATCTATCTATCTATCTATCTATCTATCTCACAGAAGTCATCAAGGACATTACATTGAGATGATCTTCCTAGACATTTGCATCATGACGTGTTCAAGTTTACATTGAAAACTTAAACACAAGTGCTTTCAAAAATGCTTTTTTTTCTTTTCTCAAAAATTTTTAATCAATGAGCGACATTCATTTAATATCTATGATATTTAAATACTTAATGGATATTACCCTGTTTATAACAGCTCTTCATGGGTTTTAATCCAGATATTTCAAGATTTTTTATCCAGGTAATAAGACTTTAATTGAAATTCACAATTTCTTCCAATTTCTAATTGCAAATAATAAAGAAAAATAAGTTACTATTTTTTCATTCTTAAATTAAACCACTTTGAAAACAAAGGACTTCGGTAAAGCTACAGACAGGGAACATCAACTTCATTGACCAAGCTTATCCAAAGTTTACAGGTTTTTCATTTTAACCTGCAGCACTTTACAGGATGGCAAATTTGACAAAGCATTGAGCTTAAATATATAACTCCTAAGTTAATTTAAAAACTAATATAGGAAAAAGGGATATCACGTGGAGAAAAACAGAACAGAAAGGTGGTAATGAGATTTTCAGGTTTTGACTATCATAGATTCATGGAGAGACAAGAGTCTTTAAGAGTTGTGACAGTAGCAAGACTGTAATAACCATGGAATAAAATACAGTGGTGGTTATTTGGCCTTAATAGGATTCTACTTTTGTGAAACATGCTGGGAGATTTAGAATAGGCTACAAGGAGAGACAGAATGACACAAATTGGATTTAGCTACTAGTTTCATATGAATTTATGGGAACAATAAAGCAGGTGAAGTCACATTTGACAGTTTTAGGGGATTGAAACAAGGGAGTTCCAAGGCAAAAGCTATATAAAACATACAGTTGGAAGGACAAAGTTCACAAAACAACAACAGAAAAATGTGCACTTTCCAACAGGAAATTGTAGCATTTAATATTGCATTTTTCTTAAAGGCATTTACAGATTTCTTTTTTTACACCACAGGTCAGTAGTATTAACATTTTTTGTAAATAATTGACTCTGCCAATTTTTTGAGCACTACTTTATCACTCACTGTTGTTATTTGATATTTTATAATAGTGATAAAATGAGACATCATGCCATTGGCATGTGGTTACTATTTTGCTATAATAATCATCATGATATAATTAGGAATTTTGTTGTGCAAAGTAAATAAAGAAAAAAACCACAAACAAAGAAACCAGTAGTTATTTCTTAATCATATATTTCTTTATAAAACAGATTGATAAATTTGACTGCTATTTATCACAAAGTATCCAACAGAATACTTAATGGACCATGTGAAAGAGTGGTACATAGTTGATAACTAGTGATACAGAAAAGAAGCAAAAGGTGTGAGGAAGTCTAAGATTTTGTCCAAGGTGACATTTTTCTAAATTTAGAAGTAAATATTGACTTATGAAATCTTTGTGAAATATTAGTATTAAATACAGAATTTTCTGTAATAAATATTGAATACTAAAAATAAAGTAGAAGAGATTAAAAATTGCGGAAGATTATGCACAGAGCAGCTTTTGCTGCAGACTACAACTTCCTCCTTTTACTCTGCTGCATTCTTTGAAACCTCCAGCAATAACTGAGTGGACTGAGCAGCAACATAACAGCATCCATACAAAATGCAGAATCCACATTTTTACCAACAATTCTGTATGAAAATCCTTCTGACCAGCTTATGGCAAAAATGATGCAGGAAAGCTTATTTAAAAGAAGTAGAGAAGGGTAGAGGAGAAAACAGGTATAAAAAAGCTGTTGGTTGAAATATTAGGACATGAGCTTAAATGACAATGTGCTGATTAATGTGTGGGATTACATCAGCACAGGGATCTTACACTTTATATAAATGTTCAAGGAAAAGGAACTGTGTTATGGGGCATTCTAATACTCCAGTTCTAACTTTTAACTGAGTATAACTTATAAATTTTGTTCTTTAAATGAGGCTAGAGGAAATGAATATACATGTGTCTGTGCATGTGAAAAGAGATATGAAAGAGATATCTTTTGATATTGAGTAGGTGGCTATGGGCATCTTATAATTATGAAATCCATTCACACCAGACAGGTCAAAGCATTTCTATAACTCTCTTTCTCCTGTCTTATATTCATATTGTTTGTGGTAATGATTTGATACATTTTCAAGTCCTGACAGTAATAGCAAATGTCCAATAAAAAGTTCATTACAGATCTAAAATGATATTCTTTGAGAATTTTAAGGTGGGTAAAGTCTACTTCTTCCAAATTGTCTCATTACAACTGCCACAAAACCTTCCCTAACCCTGATGCATTTGAACAATTGCATTAATGATGAGAAGCATGAAATCTGGTAGCTTTGGACACCTTTTGACTTGACTGAAGATTGTTAAATAATTCATTCCTGGCTGTCCTCATTTGTTTCCTGCTTTTAAGTTACACATGGGATTTAACTGGGGATTGTAGCTATTTCTCGCTTAATGACAAGTTTCTCAGTAGGAAGATTTTTGCAGGCTCTTACAGCTTTGCCACAGGTACACATCTGGCTGATTAGCTGAAGAAATGCATGATTGAGCCAAGATATTTGCATGAGCAGGTAGGAACCCATGAGGCAAATTAAACAGCTCCATTAGCTAAAGCCATTTAAAAAAATACATATCAGAAGGAGGAATACACTGTGTGCAAGGATTCTGAGGTAGTCAGGTGCTGTCATGTGGAAGGCAAAGATTGGGGGCGTTAGGCAGTGCAGGTTGTTTGTGGATTAGCTGGCAAGTGGACCTTAAAACCTGCAGCTCTTGGAAATGCCTGAGACAAAGGAGACCCTGGAGGTTACACAAGGGCCATGCATGGTGTGTTTGACAGACTTGCTATTTATTACTTTTAATTTCATGAGCACAAGACTGTCTCTGCTCTTACTGTCTTTCCTGTCAGTCAGATGTGATACATTGGCTCTACTCAGGCAGGTATTCAGAAGAGCAGCAGAGTCATTGCAATGCTGAGCCCTGCAATGTTTCTGATGTAGCAGCTCAACTCCTTCAGTAGGATAAAGAAAGTTTCCAATGTTCTGGTACATTGAATAGATAAACATGCATTAGACAGGGATTCATCAAAGGAGAAAATACGCATCAAAGAGCAGCACACCTGAAAATCTGCTTCATTATATTTGAAAAGCTGAACCTAGCAGAAAACATTTTGATGAAGAATAGGCAAGAAATTGCAAAAACCCCTCTTTTCCCCAAAACTAAACTCCCAGGGTTTTTTTCTTGTTTTCCATCCTTGGAAAATAAAATAATGAATTATTTTTTGATAAAATCTTCTGTAATCTATTCTTTGTGTCTGGAAATCAAAATTATATTTACTATATTGATAAAAATACTATTATATAATTATGAAGAACGTGTACTTGTAAAGGCAGTGATTCTTTGGGACAGAAAATATTTGAAAGTCTAAATTAAGGAATTTTATAAGCCCATGACTAAAGCTAAGATTTTAATTTACAGCCAATCAAGACTGAATCTGCTTTTTAGCATATATGTAATTCTCCCACGTGAAAATTGACTTCTGGGCTGAAGTTTGAATTTTTTTTTCTCTACACTAAATTTGCACGATATGAATAATGTAATTTATGAACCTGTATGCTTAAGCACATGCATATGCATGTGTGTGCAAACTTAGATCACACATTCCATGCACTTTCCTTGCTGGTGAGTAATTTGCTTTACAGGTGAGTGAGTCCATATTTAAGTCTGAAGAAATCTTTTTCTCCTTTTTAAGTGGTTGTGAAGCAGGGCTCAAAATTTTGTCTCCTTAGGAGGAGCAGCTCTGGAAGCCAGAATCTGGACTCAACAAGAAACTTCAGTGTCAAATGGGCTTAAGAGCACACGAATGGAAGCATGAGTAAAACATGAGGTTTGCATTCAATGTCCTTTAAGGGGAGCTTTGCACACTTCTTAGATTTAACAATCAAAGCTGACTTAAATAATTGTGATATACAGAAAATTTGCCCAATACAAAGAAAAAGGGTAATGGAGGTATTTTTGAATCCAACTCCAGTCAGCAAATAGTCTAAGCAGATGCATAAAGGTGTGTGGGATTTCTGAGAAGAAAAGGATCCTTTTCCCACAGCTCTGTTTATAATTCAAGCAGGGTGTTAATAAACTGAAGAGGGCTCAAAGAAAAGCTGTGACTAAAGCACTGTATAAATTGCCTCTATTCTAAAAGGAAGGATCTCTGCCTGTTTATCTTACCAAAGAGAAGGTTAAAGGGTATGATTTACATGGGGTGTGCTTCTATGTAGAAGAAGAAAATTGATAATAGAGGGAACTTCAATCTACTTTACACAGAAAAAATGAGATTGAGAATGATGTCTAGCAAATGAACACAAGAATGCTAATACAGTTTTTAGTGAACATAGCTAACCACATGAAAAACTTCTGGAGAATTTTGATCAGGTCCATTCCAGCAGCAATAGAGACAGGGTATTTTTCTCAAGTATGTACTTTATACTTGTGGAAAGTGGGAGCGGGAAGAGTTTTGGGAAAATGGGGGACCTGATGTGCAAAATTTCAAACTGGAATCAATGTGGTCTCTACCAGTTTTTTAATCTATGGCTTCTTGTGTCACTGTGCTTGTTTTGCCTTAGTGAGTTGAGATCTTCATTCTAGATTATCTGTGTTAATTTTTTTCTATATTGTGGCTCCTGTAGACTTGGGATTCTGAAAATTGTACATAGATTTGTTCCTGAGAGATGAGCCACAGGAAAAAGAAATAAAATACAAGTAGTTGCATAAGGGTGACTTTATTATTATAGAGCCAAGTGATCATGAAATAGACCAGCAGAGCTTTTTTATTAGATGATATTTTAAAGTGCAAGCTCACACACACAGGAAGTCATAGGTGCTAAGATTAGCATCAACTTCTACTAGAAATAACAGAATAGAATCATCCCATTAACCAGTCTTGTCTAGAGTGAATTAATTATTGATCAGTTGTGCTCAAATCTTTGGTGAACTAATAAAATAATTTTTGAAGTTTGCTGGAAAATAATCTTTTCTATTCAGCAAACATTTGACAATAATAAATTAATCTAGCGAGTCCCTTCTATCTTTGATTCCTCACACTGTAAGCCATTTCCAGGCTGCAATTCCTAACACTGTCATCAGTATTTTTTACCTAAGTTTAATGCTACACCATGTACCTTTAGCTAAATTGAAACTGAAATGAGGATGAATTATGTAGAAGTAAATCCTGTAGCTCTTCTATTTTCCTTCCCAGGCCAAAGATGTCCTCATTACTTTCATGCTTAACCGAGGAATCTGTAATTAGAAAATTTTGTCTTTTTATTATTTTTATTTTTGTCTTTTAAAAAATTCTCTTTGTGAAATTCAGGAGTGTATCATACATTCACAAGCTCATTTTTTAAATTAAATTTGTGAAGGTGTGACTTTTGAATCCTCAGGCATCTGTTTCCCACCTTGTTCATAATAAGAAGTTAATGTAATCATAAACTTTCAACTGTGATATAGAAATTGTGTTTTCTAAACTTTGTTTAAAGAATGAACACCTAATGTGTGTATGATTGTGTGCTCACAGGTGCACATACATGTGTGTGTTTATGCACACAAACACACAGAAGGATGCAGGTAATTTGGCACTTGGGATCTGCTCTGCCTTACACATGGTGAGGTGGATGTGCTGTATATTTGTATTTGTGAGAATGTGGTATGGTCTAGAGCCTGTAGTATCAAAGGGGGTCTTGTTATCTTCCCATTCTGCCAGGCTCATTTAAGCCTGAGGAAATTTGTCCTGCTGAAAGCCAATAGTCATGTTTTAACCTGCCACTAGTAAGAAGTATTTAAAACATCTGGAAGAAGGAAGGAGAAATAGTCAGTAGTTCCTGTTCATATTCCAGATGTTGTTCAGTCTTACACATTCTGTCAGCCAGTCGTCCCACCAGACCATTGCTACTGGATAACAGCCAGGTGATATTGTGAAATCACTGTCTGTGATGGTGGTTCCTTGTGTCACTGGCCTTTACAATGTATTCACATGAAGAGCTTAACTTGGGATCTTTACACATTTATTTCTAAGGTGATGAAGTGTAAGGAACCAAACATAATGCCTAAATAATGCCTAAACCTGCGGTCCTTCAGAACTGCTGGTAAAAGTAATTATAGTATTAATTACAGTAATTTCACGACCATAAGGCACACCGGATTATAAGGCGCACCTCCATGAGTCAGTAAATTTCGCAGCTTTGTACATTATATAAGGCACACCGGACTATAAGGAGCACTTTTTTTTTGCAGCAAAGATCCGTGCTACGCGCAACAAAGTAACAAATTAGTAACGGAATCCCACGGTCATGGAGTTTACTGGCAGGTGCTCAATTTGGAAATATTTTTCACAGATTGGTGTAGCCTTTAAACGCAGCCCCAAGCATCCTTGCCGTGCACGGGCCCCAGCACTCCCACCTGGCCCCTGCTGGCGAGGAGGGGCTTGGGGCAACCATAGCTCACACCTCGCGGCTGCCGCCGTTCAGGGAGGCTCAAAGATGCCACAACTCACAGCGGCTCGGGGGGCCGCCTGTGGTTCAAGGTGGCTCGAGGCCGCCCACTCCCTCCCTTCCCGTGCGGCTGCTGCTGGCTGGGGGCTGCCCACGGCCGCCCGGTCCCACCCACCCCACTCAGCTCCTGCTGACCTGGGGCTGCCCGGTTCCCCCCACCCCACACCGCTCCTGCCAGCCGTGGCCGCCCACTTCTGCCCCCCGAGGGGCTCGGCTCACAGCTCGCACTTCCAGGTTGGCAAATTTCGCAACTTTGTACATTACATGAGGCGCACCGGACTATAAGGCGCACATCCAGGTTCGGACCAAAATTTTAGTCACAAGGGTGAGCCTTATAGTAATGAAATTACTGTACTTGTGAAAGTAAATATGGATTGGGTTTTCTTTTATTGGATGTTATGAATGCTGGGATGAAAAGTGGATGCTCCTTGAAAGAGTTTATCCTTGTCATAAATTGTCAACAAGGTGGTTGTAGATGGAATTGATCTTTTCTGTACTAGAAGACAAACAAACCTCTGGTCTGGAAGATGTACTTGCCAGAAGATCTCACTTCAGCTGGAGATTTTGTAGCTCAGAAATCAACACATTTTAATTTTTGATACTGAGACAGCAAGAATGACCATAATAATAGAAAGTGGTAATGTCACTGACACCCTAAACTGTTATAATTATACTTTTATGGCTCTGAAAGTTGGATTCTTTTTTCCCAAACTTAATTATAACTGATCAAAATTACAGCAACAGTCAGTGTTATATGTCCTTATTCAGTTGTGCTTAATGCTTAACAGCCTCAGAGGCCGATATAACTTCAAGTTACTGCCAGGTCATACCTGAACCAGTTGCAAAAGATGTGATTGGTTATCTTTGGTATATTTAGCTCCTAACATCATTTGGAGATGCTTTTTCCATAATATGATCTGTAGGTTAACTCATTATCTAGCCTATATTATTTTCTGTACAAATTCATATAATATTGAATCTTATTGTGCAGGTTGATGTGCAAATAAAAAGTTTCAGGAAATTCAAGTGAATCCCAAAGCTCTGCAGCAAAAGTGAACAGACTTCAAATCAACCAATTTCTAATTTTTAGCTAACATTTGTTGAAATATCTTTCACTGTTTGAGCATCTCCAGTCAACAGGAGCCAGTATGTTCATGTTGCCTGTAGAATGCACAGCTACACTAATCAGATCTTTCCTTGCTCTACAATTCCTCCTTTTGCTTAGTCTAGCTGGGTTCTCTGTCAATACAGCTGATTGCTATGGTTACAAACTGCCTGCTGTATGTTAGGCCTGAATAGGATGTAGAAGAAAATATTTTATTCCAGATAGGTAAATATTAGTCTTTTCTTATTGGAATATTATATACTTATTATATATTTATTTAAACTTTCTTTGAAAGTATTTTTTTTTCATGAGCCACTTCACTGAGCATTTAACATTTAATGACTTTTAAACAAACGGTTAGACTTTGAAAATGTGGAATATCTAAGTTTCTCTTTGTTCTCTATCATGACCTGTGAAGAACTGTGTACAGCCAGAAAAATAAAGAAGAATATGTGATTTTGACCATTTTCCTTCCGGCTTATGTTGTTTCTTCATGTTTTGAAAGTGGGAATGTGGCTGATTGGAATAGGGGAGTTGATTGATATCCATGTGTGCAGCATGGACACTGTGTGGAGGAGCTGGCAGTAAGAATGAAAGAAAACACCCAGGCTTCACATTCCTTGCAAAATCAAGACCATAGTGGTCCATGATATAGCCTTACCAAATATATTTATTGCTTTAAACAACCCTATTTATTTCTACATCCTTGCATTCCTGCATGGAAATTTTTCAGCAAGGGAACTTATTTCACATCCAGAGGTGGGGAAAAGAAGGTTACAACAAAGAGTAGAAGGGTACTTAAAATAAACTACTTCAGTCTTGTCAACTTCCCCAAGTCACTCATCATAATGGAATAACAGGAAACCAGACTTCTTGTGCACTGACCAACCCATTTTTATAGGTACAAAATGAGAGCTATGAAGATAGTTAATAAAACATTTGAGAACTTTTTTATCAGGTCAACCCTGGCCACAGGGATGAACAATAAAGTCTGAAAAAATATTCGCATTCATCTTCAAATACACTGTGCTAGCTCATTTACAAACTCTCCTGACTGATGTACAGCTCAAATGACTTTCAAGTGAAAAATAGACACAGAACTTTTGTGCTTGCAAATTCTATAACTGCATTTTTACACTGGGAAACAGGCAACATTTTTTAAGATTTAACTGAAGTTCAGGAACAAGAGGGAATTCTTAAAAATCCTGGGATTCTTTTTACTCAGGTTTTGTAGCAATGCTTTGACACTGGTGGGTTCACAGGATTACATTGCTTTGTCATGTAAAGGTGATAAGTTATTATGCCACATACAAAGGAAGTTGTTAATTTGGGGAGTTTAAGTGCAATTTTTAATCTTGAATTTGGGTGAATGTTGATTTAATTTTTTTGAAGAATACGGAAACTTAAGTTGCAAATATGGAGTATGGTGAGCAGTAGTGAGATGTCTAGCTCAGGTAAATCATCATGGTATTCTTAATCATACCTAACACCTTTCAACTAGTTGTATGGTGATGGGCACCTCTAGACCTATATGTTTCACAAAATAGATGTCATTAAACTCTTTCAGCTTTACTAAATTTCATGTATTTGCACATTATGTCCACATCTTCAGCATAAGATTTAAATAAACATCAATCTCTTTAATTCTGAAATTGTATTTGAATTGGTTATAAGTATTTGTCTTTTCATTTTACTTAATTTGATCAACCAAATCAAATAACATTCTGAAATCCACTAGGTTGTAAAACACTTGGTAATTTTATGGGCCTTAGCCAAAAAGTAAGTGAAAATTAAAGATTTATACCTACTCAGGTTTTGCCGTGGTCAGTAATTCTAACCCTTGTGATGTGAGGCTAAGCAAAGAACATGCAGTATGCTTTTCTTTTTACAAGTGTTTCTTCAGGGGTCAACAAAAAGGAAGAGTGTAAGGACATTCCCAGAATATCAACTGCTATAAATTATGGCTGTATAACTAGACTACTGTATTCAGACCATACTTATTTATGTTGCATGATTTTAAAGTAAAATCAGATTACAGTAATTTCACGAATACAAGCCGCACCAATTTGACTAAGATTTTGCTCCTAAACCGGAAATGCGGCTAATAATCAGGAGCGGCTGATACAACCTCAGAAGTGCCTGCCAGAGTGCTGAGCCGAGCAGCTGCAAAGTCGGCATTTTGCGATTGTTACAAATCGCTACTCTGTTGCACCGCGGGTGGAGCCTGGCTCCGTGTAGGCAGCACGGGGGGCGGGGAGAGAGGCGGGAGAGCTCTCTTTCCTCCTCTGCCACAGCCCAGGGGAGAGACGGGGGGGGCCCGGCGCCGCCATTGCCGTGGCCTGGGGAGGAGAGGGGGGACCCGGGTCGCCCCTACCGCGGCCCGGGGAGGGGGGGGGAAGCCCGCGCCGCCATTGCTGCGGCCCGGGGAGGAGGGGGGAAGCCGGCGCCGCCATTGCCGCGGCCCGGGGAGGGGGGGGGAAGCCCGCGCCGCCATTGCTGCGGCTCGGGGAGCCGACGGGAGCCCCGCACAAGCCATTGCTGTGGCCCAGGGAGCCGACGGGAGCCCCGCGCAGCCATTGCCGTGGCCCGGAGATGGGGGGGGAAGCACGCGCCGCCATTGCTGCGGCCCGGGGAGCCGACGGGAGCCCCGCGCAGCCATTGCCGTGGTCCGGAGATGGGGGGGGAAGCACGCGCCGCCATTGCTGCGGCCCGGGGAGCCGACGGGAGCCCCGCGCAACCATTGCTGCGGCCCAGGGAGGGGGGGGAAGCGCGCGCCGCCATTGCTGCGGCCCGGGGAGGGGGGGGAAGCGCGCGCCGCCATTACTGCGGCTCGGGGAGCCGACGGGAGCCCCGCGGAAGCCATTGCTGTGGCCCAGGGAGCCGACGGGAGCCCCGCGCAGCCATTGCCGCGGCTCGGGGAGCCGACGGGGTGCTTTGTCCCCGCCCGCCGCCGCCGCGGCAGGAGCGGGGAAACTCCGTCCCTGCCCGCCGCCGGCGCCACGGGCGCGGGAAAGCTCCATCCCCGCCCGCCGCCGCTGCCGTAGGAGCAGGGGAAGCTCCGTCCCTGCCTGCCACTGCGGGGCAGCGCCGACCCGGGGTGATCGAGCCCAGGGGCAGCGGCGGCCGGCCCCGAGCGGCAGCGCCGGGCTGGGCCATCTGGCCCTGTCAGCGGCCCTTAGCGGGCCGAGCCTGCACAGCCTTAGCTCAGCCAGTAAACCCCGCCCTCCCGCGGTTCTGTTAATAATTGCACGCAGGTCCTCGCTGCGAACGACAAAGCGGCTTATATTCGGGTGCGGCTTATCTATGGACAAAAACCGAAATGTTTGCCAACACCCAGAGATGCGGCTTATATTCAGTGCGGCTTGTATTCGTGAATTTACTGTATTTCATCTTACTAGAATTTAACAGCTTTTATTAGATTAGTAGGAATTGAATGTTTCATTGAAACTTTATGCAGTTACAAATGAAACCACGGCTTTAAGATTCCTGGGAATTTCATAGGAAGGATATTACCATCCTTAAAGAAAAGTTATAATTTTATTTTAAATTCAAAATTCAGAAGACTTCATCTTTACACTCTCAGAATTGCATGGTATCACCACACATCCACACTTTCATCAGCAGATACAATGGTCTTTATGAAGCATTTCTAAAATGCTACCAGCCTCTGCAGCAGAAGTTATTTAAAATTATTTTCAAAAGAGTCCTAGAAAAGAAAAAAAAAAAACAAAAAAAAAAAAACCCCACCAAATAACAAAACACAGAAGCTGGAGCCAACAGCTAAATAATGGGTTTTAAATAGTATTGGGAGAAAGCCAGCATAGCAACTGTTTCTGGACAGAATTCATAATCTGTTTTATTCTGTGCTGAATTTCATAAATTACCTTTCTAATCATGCTCAAATGTGCTGCAAGCTCATTCAAGAATATAACATGCCTAAACAGCGGTGTTATGGCACCTTGCAAGTTAAATCTAGAGAAATGCTGAATGACATTCTAGACAATTCCTTCTCTCTAAAACATGTACAAAAGTCTGAAAGCACACAAATTTTGATAGAAAGGATGCACAATGCACAGACTTTTTTCTATCCTGTCACCAGGGATGCCAGATATATCAAACAGTGATGATAAAGGATTATAAACCTTCGAATCCTGTGGCAAGCTGGCCTGTGGTGTGTTCTGTATGTCATAGCATTTAAAGCAGTGGGAAGCAGAGGGCTACAGCTGCTGTTGTAGATGCTGCAATCTTCTCCTATAAGTAGACTATATCTGTGCCATCTTTCAGGGGGGGATAAATGCCTATGACATCATTGGATAGGTTGAACAGAAAATCTGGAGCCCCAGCCCAAAGTGGGGATAGGTTCAGGCTAGATTAAATGGCTCAGGCATGTGTCCAATGGAGTTATGAGTCTTCTAAGTTGAAGAGATCAACCTGTTTCAGTGTTTCACTATCTGTATTATGTGCCTTTTTTATTATATCTTACTGGAATTTCTCCTGCTGCAATTTTTGTTCATTATTTCTCTTCTTTTTGTTCCCTTTGTCCTCTTTTGTCCAAAAATACAAGCTCCATCTCTATAATCAGATTTCTGGGAACAAAAAGCAGCAATTAATTTCTTTCCATTGCTCTTCTCTACTACAAATTTATCTATGTTTTCTCTATATATATTACATAGGCACAAATGCAGGTTCAGGGAATGCCTGAGTAAAAGCCCTTCCTCTGTGCAGGCAGGGGAATGTTCAGTGTGAGTCTAGTTGCTTCTATCTCCTCCTTCTGTCCTGATGGTAATGATCATGGTATCACAATATATCTCATGAGACAGCCTTCTTTTTACTAGGGTGAAATTAGGCTTTGTACCCACAAAGGGTTCAGGTCACCTGTAGAACTGGAATGACAGGTTTAGCCTAGCTAATCCTGGCTGTCTCAGAACGGACTCATAAACCTAATTATCAATCAAATTAAACTTGGAATTACTTTTAGCCTGAGCTCGGTCAAAAAGTGAATAAAAAAGGTGATTTTTGGGTTTTTCAGGTTATTTGTAAAGAAAAGGTCATCTCCAGGTCAGGAGATGCTCTGTTATGTTTATAAAAGCACAGGTGACAGACAATCCAGCTAAGGTGTCTGTAGAGACACAGGATGTGAACACAGATATACACACTGCTCAGGAGATATATTTCCTCTAACAGTTTGTCATCTGCACAAGATCCTGATGAAAAATAGATGTTTTTACCTGCACTTAAGTGTCTAAAGCTAAGGAATCTGTATCCAGGCTTATTTTCATAGAGAATGATTCCTTTGGGGAGAAATTTTGTGTTGAGCAGGCAAGAACAACCAATTGAAGTCTTCAGAGGTTAAAACTGCCTGGGCAATACCATTTTTGGAACAATTACGGTAAATTTTTAAAAAATATGTCATTCCAAGCACAAAAAAAAAAAAAATTTGGACATTATATTTTGCAAATTATTCATGAAAAAAACTGCATCTAGTAGTAAGAAGTAGTCAGAATCTGCATCTGAAAGATGTTTGAAAATGGTTTTATAGGAAGGAGAAGGAGAGGAGTGTGATGAAACTATGCACAATTATTTGTTGCAAAGATATAATATATATATTCTCCTTACTTTTTCTGATGCCAATTCAGTCTGAATAAAAGTAGCATTGCTGGCACTAACATGTGGCAAGCTCTGAGAGGGTTTACGTGATTGCCACACCAATTATTAATAATCTTTTAGGTAAAGAACAAAGGGCATTAATTTTTTATCCAATTATGTATTTTTCCCTTTCTGAAAAGCTAAATGAATAGTTCTTTCAAAAGGATTTTTTCCCAGCAATGAACAATAAGGCCATGTCTTCTCCAAGATGTCACATTGATCCAGTTTGTTCTCTCTAATTGCTTTGATTTAATGTTATTGAACTGAAAACTCTTACTACCACTGTAATGCAGTAAGTCTTAAGGTGGATTCCTTTGAAATTGGTGCAACCACATGTATTGGTTTTTATTTCAAATTCAGCTACCATTATATCTTTTCTTTTTATTATATATATATCATGTACATTCTACCACAAACAATTAACTAGCAGACCAGGGAGGCTCCTACTGACAATAAAAAAACCACAAACTTCAGCAATCCTTTCCAAGTGTCCATTAGCTTGGCAGTATTGTATTTACCACACAGAATACTGAAAACATAAAGCTGACTGTACCCTGCATGAAGTGTTATAAAGCCACAGCAAGCGTATTGAGCATATACCCTGACACATAAAGAAAGAAGGTACTCTGCCAGTGTGATCCTCTTCCCATGCCCTGAACATTACTCATGTCACAGATCATCACATGGAAGGTCATCACTTATGGGAGAATTCTAGGGAAGTCAGTTCAAACACTGGTTTTTGCATTCCAAATAACTATACAGGATCAGATTACTGTCACCCTCGGTCTGCTTTCTGGAATCAGAAAGGAAATATTTTTGCCTTGTAGACAATGGCAGCAGTAATGTTGTGAGACCATCAATCATTTTTGAAGGTCCAGCTGACTCTCTGCTTCCATGCATTTTGGAACCTTTTACTGGGCTGATGGCCAAGAGAAAGGAGACATTTAACTTCACCCTAAGGACTTTAAAGTGTCAGTGATGTGTACTTTGGAAGAGTGGAAGTGGTGTTGGGATGTGGAAGTGGTGTTAACATATGCCAAGACACATTATAATATGTTCCATGTATTGTCTGCTTCATTCCACTCAACATCTGTGAAACAAAGAGGAATCCTGGAGGATAGGTCTGCTAAGTGGACATGAAGGACTTGGAAGATTAGAGTTGTCTAGAACAATGTACTTCAAAACCTCCTGCACGATCACTCCAGTGTTTCTCTGGAAGTTCCAGGGGAGAGTAGGTCTGGGTAATTAATAGGTGGCAACCAAGAAAATGTTAACGAGAACAGGCACTTCCTGGTAAAAGGTCTTGATGGTTTGTCTTTCTGCATGCCAAAATGAATGTTCTGAAGGAATAGAAATTATGGGAAGAGCTCTTTCTCCATAAAAACAATAAAAAAGATAAAACATGAGAGTAGGGTAACTGTGTTGGGATAATCTTTAAGTGTTCATGGTGCTGTTGTGGCTTAACCCCAGATGGCAGCTAAGTCCCACAGAGCCACTCACTCACTCCTGTCCCCCAAAGGATGGGGGAGACAACTGAAAGAATGAAAGTGAGAAAACTCGGATTGAGATAACGGCAGTTTAGTAGGGGAGGTAAAAGCTGCACACAAACAAAACAAAATAAAGAATTCATTCACCACTTTCTGTTGTCAGGCAGCTGTTCACCCTTCTCCACAGCAGGGTCCCATCACGTGCAATTGTGACTTGGGAAGACCAATGCCACCAGTCCAAATGTTCCCATCTCTCCTTCTCCCCACAACTTTATACACAGACCATGACACCCTGTGGTGTGGGACATTTATCTTTGGTCAGGTGGGGTCAGCTGTCCCAGTTGTGACACCTCTCAGACTCTTGTGCACCTCCAGCCTCCTCTCTGGTGGGGTGAGAGGCAGAAAAGGCCTTGGCTCTGGGTAAGCCCTGCTCAAAATATCAAAAGCATTCTACATCATCAAGACTGTTTCCAGCTCAGATCCAAAACAACACTACATCATCTGCTGTAAAGAAAATTAACTCCATCCCAGTCAATACCAGCACAAATGCCTGTGAAAAATATGCTTCCTTTCTGTGTAAACAAATATTTTGGGAATGTTTGAGACATGATTTAACTGAAAATTGCTACTAGTATTAGTATTTGTATGCTTAGCATTTTGTGGGACTTCAGCATGTTTGCATAAAGTGCAAAATGCTGGGAACTAAAGACAGTACTTTCTCTTGCTTCAGGCTAGATTTTTCACTGTGGTGGGAGATACTAAGGATATAAATTTAAAAGCATACCACATATAGCAAAAAGAATATTAAAACAAACTATATGCCTTCACTGTAACTGAAAGGCTCCTGCAGAGGAATTCTCAAATACATTCGTTCTCCTGGTAAACACGAACTAGTCTCCACAAAACTCTGTAAATAGAAATATTATAGGATAGTAAAGATTTTATAAACCTAAGGAAATTCTTTACTGTGGGTATGGAGGTTTCTGTAGGACATGAATTGCAAAGCTAAATTGCAGCCAAATCTAGGGCTATTCTACCACAAAAATGTTCCTATTTTACTAAGTTAGCCATCAATGAGGTTGTTCCAGACCTCTTTGCTCGTATGTTGCATACAGCTATGATGTGATTAGGAATTCTTTTGGCTAGGCACTGTGTCTGCTTGCTTGCTTTCTTTTAAATGGTAAGCATATCCCAGTCTTTCTTGAATCCTCTGGACACTACTTACCAACAACATTAGTTTCCTAGAAAAGTTTGTGTTTACTATCCATTTTGCTACTTTTCATCTGCAGAAGGAACAGGAGCTGGGAATTAAGAGGAACATACCCATTGCCATCCTGCAGAGTCTGTTTGTGCTGACTCAGGTTGCCTCTTTGGGGAGGTGTGTGCACTGTGACACCCCAAAATGCTCACCCATGTGCTGCAGATTGGGATTTACTGCATATTCCACATGATTACTCTGTGACCAGTCTTTGTGATCATTCCATGAGCAAGGCACATGCTGTGGAAGAGGCTTTGATGGCAAGAGAAAGCCCTTGCTGCAGTGGAGAGGCCCCAGTCTCAGCACAAGATCAGATATTTTACTATTCTACCAGAGGATTTCAAACAAGCTGTAGGATTTCTCTCCTTTCACTGTAGGTAATAATTTACAAGTGACACAAGGCTCAATGCAGCATTAGTGTCTTTCAGATAAGCACATGAGCATTAGCTAGTTAAATAAACACACTAAACAGCCATATTTTGCTTCAACAAAGTATATTGAACAACATTGCCCTTTAGGGGATATATAAAGTAGAACTAAGCTACTAAAAATGTAAATTTATTCCTCAGCATATTGCCGTTCAAACTGGGAATATTCAGATGTCTCTGAGGCATTTCTGGATAATTTTATCAGTTTATGGACACAATACTTCAGGGCCAGATAATAATGTTAGTTCCTTAAAATGAAATCAAAGGAAAGCAATTTTTTCATATTTGACAGTTCTGGAGGTCCCAAAGTCCTCTTCTGTTTGTCATCTTAATTCAACTTATCTCATCCTGTTCAAATTAATATATAGTGTCAGAATACAGGGAAATATGAACCAAAGTTAAGTAATTCATAGCATCATTTCCAGTATGTCATTATCATATTTTTGTATCATAAGCATTCTATAAAATCTAGGACCAGTTTAACAGATCTCTGCCCAGCAAGGTGAGAGAAATTTTGAACACAATGAGAATGTTACAAATAACACTACAACCAAACCCAGAATTTGGTATTTCATGGTTGAAATTCATTCATTTATTCATTCCCTCATACATTCATTCATTGAAAATGTCTCACTGACTTCCTTGGAAGCAGCTGTGCGTGTTATAAAGAGGAAAAGTAATAAGGATGAAGGAACATGTAACAGTTTCAATTTGATATTCTCCATATAATGTATTGCTGTTTTTTTAAATTAATGTATGATTCCTAGACCATTATGTCTTGATAGCTGCTGTAATCTTAAAAATAAGACCATCAGGAAGATCAGTTCCTCTCATGTTCTGGATGTCAGGCTGAAATTACAAAGAAGTGAATTAGGTTATGGTTCCAAAGAATTTTAAATATTATCTTTTAGATAATGTTAAGGTATCCAGAGAAAGGAATTGTGTTCCTGACAGACAAGAAGAGAAAAATGTGCCAGTAGTACCTTTTGCCACTCCCCACAGAGATTTAAAGAGAAGAGGGCATACTGGCGAAATGTAACTAGATTATTTTAGGATGGTAGTTTAAGGTTTTATTTTCTTCATATTTTTGGAGCCTGCTTTCTGCATTAATAATTAATGCAATGTCAAAAATTATGAGATAGAATAATAAAGATCCCTTATATGCTTGTAGGACACTCTTTAGTTTTGGTACTCAAAAGTGCACAAAATAAATTTTTCAAATTTTGAGTTTGTTTGCTCGATGTTATTTGATATAAAAATGCAAAAAAATTATCTGCACCAGCTTTGTCCCTGACATTGTCAGAGATATATGAAATCATGTCCACTGTGTTTCATTCTCAATTTTTTTACAAACTTCTTTCCCTCTAAACTGCAAAATTTTAATAAATTGAATAAGTATGATGGAGAATGAGAAGATTAATTGCCTAAATCCAAAGATGAAACTTGCAAGTAGTATAAAAGTGGATATGAATTTAAGAAATAATTATGTATGTTAGAAATACTGCCCACAGTTGGAGAAAAAAAATCACAACAAACCCAAACAAAGCACCAAAAACAACAGCAAGTTAGATGTGTTCAGGCAGATTAATGGATTTATTACTTCACGTGAGATAAAAATGTCTGTACATTTTTATTAAAAACTACAAAAAGACAGAAAAATATGCTCTTTTGGTATAAAAATATATGTTTAGTAACAGACCAATTTTACCAGTGACACAGACAGACAGGCAAACAAAAATATGTCTGGTTACATTTCCTTCCAGGTATGAGTCTCTCCAGAAAGTCTATTTCAATAATTTATTATTATCACCCTATACTGAGAAACAGGGACAGCCTACTTGCAACCCTCTGTTGAAAGTTTTCTTTCTTTGGTAAACTCTGTCAGTAGAACATAAAAGTCACTAAAATCTTGTTAATGATTCTAAGGGATTATTTTCTATTATTTAGGTGTTATTTATTGTTTAAATTGTAAAGCAACAACAGAAATTCTTATTTACATCTCCAAACTCTTGCAATCTAGACACAATTTAGCCTTTGGTCTAGTTCTCAGCTTGAATTTCACCATTCTTCTAGGATTTTTTTAAAATATGCATCTCATATCCATAATGTCTCTCCTGACATCAATACCTGAATGTCTCTCAATAGCCCATTATGGTGCAGTCATCAAGTTGGCAGTGTAGTACAGTTCTTTGTTCTGGAATCCACATTTCAAAGATAATGTTAACAAATTGGAATGCAGTAAGCAAATGACCTACAAGAATGCTCAAGGTCTGGAAAGTCTGCTATAAAATACAGAAAGTCTGCATCTGTTTAATTTATCTAAGATATTAAGAGCTGTCTTGATCCTTTTCTACAGGAAAGGTATTTTAGATAGTAGATTAATTTTTAATCTAGGAGAAAAGAAAGTACTAAAGTATCTCCAGAAGTTGAAAGCTGATATATGACACATTCAGTCTGGAAACAAAGTGAAAATACATAACAAAGAAATAATTTAAATATGTGAAAAACTTACTTTGACATCTTGTATATAATCCAACAGTTGAATTTTAAATTTTTGACTTCTTTTCTTTTTTAATGATGACCTACAGTTATAAGAATGTTCAAGTTTTATAATCAGCAAGTGATTTTTTTTCCACTGACAGGAAGAAAATACATGTTCAAAGTTTCTGTTTTTCCCCCCCAACACACATGCAGCAAATGTGTATTGAACAACCTGATTTGTTCACATGGTTCTCACATTCCACAGCAAGACTCTTGTGACTCAATATTTGGAATTTACCCTAATCAAGAAAATATTTCTGCCTACACACTTGACTTAAATATTGTTTCCTAACTTGGAGTCTAGGGTTTGCATTTCTGGTACCAAACCACAGTGCTCAGAAGTCTTTCCCAAAGCAACCTGCAAATTTGGTATAACCCTTTATATGTCCACATGGAAATTTCTGCACCTTATATCCAGACTGTGACAGACTGGTAGCTTTAGCAATATTCTTCTCACAGGTGAGTTATTTTGACCTGAACCTCAAAAAGAAGAGGTCATTGTAGAATCAGGTGCTCCTCACTGCACAATTATGAAATATAGGAAGCAACAACATTTTCTGCAAGTCTGTTCCTTCTTCACTGACTCTTAAAAGATATTGCTACTGCAATTGCTTTTGTTGGGGAACTTGAATTTTCAGATTTGTGATAGGTGTCTCTGAACTCGTCTCCAGGACACAATCCTTAGAGGACTTTGTAAGAGAAAAATATCTAATTTCTGTGTGATTACAAACTTATTGCAATGATCAAATTTTCCAGAGTTTTCAAGAGACAATTTTAGGTACAGAGAACACCCCTGAACACTCATAAAATTTTAATGTGTAAAGTAAGCACTGATGAGTTTGGCTGGCTATCATTACCTTATACTTGAGCGCTGGCATCAGGTTGATACTATTAGATTTAGCAGTGTAAATCTCATTTTAGGAATATAAATACTACTGCCTATCTGGGCCTCATACTTTAGGGATTTATAAGAGCTCAGCACCCTGGTGCTTCCATCTAGAGCCTTGGATACTCTGCTGGGTATTATCTGTTTCTGTGCTATGCTGCACACTGATAATCTGCTTGACCAGAAGTTGCACTGGCTGACCCTCTTTGAGGATATATAAGTCCTTCAATATTTTTATGCCTCCCACTTCCTTATTCAGCATCCTCTTTATTTCTCATATTCTCACATTTGCTGTGTACTATATTAGATATTCCTTTTTTTCTTCTTAGTTTTTCCTGGTTTTACTAATAGTCCACACTGTTAGTATTAGCCATGAAATTGGCACCAAAACACGTTATCAACACAATGTTGGTTTTCCTTCTTGCGTGGCTCATACACTACTGATCTGTGAACTGCTTAAAACCTATCTTTCTGTATACTGTTAAATATTATTGAAGTAAGACTGCATTAAACTCCTGAACTAGAACTCCTGAAAGACCACTTAAGATTTAATTTTTATCAAATATTTTATCAAATAGTTTGATATGCAGTAGTCTCAAATACAGATACTTCAGGGGTTAAATTATTGCTTATGCCACAACTGTACAGTAGGACAGTCTGTGAACTGTTTTGAACTATGTCTCATTAGATAAGAAAATAAATAGACTTTTAATAATGAAATCATCCTCTTCACACTTTATTTTGTTTCCAGTACAGATAGTTTAGATCCCAATCTAAAATTTGCAAGTAGCTCCTATGCAGAATAAAAAACAGGTGTAAAAGGTGTAATATGTAAATAAAAATATGTAATATTGTAAGATATAATATTATTATAAATATTGTAAAATTTATAATAATAAATAATTTATTTGAATAAATATTGTAAAATATGTAAATATGTGATAAAAAGGTGTAAAAGGTATTTTAGTGATTAACTGAAAACAGTCAAATCTCTTTAATAAAACTATCCTCATTACGATTTTACGGTATAAATTTTCTCTCATAAATCTGATAACAATAATAAACTGCACCAATTTTTGAATATTTTTTAAATAATAACAAAAGAAACTAAAGAACAACATGAACATGTGCACATTATGGCTAGTGTCAGTGTGATGAGTAACTGCATTAATTTTAACTAGATCAAAGATTAAATCAAAGCTGCCTTGTATAGTTTTTCCTAACAAACCAGCCATGACAGATTTTCTTACATTCAGTGTTCAATCATTACATCACTGTTTACTATTAAAGGCTGGATGATTATCCTAAAATTTTTTTCATGTTTTTAATAAAATAGAATTTGCACTTTGAGTTTAGACAATTTTGGTTTTTTAACGCAAAGAACTCAGAAATACAATGCATCATGAAAACTGTGCCTTCTTTATAATGTGTTTTTCCCTGTTTTTATGAAATCCTGAATCTATGTGCAGAGTTGCAATTTATTAAATGTCATGGATGGGTCATCTGACCAGTAGTTTGAGCAAGAAATTCACATCCCATGATTCTGAAGGCTGAAAGGTTAATACATAACAGATGCTGCTTTGGAGGAAACCATTGCAGGCAATGCTTTTCAATCAATGAGATGCTATTATGAGCAATAGAACCAATTTCTTTTAATCAATGAACATTTATTACGACATTTACTAAGAGAAGCTCTATGCAGTTCTTATAAACCATTCTGCAACCTTTGGAAAGCAATTCCTTTTGTTTTTGAAGCCTTTTTATGGTTTCTCTAGTTATGCTCATTTTAAGGTAGTATGCTGGATTTACACTCTACCTTCCTGACTAAAAAGCAGCAAAATAAACTTGGTACAAACACACAGGTAAAGCTGAGGTGCAGTAAGGGCTGTGCGTGGGTCCTGCTGGGCAGAGGGGTGCTCTGAGCACTGGGAGAACCCATCACAAATAGCTCACCCCATTATCTACAGAATGGGAGCATTTGTTCAGCGTAAGGGCCATCAGTTCCCATCCTCAGCACGAGCTGTTCCTGCCCGTGTGACACCTCCACATTTAACACCTTAGTTCCATGTTGAGTATTGAATATAATAATAAACATAATAGAGCAAGGATCACCCATAGTGGCCTTGCAGTGATCTATGAGAGCTCCACCAACACAGGTTAAGTTCACCCCATCAGGGCCCATGGACTTGTGTATGTCTGGTTCTCTTAATCATTCCCTGACATCACTCTTCACTAAAAAATTTTAATTGGTCCAGCCCTTGCCATGGCCTCTGGGGCCTGAGATATCTGGCAGATGATCTGACATTTGGTGAATCAGTCTTTTCTCTACCCTGTCTAAGAAGTTTACTCTGTCTTTTTAAACCATGAGCCTGCATTTTCCTCAATGTCCCTACAGGTAGAAGGCTTTTTTGGCATTGACATCTCTAGCCATATTTAATTTCCCTTGAGCGTTAAGTATTCTAACTTTATCCCTGAGTGCTCAGAGAATGTTTCTGTGTTTCTCCCACATCTCCTATCCTTGCTTCCTCCCTTTGTATGGTTTCCTCTTTTCTCTGAGTTTGGTTATGAGCTCTGTTCCTCCGCAAAGACCTTCTGCCATTTTTGCTAATTTCATATTCATTGACATGAGCTACTCTTGAAAATGCAGGAGGTGATCTGGACTATTTTACAGCTTTCTTGCACAGGACTTTTCGAAACAGACCTGTGAGAGGCCAAAGCCTGAGAACATGTTCTCAGTTTGGGACCACATGCAACACAATTTTTTCTTTTCCGAATTGGTTTAAAATTCTTAACTTCTCTGTGTTTGAAATGTCATTGATGATTTTTTGTGGCAAAACAGACCATTTAAAAGCCCCTAGAAGAGCATGGTTATGATTTTTCAGCAATTTGAAGACCCTCAGAGATATATTCTATCATGTATATGTATATTTTACTCTATATTATAATGCAACCAGGTTATACCCATGTGTATGAATATATATGAAAAGTAAAGAATGAATGACTGTTTTGGTAATAAAATTTGTGCATATGGTTTACTCTCAGTAATGCTCTTCTCTGAAAATATTGTGTCACTTTCTTTTAAGTATGTGGAATTGCGTACATGCTCTTTTTAAAGAATTATTTGTCCTAAAAATAGTAATGAAAAAGTTAAGTGTTCTCCACAATTCTCCTCCACTCTTATTTCCATTCTATCTATTCTGGTGACTACAGGGTAAATACAAATTGGTAAGAAAGAAAAGCATAAGTGTTAAAACAGTCACATAAAATGTGAAGAAAATGCTTTCAGGCTTTTTTTTAGGTTGTTTTTTTTTTTTTTTAGCTCAAGGTGTCCTATTTTTGTAGCAGTATTAATGTTACATGATCTATCATCAAATATATGTAGAGAACACACAAAATAATTTTACCTGCACAGTCTACTTTCATAATCAGCTTTCTAATATGATACAGCCATGCTTCTCTTATTGTGTTATTATCTAAGTGAAAATACCACAGAAGCAAAGAGATGCTGCAAGAGGAGCTGTCTCCATGGCATATGTCATGTACAGAGAAAAAGTACAGCTTTCATTCCAGGATGTCTGCAAAAACCACTGGACATCTTGCCAAATACCTTCTTTTGTAAAGAGAATAAAAACAGTCTGTCTAACACATGTTAGCAAGGCAGTCCAGGTGGACATTTGAGAAAGAAAATGAGCAATGTGAGAGCAGCAAAATGACAGTGTTACACAGCTGTCTAAGCTGGCAAGGAAATTACCCCAAGGCTGTCAGCAAGGCTTCCTTGTCCCACATTGAGCAAAGCATGCTGTTCCGAGCCATGGAGAATGGTTTTCACATCACCAGGGACCAGAGGAGCTGTGAGGTCTCTGTGCTTCTCTGGATGCACTCTGGATCATGTCCACTGGAGTAGTCGTTGGAAATTTCAAAGAGCTGGTTGTATTTCCTGGGAAAAAGGCATATAAAGGTGAAACATCTCCTCTCTTTCAATTGTAAAGTGAAATATTAGAGAACTGCATGCACAAGGTTGCAACTCATGACCATTTCTTGCAAAACAATCATCACAAACTGTGTTGACTTCCACTGTGACCATGAGAAGGAGAAATTAAGTAAAATTTTCTGTCCTCTTTCCTGGACCCTTAATTAAGGTATTTATTTCAAAATACTTTAAGAGAAGATTGGGATGTTATAGACTTGAACACTGGTACCAAACTTCACATACCTGCCAGTGCCTTATGAAGAAGGTGGAAACTGCATAAACTGTATTACATTGCAGCTGGAGGTCTTTGGCATATTGGTGAGAGCTATTGCATACGTAGATTTGATTTCATCACAAGGACAGAGGGACCTGATTCCACAGTTTGGAAAGACAGTACCGGTGACTACTCACCAGTGCAGAGCATTTCAGGGACAGGAGCATCATCATAAACATATATACACAGATGAATGAAGCTGTCATGTGAAGGGAATGTTTAGAGAATAGCCAGGTCCTTGTGCACTGTTTAAACGAATTCATGAAGAATCACTATCTAGGACATAAATCCATAACCAACCAACCCGAAACAGATCTCAATAGACTTGCCTACAGGTTTTTTCATATTTTGTTCCCAATAATTCCCAAAACACAAGCTCAGAACAACTCAGGCTGCTGTCTTGCAATAGCTCTTCCACATCTTTCTGACTTAGTCAGGTGGAAAAAGTGACCCATTTCCTTATTACAGTAATTTCACGAATACAAGCCGCAGCAAGAAGACTAAAATTTTGGTGGAAACCCAAAAATGCGGCCAATATTCCCATGCGGCTAATCTATGGACAAAAATGTGATGTCTGCCCTTACCTAGTATCATGCTGGTCCAGTCCCGAGCCAAAACAGTCTGAAATCCATGGTTTCCCATTGTTCCGACGATGAACCAATCAGAGAACAGCTTATTGCCTGCCTGTGGATGGCAGCATTACTGAGGGGCGGGGGTTGTTATCGGGGTGAGTTACCTCGGCAGTTCGATAAAAGTGTGTGATATTTCTCTGTACTTTTTAAAGTGTTTTCAGTCTTGTGCGGCTACGGGGCTGGCTGGGCTCGCAGGGAGAGGGCTGGGGGAGCCTCTCTCCCCGCAGGGAGAGGGATGAAGCGGGCAATCGGCTCGCAGGGAGAGGGCTGGGGGAGCTGCTCAGCCCGCAGGGAGAGGGCTACAACGGCCGCTCCCCCCGCAGTCGCAACGGCTACAACGGGGCCGCTGCCCCTGCGGGGCTGCGAGGGCCGGAGCGGCGCTCGCCCCGCGGGCCGCGGGGGCTAAAACGGGGCCGCTCCCCCCGCGGGCTGCGAGGGCCAGAGCGGCGCTCCCCCCGCGGGCCGCAGGGGCTAAAACGGGGTCGCTTCCCCCGCGGGCTGTGAGGGCCAGAGCGGCGCTCCCCCCGCGGGCCGCGGGGGCTAAAACGGGGCCGCTTCCCCCGCGGGCTGCGAGGGCCAGAGCGGTGCTTGCCCCGCGGGCCGCGAGGGCTAAAACGGGGCCGCTCCCCCCGCGGGCCGCAAGGGCTACAACGGCCGCTCCTGTGCCAGCACAGAGCACGGAGATGTGGCTCCGCTCGGAGCTCAGGTGCCTGCCCGCGCGGCTGAGCGGTTGTTTAAAGGCAACGTGGATCCATTGGGAATGCTCGCAAAATGACCACACTATTGTTCCTGTCTTTTTCGGCTTGTAAATAAAGGGTGTGTCTTTTTTCACTTGGAAACAATGTTTCCGAGGTCGGCAGTAAGCCAGTAAGCCCCAGCGATCCCGCGATTGTGTTACTAAATGACGATTTTGTGAAAGTTCGCTGCGAACTAAAGTGCGGCTAATATTCCGGGTGCGGCTTATCTATTAACAAAGGCAACAATGTTGCCAACACACCAGCAGTGCGGCTTATATTCCGTGTGGCTTGTATTCGTGAATTTACTGTAATTTTCTTACCACTGCTTCCAACATACAGGATATGGTACATTTATGAAAGTGATATTTACTTGTGCTGGAAATTAATATTTCCAAATACTTGAAGTTGTCTTAAAGTCCTTAATACCTATAATATTTTCTAAAAATCATTTCTATGTAGTTTAGGTGACAGAAATAGTTTATCATTGTAAATAACAATATAATGCAATAAAACATCTTCTAGAGCTGTATGTCAAAATCAGAATTGAGCTAGATCTTTGAATTTGTGAATTTCTGACATATTTTAATTATAATATGAGGATTCTTTATTAGTAGGTACGTGAAGTGGTATTTATTGTAATTCTATTTACTGCCTTTGACAAGTCATAGTTTTTACTAAAAAAAACCCATAACCTATCAGAAGATTTCTTGTGAAGTGTTTTAAATTAATTATACTAAAGACCAGTTTGAAGTAAACTATTTTTGAAATTTATTTCTGAACAGAATGGCAAACAATTGGCAAAACTAAGATTTTTCAAAATCTTAGAGAATTTTTTTCCTCGATCAGTTCACTATTAGGATGGGGGTTTTTTTGGTGGTTTTTTGTTGTTTTTATTTGAACCTGGTTTGTACCTTCATAATGTTTTTTCCATCAATATCTTGTGGAATGCATCAATGCTGATTATAATCTTTAAAGCACTTCCTTTCCTACTGATATGAGTCAGATTATCATCTTTACTTTTTAAACTCTCATTTCCCCACATATCCTCTTTTCTCTCCCTGTTCTCCTTAATGAAAGGACTTTCCAAGAAGTTTTTCTCCGTAAGGAGCAAAATTCAACACTTTTCATATATGGTTAACATTTGTGACAAATATGTATGAGTATAATAAAAATACAGATACTGTTAACATTAATGATGTACTTATATTGTAAACACTTCAATTATATATTCAATTGCATTTAATATTTTTTTTCCTTTCCTGTTTACACCTTGACCTGGGCACAGATAAATGGGCCTATTGCTTAAATTTTTCCTATTTTATTTTCTTGTACAGACATTTTTCATAGACACAAATGTTTTTCAATAGCCAGACTCAGTACAGTTTTTTTATAAAGAAGGATCACTTTATTTAGCATGAACGAAGTATCCTTGCCCTGGGCTTCAAGTAGCTGTATGGTTTTAAGTTATAAATTAAAGAACAATCTCAACATCTGCATGTGATACAGGAGCGTTATTTCTTCTGCCAAGGAAAAGCCACGCTGTCATGTTCACTGTTGTTTCCAATATTTCATTCTTAAGATGGTGGGATGTAGAGGTGAATGCTGAATCCTCGTGTGATAACTTACAAAATTCCTAATTGTTTTTGCCAAAACATGAGTTACTAGTTTTGAAGGATACTGCTTTTACAGATGCCTGTAGCTGATGAGTGGAAGGGAGAGATCCAGCCCTTCTGTCGCTCCTGCAGGTAGCAGTGAAGTCAGCAAACCTTTTCATATGAGAGAACAGTTAGACTGCAGTTGTTTCTGAATTGATGAAGGCACCACAGTGAAGAGTTTGTTTGCTTTGTGAGGAATCACTCTCCCAGTATGTTTGATTTGGTTTCCAGATGTTTTCTTATTTACCCTTACGATTCTGTGAGGTTTCTGAAGGACCCTGGGCATTTGGCAAGTGCACATCTGTCAATTCATCAGTGCATGTTCAGACCACAGCCGCAGCTGCTCCTCTGCTCCCTTTGAAATGCAGTCATGGCAGAAGAGACTCTCAGCTGGAAATGTGTCCAAAGCCACACACTGCTCTGGACTTGCTCATGGTCAGCCAGCACCAGTAACCCCTGGTTACATGATGTTTTATGGACACCTACAGGCTGCCCTCATCCCCAATCTGCAGAACTCAATGCGTCCAGTTTCATTGCCTTACATCTTATTGTTGCAGATAATACCAGGCTCAAGAAATAGAAAGAAATGTTCAGAAATCCATAACAAATAAAAATTTAGATGTAAAATATACCTTTTCACAGCTCTTCTATCACTTACACCTTGGCTGAGATTATCATGCTTATTTGGGCATCCAGACATTGAAACAAAATAGAGACAAACCACAGTACTACACTACAGTCCAGTCTATTCACTTCTGCTAGAATAGTGGCATAGACAATGAATGAAACTGGCAGGTCAAGGCCTCCTGTGGTTGTTATTGTCTACTGGAGTATGAATAAAAAACAGTTAGAAATACCAGAACATTTTCTAGCTTTCTAGTTCACCACCCAGATCCATTACTTCTAGCTGTCACCGGTTTTGTTATCCAAGTGAATCCCTACAATGGTGGGATAAAGGGGAAAGACTTTCAATTTATAACTAGTCATATTTCAAAAAATTAAAAAAATAAAAAATATAGAAAAAAATTAAAAGGATTTAAGGACATCACTTATATTTGTTTTCACACCTATCCCATGGGGCTGGAGCGAGCCGTGCATGCCCTCAACCTGCCTGGTTGAGAATGAGTCTGTGGCAAGGGATAGCCAGGGAGGTTTGAAGCCTGGTGGAATGTTCCCCCTTCCCCTCCTTGGGAAGACCTCAGGGTGAGTGTCTTGTGCAGTTCATGGTCTGTGATCATGTTATTCACAGAACGTCTTTTCTCTCAGTTTCTCACTCGGTCCTTGCTGCCTGGTGGCAGGGGCAGGCTGCCAGACTGCAGTTTGCCAAATGCCCTGGTCTGCATCTCTCTTGGATCTGATCTGTGGGCCTGTCACTCACCTACTGAGCTGTGATGGGGCTTAAAACCTCTGGCCAGCAGAGTGTAGCTAAATACAATTTTGCATACAGTAAAGGGAAGGAGTAAATTTGGACATGCCAATGGAATTAAACCTCTTCCAGAAATCCACTGTCATTAGTGCCCAAAGGCTTCATTAAATCTCCATTTATCCTGGCATTTATTATCTTTTCTGTCAAATGTAGCCTTCAAAGGATACCTCCAAGTCATTGAGAGTGCTGTACTGCATGACTGCACGGCGCTCAATTTACTGCAGACACTGTAAGAACAACAAAACTCTTCATAACACATTTGCCCATCCTGGAAGCATCAGTTTCATTTAGCCAGAATCTCCACTATTTTCAGTTCATTTCTATGTAAAATTCAAGGTGTTGTCTCTGATCTGTTAAGCTCTGTGTGATTTGTTTCTTGGTCTTAACCAAGGCAGTTAACGTCAAGATTGTCACATCACATTAACAGCCTTTCCAAGCTGCTGGACACCAGTCTGAGTCAGATTGAATCACTTAAAAAGGGAAATTCAGTTACAACACAGGCTAACAGCTGGGATTGCAAGTGGAGTCATGTACCTAGAAATGCAGCAGTGCTCCTGAGAGTCGGGCTATACTGGAATTAATATTTGCATGTTTTTCCTAGGATACATCAGACAACCTTAAAGTAAACCTGTTTTCCAGTGCAGAATGTCTATTAGAAATAGTCTTTGTGCAAAAATCTTTTTGCCAAAGAGTTCATGCAGAATATAATATTGTTGAATAACTTTATTGTCTCTGGAGTATGGAATTTTGAGTAACTACAACAATAATAGAAAGAAATTAAAAATAAGAATTTTGAGTAACCACAACAATAATAGAAAGAAATTAAAAATTGGATAGATTCTTGGTATTGCACCACTGAAGGAACAATGTGAAACACAAAATAATGCCTCTATTCTATGATTTCCCTAATTTTTTTTGGCTTAAGTTCCCCCACTACTGATTTCCTAAGAGTAACTATCATCTCCCAGCAGAGCAGTGCAGTTACAGACACCTGAACTGCCCATTAACCAAGGAAGAGGTGAGTAAAGAATCACCTGAGCACCTCAAGAGGAAGAAGCAGAAGCTGCACATTAGCTGGATTCATATATAGATTAGAAGAAATGAAAGACACCATGAAGAAAAAAACCACAATAAAAATACAACCAAGAGTAAAAATATTAATTTTAAAGTAATTTTTAGATGCTGATAATACAGAAGATCAGAAGTTTGTTTTCTTTTCTCATCTAGAACTTATTGTTACTGTTGTCACTCCAAAAACAGTCCTTGTGAAAAAACCCAACAAACTCTATGAAGAATATATTGACTCTCTGAAGTCTTTTGAAATGGTACTGTATTGAGAATATGTTACATGTAATAACACAGAAGAAAGTGGCCTTTTCTGCAGCAGTAAATTAGACTCAGAATTTTATGAAAAAGAGAGAGAAAGAGGTAACTCAAACAATATGCATGTCTGGTCAGAACCATAGTGAAATAGAAGAAATCATTAGTAGCCATATTTTTGAGGCACATTTTTCTCAGGTCAAAATATTTATTATTTTTTTAATGTGCCTGTGATGATATCACTTTATTTAAGGTCTGGATACTCAAATAGCCCATCCACTTCAGGGTGACTTGCTTTCCCACTAGGATTCTAGTGGCACAAAATAAGACTTCAGGAACAAATAGTGATTCAGAAATTGTTCGTAGGAATCTAATTAGATTTTACTAATTAGTTCCTATTAAGTCAAATTGAAAGCTAAAAATACGCTCAATTAGACACCAGAAATAGAACTAGAACTAGAACCCCTGAAATGATCCTTATCACAATAGTGTTGAAACTTGCTGCTAAACTGTATATTAGTTGAGAGGATTACAATGTGAAATACTGCATACTTCAGATCAGTGAATACCAAAAATATTTTGTTTCAGTTCAGAAACTGTCTGTTTTGGCATATAATTACCATGGAGAGTTTCAGCCCAAGGTTCAGGATGTTTGTGTGCCATGTATGCTGCAAATTGAGACATTCTTTGGGCGCCTGTCATAGCAGGGCTGCCCAGCACCATCAGTCCTGCTTGGCAGAGGAATGACAGGTTGGAAGGGAAATGGGCAGGAAGCAATCTGTGATATTTTTCAGGTTTCAAATGAGTTGGGTACCTATCACAAGTTTATTTAGTGAGGTAAATTTTCTGCACTTACTAGCTTTATAAATTGCTGGAAACCCATTAGAGAGCAAGCAACCCAAACCCTTTAGCACTGGCTTTGACTCTTTGACTCAGAGACAACAGACTTTGGCTGTTGATGTTAAAAGGCTCAGGACCATCATAGGATCACAGACTGATTTGGGTTGGAAGAGACCAAAATCCATCGAGCTCCAACCCACTGATCCATTTGATCAGTTTGCTCAGGGTGGCATTCTCACGTGGCTGTGATCTTTGCTAAGAAAAAAAGATAAAATACTCAACCAAGGAGATCGTGTCAGGCATTCTGGGAATAATATTACAAATGGCAAGTCAGTGAGGATTGTGGGCAAAGGTTTGATTCTCTCTTCCAGTGCATCAGCTTTAAACAAGGCTATTCTGCTACTCATGTCAGTGGACTTGGGCTTTTGTAGTGGATGAAGGGATCATTTGTGTCACCTAAAGACTGCCTTGTTTATGCTGGGATTTTTGGCAGAAAGTCAAAGTTTCTTTTGTAATTCTTAAGAGGTAGGGCTTTTGTAACATTATTTTATGGCAATTTGAGTAATGCTATCCATAATTATCATTGCCGTTGGTATTACAATCTCGAATTTTTCTCTTTTTTTTCAGTTTTCCCAAATTAAATGAGTATTTGCTCCTACAAAGTTTACAGCTTCTCTTGTTGACTTGCTAACAAGACTGCAGTAATAAACTGCAGAAAATGGAGGCCTATCTATTTATTGCAAATTAAAAAAAAAAATTCTAGCAGCAAACAGTGTGAAGATTTAAACATTTAAAAGAATATGTGCAGTTGAAAGCAAGAAGTGTTGCAACTTATTTTATATTATTTGATGGTTGTTTCTGTTTGAGATATTTTTCAACAAAACCAAGGTATGATAATAATAGGAAGAATAACATGTTAATGAAATGACTGCTGTGTATTTCACACTTAGCTCTGTGAGCAGCTGCTGAACTGACCCAGATCACAACAGGATGAACATGAGAAGCAATTGTTCAGGGGACAAGGGGGAACAGAGAGTAGAAGAGGATGAAAATCACCTGGTCTGTGGTGCCTGCAAGGGACATAATGCTGATATCCAATAGTTTAATAATAGCACAAGACTCAAGGGGCTGTTCCTCCCTGACTCAGCCTTAATTGGCAAGCCTAACTTTAAAATTGTTTCCTTTGCAAAACCTTTCCTGAATATAGATAGCTAAAACACCCTAGGATCATCTACCCCAACCTATTTGTGCCTGGTGGTGGGAGGTAATAAAAATACATTTTTTCCAAAGCAGAGCACTAGTTAAAGTCTCATGATTTCCCATAAGCTGATAACATTTCATCAGTTGCATATCAAATGCCTTAGTCATTTAAAGAGGTTTGGGGTTTTTTTGTCACTTTTTTCCTTTGCCCATTGATATTTAACTGTTTAGTGTAACCTTATAAAAATAAAATTCAACTGTCTTCACAGGAAAAAGTTGTTATTTAGAACTTGGAGCTTATATTTTAATATTTTAATTTTTAAAATATTTTTTAAATGAGGAAAAAAATCAAAATTACTCCTCTAAGACAAGCAATTCTCCTTTGGTTTTGTAATTATTTTCTGAGGAAATATAGGTCAGCAATTCTTTTCATGGAGTCTTTAAAATTTATAATGTAGAGAAATGAAAATGGATGAAAATATTACCCAAATAAAACTAACTATTTTTGAAAAGCATATATAAAACGTCTGATCAAAGAAATTATTTCAAATTGCCAGAAAAGTAATTTAAATTTTTTCCATTTTACTTTATTCTTTTTTTTTTTTAGTGAAAAATATATTATTTTGAAATCTTTTATTTAAAAAATGAATACAACAAGGTTTTTCCCATTTCAACATGTAGTGGTCCCAAAGAGCATTTTACAAACATTTATTGTGCATGCCTGCTTGATACAGTGCTAATGGTAATAAGTTTATAGGTACCTGTTAGTTTTGACATAAGTAAGAGACTAAGCAAGAAAAGTAAGAAAGCAGGGAAGAAATGACCATCATCTAAATAAAATCAGAAAGATTTTTTACTCAGTGGAAACTTTGGCTAAAAGTTTGACTGTAAAACATGACTGTTTTTGGAAAAGATATTTAAATTTATATTTAAGATATCCAGGTTGTCAGATGAAACTCTATTGAGGGAACAACTGCTATAGGGAATGTAAAAGCAGGGATTAAGGACATTTAAGTACTGTACTTAGGTTGTTAGAGATTACATTTTTCTAATTTAAGATACAGTATATGTTTCATTCTGAGTCATGGAAGGAGGGAAGTAGGGATGGATAGCTAATACAAGTTGCTAGGAATAAAGAGTGGGGAGGAAAATCCCTGCTGCCTTTATCCTAATTTGCATCTGTACTTAAGGAGAAGAGTGACTATAATTGCTTTAGAGGAATGCAAGTGAAATAAGCTAAATTGATACTAGTTATGAAGCAAAATTAAAGAAGTTCAGCTTTTTTTCCTCGCTTAAGAAGAAGAGATTTCACAGTGACATAGCTGAATTTTCTAAAAATATGAGGAGGGAAGATTACCAGAAGCAGAGAACAAAACATTAAGACAAAAATGAACTTAGAAAATTGGCAAAAGAGAGGATATATACAGAACTGTTTCAGATAAATAGGGCTGCTCCTAGAGAATCTTTTACCAGAAGAGAGAAGACATGCAAACCCAGGAGAAGAGAGACAGTCTTCTAAGCATAAAGTTGGTGCAATTTAATATAAAGAAAACCAAAAACTGAAACTTAGGTTTGAGAAATAAGTCTGGACCAGCTGATAACAAGACACACGCTTTCAGCTAAAACTCAAACAACTTTTTACAAAGCCTGAAAAAAGGAGAAGGGTTGTTTTTTTCTCTCTTTACTCCTCCTTTCCCAGGCATACATATCCTTGCTTCTGTTTAATAACACGTGATTTCAAAGTAGATTTGCTGCAGTCACCCCTGAGCAAGAAGGTCAAGAAAATCTGTTGGTATTTACAGTAGTATACAGATAATAGCTGGAAATAGATGCTTGTGCATTTTGGAATGATTAAAACATAATGGGGACTAGTAGGAGCAGAAATCAATAATTTGCATTTTGTTTGTGATTTGAATTAATAAGCATTGGTACTTCAAGAAATGTAATCGGTTTTCACATTCTGATAACTTTTCTAAAAATGTATGGATAACTGATATTATAGGTTTAAATACTTTAAATTTTTATTTACTCATTAACAGTGTCTGCATAGGAAGAGCTAAAGTGTTCTTGAACAACGTGTTCTTTCTACACTGGCACAGAGCTGCTGTCCTAGTAGAAGTCTCTGCTATTTCAAAGAGAGCGTGCAATCCTGTGGTGATCCCACATCTCAGGAATACCTGTGATTGTCACATCTCATAAAATGAAACACTAGATTGAAAATAATAAAGTGAAGAATGAAGAGGACAATCAAAGGTAGGGAATCCTGTATTTTTACAGCAGGTAATATTAAACTGTATGGAAAGTCTCATTCTTAGCTTGTGAAGAGATGACTAGAAGTATGACATGACTAGAGGAAAGAAATTAGAGCCATGAAGAGTCTATTTTGGAAATTATTTATTCACTGTTTCCCCAGCAGAGGTGGGATGGAGCTGGTTTGTAGAAATTTGTCAGGTAGCCATTAAAAGAAACCTCTGCGTCACTCAATTACACTGTGCAACATTTTGTCACAGAATACTCCTGATACCATATCTTAGGTAGCTTCAAAAAGTAATTATGCAAATTCTTGAAAGAAAGTCTTGTAAACAAAAGTGTTAAGAATTCTTTCAGACCGAAATTTTCTGAAAACTAGGGAAGCATGCTGGAAGCAAAGCATTTCTGTGTGTTTGATTACATTTTATATGCTAGTCCCTAGCATCCAATCCCAGTAATCACAAACTGGAAGATACTTGATTAGGTGGACCCTTGCCTGATACAGGACAACTCTTTCTCAACACAGTCATAAAGATACAAATAGTATCCATATAACACTATGTAAGGCAAATATTTGCCTTTTAGCTGAGTAGAGGGAGAAAAATGTTCAGAAACAGCAAAACTTCTAGCTGTTTGCACATGCTGACATTTTAACAAATATTGTTTTCAATTATATTACAAAAGCAAATGACATTTTAGGTTTCCATTTAATTAGCTTGATAAATCAAATCTATTTCAAAATTCTGATAAATTTCAAACACTTTCTGACATGGTGCAAGAACAAGTATACTGATGCTGGTTACATAACTATACCACAGATCTCTTTGGAACCTCTATGAGTATCTTATTCCTTACCATTTTTATGGGATTTTTGAGGTCTTCATTATTTGTCATTTCTGGATTGACTGTTTCATATTTCACTGAAGTTACTTTTTCTGATAGCTTGCTTTGATCACTTTTGGTACCAGAGCTAAGAACCATATTACTACCTACACATTTCATATTACGGATAATCCTGCCACAAATCTTCTCCTGATCCTTGCAGTTATCTGCTGCCAGCTCTGTGGAAGGAATTTTCATTTCCAGAATTTCAAGGTTATATACAGCAACACAGCAGGTAAGACAGGCATGTTTCCTTCTCTGCTTCAATACACTTGTTTTGCTTGCCTGTAATTGAATCTGAATCTATTTGTTGTTTTGTTAATTATATTCCATTATTTTAGCAGAAGATTGAGATGTCGATTACTCGTACTGTATGTACAGAATCAAATATTACCATGGCCTTTTTTTTTTCTTTTTGACCCTACAAAGAAGATGGTCACATAAACCAAACCTTACCTGACAGATGTTGGTCTTATGTAAATATTTATGTAATACAGATTCTGAGTCCTTCCAAGATCCTGAATGTGATGTGGAATGGTTCTGGTTTCAAGATGTTTTTCTTTGTAATTTCCAGTGTATGTCTTCTTTGAAGCAATTTAAAATCCTTACCTCTTGCTTTTGCGAAAAAGAACAAACATAAAACCTTATTCCCATTTGTCCCCACTGCAAATTTTCACGCTTCTGAAGACCTGACATATTTCTCCTGTGTTTCCAGTTGTCTAACAGAAACCTAGTTCTTACTAGCTTTCAGAAAAAGTATTCTAGATTTTTGATCATTGTTTTTGTTCTCTTATGCATTGTGTTCTAATAGTTTTAATCTTTTACTGAGTCAGGAGTAGGATAAAGGACAATAAAAGGTTTAAGATAGTAAAATATCTCAAATAGTTTGTTTTAAACTGAATTTAAAGTTTTAGGTAATATATAAAGCTGTATGAGTCTTAGTTGAAGATTTCACGTAGATTTTTCCCTCTTTTTCCTCCCTTAGAGAAAATTATATTTATGTTAGAATATTTTGGTGTACAACAGCAGTAGTATAAATTGATTGAATGCAGATTTACAAAAAACAATAAGAATTCATCTGTGGTTTAAAGAAATGGCTCTATTGTCATATTGTGCTTCCTCCTAGCCATTATCCATCTCCCACTTAAAATTAAAGCAAACAAAAAAATAAGCAAACAAACAAACCAACAAATGCAGGTACTGGACTTGCTTATATATGGAACAGCACTTGCTTATATATGCTGTTAATCCATTGATTATTCCATTTTACTGTAAGGTGAAGCTGGCTATTTCAGCTATGGTTGTACAATTGTTTTGTAGCTTGCTGAAATTACAGCTTCTACATTACATATGCACAAATTATAAATTACAATAAAAAACTTGTCAGAATCTCTTTGTGTGAATATGTTGTAACTACCAGGCAGTCATTCATGAGTGATCTGAGATATCAAAAAGGGAACGAGTAACATCAATGCTGAAAAGATTAAAGAAACATGATTCTGAAAACAGGTTGTCAAATGCCAGAATCAAAAATAAGGTATGCAGAATAATCATGGATATTGTATGAAGGACGAGGTATTGTGAATGAGAGACAAGTGCTGAAATCAAGGAAATATCATAGAGAGAAAATGAATGAGTGGCGTGTGGGGACTTTGATTGGGAGATACAACTGATGAGGCAAAGCAAGAGGGATTCATCAATAGAGCAGAGCACAGAACAAGGAAGTTAAAAGAAAATCTTTGATACTGTCAAGAAGTATCCTAAATCACTCAGCCTTCCTTGCAAAGTCATCAAGGCAGCAGATGGCAGGGCCCTAATGAGACTAGAAAACATCAATACCTGCTTTAAAACAAAACTTCTAGAGCTATACAAAACACAGAAGGAAATTCCAGTCCTGAGTAGGAGTGAAGTACCCTCTATATAGAACAATATCCATACACAGTTACTGTCAAGCTAGCCAATAAACAGTTATAAAATGCATATCAAATATTATTTTACATAATCTAATTATACAAACACAATATCTACTTAAATTTTCAGGATGACATAGCTCAGTATCCATGGAGAAGGCACCAGTAAGTTTTCCTGTTCATAATGCACAGTAAATTTTTGTGGAACTGCCTAAATGATTAAATTGCAGATTATAAGAATATGAAGATTTAAACACAATTGATGTGCTTCAGGATGCATATCCTGTGTGCATATATTGCATAATCAAGAGTGTAGGTAATTTAGGTACAGTTTTATTAGGCATTCAGTCTTTTTCTAAAACTGACTTCACAAGTGGAGCCTAAAGACCCTTAAACTCTCTCTCTTTCCTCCTCAATGTCTCCTTCCTCCTTCCCCCTTAAAGAGATGTTTTCCTGTTGCAGAAATGCTTTCTCTGTTTCATTGCTGTGAATGTTCTTTCTCCATCTTTCCTTGTCAAGTAAAAGTCATATTAAAATTTCAATGACACGAGGCAGAACACAAAGAAGTGGCATTAACAGCAACTTGATTTTAATTTCATTATAAGATTAAGATTCCTTTTCCTCTCCTTTCCACCTTCTTCCTTTTCCTTCTTTTTTTCCTATTCCTGTTCCCACACTGTGCATCATCACTGTTTTCTTCTGCCTTTCTTGCCTGTTATAGGCAACTTTTTTCACTTAAAGTCCGTTAGATATTTTATTTCTACTAATTTCTTTATTTATAGGATAGAAACAACTTTTTTTTCCCCTTAATGATTATAATAAATAATAAATAATCTCAGAAAATAAGAAGTCATTTCCATTAAGAAATTTGCAGAAGCTGCAGAAGTTTCCTGTTGGACAAAGCAGAAGGCTGTGGACAGTGGTGGAAATAATCAGCTCATACCCTTCTAACAGACAAGGGAGAGCTAAATGAATGTGAAACTGCACAATAATCAATCTCCTATGGGAATAAGATTCTGCTGCATTTCATTAGAGATCGTTCCAAGGGCAAGATGGAAATGACAAGACTCAGCAACTGTTCAGAAGGCAAGAGCAGGCTCTGACTATACAGCAAATCTTACAAAGGGCATAATCCTACCTTCAACTACCTTACACTATTTTTCATCTACCCTACAACAAATGCAAAAAAAACCCAAACCCACTGACATGCAGTGCATGGAATTTGAAACAGCAGGACAGGCAGCAGAGAAATTTGACATGTCAGTACAGGAGTACACTGCAGTCCTGCTTTGTGGCACACAATAAAAGCAGAACTAAAAACTGAGTGGTTCCTCATTACAGTTGCAGCTTCCTGGTGGTGAGGAGCCAGCAGAGGGGTGCTGATCTTCTCTTTCAACAAGAGGATGCGTGGGATTGGAATGAAGCTGCATCAGGGGAAGCTTGTACAGGACATTAGAGAAGATCCTTTACCCAGAATGTGGTTGGTCACAGGCTGCCAAGAGGAGTGGCTGCAGCACCAAACCTGTCAGTGCCCAGTGAGCATCTGGAGAATACTCTCAGTGATCCTGTTTAGGGCTGGGCAGTCCTGCAAGGAGCAGAGACTTGGGATCAATGATCCTTATGGGCGGCTTCCAGCTTACAATATTCCAATTCTACCAGTATGAACAGTTATGCACAAAAACAAACCAGTTTAACAAAAACATCCCAATACTTTCTTGCTGCTCTTCATGTATTATCTTTGCTTCTTAAGTAATTTGGGATAGTCTATATTTCAGATTTGCAGAAGCTTCATAATTAATTCTGTTGCCTGGAAACACATCAGAGGTGAAATTTAAACCCAGCTACAGCAAGGGAATGCTGGAGGACTGCTTAGGTATGAAACACCTGAGACCCCTGTCCAAATGCAAAATTTTTTCAGGTCTGAAATATACATTCTAATGAAAATATTTTAAGTCTTAAAAAAAAAAACAAAACAAAAAAGTGTTGTGAATTTGGAATGAGCAATTGGGTTTATTTGTTTTCTTAATTTAATTAAACTCTCTACACCTAAACCAGATTATCCCTCTAAATGGAAGATATGCCATCAGACAGACTTTAGTTCATAGTTCCATGTTCAAAATTTCTGCTTTCTTGGGTTTTCACTTAGTTGTTCTCTCCACACCCTTTAGCATCAAATAAACATTCACATTTTGAGGGGGCCATGCCTGCTTTTTGTGCTTGAGCATAACTTTATTACAAAGAGAACCATTTCTAGAAACCATGGTAGTGCAGCTTGAAAGGAATGAAGAACAAGTATGTCTTAAGAAAATTTGTGAGTAACTGGGATCAGTGGATGGATGGCTCAGGGAGTTGTTCCTTGCAAAATAAAAACAAAAAAACAACTAGCAAAGATTGGGGCAAAAACCATAGGAAGCTGTGAAACAAATTTCCAGAGTTAGAGATATGGGAATACTTTTCATTTCTGTAAAAGCAGATGGGTTTAGAACAAGCTAGTGTGCTCAAAGAGCTGGTGTCAGAAATCTAGAATCAGAACCATTAAGGTTGGCAAAGACCCTTAAGATAATTTTTTCAATCACTATCACTGCCATATCCAGCACCAAGCCATGTCCCTAATGCCACATCTACCCATATGTCCTTTAAAGACATCCAGGGACTGGGGCTCAGCCACTTGGGCATTGGTAGGGGCAGCAGAGCTCCACTGCGCCGCAGCAACCCCTGCAGCCCTAACCCTTAACCAAAGATCCTGCATCTGTAACCACAGGAATGGTGTATGGGAAATAGACTTTGGGAACCTGTTTGTCTAAAAAAATAAATAAATCTAGTCTTAGAGTGCTATGTGAAGAGCAAAAAAAGGGGTTTTATAGCTCAGGAACAGCATGTAGGAATCAGCTGCTGATTGCAGAGCCTGTGCTGCAGACCTGGGCTTGTGTATAGGATGCAGATGGAATCCCCTGGAAATGGGCTTTTTGTTTCAGGTCAGTCACCTTCTGAAGGATTCTTTGCTGCACTTCAGAAGCCCTTTTCTTCCTTTTTCAATGGTTATCTATATTTATCTATATTTTATATGTGTGTGTGCATGCATATCTATCTATATATCTTAGGCTTTTATATTTTTCAACTTCTGAATAAAATATAAAAATACCTGTAAAAAAAAAAACCAGAATCTTCTTCAAAGAGGAAAACTTGCTGAGTATTTAGAGGATGAAATAAAATAATGAAATTCCCTCACCAAATCTATGCCAATATTTCTTTGCTTTTTGATTTTTTTAAACATTTTCTTTCTTCCTTTTTTTTTTTTTTTTCACAGCCATGTCCTACTTCAGGACTGAAGATAATTCTCTTCTTAACTCTGTTTCTGTAAAGATCAATAGTGATCTGATAAAGCAGACATCTGAAAGACAGGTAGAATAATTATGAGCACTGGCATATCATGATTTGTACTTTAATTACCTGTTAGAAGTAGGCTAGATGAGATAATAATAATAATAATAATAATAGCAATATATCTTATTGGATATTTTTGCCTTTGCTTTATTTACCATGCCCAGAATTTTTATTTTTTTTTGCAGTTTTAGATGCTTAATAGACTCACAGGTTCTGCTGCTATTAGCCCATAATATAAGATCATTGGAGCAGAAGACAAGAAGACACCAGGAAGTAGAACCGAGCTGCTTTCAGGAAATGATTGTTGCACCTTTTGTTGTTGAGTCAAAAAAAGTATTCAATTCTGGCTCTCTGTATCAGTTTAAAGGAGCTCATTGCTGCTAGAACAGCAGGTCAAATTAGGAGGATAATGTCCTCAGCCCAATCCATATTGCCATTTTAAACCCAAATCAGTAATCCTTTCTGACAAGATTGTGGTTTTCTATAAATGCTATAAATGTAAGTAAAGAAAGAGGAATTTGACTCTTTAGCCTTAAATGAAGATGTCAATATACAAGACCTGTCAGAAAGTCCTGTAAAGAGGGCAAGGAGAACACTTTAATATCATGATACCAAATATACAGAAAAGACGTGTAATTTCTCTGTCAGGAAAATTTTCTTGTGTGTTAAAAGGCCTTGAGTTCAAAGCAAAGGAAAGAAACAGCTTAACTAGCTCAGTAACTAGCGCATAATCTGTGTGAATTGAAATCTCAAACCTCAAAAGAACAAATAAAGCAGAGTCTATATTACCAATTGTCTGAGTGAGATGGGCTCATTGGCTGTGATATGCTGAGAGAAATCAGAGATATCAAGGGCAGAAAAAACAACTGTACTGCAATTACCCCCATGGTGGCTGCTCAGATGTCATACTGGAATGTGAATCAGACATTAAATTTTTGGGTGTTTTCACAGTTCCCAGAGAACAGTCTCAGAAGAGTACCACAGCCTTGGACTTGCTTCAGAGCAACCTGCAGGACTTGACTCAAAGCCAAGATAGCCTGATTCTATGAGTCTAATGATTTAACATCAATCTGTTAAAAGAAAAAAATAAAGTACTTTCCTGCAGTTATAGGGAATCTAAACCACATGGGCAAAGGACCACCCCAGACATGCCACAACAATTGGCTCATCCCTAAAGAAACAAAATAAATAACCTCAGGTAATCTAAACCTCACTAAGAGGAATGATGTGGAAATGCAGAAGATTAAACGATAGCTAAGATGATCGCATTCCTATGTTTAGTTTTTAATGTTACTGAAGATGCCATCCTGGCAGCGGGGTGGCAATACAAAATAGCTACTGGGAAAGACTTGAGAGTGAGAAGAGGGAAGGAAGATGTCATTCAAAAAGGTGAAGTAGCATCTAAATGAGGAAAACAGCAATGATCCAATAGAGCATATGATCCAAATCATCATAAACGCTGTAAATTTGCATGCAAAATATAATATAATGTAATAAACATTATATGAATAGGTGGGTAACCTAATGGTATCAAAACCAGTACCTGATCCTTTTTCCTTCATTAGGAGTGAAGAACCTGCCCAGAAAGTAATTTTATTTTGTAATCAAAAATGAGTCATTTGACTGAAGATGCATAAAGATGTTTAAAGACAGCCATATGTTTGAAATAAGCTATACATTTGGATTAAAAGAGGGAAAAAAAGTTCAATACTTTAGTATAAATCAAGTGATTTGCTAAAAGTAAAACTAGTTTTGAGATCTACATTGATTGAAAAAAAGTCTGAAAAAGCAACCCTTCAGAAGAATGGACATTTTAACCCATGACATGGAGAAAAATGGACTTCACTATTGGTTTTGTTGGGTTTTGTTAGTATGTCATAATTGTGGAGTTTAGTTTTGTTCTTTCTACACTATTAGTACATCAAGATTGCAAACTTTGTGAAGTTTGTAAATCCTATTAAATCTCTTGTTCTTGTGTATATTCTGTTCTACAAAGAAGAACATAGGTCTTAATTACATTTTCATTTTTGAAGCAACTTTGACAGACACAAAAATCGAGAGGTGAATACATTAAGTTCTTTACTAATCATAAATGAAAAGAATAATTTGTCAAAGCAAACTATACTAATGTCAAATTTTCAGTTTTTTGCTTTAGGTGCAGAATTTCCCCTGTGGTTCAAACATATGGCTCATCAAAGAAATCAATTTTTTATTCTTTTGACCTCTCAGATCACTCACAGCCTTCTTGTGATTTACAGTTCTTTACATAACTGTTATATTTTCCCAGGGACTGTCATTCCCATCTTTAAAAATTAAGATTCAGTGGCTGCACAGACATGTGTAGGTGAAACTTCTTCCAGCTTGGCTGCTGTTGTTTCCTGGTTACCTCTGCTGCGGAGATCTCAGGCTCTGGGATGTGGCTGACCTCCTTGTCAGCTCAGCACTGTTTCTCCAAGCTGATATGGCTGTAAACATCCCTCTACTGTACACAGCACGTGCCAAAGCCTCCAGGAGCTGAGGTCAGTGTACCTGCACTCTGTGGAGCTGTATGTTTTACCTATAGCGTATCTTTTCAAACACGAGGAAAGGTTGCTTTATATCCATACAACCTTGTATTCTGTTATGTTTGTCCCTTCAGGGCTGCACACCCTTTTTTTCCAGCAAATCAGTGTAAACTGATGGGGTGGATGTCTTTGGAATGGAGTAACTCTACATGAGCAAATGAATGTATGCTGTCACTTCAAGGAGTGAGTACTCATCCAAGGATCAAGATAAATATATGTTTTTGAAAGTATTTACTCCAAAAGAAGGTCAGTTTGCTTTAACCAGAAGGTTTCAAACATCTGTTTTACAAGTCAAACTATTGGAGGAATGATGCTTAGACAGCTATATTATTCCCTTTGGAATAATTTGCTCATTCTCAGCCATGTTTTGCATATACCCTGCTCTTATTGTGTTTGTACACATTGTACTGTTAAACAGAATTATCCTCCATAGGATGCTATTGAAAATATTTTGCAGTGTGAGGTTTTAAAGTGACCCTGTAAATCCTGCACATAGCATTTCCTTCTCCAACAGAGGTCACAGAAAACCCACAGCAAGTCAAGTGGCTCTCTAGCAAACCTGAGACCAAGGTTTTCCATTATTTCATAAGTAAACTTAGATAAATAAATATATTTTTTCTAAACCTACACAAGTCCCACACATAACCCAAAAGCAACCCCCAAAAAACCAGAAGGGATTGTATTGTCTCTGCTTATACCCATGACTATCAGACATTTGGAACATAATAAGCAGAATCAGCTGAAATAAAAGTAGAAATTGAGATGGTCTTTTGGGTAGGTATCCTTCTCCCACATATTTCCTTGAAAAAATAATACAATTTTAAGAGATTATCTAGTTGCAGTAAGAACTATTATGATTTCCACAGTAATCTCCATGCTTTATGCTGACCATATACCAATGCCTGAAATACAACACTGCACCTGAGCAATACAACCTGACTGGGTGGAGCAAATGGTAGCAAGCATTTGCTTTGTATTTGTAATACTGTCAATAACAGTCATATAGCAATAGTCATTGCTATGTGATGCAACCAGCAATTATTTTGAGTTCACTGGGGAATTTTTATGAAGTAAATGAACATGCTGTAAACCATTTGTTGGGCAAATACAGGAAGATTTTATCTGTTGGAATGATTTTCGCATGTACACTATTAAAATTTTTCCTGGTGAAAAATCATTGCCTTTTTTCTTTTCTGAACAGAAGTAATTTGCCATAGCGATAATAAATTTTATTTATTTATTTAGTCTGTATGCTTTTGATAAGCACAGTTGAGGTTAGGACAATTTTGCATGGTGAGTTGCAGTGTAAAAGTTAATTTTAGCAAACAAAATTCTCTGTTTCCCTAACACAGAAAAAAGCAAGTAAAGCAGTTGTAGTACATGAATTCAAATTTGAAGATTCCATCCTCCTCTTCCTTTTCCAGCTGGAAAAGGGAAATAGTTTTTTGGTTTTTTTTGTTTTTTTTTTCTTTTTTTTTTCCTCAGGACAGACATACTTTTTCTGAGAACTATCTCCACACAAAAGCTTACAGAGCTGAATATGATGTCTTGTCTTATCACTTCTGAACAGACTCTGGAGTCTGAAAAGTCTTCTGAAATTTGCTTAACTTGCCGTTTCCTAATATAATGAGGAAATCAATGTGTCTTGCTTTTAGAAATGCTGGTGGTTTCAGAATAATTTGAGAGTCAGCAAGGATAAGCAGAAATGAAACTGCAAGTACTTGCTCATCATTGAAATATCTGAGATGATTTAGAGATAAAAATGTGCTAATTTACTATTGTCAGGGAGAATATGTCATTCAGACACACTCAGTATTCTGAGCATTTTTTTTGAACAAGCTAATTCAGGCTTTGGGGGCTTCTGAAGGAAACCTACAGGGGTGTCCACACCCAGCACACTGCAGCTGAGCAGGGCTGCAAAAGGGGATGGCAGCAGGGATGACAGCTCTGGGGATGAAATGCAGAGGGGTAACAGCTCTGGGGATGAAATGCAGCAGGGGTAACAGCTCTGGGGATGAAATGTGGAGGGGTAACAGCTCTGGGGATGAAATGCAGAGGGGTAACAGCTCTGGGGATGAAATGCAGCAGGGGTAACAGCTCTGGGGATGAAATGTGGAGGGGTAACAGCTCTGGGGATGAAATGCAGGGGTAACAGCTCTGGGGAGTGAAATGCAGCAGTGGGAGGCCTGAGCTCTGTGAGCAAAGCCCAGACTTTCACTCCCACAAACCAATCTAATCCTGGCAAGCCTGAGCCCAGATCTGATCACTGGTCACTGGAGGACATCTAAAATTATTAGAGAATATGAGTATAGGAATATGCTTCCATGTTTAAAGAGCATCAACAAATGTATCACAAATATAGCACAAAGGGAATTTTTAAAATAAGAAAATGATTTGTGAAATACAATCCAAATGTACTTATCTTTAGCATTATCTGTGTACATAGCATTTCCTTGGGGTTGTTGCTGAGGGTCTGTGGGGGGATTTTAGTTTGTGTGTAAAGTAGAGAAGCTAAATTTCAGTTTGACATTCAGGTAATTTTCCAGTCAACTGCTACTGCAGAGGATTATTTGAATGAGACCACACTAATTTTAATGAAGTCCAAAGTTTAAATTAGATACAGCAGTACATAGGTTTAATGCAGAAGTTATTTAAAATGACATTTTACATAGAGTTATTCACATGATTGCATTTTGATCTGGTTCCTCAACAAAAATTTTGTGGAAAGGCGTATTTCAGAGTAACTGTTTTGATCAGCTTCAAATATTTTTACATTTTAAACATTTTATTTGAGTTTAGTTTTATTTTTCTCAATTTTAAAACAAAAACTTCAAACATTGTGAGAATAAAATGGAACACTAGCATTTTTTCTGAGTTTTTATTCTTGTTTCAATAAAAATACATTTGAAATTTAATTTACAGTAAATTCACGAATACAAGCCGCACTGACTATAAGCCGCATCTCTGGGTGTTGGCAAACATTTCGGTTTTTGTCCATAGATAAGCCGCACACGAATATAAGCCGCTTTGTCGTTCGCAGCGAGGACCTGCGTGCAATTAGTAACAGAACCGCGGGAGGGCGAGGTTTACTGGCTGAGCTAAGGCTGTGCAGGCTCGGCCCGCTAGGGGCCGCTGACAGGGCCAGATGGCCCAGCCCGGTGCTGCCGCTCGGGGCCGGCCGCCACTGCCCCTGGGCTCTGTCACCCCGGGCCGGCGCTGCCCGCGGTGGCAGGCAGGGACGGAGCTTCCCCTGCTCCTACGGCAGCGGCGGCGGGCGGGGAGGGAGCTTTCCCGCGCCCATGGTGCCGGCGGTGGGCAGGGACGGAGTTTCCCCGCTCCTGCCGCGGCGGCGGCGGGCGGGGACAAAGCACCCCGTCGGCTCCCCGAGCCGCGGCAATGGCTGCGCGGGGCTCCCGTCGGCTCCCCGGGCCACAGCAATGGCGGCGCCGGCTTCCCCCCCCCCACCCCCCCCGGGCCGCAGCAATGGCGGCGCCGGCTTCCCCCCCCCTCCCCGGGCCGCAGTAGGGGCGGCCCGGGTCCCCCCTCTCCTCCCCGGGCTGCGGCAATGGCGGCGCCGGGCCCCCCCCCGTCTCTCCCCTGGGCTGTGGCAGAGGAGGAAAGAGAGCTCTCCCGCCTCTCTCCCCGCCCCCCGTGCTGCCTACAGGGAGCCAGGCTCCACCCGCGGTGCAACAGAGTAGCGATTTGTAACAATCGCAAAATGCCGACTTTGCAGCTGCTCGGCTCAGCACTCTGGCAGGCACTTCTGAGGTTGTATTAGCCGCTCCTGATTATTAGCCGCATTTCCGGTTTAGGAGCAAAATCTTAGTCAAATTGGTGCGGCTTGTATTCGTGAAATTACTGTACCCCCAAATTAAAAGGCCAGAGATTAATTACATATAATTTAAAGCATAAATATCCTGCCTTTTTATAAAAGTTGTATCTAACTTTTTCACTCTTTCTTTGCAACTCTCTCCTATTTTGGTATTCTCCTTTGTTACATGTTGAACATTTTTCTGTGATAGGATTTGACTAGATTCTCAATGTTTTTAGAGTAATTTTATCCGTCTGAGATCTTTCTCCTGATCTTAATTCCACCTGTACTGAAGAATCTTAACAACCCTTCCAGCTTTCTTTAATATGTGGGCTGCTCTCAAACCTGCTCACTCTCTACTGTCCCATGCAGACTCAAAGGATGTTCATCTCTAGTCTCAATGTCCTCTCATTCTCCACACCACAGTGTTTTACATTATAAACTGAAAGTAACTAAAGGCTCTAGTGGCTGAGATGTAAACAGACATAAATCCTATTGGTTTGAGTTCTTTGTAACCATGTTACTAAAAAAACAAAAATCTGGAATAAAAATTTAGGAGAATATTTTAAAACACTTGCCAGTGTTAATGCAATACCAATGCTTCCAGTGCGGACAAAAGTCAGGCAGCCTTTTGGAATGTTTTATAACTCAAACAATCATAAAGGCAAATAACATCCTTGCCACTAGAGAGAGCTCTCACATTAAAATAATAGAACATTGCTTTGTGCTCCTTTTATTTTGGAGTTGAAGAAAAAAATGTAAGAGGGAAAAAATTGTACCATCTGGACTCATGATGGGAAGATATGACCTGACAAAAAGAAGAGTCCAGAGGCTGGTTCCAGCTGGACATGGGGAGAGGGGAACATGTTGTCTTCATTCCTCACTGTGGCAGATTCTGCCTGGATCCCATGAAAGGGAGCAAGAAATGTCTGAAAGAAAATAGGTTTATTTTTCCACTTTTGGCAGAGAAAATTTGAGTTGATGGGACATATGGTAGTTGCTCCTATCTTTTCATTCTATACAGGCAAATACAGAGTAAGGATGGTTGTGTGTTTTGCCATTTTTAGAAGGGGCCAAAATCTGTCCCCAGAAGCAAACCATGAAGACCTATGAACATTATTCAAAGATATTCATGTTTCTAAAAGCATGGAGGAAAATATTGCAATAGGCTTTTTACCTTAGCAGCCATGAATGAAAAGCAGTGCGACAGAACACCAGAACAGAATTGGTATCTGCAGTAGAACAGGTTGTAACAGGAAACTTGAGAGCAAGATGATGAAAGAGTTCAAGTTAAGAGAAAGGATATTTTTGAGCATAGTTTTGAGTACTTTAGCAAACCTGTATTCAAGAATGACATAGACTTTTGAGGAAACTGAAAAATTTTGTGTAAATCTTGGATGGTGTTTCTTGTTGTTTAAAGCAGTATTTAAATTTCAGTGAAAAGTGTTCTGCATTGATTAAGCTACTAGAAATAGGCATTTCTAGCAAATATTTTCAGGCTAAGGAAGAGAATATGTTTGGGGAAAGTATGGAAAACTTAGAGTCCCACGTGCCCTTCTTTCTCCTTCATTTCCCTATCCTCCACATATAAAAGATGAACCTGAAATTTTTCAGGGCTTGAATTTCCTGATTTGGTGACTAAGGCTCTATTCTACCATCCAGAAAATGGAAACGCAATAAGTTCTATCATGTTATTCAGGTCTAATATTATTTTTTACTTGAGAATTTATATTAATTTTGGCCCTTTTAAATTAAACATATAATTTCAATGTTTCTGTAGGATGAGATACCTCATGTTCCCAGGGGATCAAAGAGGACTCACGGTCTTCTGTCAAACCCTGAGATTTCTTTACAAAAGCAGACATTCCAACAGAGAGATGAAATACTTTTTTGTCATAAAAGATGTAGTTAGTGGCATGAAAGACAGGTGAAGGAGTGTTGTTATAATCGTTTATCTAAGAAGTTTCTTAATTTGGCTTTTGTGTGAATTGAAACCCTTTTGAAATGACTTGTGAATTCAGTCATCTGTGTGACCAGAGACAACTTCGTAATTGTGTGCAAGGCTGGGTTCCTAATTACTCTGAGATCTAAGGCAATTAAAACTATACAGTTTTCCCCTCCATCAACTTTCCTGTCTGAGAAAAACTTCCTTTGTTTTTTTACCTCAAACTCTCAACACTCCTTAAGATACAGCAATAGCCTCAAATAAGTTTGGACTGAGAGCACAGGAATTTTCATATTCTCTCAGTGTCCTTTTTCTCCCAGTTTACAGGAAGGTATTTGCCTACTTGCCATTTTCTTCCACTCTCTTCTACCTCCCTTTTGCTTGGATTCTGCTTCCATATTCAACATTATGTTACAATATGTGTTTTATGCAAATGAATAGTTAATGTTACAGGAAGAAAGCAGGCGATAACTGGACAGGTAACATGAGATCCCTATAAATAAATATTCCAGGGTATTCTTAGTTGCCCCTACTTCTGGACAAATCATCCCCCCATCAGTTCAATTAAGCTAATAAGAGCTGAAATATTTGTTTTTTGCCTCTACCAACAGAATTGTTACTATTCTACTGAGAAATAACCTCTTACCTCAGGCTTCAGTAAAGTCACTCAAGGACAGACGTTCCTTTTCACAATCAATTTAATTCAAGTCATTAACCAAGAAGCCCAAAGAAGTTTATAGACCTTAAAAATACAAATAACAGAGTGTGCTATGTCTTTAATTAGTAACACTCCAGATTTGAAATGATGACCTAGAGGTATATAACTCCATAGCCCATTACCAATCCCCTGAGCCACTCCAATCTGTCAGAGACCTTGTCCCCGCCTTACACTTTTAAGTAAGGTTAAGGAAAGCTAGAGACAAAGTGGTAATTTGCCTTTTCTTTTTCTCTTTTTGTTATAATTTTCAACTGCCTTTCAAAACACTTAAAAGAACTCAATAGTTTGTGATAAAATACAAAATGTTGGAAAATTTGGTAATATTTAAGAAAATGTGGCTATCAATCCTTTTACAAAAATGTAAAAAATTTTTTTGGGAAATGTATTTGATAAGTCTTATTAAAAGTGATAATTTTATATTTTCATTTTCTTACTTTTGTGTGTGTGTGAAACTAAATATAAAATAAATGCCACTTTTTACCTTGAGATTAGTCATTTATTACTGTAGTGATCTGCTTTATCTGATCTCAGAAAACCTTGCTAAAATTCATTTCCAATTCACAAGCATGGGGGATATAAAACTATAAATTCAAATTTCCTTTGGAGGAGATAACTACCACTAGGTGGTAAAAAAAAACAAACCAAAAACGATTACTATTCTTATGCCCTTAAAAGCAGCATCAAATTTTAATCAAATTTTATAAATTTTAAGCATTGCAACACACTTCAAAACTGAGTTCCTAGTGCACAGAAATCCTGGAAATTGACATTTACTTCTGTTTTGAAGATAATAATCTCAGGATTTTGTGAAATAAAGAATTCAAATATATCAATACCCACTACATTTTTTTCAGCTTTAAAGCTTTGAATATGTACTGCAATATATTGCAGTACATGCTTTATGTAAACTCTTTTCCTTCCATTTTTTCAGGGTGATAATATTCAAAAATTTCTAAATCACTGTTCACATTGTGAGAACTCACACTCAGTGATGCCAGGATGATATAGTTACTCTATTTATTAAATTTAACATGTTTTTTTCTGTCCAGCAAGAATTTTAATAGAAGTGTCTTTCCTGAAGCCATCAGCAAAGTGGACTGGGGACTTCACTTTTCTGAAGTCCACGTGCACTGGACTGTGAACCTTTGTGAGAATTTTCAAACTCCACTTCAACCATTCAAGACTCACAACAGCAAGGGAGAGGCTCATAACTCCAGAGTGAATACAAAGGGCTTCAGAAAAGTATTTCTTTGTCTCCTCTTGCCCTTCAGATGAAGAATTTCATTCCTTGGGAGGATGCTTGGAGGTCAAATGTTGTGTTTTTACCACCTCAGTCCAAAATCACATAACAGGAGAGAAAGCAACACCTCAGTAGTGAGATATAGTTAGCTCATGAACTGGTACTGGTATATCAAACCTGCAAATTGTTTTTATTCAATTTTTGTTAGTATGTTAGCTCAGAAAACTGTATTACTGTTGCCATCCCTAGTGCTGCTGAGTTCCTCAGGCTTAATCCTTGAGATTTATGATTTTTTTCCATATATTTACACATTATTTAAAGATGTAGTCCTAAATAATAGAATGTAGAAGGACAAGAGGATGAGGCCAGCCTTGGCAGCAGTGCCCAGTGACAGGACAAGGGACAATGGACACAAACAGGCAGGAAGTTCTACCTGAGTACAAGGAAAAAGTACTTTGATAGAGCAGGAAACAGACAGCCCAGAGAGGATGCGGAATCTCCTTCTGGGGATCCTCAAAACCCACCTGGACATGGACCAGTGCAACCTGCTCTAAATGAACCTGGTTTAGCAGAGGGGTTTGACAAGATGATCTTCAGAGGTCCTTTCTGGCTCCAACCATTTTGTGATTCTCTGACAAACAACAGATGTTTCAGGTTTCTCCATGAATGCTTTCCCTAGACACTGTGGAAACGAATGCCCTTGGCCAGCTGAAGCTGCTGCCTGAAGGCAGAATGCAATTTCAGCCCTTTAAACAGTGAAATGGTAATAACAGAGGTTTCTGTTCTCTCTGTCCCACCGTCTGTTCTTCCTTCTGTAACTGCCTTTAGATTTGAGATCTAGGCCTGACTATTGTCTCATCTTTGACAGCTTGCCAGGCAGGGTGCGTTGCCATATATTTTTATATTCTTAATGCCACAGTTTACTTATTCTGTATAGAGTGGATTATTTTCACAAATGTCCATTGTCAGTATGGCACTGACAGAGACAGACAAAGGATGCACTTTTAGCAGCAAAGTAAGATTCAGGGTACCTCAACACAATGATCAAAAAGCCTGTCTGAATTATGCAAATCTGTTTAATTACAGCTTTTTTCCATGAAGCCTTTATGCCAGAAAGATAGTCTCAGCAACCTCAAAACTGAACAATTTGCAAACATTTTAGAATCTGCTAAGATAAAAGGGTTTGTCTGTTTCAGGACCCATTCTGATTGATAATTTCTGTCAAATGGATTTTGACATTATAATTGAATGGTTGCAAACCTGAAAGTAAAAGTGACATTATATTCCCTTTGAACATGAAATGAAAGGAAGTGTACCTTATTATCACTAGGTATCTTGTTTAATCAATGTCATTCTTACTCCAAATTTTTATGGAGAAGATACACAGTTGCTAAATTGGATACTACAACCAGATACCTGCTGAGGGATGGGGAACAGATAGGGAGAAGGAATTGAGACCATCTCCCTGAAGAAGGCTCTTGTGTTATATTGCCATCTATGTATTTTGAAGACACTAAAATTTCTCTGGAGACATATAGAAAAAACTTTCCAGTTCTCTTAAATTAAGTAACTAGATGAGTCCCATTAAATCATATGAATTACATCAGCAATGTAATTTTTTACGAGATATAACATCATATCATCAAAACTCTAGAAGACAGTTTCATCCAGACAATAAGATGGTTACAAATATTCTGAAGTTCTGAAAGAACCAAACTGTCAACTCATCCTCCAGCATCACCTCCCCAGCTTGCATGTCTTAGCAAAAGGGACAGAAACTGCAGACTCCACTGCTCCAGGGCATCATGATAAAAAGGAGTTTGTGGACTAGAGGCACTTCACTGGACAAAAAAGTTGACACAATGGAATGTTTATGCTATTGATGTTTATGCTATTGTGTTTGCCTACAACAACTGATAATTTTCCACATGCATCAGGAGAATTCTGAGATAACTGAGTAGTAAAAATTAGCTGAAACATCAGAAAAATATTTGGGCATAAAAAATATAGAAATATCACATTGATATTACTTTTATGCGTGACAGGAGAACTAATACTGCTTGCCATGGACCACGACTTCATTTTGCAGGATATTTCATAAAGACAGAACTAAAAAAAATAGCTCATTAGGTTTTAACTTTTTAGGCATAAATCAATGAGAAAGCAAATTACTGGAAGACAAAAAAGAAACCCTGAGATAATATGCATTAGCCTGAATAGTCCTGACAGGTAAATCATCCTTATTGATGGATAACCTCTCCAATGGGTTCAGTTTTAAATTAAAATTTCTATTAAACAAGAATTTGTTGTCCAGGTATATTTTTCAGGTAATCCATGGTGAGACGTACACTGAAACTTCAAGTCAAATAGGTGCTTAAAATATCACTGCTGGAGTGATTTAAGGGTAGTGTTTACTTATTCTATGTTTGTTTAACAATCCTGAAAAAATACTATCTTTATTTTAACTAATGATTATCCCTTTCTTCTAAATTAACTTCAAATCCTTTGCTCATATTGAATCAAAGTGACTTCAAACAGAAGTCCATTTATTAAATATTTTATTAGGTCTTTCATTATGTATGCTTGTTAAGATCTTAATAGAGATGTTAAGTAATGGAATTTTACAAGTTCCTAAAATTTCATAAATCTCCATAAATTTTCTTTTTATGAGAAACCTGCTTTCATAGTGTCTGATTTTTTATTCATACGCAACAAAAATGTTAATATACTGTAATTAAGCTAATATGATTTATCTTTTCACTCATTATATAAGTTAATTTTTGTTCTAAAGAAATCCTGTTTTCGAATTCTCTCCAGTAAAGCAGAATTAAAGTAATTATGGTTTGGCACAGGAAATTAGTCATAAAGGCCATGATTTCTAAACTAAATGGAAGTTTTCACAGGCTGGATTAACCAAATACTTTAGAAAAAGGGACAATATAAAGGAAATAATTTGCAGTGAAAATTATTCTTAGTGCAAGAAGTTACTTTTTGGGTATGAATTTTTCAGATGGTAAGTAGTATACTAACAGGTGAAGAAGTTTGAATCTTTTAATCTATTTTATATTTGTCCTTGTTGAATGAGATCATTAACATCTCTGGGTTTTTTGGTTGGTAGTTTTGTTATTTGGGTATTTTTCTTTGTTTGTTTGGGGTTTTTATTTTGTTTTGTTTTGAATTCTGAAAATGTGAAGATCACACCAGTGTGACTGTCATAGTTTCCTTCCCAAATCTCTGACTGATGGAAGGATATTGACAGTTTCACAAGTGTGGATGTACCCATTGAAGCTTGTGGAAGTCCTTGCACATAAATTTACTAAACCAATGACTGTATGACAGATTTTATTGTGCTGCTAATGCAATATTTGAAGCCTCCATGACTCATACCATCATTCACTGAGATCTTTGAAGGTTCTGCACTGAAGTAAAGAGATCCTATCAGTGTAACACTGGGCCTGGTGTTGATAAAGTGGGTACTGATGAAAATGAAATAAGCACAGCAAAGGATGAGTCTGACAACAAAAAATATAAGACTTCCTCTATCAACTTGAGTGCAATGAACTGAACTGTCCTTTTCCTAGAAACAACTGGCAACAGAGCCCTAACCAGGAAAGTTAAAACACTGCCAGAGGTCAGAGGATGAGCATGACACAATAAACACAGAGCCAGGGAGAAGAGAACAAAAAGAATGGGACTTGTTATTGCTTATAACATATTACAGGGTAATGCACTCAAGAACTTAATAAACTACAATCATTGTCATCTACATCTGCAAATCTCTCTGAGATATGCAAAATAAGTTAGAGTTGCAGAGTGCTGTTTAGGACAGCTCTAAAGGAAAACTGAGCTTTTTATGAAATCTACTTTGACCAATACATTAAATAAAATACCAAGGGAGAAAAAGGAAGTAGACTTTTTTTTTCTTGAGCATTTCAAAACATATTTGAAACTAGAAATCAAGAGAAAACTAAAAACATCAAATTGTTGATTTTTTTTTTTTGTTCAATGAGATTTTTTTGCTCATGAGATTTAATCCATGATTTTTTATATGAGAAGCTTAACATGAGATGTCAGAGATATGTAATTTCTATACATCTTCACATACGTATCTGTGCTTGAATAAAATGCCCTAGTGCAGAATACAGACATCATCTTCTGTAAGATCACCAGTCCATGACATCAATTATGCAATGAGTTTTCCCCTTGAACTTTTTTCCTCTATTATATTTTCATTACTACACTCAGTGTAGGAGTTAGGCTGGACAATTTTCTTGCTGCCATGATGGATGATTATGACATGTTATGAATAAGAGGTGATTAAATATAAACTATGTGTTGTCCATCAATGCAGTTATTATAGAGGCTTTGTTATTAATATATTTTTAATTTCTCAGTTCACGGATGAAAGGATCAGCCTACATTAATAGTGCTACATAAAGGGATAATTTAGTAAGATACCTGGTGTCCTACTCCTGATTCAGATAAACTTCCCATTAAAATATGTGGAAATGGCAGTGTGACTGAACCCTTTCGTTTGGTCTTAGGGACAATCTTGTCCCATTCAACACAATAGGAAGCTTAATTCAGAATATTTATTCATATTAAATTTTAACCTTCTGTTTAAGGAATATGTTGAAAATACAGGGTATGGATCATTTTATTCTTGTTAAGAGAAGCATAATTTATTTGATTCTGTACAATTTTTTCACAGCAAACACAACCTTGACTTGCCTCTGTGTTTGCTTGCCAGCTTATGCAATGAAACCTATTGAAAATCATCATTTATAAAAATCCTCAGAGACTGACTCAAAAAACTTTTTGGTAGGAGTTTTTTTTGTTGTGTGAAATGATAAATTCTTTTCCACCTTTTTTTCTCCTGTGGTTTAGACATAGTAAGGACTCAGCTACACATTCCTGCTTTTTCCCACTCTGCTTTTTTTCCCCTTCTTGAGTCACCACAGTGAATTTTGTTGCACAGGATACGGGACAAAAAGTTTAATAATTCAAATAAATGGCAGAAAAACTTTTATTATTTTTGTTTTCAAAATCGATATTTTTATTATATTTTATGGTCTCTATTTTTGGTTTTATAGTGTGCACTTAATGCACTTTGACTACAGATATTTCAGAACGTGATAAAATGCTGAGAAGAGGTAGGATTTAAGGAAAATATATAGTAAAACAAATGTGATGTGGTCAGAACATAGATTTTCTTTCCTCAGTAGACAGTTCAGTGCAGAGCCAAGACTTTAAAAGAAAGAGATTTTCTAGTTTGAGGAGAAAAGGAAGAAAAAGGGCGTGTGAAGGATATCTTCAGTTCAGTGAGCTATGGGAGGGGAAGGAATAGTACAAGGATGATTAAAAAAAAAATCCTTTCAAGTAAATGAATGTATTGCAAGAGCTAATTTTATTCTGTGGACAAAATTTGGTGACACTGTTATTCACACAGGGTTTGAGACAGCCTATGGCACCTCAGTGAGCCTGCAGGAGCCTGCAGTGGGACAGCAGAGCAGCCCTAGTGACCTTCCTTCTTATCATCTAACCCTGATCAAAGTCTTTCAATCCATGCAAGTAACAAATGCAGCTCCTTTATTCTCCACCTTGGATTTAAGGAGGATGTAAAAGTAGAAAAATTTAACATTAGATATAGCTGAACCCAGAGATACAGAAATGGTTGGTTTATCCATTGACATGAAATTTTCTTCACATACTATTGAAGTGAATGCTAGAGAGAGAAAGCACTCTGTCATTTGCCTAAAGTGAATAGCGTTTTTTGCCTAGGAATGGGGTATGTTTTCCATGATGCTCCTTGCCAGTTAGTTACAAATTTATTCCTACCTTGTATAATGCCTGTCTCTACTTTTTGCATAATATTATTCATTCCACTTAAAATGAAAAATAAAATACAGAAATGGTGATTATAAAAGAAAACTAATTTGATTTAAATATGTTATTTCTTTCAAGAAAATGTTTTCAAGCTATTACTACACTTGGAAGAAGACTAAAAGGAGAAGAAAACCTGGAGAAGCAGTCAGGTAAGAGATCTAGAACTCACAGAAGCTGGCTATTGTCTTAAATTTGTTGAACTCAAAGTCAAATCACTAAAATAACAGAGAACAAGAAAAACCAATATGCAAGAATTTAAGCATATAACATACATTATCAATTTACAGTTGCTTTATCATCACAGTACATCAATGAAATGACTCCTCAGCACAGATCATTTCAGCCAATATAGATATAAAACATTAATGAAGTCACATGTGAGGGGACAAACAGGAATGCTAAACCAATCTGGAAATCACGAATAGACTCTACAAAGTCTCAATCAATTTTTGGTTAATGGTATATTAAGTAGGAGTAATTATTCAAGTTAGAGGTTTCTTTGTACAAATTACAGGTAATAAGCTTAATGTAGATATGACATAGTTCCTTAATTCTAACCATTAAGGAAAGTAGATTTAACTCCATTAAGTAACCTCACTTAAATATGACAATAGATAACCATGGTCATTAAACTAATGACATCTGTCATCAACATTGATGTCACCACTATGACATGCAGGCTTCCAGAATAAAGACTCAGTCAGTAGTTCTGTTATAAAATGATTCAGGGGGTTGTAGCCTGGCTATTTTAAGCAATGGTGGAGGAAAAAAAATATTGTCCACCCATGATAAAAGTTATCGAACAAGGTCTGCACCAGTAATGTCCATGGGAAAGTCTCTGCAGGTTATGTGCATGTGGCAGAGCAGGATGAATTTTGATAAGCAGAACTGTGAAATGGCATTTAACACATATATGCCTACATCAATCTGCTTTAGAAAAACTGTCAGCACAGAACTCCTCAAAAAACCTTATAGAGATGAAACCTGCACTGTTCAAATGCTCTCTCTTTGTTCTATTCTGAGTTCCTAGTCATCTTCAATAAGAGGATTCCAGTATATATTCCCAGTGTGAAGTATTTGCTCCTTGTACCTACAGACAAGCACAGATCAAGCACTTACACATTTCTAAACAGCAGCTAATAGCTTTTGGTGGAAATATGAGTGATGTCTAATAAGTTTGCAAACTGCAAGTGGCTCACTTAGAGATATCCTCAGGGTATCTCCTGCTGTCTATACATTCAGATTCACAGAATAACCTGCTGTTCTGTAGCTGAAGTTATTAGCTCAGCACTGGAGAAGTGCTGAATTTCTTGGTATAAAATTCATTCTGTACTATTTTTGCACACTCACTCCCTGTATGCTCTTTTTACTGCTTCCTCAGTGCTTATTTCTTATCTGGTAGGAAAAATATAAGTCAGTGAGTGTCCCTATCAGTCTGATAGAACTGGCAAGGGTACAGTGAAAACGATGCTAAAGAACAGAGCAGATAAATTATGTTTTAAAGGCAATAGAAATAATCACTTGAAACCTATTGGTCTGCAGTACAGGATGGTATCTTCTGAATGAAGCTTGAGAGCAGAACACATCCTCTCTGGTCTCCCTGATGCCTTGTAGAGACCCCTTTTCCAGCCCCTCTGTCTAACCCCTAGCTTGTCCTGGCTTTGAAGCAGATTTTATCGGTGTTTGTGGAGGAGATGGGACTTGGCCACTCCATGTGTGCAGGGCAGACCTGTTCTAGGGGAAAGCAGTTTGCTTGCTTGCCTGTTCTTGTGCAAGAATTAGACGAGAAAGTTCTTTCTTTTTCTCTTGATATTTCAGCACTGGACTGAAGTTTTCTGATTTTTAGTTTTGTTCTTTTGAATTATTAAATAAAGGAAAAGCACTCATACTGTTAGAAACACCACTGGGACATACCAGTTATGGCCTTCCCTTTTTGCATTTCCTCTTGCCCTTGCTCAGGAATTCTACAAATTATCTTCCTCTCTCCCCATAGACAGTTCACTCCAGAGAGTGCAGCCTTTCTTCTACAGGCAAGGCCAATGAGACCAGCCAGGCTCAAAGTCATGAGCTAAATAAAGTATCAGTATTTTTCACCAGAGGAGGAAGAGGGGAAATTGATTCAGCCTTTGGGGTGCAGTAACTGCTGAACAGAACTCTATGAAGAGTCTGCTTTGCTTAAGATCTCTGGGCAATTCCTGCTGTTTTCTGGTGAGCAAGTAGGCAATAATTTATAATGCAATAAGAACTGTATGTTCTTTAAGCTCCCTTGCAAATAACAAGTGAGAAACTGCTGGAATAAAACCGATGTTGTTAAGAACAAACAAACAAACAAACAAACAAAAAAAACCCAACAAAAAACCCCAAAAATATTACAAACTATTTTAAAAATCAATTATAAGGGATAAAAATTAAAATCACAGAACGATTTATCTGTTAAAACAATTATACTGTTTTAAGAAAGAGAAGAATTGTTGTTTCAACATGGTCAAATGCCTGGTTTTTATTTCTTACCTGCAAGACAAAAGAGCTAAACTTCATGCTGAGTGGAAATGGAAACTTAACAAAGTGTTTTCACTTTCAGTTTCTAATACATGATGTGGAGTAAGCAAAACAAAGGATTGCTTTATTGGTAAAAATCAATACAGGTATGAAAGTAAACAAAAGCAAAACACATTCAAGTGGACAAGGGAAAATAATTATAGCCCTAGACTCTTGGAGAGGTTTCTGTTGATTTCTACAGACAGGACCCTGTAGTACACAAGGTGCCACAAAACAGCTTTTCAGATGGTGATTTCTTCAAAGGTAAAATCAAATGTCAAAACTTCTGCTAATCTACCTCAGTCTGTGAAATCACATGTCATAAAATGAAGACCTAATTATAGTGTTTTCTACTGAAAGTTTGACAGCTATCATACAATAAATATCCAAAAGGAAGTCTTTATTTTACAAGTACGGATGAAAATTTAATGGGAGTTTGCATCCTAATTCACTGCTACTCTGGATAGTGGAGCAGATATCTTCAACACATCTCTAAGTCAGTCAAATATTCCTGCAATCCTCAGTGCAGTGTGTGCAGCCCATCAGCACTGCAACCACATCAACAGGGCACAACAAAAAGAGTGCCAAATGCATTGTTGATTAAAGCTCTGCTAGATCCCATAAACAACATCTTGGTGCTCTCTGAAACATGATTCCTTAGGTGTTTTGCATATGCAACAGTAATTCTATTTTAGATATAATTGGACTCCTCAAGAGTTCCAGGGGATAGATGGATAAAAAACCCTTTTCACATAATTTCTAGATGTTAAAATCATTAATGTGGAAGGTTTGAAAGAAGGGGATGAAAACTTGCTCTTCCACTTGGTGTCTTTCCTCTAGTGGCCTTCAAAGCTGTCAAAATACTAAAGATAACAGGAGATTCAACTGGGACAGTGAGGTCTTTCTGCCACCAACTCCTTGCATGTAGGGCACTAACCACATATCACATAAAAATATCCAGAAACATCAGGCTCGTATCTAAAAAAGCCCAGTAAATAAATGGCTCTCCTACAGGCTAATGGGATTTTAGGATGACCTCAACTGGTTCATCTTTGGAGAAAAACACCAGGTGTATTTTACATAGTTGGATTTACATGTAGCCATTTTGAGCTGTCTTTATTCTGCAGCTTTCCCAAGAATTTATCACTATGCTCATGAACCACATCCTTTAAGCATTTTACACAGTCAAATTTACAAGGTGGACTATGTTTCCACACAATGAGTTTTTTAACTTTGGATAAATCTTATGGACAAGGTGAGGGAATGGTCAAAGTACCTAGTTTAAGTTAATTTACACATGAGAATTCTTAATAGGGATACTGAATATGGGTTTTATAGATTATAAACCTTATGCAAAGAGAAATCAACCTTGCTATATATGAAGAAATATGGATTTGAAGAGGGTTTTTTGCTGTTATTTATGCTGGTTTAGGTCAGATGCCATTTGCTCTGGTCTTTCCTAGAGAATGTATCAGTATAGGAATAGGAAGTATGAGTCAAGACAAAAGAGGCTTTACAAGAACAGAACACATAAAATGTGAGAAATCAGGAATGACATGAACAAAAGGTGTAAAAGGGTACCATTATAAGTAGGAAACTTCAGAAATATGTTTATGGACGTACATTGTAAATATTATTTTAAATGTGTTTAGATAAAAAAAATTGTCTTCTATATTTTTAGAACTCTGCAGAAGAAAAGTAAATAAACGGGGTTTTAAAAGCATATTGTATAGCTGTGACTCGTGGGAAGGTGGACAAATCACTGTAGCATAAAACAAATGCCAGAATTATGAGATAAACTATTCAGATAGGTGACAAATCCATGTTTCATAGTTGGTAAGACAGAACTGGAATGCTAACTGAGCAGGAAAGATAGTAGTTTAAAAACTGATGGATTTAGCCAGTGACTGCATGTGAAAAACAGAGATAGAATTTGCAATTGTCGCCAGCTTAAATGTCCAGAGGGGAAAAAAATGCAGTTTTTTTAAAAAAAATCTATGGCAAAGACCACAGAAAAAGGAAAGGTACCTTTGGAAAGAAATTGTTTGATGAATGGTATAAATATTTGAGTTTTGAGTCACATTAGAAAACTCCTTTCTAAAGAACAGAAAAAGTGCAATGGACTGACAGCTACAACTTACTACTTTTCCTCTCATTTGAGATTAAAATGAAAATCTGTCAGACTAAAAATGTTTTAAATCTCTTCATAACAAAGACTGAAACTTTTCTAATCATGTTCTGCAAGAAAACAAAATCTATTTTAACAGATGTTTCAGAGGAAAAGAGATTATTAAGCAAATGTCAGGTCAAAATTATGTGGAATGCCATATGAATGTGGGAAAATGTTACTTTTTCGTTTTAAGTTCTACTTACACTCTCAGAATGCCGTTTTTTTTTGCTGTTGTCTCAGTCTTGAAGTAATTCTGAGGACCACCTAGCTGGCCCAAGGATTCTGATCTCTGTCTTTAGAGCTGTGACAGTAGCAGAGTTTCTTGGGGGGCAGAGGAGTTTTAGCGCACCAAAAAGAGTTGGGACTTAGGGCTGGAAGGACAGAGGGGTTTCAAGACAAGTGATTCAAGGAGCCTGGGTGTAAAAGGAGCAAGAGAAAACAAGGTCTGTGAGAAGAAGAGACTTGGGCATTATGTTCAGGCTTATGGGGTGTTTGGGTCTCTCTCTGTCCTGACAGATCTCAAACTATGCTCTTTCCAATTTCTTATGCCTTTCACCTGTTCTCTCTGGAATTCTCACTTCCCAGCTGCTCCATCACAGTAAAGTCAGACTTTTCCAAAAAAAGCCTCACAGCTTTGCACATGCCTAAGGTAGAGAAACCACGAGTGTGGCCAAAGTGACTTTTAAAGATACTTAAATTCTTCAGAATGTATCCCTAGGGGGATTTATTTTGCATTAAAAGCTTTAGGATTAGGGTTTGAAATTAATAAATTAATGATTCATTTAAATTATTTTGAATCACTCATCCACTTCAGCAGGTTTTACCAATTATCCAAGAGAGTAATGGTCCCTTACAGTTAAAGGTGGGTGCTATTTGTGATTTTCTTCCTAACCACATAGGTTTCCTTGCTAATGACTGATTGCAGAAAGGAAGAACAGGAGAATCCCTGTGCAAAATGCAGTTATGATTATCTCATGCCCTACTTTGTACTGAAGTAATTAAATATTAGCAAGATTGTGAAGCACTTCTAATGTACTATAAAGACAAAATATTATTTTGTAATAACTTGAGTTAAAGTTTGCTAACTTTACCCACACATCTGAATGGCATTTCAACTCACAAAATAAACAGTAAATGCTATACCTGTGGCATTTAAACCTTATTTAGTTAAACCGCAAGAATTTGAAAATGAAGATTGTGTAAGGTGTGAAATTTAGACATCTCATTCTGTCCTGTGCTTCTACACTTGATATGATGGCAGACACAGGCTGGCCTGACAGAAAAGTGCCACATCACAGGTCATGTGTGGAAATGGTAACTGGGACAAGAAAACACTAGAAAGATGAATTCCAAATTCCAACTTCTATTAAAACTTGTGTAAATTTGATCTGTTTTTTTACCTGAAACTACTATAACAGCATTAAATCCACAATATGTGGTGTAAGTTCATAGTAAGAGGAATAACAGAAGCTAAAAACAAATCTGATATTGCAGTCTTTCTGGCTGATACAAGCAGATTTTTCTTGCTATTTTCTTATAATTCTGTTTCTACTTCTTCCTAGAACACAAAAATCAGAAAAGGCATAGAAATGTAATAAGCCTACTTCATTGTTCCTGCTGCGTACGCTGTGTAGGTTCCATCCATCCTGACAGCCTCTTTTTTCCTGACAATATTTATTCCCTTTTATTTAAGATTCTGAAATTACTTCTCAAATCAACATTGGATGAATTTTCTTCATTTTCTTCTTTTTCTGTGTAGAGATAAAATCTGTTAGAAAGAGTTTTGTGGGTGACTCATGAGTCACACCATTGGTTAAAGTGGGAAAATCTAAGTATTTTCACTGTTCACATTATATTTGAAAATGGTAAAACCTCCCCAAACAAAAACTTTTAAATAACACATTTTTTGTTTCCAATTCCATTGAAGTCTGAGATTGCATCTGAACACAGAGCTCCCAATAAAAGACCTGCCACAAGAAAACTGGGATGTTTTAATACCAATTTTGTTTTTTTATTTTCTACAGCGTACTTGGGCAGATTGAAACTGTTCCACTGGTATTTGTACCTGGATATTCTTAGACCTACAGCTTTTCTGGCCCTAAACTCAGAGTTGCCTTTACTTTATCCTAGATATTTGTGTTTAGATATTTGCTTTATGTATCTATTTAGTAAAAAATGCCTTTTCAAAGGATTACTCAGTATCTAAGATTTCTCATTTGTGCATTTCATGGAGTTACTCAATGATTCCGTAAGTCCAGCAAATGATAAAAAAAAAAAACAACAAAAGAGTGCCATTTGATGGTTCTTACTACAACAGTATTTATGAGCTTCCCATTTATAAAAAAGTGGACCAAACCAGTTCCCATGTATAGTGAGGAAAAGTTCATCAATAGATAGGTGAGATTTCCAAGCATTTTTATACAAAAGCTGCCTTGGTGATGAGTGAGAACCAGTAGTGTGTCTTTGTGTTATTATTTTGGCTATGTGTATTTTACCTATAAATATTCACAAAATCTGGAATTATTCACAGTAAGAAGTTGCTCTTCTAGGATGAAGATTAATGCATAGGATCTTTTTTCAAAGAGAATTAACAATGCCTGAACAATCGCTTTACATTCAGACTCAGTGATATAGGTGCAAGGAGGGGTTTAGGTGATTAAATTCCAGTACTGAGATTAAGAAAAAAATTCTCAAATTCCAAACACCTTCACAGATTTATAATGTGACATTGGACATGTTACTTCACCTCTCTTCGTAATCTATAATAGAGAATCCAATTGCAAAAAATAAATCCTTTGAACAAAGTGAGGAATAAGGATCAATTCCCCAATCTTCCAGCTAAGCTAAATGTCCTGATGAAGCACAGTTGTAGAGGTAAAAACATTACTAAGTATCAGTTCTGTATATATAATAAAATGACTTCAGGCAATATTTCAGTAGTTTTGCTCTCTTTGCTTCATATGATTCACTCTTCTTTTGAGTCTTGCTTTATGAGACCAGGAGAATGTACGTATTTTAGTTTTTAAGGATGGGGAGTCAATTATGAAGGCTCTGCCAAAAAAAATAAAAATAAAGGCAGCAGAATTAGATGAAAACAGAGATCAAAAGACAGCAAATCTTCCATCCTCCCTGAATAATTGGGGCTGTAAAATGGCTTAAACATGAAAATTTCTTCCTAGCTGAATTAACAGGGCTTTTCGATCATATTGTTAATACCTATAAATCTTAATTAATAGTTGGAATTATGGCATACAGTAGGTAGCATTTTCTTAAAGAAAAAGAGCATGCTTGCTTTCCTCCCATATCTTCTGTTCCTTGGCTCCCTGAGAGCCCTGCCATGATGTGGGGAGCACAGTGTGTGTCCACCTTACAAGGAGATGATGAGAGTGCTGTTGTCACCCTTAAGTGACTACCAGCTGCTGCTATCAAATCAAAAATGGCTGGAAAAATTGAAAGGGACATAAGAAAGTAATCCCTTCAAATTGCCACAATATTTACTGGAAAGAGAGGCTTTCAGGGGAAATCAAGCATGTAATCCTGTAAGCCCTCTGCCCAGTCATAGCACGAGCACACAGGGGCACCTATTGAAATATGGTAATGATCACAGTTCTGCAGCCCAGGAAACAAATGAAAATATTGAAAACTTTTTTAAAACAAGGAACAATTTGTTATTCAAATGTTTTGCATGAGCTCAGAACAATTGTTGCCATTCATAATTAAAAGCACCTGGCTCTATATTTTTGAGTTTTATGTAAATTTGTTTAGAACTGAGATGGCAAAAAACTCCCACCCAACAAACACACACTTATAGAAATAGAAACAACATTAACATGCTGCATAATATAAAAACCATCAATTTTATGGCTGCACAATTTCCTTCTCATAATGCTGTGTGCCAGCAGTTGCAAATATGAAAGCAGATCGATTTAAAGTTCAAGTTAAGTTGCATGAGTTTCCCATGGTGAAGCAATTATTCCCTCAGAGGCTCTCATTTTCTTTATCACACCATGAATTCCTCAGGAAACGAATGTGCAGTTTCTACCATGTGGATACTTGTATTGCAACAAAAAACCTCAGAAACAGTATTTAAGGATAGACATTTTTCTCTCTGTGGAGGCTTCCTAAATTTGAAGTTTGACCTCTCTACAGTTAAAAGCATTTTCTCTTGGCAAAATAGTGTTCCTATTCATCTAATCTAAGTCATCTATTTCCCTTTAAATTCAGAACTTATTTATTTCTCAATAATATAGGTTAAACTTTTCAGTAAAAGCCTGGGGTGAATATAATAACACTACATATATTGGGGTGCACTGAAGTGGTATCACCAATATTTTATATATCTAAGAACTGGAAATTGACATTATCCCTGAACCTTTGTATTATTCTCTGCCATATCCCTCTGAAATGCATGGGAAACACTGATTTCAAACCTGTCAACAGGCTCAAAATCGAGCTTCTCCCTTCAGCACTCAGCTCTTTGGACCTTCAATTTCCAGCTGAAGCCTTCCTGAAGCCAGGACTGGGAGTATGGTCTGCGCCAGTTTTTACCTTTCTCTGGTGTGACCATTAGGGAGCAGAGCTCTGCAGATCTGCTCTGCCATTCTACAGCAGGGTTTCCTCCTGCAGAGAAAAAAATCCTTATTTAAACCCATCAATTCTAGTTGCCATCTTTGTGGGTATTCCATGCAGAGTTTGATGAGAAGGGAAAAAAAAAAAAAAAAGACAGAAAAGCAGAAAAAAGAGATAAAAAAGAGAGGAAAAAAAGAGAGAAAAAACATAAGAATGGATCTTAGAATTTCACATTGCAAATGCATGTTGCATAAAAATTATAATGGTTTTATTTCTAGTTTGGTAAAGATATCCTTGAACATCTTCAGTGGACAAGAAGAGGCTCCAAAGCTTCCGGTTTAAAAAAAAATTGTATATTATAACAATAAAATTAATTAATTAAAGTTCAACATTCCCTTGTTTTTCTGCTTAACGTTATTTATTTCCTTATCTTTCTCCTTTTTTCACTTAGTTTCAAAATGCCAGAAAATTCACCTGATCAATTACAGTAATTTCACGATTATAAGCTGCACTGACTATAAGCCGCACTTCTGGGTTTCAGCAACTTTTCATTCTTTGTCCATATATAAGCTGCACCTGATTATAAACCGCATGTTACAATACAGAGTGTGATAAAAGGTATCTGTTCTATCACCACCTGTTGAGGGTTGGGGCAGTGATCCTTATCTCAACGGCAGATATTCTGCTAATGGGCCATCCATTGAAACCAGGCAGGGCGTTGTTCTTTATCTTTTCACAACCCATCCTTCCTCCAGCCAGTCATTTTCTGCTAATGGTTCATTGAGTCCCACTGTGGGACTGATAAAATTACTGCATCCCATTGGGAGTTGCTCCAGCCAGGGGGAAGAGCCCAACATTTCTTACTAAGATAAAAACAGAGGTTTTGGGACACTAAGGGAGCCCCTTTCTCCACTGGACTCCAGAGGAAAACCGGATTTCTCCACATCACCACTGGACCTCCAGAAGGAAACTGCACCTTCTACAGAAGCACTGCTCCAACTGAATCACATCTGTCACTGCAGGAGGATGCAGCCACCATGGAATGGGACTGCTGCCAACACCCTGCCTGACAGGGTGTCAGGTTGTACTCTTTGTCAGGGTTTGGAGTTTGATCCTTTGTAGTACTGTATTTCTATTTCAATTTCCCTAGAAAAGAACTGTTATTCCTAATTCCCATATTTTTGCCTAAAAGCCCCTTGATTTCAAAATTATAATAATTTGGAGGGTGGGGGTTTACATTCTCCATTTCAAAGAGAAGTTCCTGCCTTTCTCAGCAGACACTTGTCCTCCAAAATAAAACAGCAACTTTTCGTTCTTTGTCCATATATAAGCCGCACCTGATTATAAGCCGCACTTCAGGTTTGGACCAAAATTTTAGTCAAAATGGTGTGGCTTATAATTGTGAAATTACTGTAATAACAACTACATTAAGACCTAAATTCCATTTTCATTCTCAAATTCACTAGACATGACATGAATACATGCTTTAGAGATTTGATTTGCATGAATCCCTTCTTTCCACATATTTCCCTATAAATTTCTATAGGTAGCTGGGCTGTTGTTTTTCCTTGTGCCAAAATTAATAAATACTTGTTCTGCATAGTGTTTCCTAAACAAGACTTCTGAAGGCAGTAAGTGGGTATGAAACACTGGACTCAAGGGCTTATGTGGAATTTGGGCATGTGAACACAAGTGCTGGATGCTGCATGGTAACCTTTCTGCCAGTCATCTACACCAAAGACAAGAATGGCTGAAGGGTGGAAGAAGAAATCTACTTCAAATAAGGATAATATTTATAAATCAATTTTTACATTAAAATTATGTGCATGCACACACACATGTATATATACACACACACATATAACCATTGATTAATCTTCCAGTTTTTGTATGCTATTCTTAGCTATGGGTGCCTATAGAAAGAAAAACCAAATAAAGTCCTGAATAAAGATGCAGGGGAAGAATTATCACACCTAACAGAGTGCCAGCAAAAGAGTCAGGATCAGGGAAAAGACTGGGATTTTACTGTGAGATGTGAGTATAAGAATAGGAGCAGACACTTTGTGGAGTCAAGCACAATGAGGCATAGCTGCAGAAGGCTGTGAAGGAGAGAAGTTCAAACCCAACATGGCAAAAGACAGGGCCAGCCCAAGAAAGATATTGTCACTCTAAAGTTGAATTACATCCTCAGTATTATTTGGATTACTTCAGTAGAAATATCACAGGTAGTATACCCACTTCATCATCACTTAAGGAATTTATAAAAATTGAGATTTTTATACGTTTACCACTGAAATCAATATTGGCTACTGAATAATTTCTGCTTTGTTCATTTGACTATCACCTACTTCTCAGCTTCAGAATTAGGACTAATAAGTATACAATTTTCTACAGTAGAAAAAATTAAGATATTTCATTTTATTCAGAAAGAAAATAAATTATTTCCACACTTTCCATATAAAGGAAATTTTAAAAAATAATTCAGGAAAACAAATATTTCAGCTTGTTTGCATGGAAATAAAATTCAACATCTTGCTGCTCCCTGGGGTATTTCCCTGCTGCATATGAGCAGCATCCCCAGGAGCTGCAGGTGAACGATGGGGCTCAGCTGCAGGCAGTAGGAAGGTTTCCCATATCTGATCTACAGGGCAGAAGTGGCCTGAAACTATGTTTCTTTGAAATCTGAACTTCCAACCAAACTCTGTGCTGATGAAAGTGCATCAAAATCATTCTGTTTCCATCAAAATGAATCCATTTCCATGCAATACTTCAGTTTTGACAAAGCATCATTCTCCACATAAAAGTATGCTGGAAAATTTCTGACAGGTTTTGTTCACAGGACTGTGCTTGATAAGAGCAGATATCTGTGTTTGCAGCTGGTTTGTGTAAGGGAACTTACATTTTCATAATTTCCTGATATTTACTAGAAAAAAAAAACTTCAAGGAATGTTATTTTTTTCTTTTAAAAGAATATTCATCAACCCTCTTACACCAAAAATATAATGGTAGACAGCTGGGTCTTAATATGCACTAAATCATAATTCTATTGCAAATGTAAATTATAAGAGACAAAAAGGGTAAAGAGCATGTATGTCATCTTGAGGTACAGCTGAAAGTACAGCTTATCAGCAATTTGATAACTGGTCAGCCAGCAGTGCTCACTAGTTCATGACTATTATCTACATGTTTTCCCATTTATTACATGCCAGCTGAGGCCAATTTTCAGCTGGGAACTATAGCAGCTGTCTCTGTGGAAAATAAAGGAATGTCACTTTAAATTTCTTTGCAGCATGACAGAAATGTCAGCTTCATGCTGGAAACGTACAGTGATACCCATTTCTTCTGACCCGAACATATTGCATCAATTCATGCTCATGAAAATGTCATTTGTGACTTTTTTTTTCTTTTTAACCAATTTCTGACCTAAAAAAAATTTGTCGTCTATCTACATTACTGATCATAGTGTAAATTTAACACTGACCTCTCATACAATGTTCTGAAAGCTTTAAAGATTTTATATTTTTGATGGTATCATTTGCCATTGAATAAACTTTGATAGAGAAGGCAATAAAAAATAAGAGGGAGGGAGGGAGGGAAGGAAGGAAGGAAGGAAGGAAGGAAGGAAGGAAGGAAGGAAGGAAGGAAGGAAGGAAGGAAGGAAGGAAGGAAAAGAAGACAATTGTATCAACAATTATCTACTTTTGCAGTCAATTTTCTCCTCAGTCTTTATAATCACGTTAACTATTCATGTTTATCTTATTTTTGGCCATTTACATGTGTATCAGGTGTACAGTAATAAAATATTAGAGATACCTAATCTTTTAATAAGTATTTCTGGAACAATATGCTTATTCTCCCATCATCATCAGCCACAATTCTGAGAGAAGTCAAACTTGATAAAGAACTGAAAAACTAGTCTTATAATCAAGTATCCATCTCTAAGCTGTTGGAAAGAGACACAAAAAGGTCACATTTCATCAGGCTTTAATTTTCCATTCTCATTTTCAAAGAGACTCATCTCTGTATTCTTCACAGAAGTATAAAGCCCTGCCTACCTCTGATAATCCTTTTATGCTTTCACATTAATATAACAGAGTGCAGAGAATTAATTATTAAGTACTGCTTATACAGTGCTGTAAATATACACTATGTTACAAAACTTGAGATAAGCAATGGCTCCATTCCTAATAAGCTTACTATAATTAAATTCATTGTTGAATCTACATATAAAATGTAGCTAGAAGTCAAACCACATGGGAAAAACCTTTAAGCTAGGTAGAGACACAGATGTGAATCTAACTTGTTCCTGGGTTATGAAAATTAATATCAATTGTAGACTGGTTAACTATTGTTTCACATAATTCACGGAGCTTTTTGGCAAGTATTGATAAAATGTGGAAGCTGCATGTTATACATATGCTGAAAAAAACTGACCTGAGATGGCTGATGGTCTATAATCTCTGTAATGTGTGAGGTTATTTTTCTTTCAGGATAATATGCTGGATATTAGAAGTACATAATGGTATGCATAGCATTGTAGGCACATTATTTCATATCAAGATTCTTTCTACCTTCAAACTTCAAATGAAAAAAATCCCTTTCCATGTCCACATTACAACTCGTAGTGTGTCTCTGTTTGAAAAATGGAATCCTTCTAGGAATCAGTTTATAAATTAACTGTGTGTTTTTCAGACTGTTTATGCTTACAGAAGAAGATATAGGAGATTAAGTATAAAAGAACCAGAGCAAAGAAAAAAATAAAAACAAATCTGTAATGTTGAGTCTTGTTTCTAGACTGATATTTAAGAATTTGCTAGGTACAGTAATGTGTATACCCATTAAACACCCAGTAAATACTAAAAATTTAATTGTTTTCAATACTAAAAGGAGAAAAAAAGTCTGTCTCCTATTCCTAAATTCAAATGAACATGTTCTCAAATATAACCTTACATATGGCCTTTTAAGTTGGAAATCATTCCATCTCAATCTCAGATATGGAAAAACTTGCATCACAGGCAGATGAACAACTTCCTAGAGAAGAATCCAGTCTCTGCTCTACATCATGGCCATGAGATTGCTTGAGGTGAAAATTTGAGATTGGAATATATATATAATATATATGGAATAAATTCTCTAAACACATAATGGTGTGAGCAGAGTTGATCTGTTTATAAAATAAAAGTTACCTTCCTTTGGTGCTTCACTCTTCACTTGGGATAACAGACTCCCCTTCTTAAATGTCTGCTTTTTCGGTTTGGGGTTAAAGATGAAGGCACACAATCCTTTTCACTGTAGAAGGAAGGAAATGGGGTCATCTCTATGATAAATTTCTTTTGTTTTCCCCAAGTGTTTATATCACCTGGTGGGATGGTCCAGCATGGCAAACCAAACAGTCACACCCCAGAGTTGCACTGCTGGCTGTGCACAGACGGTTTCAGGGTTGGGCAGATATGGGCAGGAAAGGTGAGAATTTTTAATCACAAATCACTGCTGTCTTGATATAAATCAGCACAGCAGAGACAAAAGACTTTGTACACATACACTATCCACTTTACTAGGCATTATGCATCAGCCAAAATGCCGGGGGAAAAAAATCCTAATTGTTGGTTTCATCAGTAAAGCTTGACAACATACTGTCAGGCAGGGATTTTTGAAGGCTAACCTTGAAAATACAGGAATATATTGTTCTACTCTCAATATTGTCTATAAAATTTCTGCAGGAACCATGCAGCATTTTTATTTCCAGTGGATTATCTCTAATGGGAGAGCCACTAGATTCCTAGTGTTAAATACAAATTCATACATTTCTTGTTTATTTGCAACATATGTTCTTTGGCTATAGTACATAACACACACTGTGTGTTGCTTCCATAAAACAGATGCTACAAGGAAGCCAAAAAGCATGAATTTATCTTTAATGTTAAAAATACGCACAATAGCAGAAAAATACTAACAGAAGAATGCTAGATGCAGAATTAAAATATCTATAATTTCCTCTAACTGTGCCAATTGAAAAGCATATATATATAATGAACTGTGATATAAAGATGGACCCAGCTTTATGAAGTCTTTATTTTCAGTTAAGTGTCTTTTAAACCACTTCACTTGACTCTTTAGGATTTTGCATATTGACTGTGCACTAAAATTTTAATTCTTTATTTACTCTGGAATTTACAACATTATACTCTAAATCCAATTCACTAATTTAAAATAACTGAAGTCTACCTGACATGTTTAGACTGTTAGATTTTCACAGTCATTATGAGGACTTGTTTTCTGAGAGCAGATACTTTTGTGTCAAATAGTTTCCTGTGTTAATAATGCTGTTATTACTTAAATTTCACTACCATTGATGTGGATCTGTTTGAATGCTTGTTTATAATTTGTTTTGCCTTCAGTATAGAGCTCATTTTGCTACTCTAATAGTTATAATTTGTCTGGACTGTCATGCCTTCTGACAGTGACAAAAACAACTGGTTGGGTCAGTGACATTTGATTACTGTCAACCAGCAGAAGTGTAATATGAAGTGGATGTTTCTCCTTTTTTAGAGATGGGCCAATGGTAACATTAGAGGTAACCAATGGTTTAACCAAACATTGCATCACCGTTAACTTCTTTCAAGATGAGTAAGAGTGAAGAGTGCTTATGTTTTCATTTTTTCATGAACTGATTGATTAACTGGAGGAGTTGTAAAATTCCTAAGAAACAATCCATCCGACTTCTCTTGATTCATCAAATCATGACAGGCTTTTTCAAGTGAAAGCAGGGATAGTTTATCTCTTTGGGTAAGAGATCTTCACATGAACTTGACAGGGAGTATCATCACAGTTCCTCTCTGAAAGCTTAGATGAATTATAGTATCTGACACTTCACCAGAGTTTTCTTTATATACTTAGACACTTTTTTTCCTGGATTCCAGTTATTCAGCCTGATTTGAAGAAATTTTCTGTGTGAAAAGGAGAGTGGAAAAAAAGCTTTTGTCTTCTTTTTTTTAGGGGAAAAAAAGCAAACAAACAATGTGCAGTTTAATCTGTTGTGAGCCATTCCAAATGCTGTTACAACCAGAAGTCAATTTTTTGTAAGAGATAAAATGTTTCTTCCTGTTCATACTTCAGCTGACAGATTTAGTCCCTATGTGTACTGAGCACATATTGGACATCTCTAACTCATGAAACTCCACTGTGGCTCCTGTGCCTTTGGAATGTGACCACCATAGCTCAGTCAGGAGTGGAAGGCTCCAAGCATAGGAGCCATGGGAAGGATGTAATGATTTTCTGTATCCTAAAATGAGAGGCATCACTGTCCAACTTCCCTGAGATAAAATACTAAGAGCTTTTCCAAAATTAAAAGAAAGTTTTCAAATACCAATTATTTCCTTCTCTATTGTTCATTATTTTCATAAGGAACACATCCTGGCAGCTGACGTGTGGTACCAGGAGCCTGCTGAGCAGCTCAGTATCTTGCTGGTTCAGTACATCATGAGATTAAGCATGAACAGCTGACCATGCATCTATGCACATCCTGAGCACAGGAATCTCAGAGGTTCCAAGAAGAGGAAGTAAAATTGAGAAGGGATTTCTTATGCTCTGTGAATTTCTGAGAATGGATTTGGTCAAAAAAGAAATCCAGTGTGATCCGGGTCAATAGTTGAGGAGTGTAGAGGTTAATATACAAGAATAGATTAATTATATTTTATCCATCATTCTATTAAGCATTCTAATAAATATTGTCAGCCCATTAAGACAAAACAAAGCTTAAAAAATTATTTGTAGATAATATAACAGGTTTCAAGTTCAAAAGCCCTGATTGTCTCAAATTCTGAAATTCTCTTCAATGGAAAACAAAATGAACTCATGGGCAGCCCAAAACTTTGGAATTATCCTTCTAAATATCCAGTTAATGCATCTGTTAAAAAAATAAATTCTGCTGTGAGAAAAGAGTAAGCATGATTAAACTAGATGATGCAATTAATTATTCATCCTCATTAATAATTATATTTTATAACCTATTTATTATATGCAATATATAAACTTTCTTGGAGATAAATGAAATTTGTACTTTACATATATACAGGTGTAAGTAAAAATGACGCATTTTTCAATTATATGAGCCAGGACCTGAATCTTTCAACTTTTGAAGAAACAAAATGAAATACAGCCCCTTTCCAATGTTGCTTACCATATCATAATCTTGTGCAATTTATCCATACATAACATAACAATAAAATTGAACTTTGATTCTTGCAATCACATCATACTTGCTTATTTAAAGGTCAACCATTACTCTTAGAAATAAACCCATTAAAATATTGTGATGCAAGAACGTAAATTACAATGTGTCTAAATGTGAAGTTATTACTTAAACATCAAATGACGCTGAAGACGTGACTAAAAACTAAATAAGATTCATCAGCATTCAGCTGGAAAAAACTAGATCAGAGTATGAGTATGATTTTTTTTGAGCAGTCTGATAGAGCTGGGCATGAAAATTTGAAAACTTCATGAGATTGTGCTTTTAAAAAAATAATCTGATACTTTCTGATAGTCTGTTTCATTTTCAAGATACAGACAGTTATCTGAATGTGAATTGGCTTTAACTAGCCATCTCAAAATGATTTATGTAGGAAAATTAAATGAAACAAGGTCAAAGCACCTCTGTGTGAAAAATAACAGTCAGAAAAATATATCTGTACTCTATCAACTTTTAATGTTATCTGATTTTATCCTGATTGCTAAGAGGATCTATTCCTCATCCTCCTCATTAAAACAACCTCACTGGAAAAAATGAAAAGGATTACATTCAAAGAGCATGGATATAATTCATGCCTAGAAGAATATGCAAAAGATAATCAGCTGTCTTAGGAGAAAGTCAAGAGGGCTCCTGTCTGAGCTCCAGCAGTGAGTCTGGAAACTGAGTTTGCAAGGGACCAAAAAGAAAGGCAAGCTTCAAGTGGAACAGATGCTGAGACAAGGCATTTAAATGAACGAGGGAATGCAATATCTGTCATCAAAGTGTGAGCTAGTAGCGTGTGACCTATTTAGTCTAGTGAAACAAAGGCTGAGAGAGGATAATATTGCTGTCTATAAAACCTTCCAGAGAGGGGTTTAAGCTTTTGGGAGGAAGATCTTCAAGCGAAAGGATATATAGAATCATGGTTGTGAATACATTTAGACTGAAAATACAAGAACACTCAGGGAGTCAGAGCTCAAAAGTACATCTGTTTAGCATTGGACATAAAACATAAAAGGAAAACCTTGTATTATTATAAAAATGTTAAACAAAGAAAACAGTTATTTTGTTGGCAAGAAAAATCTGTCAAAATATCATGCTGAGATCTTTGGTTTTGTTTTGTTTTGTTTTTATAATACATTATTTGCCATTGAAAAGAGGAGTTGCAATCAGCTGGTTAACATGTTTAGTATCATCAACAAAAAAAACTTACTGCTCCTGTCTGAAATGAAGAAGGAAGAGTATCAGAATATTTGGTTATTTTTCAAATGCCCAGATTTGATAAAGTTTACCTGGGCTACTTATACATGGAAATTTTCTGTAAGAACTAAGGTGGCTGAGCTTCCAAATCCAACCAATCTGATTGTATTTAAAAGTAGGGGTAGTAGTGAGAAAGGGAACCTGGAAAACCAGGGCTATGGGTTTAGCTGACTTACTTTCAGCTTTTGGGATTTGGAAGTGTTATAGAAAATTGCAAGCTGTTGATATCACCTAGACCAGTGGCAGATCTAATATTTGTACCTGGTGGGGAGTGAAACAGAAAATATTGCAGTAGATGTCCATGTTTGTGTCATGGAGTGTGCTGTGTGAGTGCAGTAAGGCAGCAGAGATCTGAGGGAACAGTGCAAAGGAAACAAGACGGTAAAGCTTTCTGTCTAGGTAACGTCCCCAGGGTAAGACTATTAATTTATTGTACTTTAAATAAAGGTCACTATCTCTTAAAGCACCTTGTCAATGCACTCCCTTCATTATCTTCTCAGGTTGCCATATATCCCTCTCTGCTGAGTTTGGGAGTAAGCCAGCAAAATGTCCATGGAGAGACACTGCAAGAGCAAGGCAGAGAAAAATGCCATGAAGCACTTGTTGGTTTTATTTGTCAGCTCACAAAATCTGCCTCGTTTAATCTCCCTGGAACCAGGAGCATCCAGCTCAGCACTCAACTGAAAAAAATAAAAAAAATCCTTGGTACAACAGTGTCCATGAGTTTATGTGCTCAGTCCCATGTGTGAGGGGGTGCCTCAGAGCTGGCCAGGGAAATTCCCAGCGGGGTTATGCAGAACAAGCACAGCCTGTGTGGAGCTGAGCTGGCTTCCAAGTGCACTTTCTGCACTAAGTACAAGAGAGAAGTAAGGCTCAGAAAGTTTTCACCAAGTGCTAAACAGTTCTGGTGGGGATGGACACCACTACCCCCAAGGTAAGAATCAACCTCGATGGAGATTGTAACAGGAGATGATTAACTGCCAGCATGCATTTGTCAGGAAAAAGTCACAGAAAGCCAATCTGATTTGCTTCTAAAATTAGCATAAAGGACAGGTAAGTAGGCCAACCATAAACATACACATATTGCTAGTAAGATTTCAAAGCCTCTTTGTTAAGACCACAAAGTCCAGACAAAACTCACCAGATGTGTGCAAAACCATACTGTAAAGATATTCTTAGTGGCTGGGTACAAACATCTCCTTTGGCAAGTGGGTTGCATCACAAAGGTTCATCTGCAATTCAGTTGATGTAAGTTAGGGTAGTTTAATTAATTGCTCAGGTGATTTGAAACCAGTTGTTTTAAATTGATATTATCTAGAAAAATTAAAATGCTCTGAGATAATATATGTTGCTATTTATCATAGAATCATAGAATCATAGAATCATAGAATGACTTGGGTTTGAAGAGGCCTTAGAGGTCATCTAGCTTCAAGTCCCCTACAGTGAACAGGGACACTTCACTAGACCATTTAAAATGGAAATGTGAAATTTCCATTTCATATGAAAATGTGAAATTCTATCTATAGACAAAAATATATTTTCATATATCTGGGATGGAGAATGAATAAAAAGCATACAAAACCACCAAAAGAATTTGAGGCTTATATCGTGACCAGAAACTGAATTTAAGCTAATTGAGTCTGACTGTTGCAAACATTCAAACACTGTATTGGCATGTTTAAGCAGCACACCTGAAGTAAAAGAAAATAAATAATTTGATGTTGTACTCAGGGGTCCTAAGCCAGAATTCTATTCTTAGTTTTGATCACTATATTTTACAAATTATATAATCAGATGAGGATAGATGACATGAAAACAATAAAGATGTTCAGTTTGTCTAAAAAGAAATTGAATACTACAAGGAAAATTTGGGTTACTTAGGCTAAAGAAAACAACATAAAGTATATGGATGATATTATATTAAAAATTCATATAAAGTAGAGAGAAAGAGAGTAAAATTTCCTCATTTATATAAAGATGCAAGAAACATTTTACTTAATGTAACAAAGACTGAAATTGAGATTAAAAATTAAGAAAAGTGTCCTATGATTACTGAAATAGATCACTTTTAAAGTCTCCAAAATGCTAACATTCTAATAATAATTAAAACAGGTATTTTTTAAGAGAGAGAAAAATATTTTTTTCCCTTGGGACACTGATGTTGCTAAAGTACTGTCCAGAACTTTTCCTGATGAAATACAAAAATGATATTTTACAGTAAGGTTTGATATATCTTTTCAAGTAGAGTCATGGTGTCAAAAATCTCAACCATTCTAAGATGGGCTTTGGCACATCTATGAAAGACATAGTCAGGCTCTTGACTCATGCTCAAAACTATATCCTGTTTTCCAAGCAGGTAATCAAAATCATTTAACAGAACTTGGGTTTGATACCTGCTTTCAGTCAGTTTCATCTAATGCCTACTGAGGACAATCAAAGAGTTCATATTTTGGTCAGATTTTGTCAAGCTACCTCTAGTACCTTACAGCTCAAGCAGTTCCTTTGGAGTGAGTGTTTCAAGGAGAGGAATCGAGGGCTGCTCACTCAAGGTGTGAATGGCATCATTCGGCCTGAAGATCACTTCAGGTAATCATTTATATGATGAATAAATATGAAACAAGCGAAAGAGAGACTTGATGCTAAAGGATTTTAAAAGGATTTTGCAAGTGTAATGACCATATCCCAGTGAGTTTCAAAGGAACTTCATTACTTTAAGTGCCTTTGAGACCCCCATGCCACACAAACAGTGTAAGAGTGTAAGACACAACGTGTGTGCAGTTCCTGCTCCTCTTCTGTTGGGAGCTGCAGATATACAGACAACACCTTAAATCCATTTCTAAAATGTACCAAGTTAGTTCAAAGTGATCGAGTTAATGCCAGTCCAGAAAGGACTCACATCCCTAAATTTTTCTAAATTGTAGTGGCAAACCTCAAAGGCCCCAAAGCTTCCCACAAAAGGTTTTGAAGAATTCCAGAGAACTTTAGCAAAATGTTCTGTCTTAAAAGTTCTTCAGAATGTTTTCTCATTTTTAAAATTATTTTTCAAGCGTATTTCCTAACCTGATTTTTTCATTAAATATAACTGACAAGTTATCACATTATGTGTCTTAATTCTAATAATGGACAGATTTAATTGCAAGTTACTTAAAGTCACCCATTTTGAGCTAATAGAAATTTCCAGTATTTTTGTGTTAATTTTGGATTTAAACTGGGAACTAGACAATGCCATCCTTCCACATCATATGTACAAACAATTTCTTTGTATTGTATTTAAACTCTCCATAGAGATTTTGTAGAACTTTTTTTTCAGGGAGTCTCAAGCACTATTCTTGATTAGGCTTTATTCATTTTGATGTTATTTGATAGCAACATAACATGGAGCCTATGTGGTTTATTTCAGACTGTATATGATCAAATATCTTTAACTCAATGCCTTTAGCAACCTCAGCACAATTTATGTGCTACTGGACAGCATCTTCCCATCCTGTTTCATGCATGGAAAATCCAAGTTGTGTGCTCAGATTACTCTGTGATTTGAACAGATGAGAGGACAATTAGAAATTCTCCTCAAAAATGCATGCCTCATCTGAAATAAACATTCATGGACAAACACCCTAGGAAAGAAAATCCAAAGTGCCATTTTTTAATAAACGAGAGAAAAATACTGTCCAAGGGAAATTAAAAATGAGATTTATGTTTTCATTTGTTCATATATGAAACACATAATTCAGAGTGAGGGGGTCTGAGAGTGTTGAAACATAGAACAATGAGGCTATTTTAAAGTGGAAACAAGAATCAGTAATTGCTATAGACATGTAAAAGCTGATGTGTGAATTCTACACTGTATTATAGAAGGATGCAGTTCATGTTGTGATCACAGACCTGGTGAAGATGGATCAGTCATGACTCCCAGGGGTCAAGAGGCACAGACACGTCAGAGTGAGTTCAGTGAAGGGCCGTGAGAGTGATTAGGAGATTCAGAGATTTTGACATTTGAAGAGGTGCTGAGCAAACTGTGGTTTCTCAGCTCAAAAAGAAAGGACTCAGGGGGATTGGTGGATCTTACCAATGTGTATAAATACCTGCCTGGAGTAAGGTAAGAAAGATGGCACAGCCAGACTTATTGGTGCCAGGAATAGTACAGGTTGGTAGTATGAGCACAAGTTAAAATATGGGATTTTTTTTTTTTTCATTGTAAGATTTTTTTCATTCACTAAATGCTTTATTTCTTTTTTTATGTAAAGGGGAAAATGTTTTCATTTATTTGCATCCTTGCAGAGTGCGGTGTGTAGGAATTGCAACTTATACCAAATGGTATAATTATCTCAAACTCAAAACATTTAGAAGTGTATTTTCCAAGAAAAGTATTTACAATATACTTTCCTAAGCTAACACTGCAATGAATTCTGTCTCTGTGTGTAAAAGCTGACTCTGTGGTGCTTTGAAGTTAAAAGTATGATTTTAAAGCAGGGAGCTTTCAGGTCTTTTCCCTAATTACCTGTTGCTTTTGAGATTGCAGTGACTGTACATGTTCTTGAAAACAGTCTTCTACTTGCTGGAAGTAATCTAAAATCTACTGTTTACTTGCACTCATGAGGTTTAATAGTTAGCACTGTAGTCTTCCAGTGGTCAAAGAAATCCTTTTTGTAACAACTGTCATTTTTATTTTTTATACATTTTTGTTAGCTTTCTTTTTTAGCAACCTATAGCTTGCAGCACTATATGAACACTTCTTTTATTCAAATACCCATCTAAAGTGACTGAAAGATGTTTTTCTTTATATTTATTATCTCCACAAACTATCATTCTAAACATAACCTCTTGCTCCATGCACTTTTCAGTAGTATTTCTCAGAAGCTGTCTGAGCAGCCTGTCACAAAGGCCATCAGCAAAGACATCAACAAAAATTTAGAGCTTTTTAATGAAGCACTAGGGTACACTGGAATGGATCTAAAAAGTTTAAATGGTAACTGTTGAATGCTACATTTTTTCATGTACTTCAGGTTTCTAATACGTCAGGGACAGAAAAAACCACTTGTGCATGTATTTGCAATAGCTGATAAAAAAGACTCAGCCCTGACTGAAGTAAATTAATTAGAAACTACATCAATACACTTACAAATATCAGTCCATTAATGCCATCATGAAAGAAAGTGCTTTAAGGCATGACACAGTACAAGGAGCTTTTTTGTTTTATAAAGGGAGTGAAGAATTTGTTAAGATAGGGCAATAGGTTTCAAATAGGAATAATTTATAGCAATCTTTATTTTAATTTAGAAAATTTCATTTTCTATCTTATGTAGACTGATTTAAATATTACCTATTCAGTTATGTTTCAGAATATTATACTTTTTTTTTTGAATATTCAAAACAATGTGAGGTCAGGGAAAATTTTCTTTTATTGCCACAAAGAAAAGTCTCTGTTTTCAGATGCATCTATGTTATGTATATAGCCATTTAAAGAGACAGAGAGCTGAGTTCTCTGCTAGACTTATTAAATAAGACCTCAGTTCAGGGGAAAGAAAATGCCAGCTTTGAAGCAGATTCTTTAATGTAAGCCTATTCCTAACACATGTTAATTTGGACAATGGGTTATTCATGAAATGACACCTCACTATTTTAACAAGACACTTGATGTCTTCTTTTTCAATTTTTGGCTGCTAATTTTTTTTTTTTTACTCCATATAAAAATTCAACCTTTCAGAAAATATTACTGTACAGAGACTATATCAGAAAAAAATGGTAGGCATGTCTTTGTAAAGGAAATCTCACCAAGATGTGTTCACTGCTGGTTTGAGCTGTGAAATTGATACCACACTGTGGTTGCCTGCCTGGCATTTCCTCCATTCGTTGCCTCCTGCTGATTGTCCTGGGCTGGAGGATTGCCCAGGGCGCTGGGAAGGTGGCTCTGGCTCCCTCCTGCTGCCAGGCTGGCAAGGTTGGTGCCTGGTGCTGACAATCACCCTGGGAAGGAGCCAGGGATCCTTCTCAAGCTCTCAGAGGCCTGCAAAGAGGGCATTGTGTCGTTTTGAGAAAACAAAATAAGCCTTCAATTGTATTTGGTTGTTTTAGTACATCTCTTTGTTTTTTAAAACTAAAGTTGCAATTCGGGATGGAGCTGATGCAAAATCCAGTACCCAGAACTGAGTTTCCAAAGTAAACAGAGATTCCATGGTAGTTGCTGTTCTCCACACAACCTGTGTGAAAAAATCTTTGATCTCTGAGAATAAAAACTCATTTTTGACACTTTGATAAACTACATATAATTAAAAAATTATCAAGCATCAATTCTAACTCTACCTAAAAGTTGTATCATTTAATTAAATAGTCTTATGCTTGTTTTCTGATAACACAAAATTAATACTAGACTGTCACATATATGAAAAAGTAAACCATGTTTATGATGTGCTGGATCAGCTCTTTTTCCAATGACAAGTAAAGCAACATCTTGTTTTATAACTTTCAAGAGTCTTAGGACAGTTTATGAGGCACACTCTCATGTCGAAATACCAAAATTGGACAAATAAATAATGCAGATCTCACTCCTCTGAGACAATGCGTTTATACTGTAGCTTCAAATTAGGAAGGAACCTTATATTTTAGGTGCCGTGAAAGTGTACAATTTGAATGAAAGTGATAAAAAAATTATATGTCTTCTGCCTGCCTGGTAAAACTTGGTTTAGTTTAACTTTAGGAATTACTATTCATAATTTCCTTGGAGACCCTTTGCTGAAAGATGCCATGCACTAGCAATCAACTTCTAGTGCAGAAGTTATTCTCTTTATATTTGGCAAATCACATTCTTCTTTGGCTTTTCATTCTGAAAGGGCCAGTTTAAAATGAAATATACTTGAATTCTTGCCATTAGAAATATCTGAGCCACCATTAAGAGCTCACTAGAGAGATTATTAGGTATTTACTAAACAGAAAAATCAGGCAATGAGAGATGAGCTACAGTGGTTTTCATCTGCCTCAGAGCAGTTGGTACATCAAGGCATTTGAGCTCCAGTGCTTGTCTAGCAGATGAAGAAAGGTGGTGCAGAGGCGAGGAGGATCCCTAATTAATGCTGTGGCTGCAGGAACTTTTCAAAGCCAGTGAGTTACTGCAGACACTATAGAAGGTATGTTAATTTACCTGTGAATCTCACTAGCTTGGGTTATTTTCTGCTTTGGACCTCAGACACTGACATATTCTTGACTCATGCTATGGTTCTTTAGGTTTAATCACAGTCCAGCTTCTAGCTGCAATGTTCTATGAGAATCCAGCAATTAAGCAATGAAACAGATTGGATTTGGGCCTTAACCATCTCCTTGGTCCCAAGCTGTCTAAGCACTAGTACGGAAATTACATGAAATACAAGCTAACAAATAGAGCAATTGGGTAGAATATGGGGACTTATAAATAAACATCAGCAAAACTCCTGAGGGAAACACTACCCATTAATAGCTATCAGATATAATGTTTTAAGAAACAGCAAGAGAAGTATAAAATCGCTGAACAGAATAATTCAAATGTTACCATAATTTGCCCTCTGGTGGATATGTATTAGGTATTATATGAAATTCTATGAATTTGCACAAATTTCCCTCACACTCTCCTATCATTTAGTGGATGGAATGGATGATGATTACTTAATGAGCAGCTACTCAATTTTTTTTCCCCTGTGTGGCCCCAGGATTTATTTACTATGGGAAAGTTAAATCTGCTCTAAAGGCAGAATAATTAATTTTCTTATGGTCTCAGTCACTCTCCAAAGAAATACCTGAATGCTCTACAAACACAGGGTTTGGCAAAATCTGGTCAGGTTTTTAATACCCTGCCTACTTAAAGCTGGTCTTGAGAAGAAAAATTCTCTGTAAAAAATACACTATATTACTTTCAATTTTACATGACCATGCACCTGGCTTGGGGCAATTGCAGACACACCTGCAGGTTGGGTGGAGAAGGGATTGAGAGCAGCCCTGTGGAAAAGGGCTTCAGGGTGATGAAAAACCCAACAAGAGCCAGCACTGTGTGCACAGCAAGCCAATGCAATCCTGGGCTGTATCAAAAGGAGCCCAGTCAGAAGGGCAAGGGAGGGAATTCTGCCCCTCTGCCCCCCTGGGCTCTGCATCCAGCTCTGGTGCCACCAAAACAATGACATGGAACTGTTGGAACAGGAGGAGGACACCAAGCTGATGAGAGGACAGAAGGACATTCCCTATGAAGTGAACCTGAGAAAGTTGCTCAGCCTGGAGAAGAGAAGGTTGTGTGGAGACCTCCTGGCAACCTCCAGTATCTGAAGGGACCTGCAAGGAATTAGGAGAGGGACCCTTCATCAGGAGCTGTAATGGTCAGACAAGGAGGAATAGCTTCAAACTAACAGTAGATTTAGATTAGTTCTGGGGAAGCAATTCTTTACTGTAAGGGTGGTGGTGGAACAGTTTGCCTCAAGAAGTTGTTGATGCCCCATCCCTGGAAGTGCTCAAGGCCAGGTTGGATGGATTTTCAGCAGCCTGGTCTAGTGAGAGGTGTTGCTGCCCAAGGCAAGGAAAAGAGAATGCAAAAAATTTCAGTTTTCATAGAGAAATCTGTAAAAATAGAAAACTCTTAAAAAGGTGAAGTACAGAAAGGCATTTCCTTAACAAAAAGCGTCTCAGTGAATGAAGTGTCAGGCAGATTTTCAAAAAAGGAAATGCAATCAGTCTTCCTATTGATTTATCCTTATCTAATTCTGTATATAATCTAAATTTAAATCCATCTACCATCTACTGCTACAATTCCCATCCACTGGAAATTAAAATCCGGTTGTTTACCTCATGCTGAGTTATTCTATTTACAGATACTTCATTTATGATTAATCAGAAATTTCAATTGCGTGAGCTAGGTAGATTCATTAGTAATGAACATGAAGGAGCCCACTAATCCCAGCCCACAGCTTTTAATGACCTCAAACTCCCTCGCTGTGTATGTGAAGATAATTTGCTTCCAAACAGGATAGTTTTTACCTCACTTCCTACTCAACCCTGTAACTGGCTACTCAATTCCTAATTATTATTAATGACTTAGTTTACCCCGAGGAAAATATTCAACAAAGCAAAAGCTGCCAATGGCAAGTGGCTCATTAAAGTCACATTAGTTTCAATATTTGAGGGGATATTCATTAAAGTAGCTACGTCATCTTCCTCCTCTCATGGGCATGTAACAATGTATTTATTCTTGTGCCTTAGTGACCACCAAAGCACAGTCATGAAATTTAATTTTTCACACTGTTTTTTAAGAACTAAAATCACAGACATAGATTAAAATGTTCCTGACCTAGAAGGAAAAAACTAATTTGTGAAAAAATATTAAATTAAAAGGATTAACAAAAATAACTTATTTGAGTTGTGCAAATTCTCTTCATTAAATACGAAGTTTGATCAAAGAATGGTTGGTCAGAAGCCACCTCTGGGGATCATTTATTCAACACCTGAGCTAAAGGAATGAACATTTGCTTCCAAATCCAGCACTTGACCTGAACATCTTGGTAGTTAGCACATAGAGACACAAAAATAGCAAAATCTTTAAATTCAGCAGTCTTCAACTTCTTTTGAAGTCAGTCCTAAGTTAGAGAAGTTTTCCAAGGCAGGCTGTAGGAAGGATGCTTAAAACCAAGATTCCAGATGCCAGTGGGAATTTTTTCTGTGGAAATAAGCAGAAAATGCTGAAATGGATTACACAGTTTGTGTCTGTACTTATTCTTCGGTACACAGAATCACAGAGTTACAGAATGGGTCAGGTTGGAAGAGCAGATGCAGGGCACGTAAGATTTGCCAGATATGGCCCAAATCTTTAGACTGTCAACTGAAGCAGGTATTGCAGTGGATTTAAGCATAAAGCTATAGAAGATAGACTGCACTCATAAGAGCATTCATGGTGTCAGAGAAGAGGATGCTGCCTTTGCTGGTTGCTGGATGCTGCCTGGCTGCCTGGGACAGCAGGAAAGGAAATGCTCTCAACACCGACCAGGATGCAGAATGTCAGTGCAGTGTCTGCTCAGCTCTCCTCCACTCATTTCAGGGTCATCTCTGTAAAAATCCTCCCTCTCTTGGGCACAGATCTAGTTACTTCTACATTGTGGAAACAAAAAGGAGAAAAGGAGAAAAATGGCCAATTGCTTCTGGAGCCCTTGGGAGGAGGAGACCCTCACTAAGATCCCTGTGCACCTGTGAGAGTGACAGTCCACTTTATAAGCTCCAGCACTGAATAGCTGCTGTGGGTATTTTTTTTCTCTCTGTGTGAACATAAGCACTGGTTGGTTCCAAGCAAGGGACTGAAGAATTACATCTATTTGCTGTCACTATATATTTTGTATAGCTCCCAGGAAAGACTTTAATTTGCAACACACAGGCAATCATTTTTGTCAAGTGGCCTTATTATGATTATTACTTGTTGTATGTGGTTCTTGACGCATTTATGGGAAGATCTGAGCCTAAATGACCTTGCAGTACACAGGATCACATCCAGAGAAGAAAGTCTTTTTCCTATTTAAATGAGGAGAGGCTTAGATATTTCTGAACAGTTCATTACAGACATATACACTTTCAGTGAAGCTTGTGGTTTTATCATTCAAGTTTAAACACTTCACTGGAATAAATTAGAAAAATGTTTTAATGGTTTTATTATAGTTTTTGTATGCCTTCTAAGGCTAAGTTTTACATTATAAGTTCTTAATTAATATTACCTTTATTTTTTTAATAAAAACACCTTAATATTTTATTAATAGTTGGCAAACAAATAGTAATTTGTTTTAGGCTAATAACAGAAAAAACAAGGCCAAAATAACATAAGAATGATGAATACAGGAAAATCAAAGCACTCTAAACAGTACAATGCCTTTTGAATTCCTATTATATCCTACAGTCAGCTGTTTTCAAAACGTCTTGACTGGTATCCTAAAAACCTTTCAGCAGTATAGCCTAAAATTGCAAATATGAATATGAAAATAACACAGGAGCTGGAAGAAACTTTGTGCACATTAGTGTACTTAAAGAAAACTGTGTTTCCATTTATGACCTTAGCAAGCACAAAAATTCATCTGTATTTATAGCACTTTAGAAAGCATGTTCCCTTAGTGGTAGCAAGGCTCAATGGGAGAATTCATGGTTTAACAGCATAATGTGCTAATAGCAGCACCTATACGTGGCTGAGTCTGTAATTGTGTCCCTCTGGATATGGAGACCTCGTCTGAACACATTCAAATTGTCCTAGACTGCATATGCCTGGAGCTATTCCAAGCTCATTCCACTTCATAGCTACTCTAAAAATAAACTCAAGAGTTTTGCGCTTCATTCATTTAAAAGCACTCACAAGAGCTATGCTCAGATTGGGGATTTAGTGATGTGAAGTACTACAGGTCCAGTGTAGTTCCTTTCCAGATATCTTCTAGGTGCAATTCAGGAAGGAGGCAGTGAACTACCTACAGAGTACATTGAGAGTGCAGTGAAACTTTCCTACACACACACATAACCCACAGCAGCTCAGTGTCCTCACACAGCACACACCCCACCCTGTGATGTCTAGCTCACATGAAGAACACGCACAGGAATTGCTTACTGCTATTGCTGTTTTAACATCTCAATTCTCTGCATTTTTAGCCATGTCTGAGGGTTACTAGCTAAGTAGTTATGCTCCAGTTGGCATATTAAGATTACATCTATTTAAAAATTGCTCCCCAAAGAGGTGAGAGACAAAAGAGAACATGTGAATACAAGAAGCAGAGAGGAACAGCTCTGGAGGCTGGACTGACTGCCCTATGTCCTCAGGTGCAGGGACAGCATACCTGAAACACAGCCATTTCTTTTAAGAAGTATAATTTTCATATCAGTGATTTCTACAGCTTTTGAGCAGTTTGATACCTGCAAAAGCAACATAGAGTATAATGGGCTTCAGTTGCTGAATGGTTAAAGTGCATTAAATGTTATCTAAAAATATTACTTAATAGAAATGTTGCAGTAGTTCCCAAATATTTTTCTTAGCTTTCTACAAAAATAAATTAATCTGTTGAAATCTACTTTGGAGAGACTCTCACTTTTTCTCATACTTGAGAAACAATTTATGAAGGAACAGGAAAGCACCAATCTTCTCAAACCAGAACAGCAGAGATAAACACTTGATGCACTCTGATACACAGAGATAATGCAGGCTCAAGAGGTACAATATTGGGCATCTAGGTCTCTGAAGTGTGGAATTTTCAGCTTGAAGAGTAACAGCTTCAAGTTCTTCCAAGAAACTAGAGGAAAAGAGTTTGAAAAGGGAAAAAAAAATACAGATAAAAAAACTGTAATGGAAATTGCTTCTTCTGCCTTGATACATAAAAGCTGGTTTCCTATCAGTTGCAGAGGTGCAAATCTCAGCTGTTCCTGAAATTGCAGGACTCTAACTGACAGCAAAATCTGGTCCAGCAAAAATAGTTTTATTTTTCAGTGGAGCCACCTTGCAATAAGCACTGTCCTTTAGAAACAAACCTTTGAAATTGAATGTTCTCTTGCTGCCTTTTATCAGAGAAGAGCAGCATGTCAGAGCTCTTTGCAGTTTCCCAGGGGTGCCTGCAGACATTAAAAGAGATGAGCAGGTCAAGGCACACTAAAACATGAGAAAATCCCAGGCAGATCATGCCTGGAATTTACCACTTATTTCCTCTTCAGGCAAATGTTCTTACGTAAATTCAACTTCATGCACACCTGCCAGTAAATTTGTAGATGAATTTTTTTTTTTATTTTCAGGGTTGAATAGTAAATCATATAACATAGCCTGGAAGTAAAACCACAACAAGAATATCTTAGTATTGCTGCTTGTGGGTGGAACATACCAGTAAAAAATGAAATATCACTTACAAGGGGAAGAAATAGGACCAAACAACAGTTATATTTGCAAGGGTTTAATATTTTGATTTTTTAAGCCTTAATTTGCCTGGACATATTTAAATGGGCTTGTTTCTGTGCAGTTCTTTATAATTTGTTTTGACGTGCAGTATTTTCAAAAGTGCTTAGGTAGTACAGGGCTCTTAGACTGGAAACAGACTTAAATTTAGAAAAAATGCATAAATGCCAAAAAGATCGTAGTTTTTGGCAGAACCATTACATTGAGGTCATTAGTGTAAGTGACATAGGGTAGAGTATTCACAAAAGCTAAGTTAAGCCTGACTCATTTCCCCATTCACTCCACATATTCCATTGGAAATAAAAGTTTTCTGGACCATTATTAAGAACAAGCAGTGTCCTTTATTAAGGAATGTAGTGACTTCCCCCAACCTCAGTTCTGGGGTGAGACCAAGCACCCCACTGCAGCCCTGGATTCTGTTGGGGTGGAATAAACATCGGGTATAAGCAACAGGAACCGTTTCAGTTTTATATCCTTGTTTTTGTGGGGTAGTTTGAGTTTTGTCTTGGATTCTTTGGTTTTGGGTTTGGTTTGGTTTTTTTTTTTTTTTTTTTGAGGTTATCTGGCCATGGTTTTTATTTGAAGTTTGCCAAGTTAAACTACCTCAAAACCAGAATGCTATTAAAGAAAGGATCAGATTTTGAGATGCAGAACTATCACCTTTTGAACAGCTCTGCTGCTCTCTTTAGCTAATCCTCTTGAGAATTCTACCCTCTGTATGGCTTCCATAATTGCAATGTTCAGTCATCTCAAAGACATTATTTCTGTCTTATTGGCTGAAATTATGCCTCCTATTCACATCTGATAATGGTTCTGATTTTGAATCATACAATTCAGACACTTCACAGCAGTAGCAGCAAGGGCAGAACATTTTAATTATTTTGCACTGCCTTTGTTGCTGGTGTCATTTTATCTCTCATCCCTACATGCTGTTTTTCTACATGCACATCTCACTATATGCATTCAGAACTAGAAATAAGGAAACAGCTAAAGAATGGAAATCAGGTTGAAGTCCTGTGTTTTAACCCAAGTGTTTTCTTGTTACCAAACCCACTTCAATGAGGTCTAAAATTTTGCCAGTCATTCATTCGGATCTAGAACTTCTAAACTACAATGGATATGTGTCTGATGCAGTCCATAAGAGGCAAAAGAGATGTCAATTCACTCAGAATTGGTTGCTATTCCAGTTTTACACCCCTGGGATGTTTTTTCTCTTTCTTTTAGTAAAAAAGTGTATATACTTTAACAATTTGGCTTTAAACTCCATAAAAATGTACACATTAATTTATGTGTCTTGTATGGCTAAAAAAGAGCTTAAAATGGTATGGATATCAGAAACGCTGCAAAGAATATATGTATGTATATATATAATATGTATGTATATATATAATATGTATGTATATATATGTGTGTATATATATGCATACATATATGTGTGTATATATATATATATATATATATATATATCTTCCCAGGACAAATACTGGTGTTGAAATGCCCTGGGGAAGGTAACTCCAGGTAGCTTGATTCACAGTCTTAAAAATCTAGTCAAAAGCTTCTCCTAATTCTTAGACTGAATTTTTATTATGCTTAGATCAAACCATATTAAACTTAGATCAATTTCTTTCTTAGAGTCTTTAAAGAATGACTGACACCTGCTTTTTGCAGAAGGGATAGGTTTGTATCCCTTCTTCCAACATTTTTCCCTGTTTTTTTTTTGGTTTTTTTTTTTTTTGTAAATCTTTATAGTTTTGTATAAATAAATTTATTCCATAACTCATATGTATTTGTTTACTCTAGAATGCATCATTATTTACATAATTTTTAAAGTTACTAGAGTTAAAACCTTATTATAACAGTTGTCCAGCCTGTTTCTAAGGAATTTCTATGTTATCTTTTTCACAATCTATGCAATATCAGATTTTTGTTCAGCTAGAATGAGGTATTTCCTTTTTGGCATTGAGATTCTAACAGTAACTACTGTGTTGCTACCTATCTGCTTTAAGGTCCAGATCCCTTCTCTTCTCTGTTTCATAGATTTTTCTCTTTTATATTTACATGCTTTGTTTCTCCTTCTCAGTGGAAAACTTCCTGTATTTTCTTTGTTAATTAATTTCTTTGTTAAATACATATTTTGGCTTGACTTTGGTGCAGCCATGAGCTTTCTCTGATGAGACAAATGGGAAATCTATTTATTTATTTAAATAAATAAATATTTATTTATTTCCCATTGACTTGTTTAGGTTAGTTTTCAGTTCAGTTTATGGTGGCCACAGCTTGTACAACCTCTAGTTGATGTTTATATCATCAGAGCTGGGGAAGTGAAATGCTCAGGGGTAAAACTCCATCATGCAAAGGATCATTCTGCTGTTTCTGTGCTGTGGGTTGGACACTTAGTATAGGCACAGGTATAGATTGCCATTAGCAAGTGCTGTCTAAAAGTCAAAGGTGTTAAGCTAGCAATTTTTGCTTGTGCATAGTCTTTGTAATAATAAAAGTCAAAACTAGTATGTGGAAATGTAAGGTTGTATAGACAATATAGTTGGTCTCAGGTTGATTTAAATTTAATCTCAAAGTCAAAAGCATGAAATCTATCTCTTCTAAAAGTTAAATTAACACATATCTGAAATATTTTATACTGACCAAAGTGGATAGCATCCATTAATTGATTTTGCTGGGAAAAAATCCAACTCACATCACTTGGGAAATCTTCTGTCTCAAAAAGATTGAAGATCTGAGATGTATTAATGCCTACTAAAGATAATGGGAACTACTAATATTCTTAGAAACACTGTAGCATTGCATTATCTTGCATTGCATTACTGCTTTTTATTTTATTTTATTTTATGTGTTTTGTATTCTTATTATAAGGTCCAGCAGAAGGACCCAATCCTGCAACACAGCAAAATTTCATCTTCATGTGACAACTACGTACTTTAGTCACAACTGCTTTTCCTCTCAGAAAGTTATTCTACAAAATACTGAACATTGGCAGTGAACTGGAAATGGGACTCTGAACTATTACCAGATAAATATTTTTCAACATTGCCTTTTATAGTAATTGATGCATGCTAAGAAAGACACTTGATTTTCTAAAGTTGGAAAAAGAGCTTGGATTTTTATTCTAGAAGAGAATGTTAACACCAGTAATGAACTATTCTTATAAAGTCTCTTGAAGTAATGAATTTGCCTGTCTTCTAATGTTAATCAGTATTTAGCTATTGGGAAGAGAAACACTGAACCAAGATGAAAATCTCAGAGCCAATATGTGGGACTAGTTGTGAGTGAACAGAGCACGGCCCTTCCGGGGGCTGGATCATTCACTCATGCAGATTATTAGAGAAACACTTCAGGAACAGCTGCCCAGACATCCTTGTCCTCCAGTGTCCTTGACAGGTGACCAAATAGCTGTTACACCTCTAGAGCACAGCAGTGTCAGCTCAGCCCAACACTTACCACAGGCACAGCTGATACAGAAGTAAAAAAAAAAGGCTTTTCCCATTTAAGGGAAATTTCATTCTCCTCTGATCAGCAGCAAAGGGAGCAGTTAGTGTTCAACAGACCTTTGAATTTTAGAGGTAAAGACCTTTCTCTGGCCTTATGCAGCTTATCTTGGATTCCATATATTAGGACTTAAAAGCCCATTAATCCTAACTGAACGTGCTTTACTAGAAACTTTGAAATAAAAAAGCAGGATAACTGCTGAACAAAACAGAGGGCACAGGTTTCTTACCTGATATTCCCCCTGACATTTCAGTATCCAACCTCCCTCAAACCATGTAGCTGCAGCAGCAGAGATAGGGAGATATGGAGTGACTGAGTCACCTCTGACATTTATTTTGAGTCATGAAAATAATATTATGCATTTACAGTGCAGTAATTTTTCAAATTGAATTTATCCTTGTGGACTTCTCCAGCATTCTCCTTATCAGGTGATAAGACTGAGTTTTGTTCACATTTATTTTCCAGCCATGCTTCACAACCACTTGAAAGTTTCCCATTCAGGAGGAAGAGTTTAGTTAGGGCACATGGGCCAGTCAATCTATCCACACCAGTGAACTGCAGGAGAGGGCAGCAAATGGTTCCAGTCACTGCTGCACTGGCCTAGAGCTCCATCACTGAAGAGAGCAAACATTATCAATGCATTAAATTTCACTTAGTACTGGAATAAGTGAGTATATACTATGTGAGGAAATACCAACCCACTAATAGAAAGCAAATAATTTTGGTTTAAATTCCTTCAACCTGTCAGTTGGTTTACACACTGAGTAATTTTCTTCTGTTAATCCAACAACCACCAGCAGCAGTAGGCAACTGATTTCGCCAGCTAGTTTTACTATAACTGCTCTGAATTAATTCTGCTCATCAATTTACAAACAAATTCCAAATATGCAAAAAGATACCCCAATGATATGAAACTTTGCAAAAAAACTTGAGCAAAATCCATTCTGCAGTATATATAACTTAATATAATGCAATCACAATATATTACAGCCACTGAAGTAACAAGAATTGTGATTTCACATACAAAGAAGCTGTGAAAGTCTTATTAAACAGAGACTTGTTGCAGTTTTCTAGTGTCTTCCTTATTGATTAACTTTTACTGCATCTCTCAAGTCTTAGAGCAAGAATATTGATATTGAATGTTTTTAGAGCTCCTTCTCAAGAATTTCATCCATTTTATCTTCCATTACCATATTCTGTGTCAGATTCTAATTTTTGGATGTAAATCTGCAGCAAACTTTATACCATTTCCTATAGCAGCTGTGTGCTGTGACAAAAGGCAAGAAAAAAAGACATTTCTATAGCATTATGCTATCCACTCTGGCATATATAAAACTTGTACTAAATGAGGCAAATTATCTACTGCTTGGGCTAATGTTTTACAAACGTTTTGGTGTTTTGATCTCAAAGTTCAATAAACTAATAAGTTAAAAGACTACTATATTTCTGGCCAATATAGCAAATATCTAGAAAATATCTTTCACCTGAAAAGCTTTTAATGTCTTGCTTGAAACAAAATTATTATGATTTATGGATTAAAAATTAATTATTCCGAAATAAAAATGTATTTGTGAGGCAAGGTGAAGATTTCCACTGTTTTAATATATCAACTATATGTCTCATGTCACAGCTGATGAAAAAGTCCACCCAGGTCCTGTAACAAAAGAACAGAAGTCACCACATGACTATTCTGCCTATAGGCTAGTTTTGCTGATAAAATTCTGTTGTCCTTCCTTTAAACTGTATGTGCAACCAGATTTGGGTTAAATTTACAATTTATAAGCTTATTCTTTGTCAAATGTTTGTAGGTCTTGTAAATAGGCACTCTTACAGCACACTCTTTGACAAAACACACTACAGACACATTCAGCAGATGGAGAAGATGAGCTGACAGAGCAGCCAAGGGGGCACAAGGCCCCCAATATCCTCTGAGGTCTCTTTAAATGAGCCTTTGACAGTTTCTTTACATGTGAAATGAGAACTCTTGCTGCTTTTCCTGCACAACTCTACTACAACTGTGAATGTTGGATTACTCATATGGTTTTTGTGCTTGTCCTTCTATGAAAATTTTCTCATTTGAACATCCTTGAGCATATGTGTCTAAATCTGACTTCATGTACTCAAACTGTATCTGTGTTTCACATACATTAAAACAAGAATTATTGAGACAATAAAATATTTTCTACAGCATAAACTGAAAAATGTTCATCTGTATGAGTGAAAACTGTTTCATTTCCAGTGTTAATCCAGGGAGCCCTCCTTGTTTGCCACGATGTTCTCCCCAGGAGTGAGATGTCACAAGGAACATAGTGCCCCTTTGTTCTGGTGGTTTTTCCCTGCCCCTGGCCAGCTGGCACACACACAGCACAACAGCTCTCCTCTGCCTGCTTTCCCTTCAGGGTCAACCAGACTGGGTCAGTGTCATCTCTGCAGCCACCCATCCTGGAGTGGTTTGCAGAACGGACATTATCACTGAGACCACCAGACACGTCTCATTTGAATGACTCTTGGTGGTCAGTGATGAATTCTGGGTTTTATAAGAGAGTCTAAAGATTTTTATACCTTTCATAAAATGGCTAGAAGAATGCAGCATTAGCTTAGTAGATCTAGGTGAGTCAGAAGATACTCAAGGCCTAATCTAGGGGGAAAACAGCATCTATGATGTAAAAAGATGGGTGCTTTTTGCTACCTGTATCTTTACCACAATGTGGAAAAGGAAGAATAAATTCCTTTTATGTCTTGTGAAAGAGTAAGACAGATGTTGTAGAATAGGAATTAGGGAAATCATCTAAGAGAAATTACTTTTGAAATATGCTTCTAGTCATAAGATTTAAGATTATTTAATGTAGAAATCAGAACTTCTTCTTATAAAGATTGTATCCAAAGATTTATCTATATTAGCAGAGTTAACTAAATACCACACAAAGAGCCCTCCAGAAGTCCCATTCTCTCTTTTTTATGACTACATAAATTTCATGCTACAGAGCAGTGCAGCTTTCAAAACTAGGGCGAAGCTTGTTCTTGGATGCAGCCAAGTGACCAGATTATTTTGACCAAGTGGCTGTTTGTATTTTGAATTTCTCCAGCTATAGAGAAAATTAACCTGGAGAGTGGGTTATAATTTTCTATCCATAAAGTTATTTTGTTGTTGTTGTTGTTGTTGTTGTTGTTGTTGTTGTTGTTGTGGCATTTCAGAGTGCCTGAAGACCCTCTGAAAGGATGAATGAATATCACACAGTCTGTACTGGAGACTTGGAACTCACTGGGTTAGCACCTGGAGGTGAGGCACAACACTCTGCTAGACAATAATCCTACCCTATCTGTGGGCCAGCTACTTTTAAAATAAAAACATTCATCTTTCTCACTGATTCCTCCATGTGGTCTGTTGCAAAGTGCTTCACCTTATGCACATTCTGTGCACCTACCAAGGGGTCTCTGCCTTGGTCTTGGACTGAATTTGTTGATAAATCTAATACCCAATAAGTCTTCTTATCTGCTTGTTTTTTTGTGGTTTGTTTGAGTTTTTTTGGCTTGTTTCCCTGATTCTGTCACCCATATTCTCTCAAATATCTTCTCAGTCACTCAGAGATGCTCAAAATGTAAATATAATACAAAGTTTTCATAATGCAATTTTTACCTGTGATTCGGGGATCATTGGACAAAACAAAGAGACAAACAAACAAAAAAACCCCCACTGTACTGAATATAAAATTATATTATCTCCTTTTAGACAAAACTATAGACGTCTGAGTTCTGTGGCTCTGATGGCTAATCCATAATAGCAACTATACACTCCAGGCTCCTGGTAAAATTACAATCATAGGGCTGCAACTTCTCTTTAAAGTACTTTTACCACATTGCAGGTTTCCTAAATCCTTTTGATGAGATTGGAGCATGTCACAATTCTGATTTTTGCCATTGAACTATGTGAACATAACCAGTTTCTTAATTCATGTTGTTAAACATTTTGTGAGGAAATTGCCTATTGTGTTTTGCTGTGGTTTTCATTAATATAATGTAACTCAGCTTTCTCTAAGATTAAAATCAAAGATGAATAACTTCATGCTCATCTAGAGCATGCCATTTGCTAATTCATCTGAGATCAATAATGCTTGAATGAATAATTTAGTAAACCACTGTGCATCCTTTTCAGCTGCTTTATTTTCTTCCACAAATTACACTTGCAAAAATATACAGCATTTAGAGAGGTAGAAAAAAGAAAGACTTTCTTTCTCTTTATTTTCTTGTATTTTTTCTTAGAAAGCAGAAAATTATTTTGTGTTTTTCAATTCTGAACACCTGACTGAAAAATCTTTCAAGAATTAAAGTCTCAATATTGGCTTTTATTAAGGCCTTCTTTAGACTTGCTTTTTACTTTTTTTCTTAATGATTGCTTCCATGATGCTCACTGCAGTCCTATGCAAATAAATGATTGTGAACAGCAAATGTAGTGTCGAAAAACAATACTTAATATGTGCATGGTAGGTGTAACACCAGTGTAACAGTTGTCAGACAGATTGGTATTTTGTAGTAAGTCCAAAATGCCTGAAAGAAATAGAACATATGCAAAACACAGTTAGGCCAGTGACCTAAATTACCAGGCACAGGTCATTCCAGGTATTTGGGAGGGATGTCTCTGCTCAGAATCATTTAAGACTGAGAAAATCCAATTGTGGGATCAAATAGGAAAGATCTCTCCAGTGAAATCTTTTTCCCACAAAGGGATTAATGCACTTTTAAGGGAGAGCTCTTGTTAGAGAGATACAGATTAAGATGATTTTTAACTCTGGAGTGAATTGGAATTATATTACCATAATTATGTTTCTATGTTTTTCTTTTAGTAATTAGTCAGTGGGGGAAAAGGTGGGATGAGGTGGAGAAAAGACCAAAAGTACTATGAATTTTGGAAACACCTTCAGGTAAGGAATGAATGAATGGATGGATGGAGACATTAATTCAACCAGAACTTTAGCTGTTTTTTTCCTAAGAGAGATATCTCAGAAGATTTACTGTATGAATGATTTAAGAAGACTCCTTCTGCTAATGTCACTTCTTCACTGCTTGCTTTGCAGTTATTTTGATGACTTCTTAAGGATATACTTTCAGTTTCACGAGATAATGCAAGTCTCGCAACTTTCATCCTCACTTTAAAGAAGATATACCTTCTAATGCTTATGGCTGTAGATATAAGTAGAAAGCTATTCTGCATCTCTTTGACATACAGAACCTAAATATCTCTTTATTGCCACATTTTTTAAGAGAAATCCTTTGGGAAATGCAGAAAAGTGATATACTAGGATTGCCATTTGGGATGCTATGGGACATTTAACATAAAAAACCCAAACAAAATGTAAATAAAATGAAAACAAAATGAAAACAAAACAAAACAAACAAAAAACAAAAAAAACACCCCAAAACAACAAAAAACAAACCATACACAACACCACAAGGGAGATTTGTGTCTCTCTGGACCTGAATGCTGGACAATGTTACCTTAGGACATCCTAGGTAGCACTTGGTTACTACCCTTAGGCAAATGCAGCAAGTCCATCACATTGTGTAATTAGGTTGAGATATGCTCTGATCTGTTGGATCCATTGCTTAAAGTGATGTATCACTTTTTCCCTCCTTTATAGAAAGAGAAATCTGACTGAGGATTGCATACATCACTCTGGCAGTAGTATCTAGCACCTTTGTGTCCCTTTTGGACCTAGACCATGGATGTGTGAAGGAGAGAATCAATGGAGAATACATACCCTATATTGATGTCAATAGCTTTTACAGCATTTGCAATTTATAAAATATTGAAATCTAAAAACTTTACCTTTTCACAGATGGCTAAAAACCAGGATGAACTCAAATCTAGTATCCAATGTTAATGTTATACTTTGTCTTTATTAAGTGGAAGGTTATTGATTTGAATAATTGCATTGTAGGACATGTCATTACCTTGTGTCAGTGAATTAATGCAAATAAAATACCTTGGAAGAGAAAATTAGTTTGGTAATACTGCTGATAGTCATAACGATGTATTGATTACATATTAACACAATAAGATACATAGTTATATGCAGTATATTAATTCTACATTGATATCCATAAATATTTTTAACATTGTGCCTAATTGTCCAATTATACTTTCTGTTTGGAATCAGATAATAGGAAATTTGTGTACAGTCTTTCTTTTTTACATGTCTGTGCATTTGTTTTCTTTTGGATTCCAGAAGTCAGAGTCAGTGTGTCCCTGTAGCTGATCCTACATGCTGAGCAGAGCTTGTACCTACAAGGGAAATTTTCCTTGGGCTCTTTATGAACATAATGTAACTGAATTGTGTTACTGGTAAATTGTGTGTAAGTAACTCATTTTAAACTGTGCATTACCCCTTTTGTGTGAGTGACATCCTCTTTTTATCCATGTTAGTCATTCTGAGGTGTATATCTGAAAATAAAACTGAGACCTCTTGTGAAATAATGACAAAAAAAGCCTACAACATGTCTGTGGTGGTGATTTTGAGCCAGTCACTATGCAGCATTTCTTCAGAGATCTACAGACCAAATTGCAGACAATTCAGCACTGGACAGTGCAATTTGGAGGCATCTTCATGTCTCACATGGTTCGAGTTTGTAGTGCCAGATTGTTTTCTGTGTGAGGAATTCCTCCCTCAGTGGCAGCACTGTCAACAGCCCTATTTGTCAGCCTGACTGAGGTATTTTCAAATTATTTTAGATTTGCACATTAACATGATGCAGAATAACCTTTTACATCCAGTATCAAGAGATATATTCTAAACACAAACATCTAATAAATGCATCAAAGCACTTCTTATGCAGCCCTTGGCAATACAGGTGATGCCAGATAGAACAGCTCCATTGGGGTAGCTGTAATCTTTTCATCTCTGGTTTAAAAGCCTCTATTTCTGCTGCCTGCAAATGTCAGATAATAACTAATACATACAGATAGATTGATTTAGGCAGACATCATAAGTGTCTTGTTTAGTTAGAAAAAAAATCAGGAATCACTGGGGAAAAACTCTTACAGCTAGTACTAAAATAATAGACCTGAATGAATATTGTGAAAAGATTCTCACTTTTTTGATAAACAAGCTAGTTTGGATAATAGAAATTGTTTTTCTGTGCAACATCAAGCTAAGAATAAGGCTAATTTACTTTGCTTCTTGTCAAGATATAGTGTGTGTACAAAATTTTTTGGTGTCCTAGTTTACCATTTAGCCTTCTCCCATGAAGCCAAGTAGGTCATCCCTTCACTGAACTGAAACTACTTCAGTATAAACACTCAGGCAAGAAAATTCTTCCTACAATTGCTGCCTGCATTTTTACCCCATCCATTTCTATTAGTTGATTTAGAAAAATCTCATTTATTTCCTTGCCATCCTCATATCCTAACATAGACATATGGAATGGTTAAGTGACTATAGCAAATTTACTTATGGATTACCATATCCGTGGTAAAACCAAATTTTTCTCTGTGCGGCAAAAAAATACTACTTTACTTTTTTGTTAATTATTTTAAAAGAAGTAGAGGGAGGACATCAGTAACATTTCATATGCTTTAACTGTCTAGCAGGATGTGTATTCCATGATAGTTTAGCAACAACTGGAAGCAAAGAGTTAAGATGTGTTCTGAATACAATTACAAGGCCTCAACCACTATATTTTGGGTGCAATATTACTTAGAAGGATGATCAAAGGAAAGCTACATTAGTTTGCAGCTGAAACCTGAGAAGTGAGTGCAAGTTCACTCTAACTTGTGACCTGAAACAATAAATGTCAGTAAAACCATTATGACAGACAGACAAATGGGATAAATTTCAATTAAACTGATTTTAACTCTCAAAAAATCAAATATTTATGCTAAATTACTCTATGCTTAATGGAGACAGTTAGGCAGCCCAGGAGATAAGAGTGGTACCTGAAAGATCAAAATATGACATTTAATGTAGGCAGAACAAATAATCTTGTCAAAATGCCTGTGGAAGTATTCAGTGTCTGTGGAAACTGGATATGAACATAATTCAGTCACCTAAACATTGGTGACTAGTGCTATTCAAGGAATCCTTATCAGGATGACATTATGTCACTGGATTTGTGAGTAATCCACCAGTAGAAAATCTGACAGCAGACCTTAGAGTATCTCAGATGTTAGTGGTTGCAAATGATTAACAAAGTGAATCAAGACATGAACTGAAAAATAAAATAGAAATTAGGAAAATAGTCCTTAAAGACTAAAATATTTTGAAATAATTAAAAATCTCAACCCCTCAGGTATCAGTTGTGGGATGGGCACTGTTAACATTTTTGCCAGTGACACAGACAGTGAGATCCAGCACTTTTAGCAATTTGCTGACAACACCAAGCTGTGTGGTACAGATACCCTGGAGGGTGGTCCCACATCCAGAGGGACCTTGTGAGGCTGGAGAGAACCAGCCTGAAGCTGCAGGGAACCTTCTGAAGCTCAAGAAGGCCTTAAGGTCCTTAACCTGGGTCAGCAATCCAAAACACAAACACAGGTTGCACAGAGAATGGATTAAGAGCAGCCGTGGGTGATGAATTTGGTTTGTTGGCTGTCAAGGAGCTCTCACAGCACAGCAACATGCACTCACAGACCAGAAAGCCAAATTAAAAAGAAATTTGACCAGCAGGACTTGATATTGAAACAGGACCCTTTCAACCCAAAGCAGCCTACAATTCATGAAAAAATATTCAATAATATAGTACCAGAGCTATGCCTCAATTACATCTGATAAACTAGAGTGAACATAAGTCTGGGAGTCAGAACAAGAAAGAGTTATACATTATAGATTAGAATAAATAATGACCAGACAAACCAAATTGTCACCCTCTTGCAGGTTTTTCTGTGGTGTTTGTAAAGGCCTCATGATGGTTTATGCATTTCATGACTCAGCTTCACTGGTGAGCTCCATTGAGGAGATCTGGGCAAATAACAGTAGCAATGGAAATTTCTTAATGTTGTGACAAATCCAGCACATTCAAAATGTGGTTTTGCCTTTCTCTCTTTCATAGATGTCTCCTTTTTCTCACCTTTTTGTTTCTTTTATACTCTAACTACAGTCCTACATTTCCCCTCCATCTCTGTCTAGATCCAGAACAACCTATGGAAAAGGTTATAGAAGATAAGAGAGGATATCTTATCTCTAATTAGGAAGGTGAGCTAGGATTCTGCTCAGGTCTAGACATAAATTTTGAGCAGCTCAAGTTCTCTGCAATTAAATTACAAAATTTCTTTTACTGCATGTGGTAATGAATCCTTTGATTGCTCAAAAATTATTTTAATTTCAACAACTGTTGTAAATATAAATTTCTTACAAGTGCAGGAATGTCCTCAACTATGTGACAAATATTTCAGGTGTTGGTAATGAACAATATGGTTAGGAAATATTTGGGAGTAAAATGACATACTTTTGGAGTAAAAAATTCTGCACTGATTGGGGAAGTGATTTTGGATGAAGATTTTGTAGAGAATTATACTAGGATGAAGAAGCAGCAAACCCATTTAGGACTCCGCATGCCCATTCTTACTATTTCCTGGAGATGTACACCATTAAGGATTATGCAGAGCACTATAGTTAATTCAACTATTGAATTAATAGATTTTAGAGACTCTAAACTCTCCAAAATGCGGGACCTAAATTCCTTGAGGGGTTGAAGGAGCTGCACTGCTTAATCATTTAAAATATATTGCCTATGACTGTCAAACACACTTTGTATTTCTACCACTTTTCAAAAGGACAACACTTGATGGCCTTTCTAATCAGGAATAAACTCAGGCAAGACTGAGTCAAAACTTCAGATTACACCAGTTAGTAGTAGAATTCAGACATCTCTCAGTCTCACTGGGGAATTGACTATTTCTTGCTAATTGCTTTGGTCTCCTTGATATGGTTCCTGCTGCGCTGCTTATAAGCCTGACTGATATCCTAGAAATGCCTTCTAAATGACTTCCTTATCAGTGACAAATTCTTTTAGCTCCCTGGAGGAACAAGGAAGAGAGTTGTTTTATCCTCTTTCTCTAAAACATGAAGATTACTACTGCTTTTCCAAAACTCCGACCACAATGCAGATATTATTGCAGTCTTATTTAGTATTGTTTTCCGTAATGAAAATGGTTTATTGTGGATTCAATGCTGAGTCTTCTTTGAGAAATGTCACAGGCATAAAATGAAGAAGAAAATACTGCAAAAAACGACTGTACGATGTTGCTGATTCCTTGTTCCATTGTTGTTTTTTTAAGGAAGTAGTTGAAAAGTTGAAAAGAAAAGCAAAATGAAAAGATGAGGTGAGAGAATGAACCCTCAGAAGGAAGCTGCAGCTCTTCCTCCATAACCATTCATTTCTCCCTTCATAGGGTATCCCATCTTCTTCATTTTGCCTGCTCTTAGAACTGTTTAAAATATCATCCCAGTCTTTAATTTACATTTGTTTGCTTCCTGAGAGCTTTGGCTCTCTGTGTCCTGGATATTATCACATAAACCTGTGCAGCCAACTAGATGATCATGGTGTTACATTCTGTTTTTTCCCATCTTTTTTTGCCGCAGGATCATCCAAGTTTGAATTCTCCATAGATCATAATGGAGTTCCAGCTTTGGAATAATAGATTACAAATAGATTGTAGTGACACTGCAAATTATGGCTGTCTTGTTTTGTTAAATACTGTCTATCTAAAAAGAAAACTTGAGGTTGTATTGACAGATCAGAAAATGAAGTTTTTAACTGTACCCAAAGTAGGCACTGTGTGATTTATGATTGCTTTCATAATCACCTGTGAGGAAAGAAGTTTGATATGTGTCAGTGATGTTTGGTGACTACAAGTCACTTTAGAACAGAATGAGAGGTTTTCAGTGACTTAGCTTTGCAGCTAAACTCAAAGGGAGCACTGTGATACTCACTGGAAACCGTGACAGGAACTTAAGACTGGAAAGGATTTACCAAAGCTTCAAGCTATGCATCCTTCATATCTGTATGAAATATAGTTCTTTTCACAACTTCAGCACTATCCAGTTTGACATTTTTGGCTGCACAGAGGGTTGTTTCTTTCCACTTGCAGTATAAATGTTTCCATGACAAATGTGTTCTTTAGTGGGTTTATGCCAATATTTTCCCTTAGCTCAGGTTGTTCTCTCCCATCTCTGTTCTTTACTTCCTTGTATGAATCTCCAAACAGTCTTAGCTTCAATCTCCAGCCCTTCCAGTTTAACCTGAAGGGAGAATCCCTTGTAGCTCTTACTGATAAGAAACCATTTTAAAAAGTGAGCAGTTCTGATTATCTTCAGCAGAGGTCAGTGGTGGAGTTTATGATGATTTTAGTTGTCCCAAAAGTGCGTTAAGACCAAGCTTCTCAAAACTGGTTATCTGAACCAGGTGGCCTAAGGCTCATAATCACTTGTTTTTGAGTTGTCAGAGATGAATAGCCACAAATTCATCATGCCAGGTCTACTGATACAATCAGTCCTCTATAATAACAAGATTTGGGAAGGTTTAGTTACCAATAGAAGTAGAAAATTCTTTCATATTCTGTTCCTAAAGCATGTTCCCAAGTTTCCGGACTCTCACTGGATAAGATACTTACTATTCACTTTCTCTGTGTTTATAAATCTGCAAGATTCTACTGTATGGCGTGTTAATTTGTATTATGAGGTTTCTTTACTCCATCTCTTCTCAGTGAATGCAAGCTAGACTTTTGCATAGGTTAGATTTAGTTTTTGTCCTGAGGGTGTGCTGGGGAATAATGTCCACTGGATCACTTCTTTCTGCATAAGAGTACTGGGCAGAATAGATGCCAGGTTCTTCATCCAGGTGTTTTGGAGAGACTGACTTTTGCCCTATAAATAGAAAGTGATTTTAGGAAGACCAAACCCTTTCAGCCTAAAGTACAAGTCCAAAGTTGAGTATTACAGTCTTCCTCCTCTGTTCTTGTCTCATTGAATTATATTTTCATTCCCAGTTACTGTGAAGACTTCAATGGACAGCTTTAGATAAAGTAGGCAACTACCTGCATAATACATCACACACACACAAAAAAATTAGAACTGCATTTTATAGCCTGATCCTAAGATAAATCACAGAGAGATATAAGTATAGGAAACACAGTTGAGATCATCTCTTTCCCCTGAGCAAGGGACCAGAAAATGCAGGTCAACTTTTCCATGCAACCTTTAGGGAAGATATTGGGCTGGAGGCCCAGCTTCATGCAGGTACCCAGCTGTTCTGGGATGGATTGTGCTGGGCCACTTGCTGCTCTGTTATGCTGCCCCAGGACCCTTTTGGGCAATGTGAGTCTTTTATGCTTGCTAAGAATAGCCAGAGCAGCCAAGCTTCATGAGTCTAACAGGGAATAATAATGTGTTTATACTTCATGTGACAGAAAATCACAAGTGCCAAAATAACTGGTTCAGAACCCAGGTTGCCTTCTGCCCTTGGGTTATTAATTTGAGTTCATCTATTAATTCTACATTTCTGAGATAACTGCTGCATGATATCAGTCCAATACTTTTTAATTAGTGCACCAGTCCGAATAAGAACTGAATTTGTCCCATAAACCCCTCAAACCACACCTCACCAAAGAAAATCCTTAATAACTGGACTGAGGACACTGAGTTGGCTCAAGTGTACAAGTGGTATAAAAGAGCAGTGTATAAACTCTGCTAGAAAACATGCTGGTCTTACCTGCAAGTGTTCATCAGCAACATCTCAAGCCCTAACAAGGGATACAGATATTGCTGACTGTGTTTTACAGGGGGGGAAAAAATTTGACAAAGTCAAGAAGCAAGCCTGTGGTATAAATTGGACAACGTATATCTGACTCATCAGTCCACAGTCCTGCCATATACAATGTCCTGTAGGCTATGCCAGCTCTGCAAACTAGCTGCTAGAGTAGAAAACAATGACTGCAAGCAGCACAGCCAGCAGTTTTTGAGAGAAAAATCTAAATAAAATATATTATGGTAATAAAACAAATTAGCAGCTGTTATCCTGAGGCAACAGCAATGAAGCTCTCACAAAACAGTCCTTTATTAGAAGTAGTAACAGTAATCATAAGTTCAAGTTTAACTAAGTGAGCCATTAAAAGTGTAATGCTGAAATGAACTGAACCAAATGACAAAGTAAAACATGCCTAGGGCAATGAACAGGTTTTTAATTTGTTTAACTTCCATCTCTCTGGTGTCTGGCTCTAAAAAAATGATGTGACAAGAGACTCCTCACGACATTTTAGCCTGAACATTAAATAAATTAATAAAAGCAGCAGCAACAATAGTACATAGAGCCTATTCACCCCCCACAGTGCTAACATCACTAGTGCTCTCTGGCTTTGTGCTCTGGTTTTCCATTATTCAGGAATTATGAATAATTTCCACTATTCATTATTCCTCCAGCCATCAGGAGGGTGCATCCATGCAGGCATAGAGATCTTCATACAGCAAAGACTTCTCAAACCCCATCCTACCACTGTTATGTGAGAAGATGCTAAGCTCAAATTTATCAGAAAAATCAAGTCAGAAAATTCTTGTTCCAGCTGTTTTTTTCAACTTACATGTTCTGGGGGGGAATACTGCTAATGTGGGCTACTGTGAGGGTGTCACCACCTGCAGGCACATCCAGGCAGGCCTGGCATCTCCTGGACATGGTGCAGGCTTATGTCATTCCCAGCAGCTCTGGGATATGCTCAGAAACTGTGACAGCAAAATTTGAATAGAAAAGAACATCAAATTACATTACAGACACATTTTCCAAACTTCTCTAGACCATAGTTTCCTGCAGAAATTTTATTCTAACTCTGAGATAAAATGGTAGTTGCTTTGCAGTATAGTCATGACAGAACTTGTTTCATTCATATTTGCATCTCTGACTTTAATTTGACTGGGTTTATCTCCTACAATCCTTTGCTTTTGTGAAAATACAATTTCTTGTTTCCCAAAATATTAATGGAAATAGAACCAGAGAAATAAAGGTAACTATGGTTTTCATATAGCATTTGTAAAAGTACTTTAAATATTGTAAATAGCTATTTCCATCACCAGGCATGCTGGAGAAAGTAAACTAGGGAAAAAAATAAAAAAAAGCCATAATGACTTTCAAGGATTTGCTGAAGGCAAAAAATTGCATTTTATAAATCAAATTCCATAAAAATGCTGACTTAGTTTCAAAATCATTTTCTCTACTTATCTTCTGAGTTTCTCCTTGCTGTGCTAGAAATTGTACAGTGAGCTTTATATGAGCTGTGAAAATGGATTTGTGATTTTTAAGCTAGCAAATCTAAACCAAAATAGTAGTTGCCATTTAAAAAAAAACCAAACAAAACAAAACAAAATCCCCTGCATCAACAGTTTTTGATGTTAAAGACAACAAATTTGACTAGTCAAAATCTTATTATTACAAACATCATTACACAATGTAGACTCCTATATTTTTTACTTGATTTATGAGTCAGTGAAATAGTTTCCTCTTGCGAAGAACTGCATGCTAGTCTAAATGTAAATAACTTCAATGAAATCATTTTGCCTTGAATACTAGGAGTTAGAAGAAAAAAAAAGATAACTGCTTGGTTTATTATGACAACTTCATAGCATGAGTTGTTGCAGTCTTTAAAAGGGGGCAAGAGCAGCTGTAGAATGTGTGACCCAACTCTGCCTATTGCAGAGGCAGGTCAGGACTCACTGGGAAAAAACATGGAAAAGGGGCAACAGCTGCTTACCTCCTGTCTCTGGCAACCTCATGTTGCATCCAAAGTGTCTCATAGAACAAATTCATTGTGACAAACTCTGTTCTGAAACCATGTGTATTCAGTTTTTTCTACAGGTATAATCACAATCTCACAGAATTTGTTGGGCGGGGGGGAAGAGATTATTTTCACAGCAGCTGAAAATTAAATTTAATTTCACTTAAAGAAGAAAGATCAAAATCTCATTAGCCTTTTCATCTGCTAGTTAGCTCATTTATATTCATATCTTGTGTAAATACTTAGAGCTAAATTCAAAGAATTGTAGGCACATATCTAAACAAGAACTTGTTGCACAAATTTTTAAATTATATTTCCCTGCAATTTCTAATGTGCAAAAATGTTTTGAAAAATATAATACATTTCAAATATTTGGTGAATTGTAGTATGCAGAAGAAATTTTCTTTTGACTCTACCATTTTTCTATGTACACAAAGTGGTTGTTCGGGTGTGCTACCATTACAAAGGTCATAACTGCAAGGTACAAATCATTCCTTTGTTTACTGTGGTTGTTAAAAACCCCAAATAACCCATATTCAGAGACTGACAATTTGTGGTGATGCATATGGTGGTCCCTGAAGAAGCAGAATTGAAGGAGATCCTGTCTTCCAGCTGATTCCAGGGTCATTTGCAGTGGTAAGTCAATGCACTATTTCTGAAAGCAAAACTCAGAAGTCCTCACCACCTCACAGATTTTATTTTCCTGTAAGAAAATTTCAATTCTGGTCACAACATTGATTTCTTTCAATACAAAGGAAACACCATAGTTCACAGACTGGTGTTCTCTTGGGTGTTTTGCCATCATTTAGGGCACAAAACCTTACTTGGGGGGACATAGGGGGACATTCATAGCTCAGAGCTTGCTGTGTAGGGCATTTTTGTTCTGAGTCTCTGAATAACTGGAATGTCAGAAGGCTCTGTGGTTTCCCTGTGAATGGGAAACAGGAAAGATTCTTTGTGGGTACAGCTGCACTGGTGAGCAATAACTCCTCAGCTCTTTATCAGGTCTAGTTCTCTACTGTGTGCATTGGACACAAAATGTTATTTGATTCTTGGGCTCCCTTTTGTGAAGAAAATTTGGATATAGTAAATTTGGATATAGTTCACTGCAGGAATTGCTCACATGGAGGAGTCTGCCTCATTTGACTGCATACATCCTTCTCCAGTGTAGTTCAATGCTATCCCAAAATATGTATACTTACTGTTTCAGGTGCTTAAAAGTGAAAAAACCCAAACATCCATATAGACACAAAATAGTTATTCCTTAGGATTGCAGAGGCAGCATATGGGGCCTAAATGACATCCAGAGTCAAATATTGTGTGATGTGGCCTACCAACTTAAGGCAGTGTGTGCAGATGAAGAGAGTACAAGCTATTATGTCCGAGTTGAGATGGATGAATTTTGCAGTATGGATGTAACATGGGTGATTCTAGAGATTTTGCTTTTGTCTTCTCATTTGGTCACATAGGAAATTAAAATGTCTATAAATTACAAATGGGCCTTCTGCAATGTTTTTCTATATCTAATGGAATCCTCTTCAAAGTTTCTTCAAAGGAAGTTGCCATCTGCACAATAATTTTGCTACTGGTGGTGTTTTTACCTAACTTCCTAAGCTGATGGTTCACTTATGCCTCAAGGAATGCTTGTGTTTCTTTTTCTACAAATATTATTTTATATCCTATCTAAAGTAACTATGGATGTTCTCATTATCCTTATAAAGGTTTAATCCTTTTTTAATTCCTGTTAAGCTCTTGGTCTGAATGCTGTATTGTTACAATGTGTTCTAATAACATATTATTGAGCCTCTGACTATTTAAAATCCCTCTTAGCCTGTGTTTTCAAAGCATATTTCACCTGCCTTTTTTTACTGCAGAATTTACTTAAAAAGAAACACTCACTTCTTTGAAAGTCATGTTCAGTTAGCCTCTTGACTGCTGTCCATTTAAGTATGCATTTCCTAATTTTTGATTTTTTTTTTATTATTATTATTATTATAGACTGTTAAAGGAAAGGCAGATTTAGAGTGTAAAGTATCAGCTTTGGGTTTCCTTGTTGCACAACTTCTGTCTATATAATACTGAGCAAATCATTGAGAAATTTACCCCAGTGACTCATCTGTACAAAGGGAATGGGAACATTTTCTATCTTAAAATGCATTTGTCATTGCCCAGTGTGGTAGTTGGGGTTGCCTCTAGGTGTATTAAAAAGATACTGTCACTACTTTTTATAATTTATTGCTTTTTTTGATTAATTTTTCCTTTCTTATTTTAATCCTTGCATTTTTATTTACAGGGTTTTTTTTATTTATATGATTCCCTTAGTGAGGATGAAGGATTTAGACAAATCCTAATCGCTATTACATAAAACTCAGCTACCTTAATTAATGAAAAAGCTTCCTTTTGTTTCATTATTTCATTTATATATTCATTTCCTTGTGTTCCATACATTTATAGCTATGTACCACATCACCCAGTGTGGTGCAGAAATATAGATTTTTCTAAATAGAAACATTTAGAATATCGATAAATTATTTTTAATTTCATCTAACTGGATCATTTGGACATTATATATGTGGGTGCTTCACAATTACTGTTTTACAGAATGATGAGTCATTCCCTTTCATTACATTGTTTAGTGATAAGAACTGAATGTGTCAATTAATTATTTCCTGAATTTTGTCTGGACATTGACTACATAACAGCAGTTTTGACAACAGATGACCACTCTGGAAAGAGTTAAAATTGTTACACAAAAAAAATTCATTATTATATTATTCAAAAATAAAGAAATTATCCAGGGGAGATAAACATAACACCTCTCAATGACTTCTCTTCATTTGAACTACAAATCAGATATTCTAAAAAATACATGAGCAATTTTATGCATGAATAGCTTTTTTTTTTAATAGGAAGTTTCATAGTGAGGTCTTTGTTCCCCTAGGTAAAGTCAATCAGGGCATTCTTTTCATTTGACCTTTTCTTAGTTACAGTGATTTAGTGAAATCATTATTTTAAGTAAAAAATCTTATTAAATACAGCATTTATATTGCAAGGATGGCTCCTATCTACACCTTTAAGCAGTTTTATTACACTGTTAGTTCTGCTTTGTCAGTATTTCTGTGTTAAACTGTTCATATGACTAATTAAAATGTGATTCTAAATTCTATTTGTTATTGCTTCTATTATCTTTGTTATAACACACCAACATAACATGTTTATGGGTTCTGTAAGCTAATCTAATTTAATATTGTGCTTGTAAGTGAAATGTCCTTAATAGCAACAGCTGCCCTTGGAATGCTGATTTGAATATATATGTACAAACACACACATACATAAATAAATATATATATTAGTCAGACTGCTAGGTTTTGCCTACTTCTAGCCTTGCTGTTACTCCAGAGAAGCAAATCTTTTCATGGTTGAGGATGTTAATTCATTTTCAATTAAAGGAAATAGGACTGGGTGCATGATAATCACATCAACACTATATCAAATTCAAGGACAAAAGTAAAATAAGCATATAAAGAAAATGTAGTTTGATATTTCATATTGCACAGCTTGTAGAAAAGCAGATACAGCCTTCCTTTTACAAGGAGGATAGTAAATATACAAATATGCCACATTTCTTGGTTAATGGCCTTTAGCATACGGACTTTGCATCTCCATCACCCTTTATCCTTTCTACCAGACAGCACTGAGTTCCCTTGTTATTTTTATTCTGTTTATATTTCTCCACTCTTTGCAAGTATCATGGATTTGAAATTCATGCATAAAATTTTAAACTAATTTGTGTCATATAGTATACTATCACCAAATCATGATCCTTTGACTATTCCTACTCAGATAATCAGAAACATGGGTAGATTGCCCAAAGGTGCTTGCAGTTTTGTACACCAGAGAGAATCTCTTCTCTAAAAAGTTGGTTGTCATCAGGTTTTGGCAGTAAAGTTTCTTCTTAATAGCTCAGAGTAATAGACTTTGTGATTACAGGTTGTTTGGGAGTTGGCAGAAAAGCAGTGCTCATGGAAAGTCTTGTAAGAATATTTTGGGTGCCTAGAAAATGAGTTCTTTTTTTCACAATATGAACATATTAGAAAAACTGCTTGAGATTTAAAGAAGAAAACACAAATAAACAAATAAATTAGTCACATTGAAAGGCACAGGAAACAGTTTTTATTGGTATATTGGAATATTTTGGTAATATTACAAAGAAAAATCTGTTCAGCAGTTATGTTTCTTCTCAAGAATTTCATTCTCCTCCATTGAAGTAAAGAAAATCAAGAATTTGAGTACCACTGAAAATCCAGCTAGTATCTATAGCATATATTTTCCAGCATCTACTTTGTTCTATTCCACGTGTATTATTGCTATTTCTGAGCGTCTTGCAGTCATGTTTTGAGCTATGTGTGCAACATCTGATCTTTCCACATGTGAATTACAAACCCAACCCTCTCCAGCCAGAGGACTAGGTGTGCCTTTTAAAACAACAATTGCTTTCTTAAGGGCTTCCTAGTTACCAATGTCAATTTTTCAAATTATCTTGCTCTGAATGACCAATTTGTCCCAGACAAAATCCTAGACACACATTGTCTGTCATGTTATATCCTTTCCTATATTTTCTATTGCTAGCACAAGTGGCCAGCTTCTTAATCTTGAAGCAGCAGTTAGTGAAAGGTGAATTTCAAGCTCATTACAAGTGATGAGACCACCTAGAGAATGGCATTGTACTGCTTTATACTGGGCTACATTATACTAGACACTATTGAAAAGTAAGTACAAGCACAGGCGAATCATATCCTGCCCCAGGGAATCTCCATGGAACAGGTATGATAACTACAATTAAAGAAAATTACCTTATTTCAAAGATTGGGTTTGTGGCAGGAAGAAAGCAAAAGACATTGGACAGAGACTGCAGACTATAATACTACAAGAAAAGCTTCCCAGTTCAAACTACCAATACTTAGGAAGAGAAATTACATAATTATATGTGTTTATTCAGTATTGCCTGTTCTTGCTTTTATGACAATTTTTTATTTCACCTTTGAAAACATTTTCAAAATTATATGAATATGAGTGGCTTAATATATACATATAGCGATTATAATGTACAGACATAATAGCTGGAAAAAAAACCTCAGTAATGTGATTCAAATATAATTAAAAATGTAAAATAACTGCAATAATTTAAACCAAAGCAAAACCAAATACCTAATTGATCTGTAGTATTTTAGTATTTTAAAATCGAGATGCATGAGTATTTCAGTGGATGCCTTCTCTCAAAAGTAATTCTATTTTAATGGTATGTATTTTTTTGCTCTTCATTTTCACAGCATAAGCAGGAATTGAAATGAAAGATCTACACAGATGTTGGCTGAATAAATAACTTCATAAATGGTTAATTTTGGCTGTCATGGATATATGGTTAATTACTATAATGAAGAATATTTTTGGAAAAAAAGAAAAAGTTGAATGCTGATATTACCAATTAACACACAAATCTAAGAAGAAAAAATCCACAGTTAATAGAACATTACACAGTCCTTGTAATTAAACTGTGACATGGGAGTCCGGTGTCACAAAGAAGAGAAATCCTCTAATTAGCCAGGATTTGAAAAGCAAAGACAAAATTGGAAGGTTAAACAGGGAGAAGCCATGTTGTAACTTAATAATGTAAGAAAATGACAGGACTAAGACAACTTCCAATCATCCATATTTCTGGATTTGGGATTGTCTCTATTGAGAATTTTGTCCCTAACCATCTGTCCCAAGTTTATCTGTAGTGACAACACCAAAAATAACAATGGAAAACAACTTGCTGTCAGACCTGTGCAGGTAAAGCCTCAACAGTTACTGTTGGGTGTGGCAGGGAAAAGTCCTTGAATCACATTTTTGGTATTTTACATCAGGAAAAAGAGGTAAATCTGCACTAATGGTTTAGGCTTAGTGTAAAAAGAATCTTTTTATTACACCTGTTTCTTGGAGATCACATCATAGCAACTTGATTTCACTCATTAATAAAATCTCATGTTTTCAAGGCAATGAAATTTGGATTTCTGAAAACAGACTTTATAAATGAAAGTAGTATTAGAGAAAAAGACACATTATGGACTTACAGACTTCTTCACTTTCTAATTTAGCTGATATGTTCCATTGAGATGCATAGACTAAGTCCTTAATTTATAGAAAACACCTTCAAAGTGTAGTCCACTAATGAATGTATAGTTCATAAAAAGTGGATGGACAGTTACTGAGTTTCTTAATCAGGACCAATTTCCTTTATTTACACATCTGTTTGAACTGGATAATCATATGATATTATATTCTTTAAAAATTATTCTACCATAACAGTGGTAAAATTTGATTTCATGTGTAAAATATTGCATCTGGCATGTCCAAGACAAAAAATATCTGTGAATGCAGTGGCTCAAGATTACTGCTTATGTTCTTAAAACACAGACGACTGTTGGAATATAGACTAAAAAGCAGAAGTCTACTGTCTTAACATCTGCCTTAGGAGGGGTAACTCATCATAACTCAAGATTTTAGTGCCAGACTTTCAGCTGAAATATTCAACTTCATGTATTAAAGAAGCAGAGGCATTTTCTTTGTTTGTTTTCTTATAGGTACAAAAGATATTAAATGGACTATGGATATGGTATGAGGAAACTACTCAGACAAGAAAAGGCTTGCAGCTTCAGCCCATACTGCTCTGTGGATATCATTAACTTGTCCTGCATTTGTTGAGCTGTGGTATTTTCATCTGAGAGTCTCTGTACTTTCAAGAGTCTTCTGTTACAAATGCTTACACAAATTTCTTTGCATTCCAATACATTTTTAATACAGACTTTTTTCCTGAGCTGAATAAGGCATTCTGTGTCATCCAAACAAAATAGCTGTGTCTGAAAGGGAGAATGCTGTTAGCTGTAATAGCATATCTAAGTGGCTTTGTAAAAAGAACTCATTAGTTTTTATCTCAGGCTCATTTTGCACTGAAATATTCATCCAACCTCTGAAAGTGTTGTCAGTAAAACATCTGGCTTGAACACAGAAGTTCACTATGCAGAAGTGGCTGCTATTCCCATGTCCCATATGATTCTTTACATGCTCAGCTTGGCTTGATTATACCTTTCCTCTGCTTTGTTTCTGTGACATAGATGTATTGGCAACGATTATGAGGGTTTTCAAAGCAAAGTGCCTCTTGTAGTGCTATAGGCCAACTTGTTTAGCCTGCAACCTGCGTGTAATGCTCAGGTTGATTATCACTACTAACAAAACAGTGCTTAGTGACTCTCAGCTGCATTTGTATATATTTCAGATGGTGCATGTACTGAAATAAGTAGCAAGTAACCTCAAGGAAGATTATGCTAATTGGTCAGCCACTGCAGTGCCTACCAGTTCACCACCCACAGCTGGAGTTATGTACCTCCTTGGATTTAAAAAGAAAATACAACTAGTTCCCAATTACAGTAAATTCACGATTACAATCTGCACCTGATTATAAGCCACACTGTCGTTCGCAGCAAGGGCCTGCGTGCAACAAAGTTACCAAATAGTAACAGAATTGTGGGATTGCGGGGTTTACTGGCTCGGCTCGGGCCATGTGGGCTCAGCCCGCTCAGGGCTGCCAACGGGGCCAGGTGGCCCAGCTCGGCGCCGCCACTCGGTGGGGCTGCTCGGGGCCGGCCGCTGCTGCCGCCACCACCGGGCTCGCTCGCCTCAGCCCGGCGCTGCTCCGCAGTGGCAGGCGGGCACTGAGTCCCCCGTCTACCCACCCCGCACTGCCGGCACAGAGCCCGCCTCCACCCGCCGCGCAACAGAGTAACCAATTTGTAACAATCGGGCAATTCCAGGCTTTACTGGCAGGTGCTTGGCTCAGCACTTCAGCTTGCACTTCTGAGTTGTGAAATTTCAGAACTTTTTTCATATATTAGCCGCTCCTGAGTGTCAGCCGCATTTCCAGGTTGGGATCAAAATTTTAGTCAAAATGGTACAGCTTATTATCATGAAATTACTGTACTTGTGTCTGGATTGCCAAAACATTCTACTCTAACAGAGATGAAATTTGCTGTGAATGCTTTTTGTTGTTTTGGGGAAATTTTTCATATTTTTGTGCATATTCTTATCTGTGATTTTAACATAAAAAAAAAAATTAAAAATATATAAATATATATATGTATATATATTTTCTATTTCAAGTTGGTCTGACGAGAATCTCTCTTCCTCCTCTTTCTCCTTGTACTTGTCCTTAATCTTGTCTTGACTAATTTTTGTAAGTATGATACGATATTTTGCAATGATAGCTGGACAATGTTTGGGATGCTATACAGTTTCCTGTAATGGTATATTTTTTTTGTATATTTCCTTTCATCAAACTTTTTGTTACAGTAAAATTATTGAGCAATGAAATATTTAACCTAGTATTATATCCCAAACAATAAAATACTAAAAAGATATCTGACCTTACAGACTTATTTTAAATCTAATTCTTTGCTTCTCATTTCCACCATTTTCACCTACTTAAGCCTTTACCCATATGTGATACCCTCTGTCAAAGTGAAATGCTTAAATCTGATCAGAAAGAGTAGCTACTGTAAGTATTTCCCAGTATATTGTTTGTATGTCTATTTTATCTATATTATTTGGATGCTGATCTTCAGTAAAGGAGGCAAACAATGCATTTTGATAGCATCAGTTATTATAGAAGCATACAGATATTTTAAACCATCGTGTTGGAATGGAAAATATTTTCTTCTCTGTATCTCTGTTGTGGACAATCACCTACGTACAAAGGAGATGACACATTCTGTGCAAACAAATTTCTCACAGGGAGACACATTCTTTCAGCTCTCTGAGATTCTCTGATCACATGTAACTTAAAGGGTAATCCCTTGCCCTTTAATGAAAGGATCTTGGTTGTTTTTTTTTGTGGACATATTTCCTGCCCAATGTGGAAACTTCTCTTTCTTATTTCCATCATGTACAGTAATTTCACGAATACAAGCCGCACCAATTTGACCAAAATTTTGGTGGAAACCCGAAAGTGCGGCCAATATTCCGGGGCGGCTAATACATTAACAAAATTCTAAAAGCTGCCAACACGGAAGTGAGAGCCCGCGGCAGCCCCAAGCCAAGCTGGAGCCCGGCCGGCCCCGGCAGAGGTGGGAAAGCCTGGCAGAGGCGGGGCCAGCAGTGTGGGGGGCGGGCGGCTGAGCCTGAGCCAGCAGGGCGGGGCAGGGAGGCGGCAGAGCCGGGTCAGTAGGGCGGGGGAGCCTGGGAGAACTGGGGCTAGCAGTGCAGGGGAGCATGGCAGAAGCAGGAAGGCCGGCGGGTGGGGCTGCCTGGCAGCGGGGGAAGCCCAGCAGAATCGGGGCCAGCAGCGTGGGGGAGCCCGGCGGTGCGGGGGCCTGCAGTGCCGGCCAGGGCGAGGAAACGCGGCGGCAGTGCAGACGGGAGGGGGCGGCCGGCGAGCCCGGTGGCAGGGCTAGGGAACGCGGCGTGGCGCGGTCGGCGAGCCGGGCGGCGGCGGCGGCAGCCCGGCGGCAGGGCTAGGGAACGCGGCGCGGCGCGGCCGGCGAGCCGGGCGGCGGCGGCGGCAGCCCGCCGGCAGGGCTAGGGAACGCGGCGCGGCCGGCGAGCCGGGCGGCGGCGGCGGCAGCCCGCCCGCAGGGCTAGGGAACGCGGCGCGGCCGGCGAGCCGGGCGGCGGCGGCGGCAGCCCGCCCGCAGGGCTAGGGAACGCGGCGCAGCGTGGCCGGCGAGCCGGGCGGCGGCGGTGGTAGCCCGCCGGCAGAGCTAGGGAACGCGGCGCGGCCGGCGAGCCGGGCGGCGGCAGCCCGCCGGCAGGACTAGCGAACGCGGCAGCGGGGCGGTGCTGACGGGAGAGGGGGGCCAGCGAGCCCGGCGGCGGCGGCAGCACCACCCAGCCAGCCCCGCCGAGCCGTGGCGCTGAGCTGGGCTACCCGGCCCCGTCGGCAACCATGAGCGGGCCGAGCCTTCCTGGCCCCGCCCCGAGCCAGTAAAGCCCGCTATGCCGCGATCCTGTTACTAATTGGCCAATTTGTGAAAGCTGCGCACGGATTCTCGCGACGAACGAAAGTGCGGCTAATATTCGGGGTGCAGCTTATCTATTGACAAAGACAGCAACATTGTCGAGGCACCGGAAGTGCGGCTTATAATCCGTGCGGCTTGTATTCGTGAAACTACTGTACGCTGAACCAGTCAAACATCTTCAGAGCAAAATTTATCAATCTAGATATTGATTAAAATTAAAAAGAAGCATTTTCTGAAAAAAAAAAAAAACAAACTTTTTCCTACAGTTACCAACACCTCATATCATATATAGCAACACAGTCTACTTAGTTGTCATTTCTACACTAATGAAACAGAAACAGCTTATTGTTTTCTCTATTAGTATTTTTAGACAAAAGAGAAATTACATTAGGAATATTTGAAAAATTAGAAGTGTTTGAATCAGATTGCTCTGAATTTTAAAAATGTCTCATCATTTGTAAATGCTAAATCCAAGGTAGGAGATACTATTTAATCTGTATAAAAAAGTGCACGAATTTGCTTCCAGCTATTTCTCCACCTTATTTTCTCATAATATTGTAAAATGAGTGACAGATAGGTCTTAATCTGATTTTTTTAGACTGAATGTCAAAAACTTTCAATTACCTTTCCCCAAAGAGCTTCAGAACTGCAGAACGTGGCCCATTTTGCCAGCTCTCAACACAGAGAAATATGGATGTGCTCCCAAAGGATGTGTATCTTTAAACCACAAAGTTGAAAGTATCTTAAAAAAACTTTCTAGATATTAGAATTACTTTTGTGCAGCATGAAAAGCCCTTATCAACTTCATTTTTAAAATTTCTACTGAATTGATAAAGATGATAATGAGAAATTATTTTTTATTTATTTGGTAGCTTGCTGAAATTCCTTAATCATTATTAAGATTTTAAAATTCAGTTTCAAAGCTAGAACTGCCTGCACCTATTTGAGCTGAAATTTGGCATGCAATGAATGCATGAAAGTGTAAAATGCTCAATGACTTAGTCTTTGGTCATAAATGTAAAGAGGTTTTATTTAAAACCTGTTGGGGCTAAGCATAAGCAATGAAAAAAGGTTTAGTTTAGTGGTGCATAGCAGATTGCAGATACTACACTTCATATTTTGGTTCCTACAGACAAACTAGTCTTAATTCTCTTGGGCCACTTTTTCTAGAGGAAATCACCACTGGCAACAAAAAAACCACCAAATCCCCCTTCTCCCCAAAAACCTCCACAAAATACTTTAAAAACCCCAAAACAAAGATTCAAATCTAAAGTGAAATAAACCCTAAATATTTTGAGTGGTTCAGGTTATAAAACTTTTTTTTTTTTTGTAATAATGGTTAGCTCACAATAAGAGGTTAATATAAAGCACATGAACCTGACATTAGAGAATGATTTAATGATCAATCCTATACAATTTGCTCGAATGCTATATAGAAGATATCCCTTCAATGACAAACACAGACATTAACAATATTTTTTAACAGTAGTTAAAATTATATGTTCTTTGTATGTATTCCAGTTTAGGACATACTTCAGAAATGTGATAAATATTGAATCTAGAGACAGACAATCCCATTTAAGTTAACTTCATTAGTCAATATAAAATGCTTTATGTGATAATGAAAAAATATATACTCATATATAATTATAATAATGATATGTGTTGTATACAAATATTTATATATACTAATAGCACAAATATTTATATATACTAATAGCATATAATGTTTCAAAGTAGATTGCTGTTTATGGTGACTCATCTATATTTTGCTATTTTTAAGGAAAAAAATGACTATATGATATACCAAAGGAAACAGTGTTCTGAGGTAAAGTGTTTTTTTGATTTTCAAGATGGTTCACTCATCAGACCTGTTTTTAACTGTCACAATTTACTGGGGCAAAATAATTAACTAATCTTCCTTTTCTCTGTTTTATGTGAGAAGTTAATGGAACAACCTCCTGGATCTGCAACTCCCAGGGAATCTCCTGAAAGTCATTAAAAACTTGTAAATGTGCCAACAATTTACCTGAATGCACTTATTGCTGTATGAGAGATTACCAAATCAGAATGGACACAATAAATACTTAAATTATAAAATGAACTGCAAAGATGTAGCAATATTTGGAGAGTATAAAAAGCACAGTGTCGCAGAGAGGAGAAGGAAAGAGGAGCTGAAAACAGCTCAGCCCAAGGGTGCACAAGGGATGAACTCCACCTCTAGCAGTAAAGCCACAGGACAGCAACTTCTAAGACATCTCAGCTTGCAAAACAGAAACGAGATAAACAGATCCATCAAAATGTGGCTGCTGAGGAAATGGGAAAACATAGCTGTGAGTAGATATCAACTATGGGAACCCCTTCTTAGCAAGGTGTGAGTAACAGGGCTGTGGAGTCTGCACCAGCCCTTGGTGCTGGCTCTGGGGGTAACACGGCAGGGCTGGCAGAGCTGTGAGCAGGAGCAGCAGCAGGCTTGTTTCTACCAAAATTTGCACTTTATTTCCAATCCCCACTCCACCTCCAACCCCAAGAGTGTCTTCAGTCAAGGTGTACCCTGGATCCAGAATTCAGCATGAGTACAGATACACATGCAGAATTTACCTGCAGTGGTAGGAACTGGTTAGTAACAGGCAGAGAGCTCATGCTCAACTCTGCTCAGGCACTGACCTCCAGTGCAGCACTACATCTGTACCTACAGAGTCCCATTAGATTTTCTCATCTCTGCTTTCTCATTGGAATTTTCTTGCAACTTTTTTAATATATGTTGATTTTGTCTTTTTCTTTCTTGAAAAATTAGGATATGCCATCTTAGGAACTTATCGCCTCTTTGGTCTTTCAGTTAAAAATTATAGGCAAGTTTTTGACATTTAGGTCAAGCATTTCTTTAAAGGCTTGTCAGGAAGAAGAGATAAATGCATGATAGAAGTATATATGTTACATTTCAGCTCCTTATGACAAAAAAAGGAGGCAAGGGAATAACTTTAGTACATCTTTTATGTCTTCTAATGCCCCAGGCTAATAAAATCAAATGCTTTCTTTAAAGTATAAAGTTATTTCTTAATTCATGCATTTGCAATGTTTCCAACATCATTAAGAACAGATTTCTAAGTCTGCCCTAAATCACTCAGCATTTCCTTTATGTGACAAGAAATGTGATAGAATAAACTAATCTATACTATTCAACAACTAATCACACCAAAAATTAAATTGGTAGAGAATTCTCAGTCCTCAGCAACATATTTTCAGCTTTATGCTCAGGTATATCAGGCTTGCTAATAGTAACAATAAATATATGCTCAATTTTGGCTTTGTAAAGGGAAAAATACTTTTAAGTGAAGAACAAAGACAGGAGTGTTAATGCTTGATCTTGGCAGGTATAAAGAAAGAAAAGCTCACTCAGGCTTTAAAAATACTGGGAATTTTGGCAATGGAAAGAAATATATATATGGCAGATATATAGTTGGCAAAACCAGAAGAGAATATAATTTCACTGTAGCATAAGAGGAATTCCACACTTAGAAAAAGCCAAATGCAAAGAAGTAATTTGAATTACTTGAGACTGTCCTGATTTTGGGTTAAAGGGCACTCAGAACTATGAAAATTTTCTTGGTAAATGTGTGTGCCAGTATTATCCGTACCTGTTCTTGCTGACATTAACAGACTTTGATGACTGAATCTCCAACAAACTGAGTGCCCCTACTGCCTTCTCTGTTGGGTACTCCAGGAGCCCTCTGCCAATACTGGAGATCTTTTTTTGTGCACAGCAAGCAGACTTGGCCAGTTGTGAGGCTGGACATCAGAGGAATTAATTTCTCAGACTTTAGGCCATCAAAAGGTTGTTAGATTGCTGCGGCTGGATCACATCCCAGTTAGTTAACCAGAGGAATTGGTGGTTCAAAGCCTTACTCAGCAGGATGCTTGAGGACCTCCTGAGCTTCAAGTGTCTGACCAGTGCCACTACTTAAGATAGGAAAGTTGAAATCATTAAAACTCAACCTCCCTCCAGCTTTGCTAACTGGGTCCTCAAAGAACAAGGGCTCCTGGTAGTGCTAGTAAGATGGCTCTTACTAGTGTAATTATAATTTCATTTTTTCCTGTGCCTTATTTAAAATGCAGTTACACTGATTATTCACATACTTGTAATGACTGCCTTCCTTAATCAGTGCTCCCAAATATGTCACATCTCCCTGTGCTCAGACCTAAGCAGGAGGCAGGTCCCTGCTGCCAAAAGTCTTGCAGCATCTCACAAGTTTTCCTGGTGTCACCTCTGCCCCAACCTGTCAAAATGGGATGGAGCAGTAAGAGAGAAACTTCTACCTGCTCCCCATCCCCTGAAATGATTGCTGCTCTGTGGGGTCCCAGAGAGGCAGGTTTATGCAAGAATGTCACAAAACCCAAAGCTATGAGCCACGGTTTGAGGTCTAAAGGTTGTCTGTGTCCTTTCTCATTTGCAAATTTGAGTGTAACTGGATATAAGTGAAGTGTAGGCCTGATTCCTCTCCTCTTATCAACACACTGAATGCCTTACTCTGTTCCTGTCCTTTTTTTTTTTTTTTTGACCTGTGAGAAGGTTGAACCAGCAGTTGTGTTACATACTTGTTTCTGATACCTGTCAGGTTGAGAGGAACTTGTAGACACCTGTTTAAAAAATGAAATATTTTTATTGTGCAAACTAGAGAGGAAAGAAACCATCCCTTCCAGTGCACTTGGTGAATTTACTTTCCTTTTCTTTTCTTTCCCAATCTCCTGAAAGAAAACAGTGGCACTGAGCTGTGCTTGGGAAGTGAGGAATAAAGCGAGTGGCAATCTGTGCGGCTGACACAGTGTCACAGAGCAATGAGGCATGTTGTATCATCTCAGCCATGCATCAAGCCTGGAAGAGCTCTGAAAAATTTAACTGCATGGAAGAGGGGTTTATAGCCTTCTTTTGTTGTTAGGGTTTAGCAATGGCATGCACAAACAAAATAATCTGTGTGGCTTGCCATGCTATCAGCAGGGGCTCTGATGCATCTCCATGGTGCACAGAATCTCCTAGAAGAGTCAGTAGTTTGGGGCTTGGTCTATTATGTCTCACACCAAGACAAGTGTTTACTTGTTTTACAGGAGAAGGGCGGACTTCTGGCACTACTCCAGTTTTCACACTGCCAGCTGTGTCTTCAGCTTAAGAGATTTCCTGCTCTACATTTGCTTCTAAGTAGCACAATATTCCTTGCAATTTTTTTTACCATGGTTATATTTTGCCATTTTGAATCTGGACGTGTATGTAATACAACATATTTAATTTTGACTTTTCTTAAACTGGTATTTCAAAGGTATTTCAACATGTGCCAGAACTCTACATTCATTATATTATTTATAATACTGGGGGAAATTGGAGGAGCTAGAGAAACTTTCCCAATATCATGTTTGGGAAAAAATCATGGAGGGAGAGAATCTGGGGATTTTACATAATGTCCTGTGGCACAGAGGTTCTTCACCTTCACAGTCCTTTGAGACCACGTGGATGTGAACAGGAACAGTGTCCCTGTCCCACATTAGGGGACAAATTTGTGCCTCACAGACAAGGCCATATGGGTTAATGGGAGGCCTCTTTTCAGATATTAGCTATTTGTTTCATCATTCTGTGCTTCAACATGTCCTCTTACAAAAAAAAAAAATAATTCAACTCTTGAAAGTTGTATAGTTTCACGCATCACTAAAGATCCATTGAATCACCCTTATTTCCCTTTTCTATGCAAGGGAGCACTGCTGATTTTTCTAAAGTTGTTTTTTCTCTAAAACTCTGTTGGCCCCCTGCCAAATGAAAGTTTGAATTTGACCTGCAATTTTGGGTTGTGTTTGTTTCAAGTTTTTACAGCCACAAACTCTCGTTTCTCTCTTATATGGAATACATTTGTATTCAAACTTAAGTGGCAATGTCAAGAGGTAAGTTTTAGCATTGAAAGCACAAAATCAAATCCAATCCTTCTGCTTTGACCAGGAAGCTTTCCCCTCACTTTTAAAGTCATTCTTTGGAAAGAAAGGACCACTGCAATATTTGCAGTTCTCTTGCTTTGTGTGCTCTGTGTGTAATTGAGAAGGTTAACCTGTAATGGCAAGGGAGCAAATACATCTGTTTTACCACTTGACCATTGACAGTTCTGCCTGATTTTGAAATTCAATCTACAAATTAATTTTGCACTTTAACACTTTCAAGTTATTGTTATGGATCTCACTGGTGCTAGAAGTACATATTTCAGCAATTTTTAATACTTCTTCATGACTGAATAACTGCTGAAACCTAACTCTCCAAATTTAGAGTTATCTGTGAGATCTTACTGGTCACAAGTGTGTTAATGTAGTAATTGATAACTTTGCAATTGCTTGCTATCATCTTTCCTGAATTCCAATGGTAATTAAATGAGAGAGGATGTAATTATACCTGCAGTCATTTCCTTTAGTTCAAAGGGAGCCCTAAATGGCTATGGAAGCTCTTGTTAAAGAAGCAAAGCCTTATTCCTCCATTTCACATTCTGTCTGTGTAAGATGCATTTTTTCATCCAATTATTCTTCAATCGCAGTTGCTGTCTCCTAATTCTGTAAGGGACTTATGTAACAGTGAAAAATAAACTCTTCTTCAGCATGGTCCATGCTTAAATCTTGACACAATATTAAAGTTCCATCTACCTAAGTATTAAACTTTTGGTAGAATGTGCAAAACAATTATATGTTTGGTTTTTTGCTTTGGGTGAAGGACAGAAAAATCAGAGTGGGAGGGAGAGTCCAGTTTGTGCTTAGACTGCAAACCTGCAGAACCAGCCTGATGGTTGTAGTCCAAAAAAATAGTAATCTTTTTTTTTTCTTTTAATTACTGTTTTCAGAAAAGTGACATTTCTCCAGCTTCCCATTTGCACTTTTTTCCTGTGAAACTCCCCCACTGGAAAACTTTGCTCCCATAGTGTGTAACAGCACACACACCTCATCAGGCATGTGATGTGACCAAAGAAGATGTATGAATGAGGGTAGAAAACTAAAATGCAGTTTCTCGCAGATTAGTGATTCTTCTCCATTTGTAGCTATTAAATCTGCATCACTAAGCCTCTGCCCCCATTCCCAAGAGCTCATTTCTCTGTGCTGGAGGTCCCACCCCTCGCATTTATTTCAGAAAATCACAGAATTGTCTGAGTTGGAAGGGACCCCAGGGGTCAAGGTTGAATTAATTGTAAGTGCAGCAGCTGTCCAATGGAAGGGCAAAGACACCTCTGGGGAGGAGAACTGGAAATTATAATTTATTTTTTGTTTGCTGGGGTTTCTGTATTCACTGTTGATTGTGTGAACAGGTGAAAATAAAAAACTTGCTGACTTTGGGGCCTGCTTCAGTAATGCACATGCAATCCTATTTTAGTTCCAGAATTAGAACTGCAGATGTTTGGTAGGAATCCATGACTGTGTCAAATAAGGACAATATTTCCATCTTAAAGATTAATAATTAGCTAATAAAAGTTGTTAGGGAAAGGAAAAATGATAAATAGCTTCACTGAGATGTCTGAGGCATATGTATCTAAATCTGACAAGCCCTGTTCCTGATAAAAGGAAAAAATAGATCATCCAAAGTATTGGGTTTGGATGCTGCAGGGAGAAGGGTTGTGGTTATTTTTCTAGTTTTGATGTTTGGGTTTTTTTACTTAAAACATTGCAATTAAATAGAGGAAGTTCTATGTGGTGGTTTTCTTATTGGTTTTGGGTTTTGGTTTTTTTTTTGGTTTTTTTTTTTAAATCCAGGTGCAGAAACTACAGCAATTAATATTAATCTGAATTTGATTATTTGGCTCTTCAGCTTTTCATTGGATTATGTTGACTTTGTAATTTGATTGCTACACAGATGTAAGCGACACTGATTGCATTAAAATATGCAAAGGAAATTAAAAGTATTAGCAAGTGATGTTCTGAAAACAGTTCTTCCTTGCTAGCTGTGAAGACTTCCTTTTGGGAAGAGAAAAGCAAAGGAAATTAATGAGTATACTATAATACCAACCACTGAGCTACAAATAATCCATCTACATGGATAATAAGTATTGAGCCTGTAATTCTTTGTTTCTGGACTAATATGTGTTATACAACTAATAAAAACTTAACATATATGAGCTCTATAATATGCTAAAGTGTGATATTAGAAAGGTGAGATCCAGAAGGGAAGCTCAAGCTCCTGCTCCTTCGGTACTTTGGAAGATCACCCACCCTAAACTTTGGCACAAACTGCTGTGCCATTGTTGGGGCTCAGTCCGTACCTGGGTCAACACCAACTCTCTGATGGCCCAGCAGGGAATTCTGTGACCATCATCTATCTCAGTCCTCTTTGAAGAATATTTGGCTGTGGAGAACTGGGTAACAAGAAGAATCTTCCCATTCCTGGCCACCAAAAGGGGCACTTGGTTCTCCACTGACTGCAACAGTACTCTAGTGGATTTCTAATACACATAAATTCTGTGTGTGATGGGACACAAAGCGGCCCATATGTTACTTCCACAAGTTATTTTGGAAGCATTTTCTGTTCCTAAGTAAATATCATAACTAAATTTGAAATAAGTGTTTTGCAATTTTATATACAGAATGTATTTTCATTCAAACAAATAAATTCTTCATTAATATTTGTTTTATCAACTTCAAGGTTATATACTTTCCCCACTACTTTTCCCACCAACCATTCAAGTGCCCCACAAGAGAGGCAGAAGTAGAAAATACTGTGGAAATTTTAAATTTTCCACTGTGTTTTTTAATTAGTCTGAAAAATGGAGGAGAAAAAAAAAAAAAAAACACAGTAGTAATAATAAGGTTCACCTTACAGTTATTCAGACAACGCCTCTCTGTGACCAAATTTGGAAAAGAAGGTGAAGCTTGAGCTGGAAGTTTGAGTCTACTAGTTTCTTATTGAAATACTCCCACTGATTTCAGCATGGTTTCTCATGGAACAATGTTGTATTCCCCATACTAAATCCCAATCTCAATGAGGAAAACAGCACAAAATGCATGAAGATAACCAAGATATGTTTCTAATTTGAAGGTCTATATTTCAGGGTCACCTGGAGCTCAGCCCTTTCTCTGCAGCCGGGGGAGCTGCCTTGTCAGTCCCACTGCACACAGATGTGCTCATCCCTTCTTTGGGAGAATCAAAAGGACCTACAGTTTACAGGAAAATTGGAGTGACTATGGTAGCACTTTACCCACAGTGAGGACATCTAAAAATCTGACAGTAAAACTAACAGCCTTAATGTTCTTTTTCCTGCTCAAGCAATCCCTTTAGAGCCTTTTTTAAGTAACTCAATAAACAAATACATGCCTAGACTTTCGAATTGCTTCTACAAGTTCCTCTGATGTCTAATATTGTATTAAACCATGGTAGCAAGATTTCAGTTACTTATGCAAAAATCACATCTGCAATTGATAGAAATATTTATCAGTGTATTCACTAAAATGAAAAAGCATTGAAGCAAGTAATAACATTTAAAACAAGTAGGAAAGCACAAATGAAAATGAAGCATCTGAATAATTACACAATATGCAGTGCAGAAAAAATGATATCAAAATTCCACTTCTGTTTCAAATCAATAACACTGAAATGTGACAGGAACTTGATGATGGTGTGTAACTAAAAATTTAATCCAGTCAAAATATCTTTGCAACACTCTCATAGACAATCAAATCTTTGCAATTGTTTCTTAATGAAAAGCAATTGGTTTCTGGAAATAATTTGCTTATTTTATAGCCACAATCAAAGAACATATGGAACTAGACAAGAGTCTTGTTCCCGAGTTAAACATTTTAATTTACAATGTAAAGAGAAATAGAGTATTGTAGTATTTTATAATCACTTCTTATCAGCTTTAATTTGTGAGTGGATGTGGTAATAAAATCCTAAACGTTATTACCTAAAAGTACAGGAAAAAGGGAATCAAATACTCTAAAATAAAGACCTTGGAATGGCCAGTACACAGCAGGATAATGCTAAAACAGGAAGAATGACTACTGAGAACAATTCTGAAAGAAAGGTTTTCTGTTCCTAAAACATATTAAAAATGAATGTTGGTGTCTCATCATCCCACCACCTGAGAAGACCTAAGAGAAAATAAGAGATGCGGAAATGTGCACTTCTGTGTTGAAGGTTTTGTAATTCCTGAAAACCATGGAATGTCATCACCTCAAATATTATGTCCTAATGTATAAAACTGTGTTTCCTGCTGACATCAGCTGTGACAATTTCTGTAAAGTCATCATAAAACCCAAGAGGGAAAACTTTGAATTAGTTCTCTATAATGTACAAATCCTGACTACTTTATTATCTTTTTGTTTTGGTTTGGTTTTTTTTTTGTTGGTTAAGTTTTACTGTTTCCATGAAGATATGGAAAGAATAAAAGGAAAAAAAATTCAGAGGCAAAGAATCTTTATCTCAGAAAGCAGTGGCAAGACATTAAAAGAACAAATTTAGGTTAGATACAGAGATGCAGCATTTAATTTATGTGAGCACACTGGAAATGAGCTTCTCTAGATAATTTAAGAACAGAAGGTTCACATAAACTGAAGGATAAGTAGGTTTTAAAGATGCCATTTGTGTGGTCACAGCTCAGATACAGGCACTGCAGCTCACTGCTAAACTCGAATGCCTAGCTGGGATGTTTTTGCTTTTTGTTGTCTTGGGGTTTTTGTTTGTTTTGTTTTGGTTTTGTTTTGTTTTGTTTTGTTTCTTAAACCAGATTAAAAATTATGATTGGAAGAAAGACAATGAGTAAACATCATGAATGCATATTTTAGAAGTAACTCTATCACAAACCTTTCCCTGGGAGAAAACAATAGTGACATGCAATTACTGGAGTTTCTGAATGTATAGAAGGTATGCATAGGAAGCACAGATACAGAGATCCCTTGCAGAAGAGGAAGGGGTTTTTTGATTATTTCTGACTGACTTGTCTTCTTGATTTTATCTTTAATTCTCTTTCAAAGTCCTACCCTGCATTTATTATTACTTATGCTGTCTCTGTCAAGATGAAACCCATTCAAGATAAAAAAAACCAAAAAACGAAAAACAAAAAACAAAAAAACAACCCCCCAAAAAAATCCTTCAAAGAACTGTATCTTAACTTCAAATCTCACTCCAACTCTCATGGTTTAATTTTTTCATCACCATGAAGTATTGTCAAAGCACACGACTGGTAGAATCTGGGGTGAGATTTGAGACTCACATAGTTGCTCAGAAGACTGAACTGAAGAATTTTATTCAGGAAAACTCTATGCCAAAGACTATTTTACAGTGACAATGTAACCAATATTGACTGACTAGTGTAACCTAACTGCTACTGCAGCTGCACATCCCCTGAACTGTGAAAGTTATCCATAAGCATATATTTATTCTTTTATAGCATGAACTAAATCAAATATCTGCAGTTTTTTTTCTTTGCAAATGACACTGAAGTACTACATTCCTTCTCTGGGTTCAGAATGTTAATTTGAAAATTTACTTTCGAGCAGTTGGTGCAAGATAAGTTCTTGGGATCAAAACTCAATCCTATCACTTTTTCCTGAAGGCAACAGTTTCAGAATGAATCTTGAAGCATCTTCCAGGTGACTCAACTTGAGCCTCTCTGCTACTAAACTGGTCTTCCTTGGGTTTAAGTAAAGCACAAAACGTTCACAGAGTTCCCTGAAAGCATTCTGTAAAGATATTTTAAAATGTCTACTGAACATTCCTCATCTTCAAAAAAGCCAAATACAGCAGCAGAGTGGCAATATGGTGATTAGTTATACCTTTCCATTTTGCAGTAATGGTTTATGAAGGGCATTTACTTAACAAGCTCCTTTTGAAGGTTTTGTACATGATTGCAAATGACATGTGTGACGTCCAGCAGTCCTTCCTTTTGCATAATGGTCACAGATTATACTGAGGAAGAGTAACATCGAGGTAAAGTGACAGCTCCAGTCTCTTAATGAGAAGTTTATTAAGAAACTAGGACTGATTATCAGTTGCAAATTAACCATAATGTGAGTAATCAGCAGAAACGTCACATTGGTGCAAGAAAAGAGATAAACAGAGGAATGTTCATCCCTATGCTAATCAAAAAGTACCTACAGCTCATTACAGAGTGTCATTTCTAGGAACCTGGGGACACAGGTTTGGGAAATATGTTTTTGGAAATTGGATTTGGCAATAACACCATATGTACCTTTAGACTGAATTTAACCTGTCAAAGGAATGTGGCTTCATTTTTTTTTTTTTTTTCTAAGATAGAGATGTCTATGATCTCTATGATAAAGCTAGAATTGCAATAAATGAAAGCTTGATTATATTTTTGGACCAGTAGACTAGACTGTGGTTTTGTAACAGTAGGGGGAAAAATTTGCATTAATTTAAAAACATTATTTTGCTAGAATTATTACACAATTGTAAAATATATGCAAAATTCAAGCCACAGTTATCAATATCATCATTTGTTCTGAAAAATATTATAATATTATTTTTAAGTATTAAATAGCATGACTAGTATTTGCAAACTCCACACTGGGGTTCAAACCTCAATCCTGCAAGGAAAAGGCTAGTCTAGAAAATAAAGAGCTTGCAATTATATATCACCCAAAACAGAGCAATAGATATGAGCATAACAACAACATAGATATTATTATCTGGATGGCAATGTGCCAGTAGCAGGAATTTTGGCACAGTCATCTTGTTTTGTTTTCATTGGTCCTCAAGTGCACTTTGTTCTACCATAGGTAATTTCATTCCTTTGACTCCAGTACCCCAGCTCATTTTCTTCTGTGTAATATCCTGATTCTCTTTTTCTCTGGCATTGCCCACATCATCTGAAAACACCAGTGGCATCCCTTGATCTCTTTTTTATCCTTTTGCCAGGTTTATTACTGAAAAAAGGAGCTCAAACTTTCCTCTCCTAGAGAAACTTTTACTGTTTAAAACAGTCCTTTGACAACACCTCTCCCAGATTTTACAGTGTTCTGCTGAACAAAACTGCTTGACTAACAAATTTCCCTGTGACACACAGCCAATAAATGTTTTGGTGTTTTGTTCAAAGCTATTGTTTTTTGTTTTTGCTTCAGGGGGAGGGCTGGTTTTTTGAAGTTTGTTTATGTTAGATCACTTTTATTTAGTCACTAATGTATTTAAGAGAACAGAATCATATGGCAAAAGTTATCTTTGGTAAAACTCTCATCATTTCATCACATTTTTTGTCTGCAGGTGTGTCTTTATCAATCTTTCCCTCAGTGTTTGTTCCAAAGGCAAAATCAGAGACAGGATCCTGTATTTTATAACAAAAATTTTTCAGTTAGATTTTTTCCATATATATATACATATATACACACACATATGTATATACATATATATATATATATATATACATACTGTGTAATTTGGAAATACTTTTCACTTTGTGTGTTTCTGAGTTTGATATGGAATAACTGACTGTGTCTCCAGTACCTTTATGCAAGCCTCTGTGAGCCAACCATCCAAAATCAAATAACAGATATCCTGAGTAGTTCTGTAAGATTAATATCACTAAATCACTTCAATATTTTTTTCAGAGAGCTGAATTCTGAAGACATGTTTCTGCATTGGCCTATTTCAAATGTCATAATTATTTCAAGCCCTGCCTAGGATTTCCATTGCTATCTTTGTTAAAGGGAAATGAACTTCTGAAATGACAGCTGTTTGTTCCACAAAGAAATATCAAAATAATATTTTTTTTCCAATTGAGGCCAGATGTTTCTGTAAGACACTTAAAAAATAAATTTTTAATCCATAAAACAATTTGTTCATTCCATTCTAGCCGCAAATCTGCTCATTTTAATCAATGTTCATCTGGATGACGCTTAATAGCATTCAACAGACCCAATACGTGACTTGTATGTGGGACAGATCATTCTTAAAAAATAGATGTGAGAGTCTCCAGTGAGTGGAGATCTGACAGGCAGAAAAACATGCAGCTAGCCCTAGGCACTGAAACCAGCAATTTACATGAAATATTTACTAGTTCTAGTTCTATGATGTCTTAATAAAGTAACTGCATTTTAATTGTTGTAAGGTTTTAGTTTCAGGATTCTCTTTTGCATCAGGAATCAACGTGTTGTCAACTGCACTGACAGTTCTGTGTCAATGACTCACACTCACACATTTGGGGAATCAAGAGGGACCATGATGAGCTGCCTTGATCCAGAGGTCTCAGGAAAGCAAGACAGACCAGGGAATCTGGGGCACATAACCCACAGGGAGCTTGCAGCCTGTGGACAAAGCTGCAAGCAGTGGGGAGTCCAAAAGGGCCAAAGAGCAAGGAGAAAACAACACTGGAATTATTGCAGAAGGAATAACTCAGCCAAAGCATTGAGCAATTTTAGTATGTGTTTCAGTGGGAAAAATTCAGCAGTTTACCAATTGTAATACCAAATTTATGATGATTAAATGCTCTAACACCATGTAGAGATTTGTATACCAAAAGATAAGGGGGGAATTGGAACATGGGATTCCTCTCAAGGCCTTTGAAGGGATATTATTTTCATTGTTCATAAACAGGGCACTGCTACAAGCTCCTGTATGCAGAAGGGAGAGAAACCTTGAATTCTTTCTGATACCACACTATCAGAGACTGGTCCAAGCTCAAAGGAGATCCTTTGTGCTCTCCCTCATCCTATGAACATTTCTGAAAGTCAAAGTGCAAGTTCAACTCCAAGAGCAAAGTAAACACAACAGCACTAATGTTAGATGCCAACATTTCCTCCACATCAGACAGGGATAAACACAGTCCCAGTTTGACTGGTGGCTCTATGAAGGCAAAACATTTCATATGACACAGATGCTGATGCCACACCAGGAAGAACTATTAATGTTTTTAACAAATTCCTTCTAAGCCTTCTAGTATTTTTGCAAACTGACATAATGTGGATGGCCTGACACAAGAAAACAGAATTGTCCTATTCAGTGATCTTAATGAAATGTCAAAGGGTTAATAAGAAAATTAATTTATCCTTTTAAACGCAAGAAGTAATTAAAGTCTAAGGGAAATCTGTACCATAATTGAAAATGAGTAACGAGCATGTGGGATGTGGAGGAAAAATGAGTTTGGTAATTAAGACAGGAAGTTCAGTATAACAAGAAGGAATAATGTATTTGTCACCTATGACACAATTATATCATGCTGATATTAACTGGGAAAGCTTAAGCTAAAGCAGAACAATAGAGTTGGTGAACGAGGAGGTATTAGATAGTGGCACCTCATCCTCAGCTAAGGAAACTACTTCAGGGACCAAGAGTAGGTAGACTTCTGATAGCATCAGGGCTTTTAAATTAATGAAACTGGAATGCATTAAAAGGGATTAAGTAGTAATTGTACTAGAATTTATATTAAAGATCCTGAAGTTATTAGTTCTTTGAATTTTTAGAAAAAAGGTTCCTGAATAACTCATCAGGAGCACCTCAGCTACTATTTTAACGGGATGGGCCAAAGTTGCCCCTAATATCTTTCCCTCAAAGTCAATAGAGACTCCAGTGGTGTATCTGGCTTATTACTTCCTATGTTTCTTATATGAATTTTTGCTCTGAAAGTCTGAAGCACTGTAAAAACCTCATATCTCTAGAGGCATCTGTGAGGTTATAGCCATTCAGAAGGTACTAAAGCCTTTTGTATGCTTCACTTTCCATGGAAATTGATGCCAACAATGCCTAGGTCAAATAAAGACATGAAAGAAATTAATAGGACTGAATTCTAAAGACAATTCTTGTGTTCAAACACCCAATATCATTTACATTGTTTCTTAGGAAGGTGAACTTAAGTCTTATACAGCAAACCTAGAATTAGATCTGCAAGCACTCTTTTGCAGGCAAGGTATTGTTAAAAGAATAAAAATGAAAAAGCATACATAAAAGCCAAGAGGATGTTGCCAGCCATCGGTTTTCTTGCAAATATGGGAGCTGCTCTTCTTTTAGAGACAAGAGAATGGTAGGTGGCACTGAAGACGAACACTGTGATAAAGTGTTTGTATATGCTCAAGTCCATTCTCCAGGCTTTTTATTTATATATACATATATAATCTACAGACACAATAACCAAACTTTTCAGAGGTTTGGAAAAAGGTTTAAACAAAATTTGAAGTTTGTCATTAGGAATTGAAATCCAGATTTAATTGTCAACAGAGACAGAGAACTTTATTTAACCACTTGATCACTTTAGAGCATCTTCCCCTCTATGAAATGTCCCACTGCGGCTTTTCAAATCTGCACACACTCTGGATACATCTCTTGCGCCCTATGCAGCTCTGCTCAAGGAACACACAGTTGAATTGCCTCCAAGTTTACTCATGGCATGTATTTTGGCTGGGAAGATCAAACATCACCTTTCCTAAGAGCTGAAGGTGATTTAGTCTTGACTCTTCTCTGCCCTTATTCTGAGAGAGGAAAGCATCCCTCATGAAAGGGATGCCCATTCTGCCTTTCAGACATAAACAAGAATAACAAAATAAGAAATGGAATGCAGCTTCTGTGTTTGGGAGCCCACAGGGACACCTAAACTAAATACCTTGTTTCTAAGGAAAACAAGGGCAGCCTTGCCATTCACACTGACACTGAGGACCATCAGAGTCGCCTTTCACAAGCAGGCACAGCAGGCAGATTGTGCTGCTGCTCAAGAACAAAGTGCAGGTACTTGAGGAAGAAAAACTTTGTGAGGATATTGTATTTGGTAGAGTTTTTCCTGGGGATAAAAGCTTGTTTTCTTCACAGCCTAATTCCATGAAAATTCTTTGTTGGGAATATGCGAAGGATTTCCTATTCATTTCTCAATCAACCATCTTAGTCCGAAACCAAGCCCTGGCATTCCTCAATTTTGTGTCTTGCAGTATCCATCTGGCACTGCATGCTGTTGAATGTAATAAGGATAATTTTGACCTAGCAAAGGTAAATTTGATACAACAGTGAACATGTAGCATGTGTTTCTGCCCCTTGTATTGTCACAGAGCAGCTCAAGCACTGGTGCTTGGCTTTATTATCCCCTTTCCTGGCCTTACATCTGAAGCACCTCCTTGCCAAAGGCACTCCAGTCACACAGATCCCGGTGGTGTTTAGAACACCCTGTATCATGCTGAATTGAACTGCATGGATTAAAAAAGCAAAACCAAAACAAAACCAAAACAAAAACAAAGAGGAAGTGAGATGGTCCCCAAGGTGAAAACAAAGGAAAGCCAAAGCAAAAAATTGTTCTTTATCTAAGAAGGTGAAACTAAAATTCCTGGACATTCTAGGGGAACTAAAATTCTAAAGTAACCCAAATAATCATTTATTTGACTACAGGAAAGAAAAGGAAAAATATATGTGATTAATGCCTCCAGCACTGTCAGTGTGAAATTCATGGTTTGCTGACTACCTAAATTGCCTGGCACACTGCTAACCCTGATCTTAGCTTTATCTAGGCAAGCACTTGTCATTAAAGGGGCAATTAATCTACTGTTCTAATTTCAAATGAGGTAATGACAGAAGGAAAAATGAGATGTGTCATTTAAGAACTTTTGCATTCTAAACCAAGCAAATGCCATGATTTCACAATTACATCAACAGAAAAACTCATAGCAGGCAAATATTCACATTAAAACAAAGGATCTGTCTTAAATGCTACACACAGGCTAGACTAGACTAGACTGTAAAATAGCAGACAAGTCACTCATTGCTTTAATCATTAAAATGGAGAAAATGGTGTTGAAACAGAAAATATTGTCAGGTTTGGGCAAAAACACTGTTTTGTTAATGGCAAAATGTCTGTGTATGCAAAGCTTGCAGTAACTAACTCCAGTGTTACTAAGGAAATCTTTATACTTCATTTACTGCTGATGAAGATGGGCTGAGAATATGCAATATACCAGAAATAAAATTCTTGAGAGTTTCTGCCAATTTTATAGAATTTTTGTAGCACTATCAGGAAGCAATAGTGCTCAAATACAGTCATGGCTTAGTAAAGATGAGGAAATCTGACTTTCATGTCTGGTCCTAAAGGCACTCAGCCAAAGGAAATGATTTATGATACATCAATAATTTTTATTGGTTAAAGCAAAACTCAGATAGCAAAAGGTTATTCCTTTTGAAGAGTGTAGTTTTGTGCTAAAAATACCATGAAATTTTAGTGGGGGGAAATTTGTGATATAATTTAATACCACTTCTAATAAAGGAAAAAAGAACGTACATTTAGTAAAAGAAAGAAAATTCTAGTCTTTCTGTAGTGCTAAATTTACAAGTGATGTTTTGTGACAACAGCAAATTACACATTTAAAGCAATTCAGAAAGAATCAGTGTGATATCTCAGTGTGCCACAATGATCCAGCTCCTCCCTGGGACCACTGTGAGTACCCACAGAGCAGTGTGTGCTCAGAAACCACCAGAGACCGACCTCAGCCCTCTCTGCATCTCCTCAGGTCTGGGATTTTTTTCTTGTTGCCCTCCAGTTTGTTCACAGAACTCTCAGCATGACCATAGGGGCTACTTCAAAAAACTTAGACTGGAACTTGGTTATATTTCCCTAATGCACTACTTAAAATTTTAGAAATTAAATTTAGAAGATTCAAAAATTTAGAATTTTAAGATAATGGAAAGAACAGAATTGTTTTATTGAAAGCATTTTCAATAAAACAATTCTGTTTTTTGCATTATCTTGAAATGCATATAGAAATGAGGAAAATTAATTTAAATTTTGAAATACATCCATGCATTTTTAAGATTGTATCAGGACAGGAGGTGGGGAGATGGCTGTTTTTATCTGGAAAAAGTAAGCAGGATGACATGTTATCCATGCAAGGTTGTAAGTGCAGAGATTTTATTCTGCCTGGAGGAAATATTGAACATCCTAGAACAACCTCATTCTGAGCTCTGAAAACTTCTTCAACAAACCACAAAGTCTCTGTTTTAGCAAGACAGATATTTTACCAAGAATCTCCATGACACAAGGGTTACATATAACACCTGAGTCCTTAAAAAAGACAAAACACTGCCAGGGCCCCTGCCCAGCTGAACTCTGGGTTATGGCAGGAGTTTGCTGGTGATGCAGGCAGGATGTTTGTGTGTCAGAGAAAGGTAGGAAGTCTGTGCATGGTGCTGTCAAGCATTGACTGAAAGAACACAGAGAAAAAATGTCTACAAGCTGCAAAAATATAGATATGGGAGAGAATTTGCACAGGAGGACAGAAGAGTTCTCTAGATTTGCCCTTAATCCAATAAATTGTAATGGAAAATTCAATGGGACTTATGCCTTTACCTGCTTTGTTCTTTCAAATTTTGTATCCTAGGAAAAAGGTCCCTACTCAAGATACTCTTAGGAATAATAATTATAAACAAAAATAAAGATTTAATTTCATGTCTTAAAAGATGCCTAGCTAAAGGAAATCCTCCTTTTCAAGTAGATTAACACATTGATTTCATACTCTGCCTTAAAGGAAAGATAAACTAATTCTTCTGTAGGACATTATATTTGGCAAATCCTCACTTGATCTTTATTTTGTTTCCTGAACAAAATGAGTTATGTGTGTGTAAATTAATCTCAGTTTTAGTTGTGGTTTATCAAAAAGTAAGTCTCTGCAACTTGTTTTCATTTTAGTAAAGGATCAATTTTATTACCCAAGCAGTTTATGGCATCTGAAAAGTGGAACTGTGAGGCGTGATGCACAAATGCAGATGAAGAAACACTCAGGGACAGAAAGTGTTGTACTCTCATCACAGTGATGTGCTCTCATCACACTGGCAACCCTGTTATTGCTATTCTGTCTGAATCATAGGATCTGCAAAGTTATTTTTTGAACAGTACTAGTAAGCAGTTAGGATCTAAAATTACTATCAAATGTTGATAATTATTTTTTAATATTGAAACATAGCTTAATTTGGAAAAAAAAAAAAATTATGAAATATTTCTAAAGGAGGTGGAGTTATACCAGCAACACTCACATATAAGTGTGTATGCACATGCACATAAATCCATATCCAGGCATGTAGATATATATACACAGAGACACACACATTATGTGGAGAATATGTTTTATATTAAAATATAAATTTCCTAATGGAAATCCTTTCCTACCATTACAGAACTGAAGTTGATATTGCTTTAGTTGGAATTTTTCTTGCAAGAAAATAATATCTTGCATGCATTTTCTTTTATGTTATTCCAGGTTTCCTTCACAAGCACTGCTCCTTTCTCTACTTGAGAGGAAAAAATAATGACTGTGAGGAAACCACAAATAACAAATGTAAAACCTGTATTTTCTTCTAGAAAATGGGCAAAAGTGACTGTAAATAAAAGAACAATGTATATACTTAGATATATAGCAGTACTTATTCTCACAATGTGATCTTCCCAAATTTATTATTTCTGCAAGAAAATATGACAGGAGGAAGCCAGCTAGAAATAGATAATGGACTATCTTCAAAGAGTATCCTTTTATTTCTCATAACAGCAGGTGATAAATGGTTCCAATGTCAGTGCTTACTATTTTCATTTTTTTTTTCCCTTGCAGCATATCTCAAATTAGAGAATAATAGTCCCCCAGGATAAGATACCTTGACACAGCTTCTTTCTCTCTCCAGTGCCTGAAGCCATCAAACACCCATCACCAATATGAAATGGGGAAGGATGCAGATATTTTGCTCCTTGACAAGGGTTGTAACTTTGGTTTCAGATTATTAAAGAAAAGTTATTTTTATAATTATATTTTTCTCAGAAATATTTGTTTGTTTTGGACTCTTGCTTACAGGAATATTTCCTTGCTTGCTCTGAAGCTGCTCTACTGAACCTCAGAAAAGGGGAAAAGGCAAAGAGCCCGTGTAGGTCTTGCCTGAAGATGAGAATCCACAGGGCTGTAACAACCTATGTTTTGCTTGCAAAGATTCCAAGTGAACAACTCTCATCCTGAATTTTCGCTTGAAATCAGTAATTAACATGTCATTCTAGGGTTATCCTACCTTTTGGAGAATTTTTAACTATGAACAAAACCTCTTTGAAGTGAAGAGAAGGAAAGCATCTACTTAAAAGTCATGATGAAGGTTCACTCACTCTTCAAAGTCTGAGCTGTCTCTGATGATTCAGATAAATAGGGAAAATGTGCTGTTGAGAGTAAAACTGTGTTCCATTGCAGAACTCTATTGCTATGTATCTGCAGGCAAATGTGTCTGCAGGCAAATCTATTTGCATTTTCTTCCTCTGTTCCCCACTGTTAGATGGGAGCAGGTTTTGCTTGCTTTGCAATATTTTTGCACAAACAAAATTTGGGACTTTGATGTTCATGATGTCATATTCTGAGGCTGCATTGTTTAGGGGCATGAATACACAGAGCCAAAGTATGCAGCAGCTTTCGGTTTTTTTCCTAGCAATGCTTAAACAGTTTTAGTTTCTTCATCCATTTTTAGCTTTATAGATTTTTAATATATAGTTGTATTTTGTTTCTAGCACTTTTCCTGACCTTTCACACATTTTAGAAAAACAAGTTAACTCTTTCTAACACATTCTTGAAATTCTGTTTAGTCTTACTCTTAAGAAGATAATTTCTGACAAGATATCTTGTTTTCCACCAGTACTGGAGACATAACAAAAAGTAGGACCAGGAATTCCTGGACCAACTCTATGGGATTGCCCAAGGATGGGTTACTGGGGCAAGTGTTCTCCTATTGGATGTACCTGCTAGATAAACTAATTAATTAACCTTATTAAAAATTGTAGAAATCCTGTATCACACCTGCACATATAGCCATATCTGTGCACATGCAACTTTCATTAAGGAATTGCTCTTTATCTCACCACTCTTAATATTGTTTAGAAAGTTTTGTCTTTTGATTCCAGGCAACGATAGGGTTAATTTTAATAATAAATTCTATCAGAAAATTAAACATGTGAATAATGTTATGTAAGAGAGCAGGGGACAAACAAAGAGCAAACATTTATATTTTGTTTCTTTGGGATCTGCTGAGTGGTCGATTGAAACTTTGCTCAAAAGGAAGAGAACCAGGAAATTCTGTAGAAAATCTGTAGTCATACATTCTTAGACTGCAGGCTTATTAGAAACAAATGATTCATTAGAAATCTATTTCCATAGCTCTATGAAGATACTGTTTTAGGTTACAAGTGAGACAGTTTAGGTGGCACTCTATTAAAGAACATTTTAAAAAAATAAACACAACCTTTCTTAAACCTAAAGAATTTTTTCTACAGCACCTATAAATCTCAGGATCTTTCACTCAAATAATAGAAAAGGGTTGCTTTCCTATAGTTGAGGCTACATTTGCAAAGGGAACCGTGCTCAAATTCCAGGAAAATTAAGATCTGGACTGCAAGAAAAGGTCAACAAAAGTATTCACCTACCAATCATTGAATAGAAGTTCACTAAATAATTAAATATTTTCAATATGCCCAAAACTTAGATATTTTTGAGTCATGTTGTGTTTCCCATATTGCCTGAGAGCAATGTTTTTCCTTCTGTGGATGGTTCATCACCATGGAAATCTGTCATTTTGCACAATATTGATCACAGATGATTGCTGCCTTCTAGGCCAGGACCAACACTCACTATGATATGGCATCTGCTACTTTGGATCTCAGAATAAAATATGGGGTTTTTTACATAACAGAAACTCTTGTTGTCTGAAATTCTGTAGGAAGGCAGTCAGTCTGGATTTCTAGTTTAATTATGCCCTCTTAAGCAGATATGATATTTTGAACTGAAATAAGGAAATTATTCCCATAAACTTGATCTTCTATTAGAAAGTGGGTTTCTTAATATCTGCTTTCAAGTGATTTCCACTCCAGGAAAATTTTAATGGATTTTTTTCTTATGACAAAATAGATATCTCTTATTCTCTGAACAGATTTTTTTAAAAAGTACTCCCTGATGAGCTACAAGAAGTTTCTCAAAAGACTCACAGAACGGTTTGTGTTGGAAGGACTTTAAAGATCATCTATTTCCAACCACTTCCACTAGACCAAGTGACTGAAAGCCCCATCCAGCCTGTCCTTAAACACATGTAAAAAGCTCTAGAACGTTCTAAAGATTCCAAAATTTTAAAAATATTTGTTTCACAAGTTATGGTTATAATGGGGAGATTTGTTTGTTTGTTTAGTGCTTTTCTATTGCAAAGAATAAGAATTTTGTAAGGTTTTTTTGGGTTTGGGTTTTTTTTGCGTCTTTTTCTCTTCAGTATCTTCACAAAGCTACTTGAGAACAGAACATGTAATGGAACAGCAATGAAATTTTGCTCCAGAGAAGTTGGAGCATTTTTTAGATCAGTGAATAGTAACAAAGACGTCTGTGACTGTCTTTTCTACTGGGAGGATCAGCTTCTGTGTTTACACTTGCTCCCAGGAAGTGTAGTTTGGTGATGTGTGCTGCTCAGAAACAGACACATTCTGTTGTTTTTATTGATAGCACTTGAATACTTTTTCACTTCCATATGGCCAAAACACATCACAGATTTCCAGATCCTGCTGTGTGCACTAGGTTGCAGACCTAGCTCTGATATTGTTTTCCTCCTGTCTAAAGCAACTCAAGCACATTCTCCACATGAATCACGCTGTCCGTGCTGCTTCACTGAGTTGGAGTGAGACACAGTATATATATCAAATGCAATTTAGATGCTGTGTTTTGATATGTCGTTGGCACTGCAGCTACAAACAATAGAATTTCCATAACAGGACAGAAGCAATGGTCCATCCAGACCAGCATCCTGCCTGAGGCAGTGGTTTCATGCTTCAGAGGAAAGCATGAGGCCTTGGCATGCACACAGAATTTAACCATGGAAGGAAATTGCTTTTTGATTCTGTCTGTTGCTCAACTAATGCTACAAAGCATGAGCATTACTTGTTCCTGTAATTGTTATCCTAGTCAGTGGAACTGTGCATGATAGTCTAATTTATAAATGTCTGATTTTTTTTTTTTAAATGTCTCATGCTAAGTTTTGAGGGTTACTGTGAACATGTATGCAGTGTTGCTGAAATGAAGATTCACATTTTCTCTCCATTTATTTATTTTTTAAATGATAAAATACCTATGAGTTGGTGGTGTTGCTGCAGAGACATCTTTGAGTTCCATGCAATCCAACATACGGTCAATTAATTCTTTAAAGGATGGCTTCCTGTCAGGTGTAATCAGTCCCTTTGGTTTAATGAAGGCAATTCAGAAGTGTTGACTCCTCTTCTTAATGATGACTAATTTATAGATTTTTATTTCTTAGTTTCAACTGCTGTTTGTGTTCAGTTCCCATGAGTTAGCAAGTTACTAGCAAAAATGTGAAGCTATGGATGTTATGTGACAGTTATTTTCCTACCTCAAAGTGGGTGAATTGAGAATTTGTGCTCAACAGGTTGCCCAGACTATCTCAATATTTTGCACACATAGGAATGAACAATAGAACTGTAAGTAGAAAGGCTTATTCATCAACATGTGCTTTCTAACCAATTCCTACTCTGGAGAAATTAAAAATTATAGATTATCGTTATCATAGCTACAATAATTTTTAGGTTGTACCTATTTTCATCTGCTTGTTCTGTTCCTCTATGAGAGGCTGACTCATCTTGCTGTGCCCTCTACAGTCAGCACAAGGAAATGTCTTCTCCTTCCCCCCAGTTCACTTAGAAATCAAAAGTCACCAGTGGATTGATTTGAATTGAGCACTTGAAGGACAAATGTCATTCTCTTCTGCTGATACCAACATGTAACGACTCTGGGGAGAGGTGGGGGGCAGGTTGATGCCTTCTGCAATCTGAACAGCAGAGCACATGTGACAGTACCATGTCCTGGGACTCACTTCTATTTCAAGAAAAACGCTTGCTTGAATAGCAATCTACTGCAATGGAATTAAAATCCAACTATTGGGTTACAGTACAAGTTATAGATCCAGAGTATTTGCAATCAATCCTCCTTGTATTTGAAACAGTCAAGGAGATGCCAAAATTATTTTTCTATATCAGGTTGAAAGATTTGGAAGAAAAAATATATATTTACTAATCAAAATTTATGCCAGCAGTTATATAGACACAGATTAACAAAACAGAGGCATGTAAAAACTAGTGTTAAAATAACATCCTATCTGCCTTAATTCATTCAACTCACAATTGTGAAAATAATTTTTATCAAATTCCCTATGCATTTAGAATTCATAGTTTTCTAGATGATCTAGCATCCAGTAGCAATAATGTTTAAATAAATAGAAGAATCAGACTAACTAAGCTGAAAAATTAAATTTACAGAACAGACACAAAATACTTGAATTTCATAATCTGCAATAATGGATGCCAGGTTGAGTTTGTTAATTTTTTTTTCTGTCAGTGTCTGGATCAAACAAAGTCTACCAAATCTTCACAAGTCACAGGGTCTCACCAAATGTTGATTTCATGTCATATGTAACAGACAATTTGTCAGAATATAACTGGTCGGGGAGACAAATCATTTGTAGATCTAGTTTGGCCAAGTGCAGGGTAGATATAATTTGCTAAATCTAAAGGGATCTTGTGACAATGGGAGATGCTACACAAAACTTGCTAGATCTGTTTAAATTGAGCACCTCACAAGAAAAATATGTTTTGTACTATCTTAATAAACAGTAGGTGTTTTTTAAATTTTAACTAAATTGTTTATATTTGCAATAACTTTCATTCTGTTTTCCTTCTCTTCACTCCTCCCCACAAACTACACAAAATAAGGTGAATATTTCACTTGATCCTTTAAATATACACATGCATCCCACAAAAATCATATTCAGTTTTATTACAGCCGTTTTTTAGGCACAACAAAAACTTCATAGGAATATGAAATTTAGGAGGAAAATGGACTTTTTCTGATCCTTTTTTTATATGATCTCTTTCTTCCTCTAGTAAATATTAAAGATCTTAGATAATTACTTCAAATGTAGAGTCCCTTCCATGTAATGCTGACTTTTCTAGAATCTTTACATTGTAGAGTGGATACATTACATTAAAATATTAGGAAAAGACCATTAGAGAAAGCCCTGCATTTCATTTTATGCTATGATCATAAGTGAGGAGTAGTCAAGAACACTGTAGTAATTTTTTTTAAATTAATGTTGCTCATAAGATCTGTGAATTTTTGATAACATATTTGCAGGAAAAGCAGAATTTTATGTGGACATGCATGATGCTTTCAAACTAAAAACTGTAATTTTTTGATTAATTTTAGTCTCATGAAGGGTTATCACTGATCTGAATAACAGATTATTTTAAAATTCAGTCTTCTGATATTTACAGAGATGCAGATAATAGACTGTTATACCCCAGGGTATCCCTCTGATTAAATTGTACATATATTACTTTTTTTATTCGCTTACCCAGTGTAACATTGCATTATCACAAAGATCTTTGCATATCTGAAGTTAGGTGGTCCCCTGGCTTCAGGCGATTTTGATACTCCCATGCTTATAATGTAAAAATAATGTAACCATCAGATGTTTATTAAAATTTAGTTACAGACCTCATCCCCTTAAACCATATGGAATATCTGTTTTCACAGGCAAGATTTCAGAGCTGGCATGTTTCACTGCTGCTTTGTGGTATCAAATTTGACTTATGACTTAACATTGAGGGTTTAATGTGATATTTATGGAAGGATGGAGCCTTCCCATTACTGTTACAATGACCAAGTTCTGCTTCTAGCAGCTTTCAGACAGTGAAATGCGGCTGTTTTAGTGCAGTGTTGACAAAGGGAGCTTCCACTGAAGCTCATCTAATCTTTACAGGAGCTCTGAAATTGTCAGCATTCAAGTGCCATAGCTGCTTGGACTTTCCACTTTCCCTCTTAGCAGAAATGCTGAAGCTGACTCTCACCACTGACTTTCTCAAATTAAGATATTTTATTACCACAATTAATTTCAATATATGTTAGCAGCCATTGTCCACCACCTTCACCTCCATCCTTCCTCCTTCCACATTAAGAAGGTAAAAATTCTGACCACTGCTGGGACTGAGATTACATCTCACCAAATCCCCATCCTCATCATCTCTTCTCCTTTCATTTGGAAGAGTTTGTACTCACAAGCAGTTTTCAAAAAGGAAAAAAAAATAAAAGTAGAAAGACTATGATTAGTATGTTTCATGCAACCATGGAATAAAAGACTCAGCTTTCAATGATCAAACTCTTTCCACGATATTCAGTGGCAATAATCTAGAACCACAATAATCTTTACTGATTTCATTATTTCAGAGTGACTAGATTTTTCCATTCAATATTTTAAAACATGGCAACATGGCAAGAAAACGTCTGGCTTCTGTGGGTCAAGAAAAAGAGACTTAATTAAATTTATCCTATTAGCTTTCACAATTGTGCTTTGCTTCTGGATAACAGATTTATTTCATAAACAGGCCCTACTGTACCACAAACCCTGCCCACCCTGGACTGGTAAATCTCTGAATTTATACTCTCATAAGAGATCCTTTATTGGTTTAAGGAAAAAGATTCAGTTTTTTTTAAAAAAAAAAAAAAAAAAAAGAGGGAGAGAAAAAAGTTATTTTCCCTATTTTTAAATGTAAGTTTCTGCCACATTTGAAACAGAAGAATCTCACTGGTCCTCTTTGGTTTTGTCCTTTATTGATTCACTCACACTCCCACATGCAGTCACATAGCTGATCTCACTCTTAATTTTCTACATTATTAAAAATGGAAAGTTACTTTAATCTTCAAGTTTAAATCAAAATTATTTTTAGTATAAATTGTATGCAATTGTATGCACAAAATTCTTTGATCCTCCATGACATCTTTTCATGGAGCATTAACATAACAAAGCAGAATAAAAGCAGCTGGAAGAGAATGGTTCAGAATTTCTTTGCTGGAGAATTTGAAGTAAGGCTGCTATAGATCCCAAAGACATGAGAGTGTCATTTCCTTTTGCAGTTATTAAAATGAATTTGGATAAGAAGAGAGAAGAGAGGAGCAGAGTACCAGACTTTCCAAGGGTGGAGAGCAGGCAGGTTCCATGTTTTGTAATTCTGCAATGACATTTTATATGTTGCAGTCTGTCTGCCCTCTTGCTCTTGACTACTGTAACACATAGAGTGATTTTTATTTCTAAGTGGTCTACAGCAGAAAAATATCTCATGTTTATATTCTAAGTGCATAAAGTTTCCCAGGAGCTCTATTCGGTTGCATAGTTTAAAAATGCTAATACAACCTGCTCAGTTTAGCAGCCCTAGTGGCAGAGTAATGATGAATAGGGAATCAATACAAAAATTTGATTTGGTTTCAGACCTTTAGAACAATATTCAGAAGACCTTTAGGACAATGTTTCTGCCTCAAGTGTCAAGGTTTTTTCATTTTTATTCATGGGGCATAACTCGAGTAAGTTCTTTAAAGTATATTCACAATCAAAATGTGATTTTCCTGTCATTATGCGTTGTATTGAACACATTGTAAAATGCCTCTATACGGCACAAGGTCTTGGTTTTATAATCAAGTGACCTTCAGGGGACCAATATACAAACAATGGATGTGTTGCAAGACAGGTGTTTAAGATAACCAATGAATATTATACTTGAGAAATTATTATCATAGCAGAATGATAAATTGTATGGTTTTATTGGTTTATTATGCATATAGAGCTATGATTTCACTTTGTATAGCAAGTCTTATAAATATGCTAAAATGAATATGCTATTTAAATGAATAAATGCATTTTTTGCAATTGCAAGCTAACCTATTACTAGATACAGTTTATAAATACTCTGAGTATGTGAGCTGGGATTTAAGGGGAAAGTCATGCTAAAGAGTTCAATAGAACATTGCTCTTTCCTAATTTCAGATGCCTAGTCTTTGCTGCCCATTTCATGTTTTACTGATACATTTTCTATAATGAGTCAACCTTAGGGTCATCTGAAGGTTAAACTTCACATCTCTAATATTATAATAAACAAGTAAAATATTTTACAATATATTCTTCTGTCTCCTGTATCTCTTCACTGAAGCTTAACACACAGTGTAAAAGTGCAGGATTTTCACATCATCAGAGGAGAGGAAAGTAAACTTCATTAAATGCTTGTGTTGAATTTCATATTTGTATATTCCAGAAATTCAGGAATATAACAAAGTCATTGCTGTACATCCAGGCAAGTTACTTTCAAAACAGTTTTCTGGGCAGTAAGTGGAATGAAAATAACACAATTTCTTCACTGGAAATAGCCAAATATTTACAAGGGAAGGAGAAAAGGGCTTTTCTATGGCTCCAGCACAAGCAAGAAGCTCTTTGTAGGCAGAATTTCCTATTCCTCTATAACACATCTTGTGTGCCTGCAGTTAGTTTAAACACCTCAGTATCTTATTGGAGAATATCTGAGGGGGACGGATGATGATAAGAAAGCAAGTAGGGATATTTCAGGGAGTTGGCAGGGAAATAGTGTAGTTTTGATGAACTCTGGAGTTTCTGACAGTACAGAATTCTTGTGCCTGATGTCAGCCCTTCGCTCTCTGCCATTCACAACTCTGCTGGGTGCATAGTGCAGATAAGTTTACTTCTGTGCAGAGGGGAGAATATTAAATATTAAATTAATGTAAAGAAAACATGCTCCATGGAAGAGAGATTAAATTACTCAGTAAAACCAATTTTTTTTTTTTTTTCCTTTAGGAATTGAGTATTTATGGGATCTCTGCTTTCTTGGATTTACAGGATCTTCATCATCCTAGGACTCTGGGTTCCACACAACATATCCTGCTGTGCTAATGCAAACTGAAATCAATGGCATTTTAATTTAATGTGACAGACTGCAACATATGATGGCTAAGGAATGGACAAACTGCCATTTTTGATTCTTCTGTGAGGGGATGGCAACCTCTGGTCTAAGTACAGAATGGACAGGTGAAGAAAATTGCTGTCATTGCCCATCACAGGGAAATCCAAGCAGGACCAGCAGTTTTAACGAAAAAAAAAAAACAAAAAAAAAACCACAAAAAAAAAAAAAAAACCCACCAAAAAAAACCCTTGACCTAGACTACAGTGAACTTTCTTACAATTTCGTTGAACCTAGCACATTTTCTGAGAAAAGACATCACATGATGTCTCCTGTACTATTATTTTTTTTTATTTCACAGGACATTAACTTAAGGTTTTACACATGCAAGATTTCCTATCAAGACTCTTTGTGACAAAATACAAAAGAGATACCAAAGTGCAATGTGTTACTTGCAGACAGAATTACGACTCCTACAAAGCACAGTCTAAAGTTCAAATCATCTTTTCTGCAGCTTTCAGTACTTGAGCAGAAAGAAAACCAGTGCAAAGTGGTTTAAATTTGCAATTAGCTGAGGCACCTGCATGTTTGAAAAAAGAACCACCATGAGCATGATTTAAATAAGCAGAGGTGCCCATGTTTCTCTCTCTAATAAAACTTGTCTGCCTGATCCATAATATATTTTTATCTCTCCTCTGCATAATAGGAAACCGTGTTTCAGAGATTAACAAACTGAATCACTGCAGACAAGGAGTAAATATTTATTTTTACTTAACATTTATGCAACACTTCTCATCCACAATACAAAAATATTTTATTATGTTAGATAAGCATTACTACTCTGATGCTGTGAAATAAAATAAAGTACTGATTTGTTCACAATAATAATCACAGTAAATAATGGAGCTCAGGTCATCTGATTTCCCATCCAATTTACATCTACTGAAGACTTCAGTTATTTCTATATGCTATTTATTGCATCCTGAAATTCACCAGAGATTTATGTCCCAGCTTTCTGACTTGAGTAGAAACACATAAGAAGATGCCCTCCAATGAGTACTAACTGATCAAAAGCAAATACTTAACTTCTGTAGTAACTCTTAGTTTGGATTAAGCTTGCAGCAATCAGTTTAATATAATTTTTGTGACACATAAATTACATTTACCAAGTTCTGAAGGAAAAAAATAAATTAAATTTATGTTAATGCTCTGATGCACAATGAAATCGCATGCGCACATTAGGAAATGTGTTTTACCAGAGATTCGTGTGTAAAAACCAGCTTGATTGTATCAGCTTGAATTACATTCCAAAATAGGAGGATTCCTCTATTTTTGATGAAACGGAAACATGCTTAATATCAGAGGCAATACCTGTAAGGGTCTCAACCTGACTTTAAATGATCTAACTGAAAACATTTTAAAACTGAAATTGTCACATTCATATTTGCAAATACTGCTGAAAGGTGCAAGTTAAGTCATTTCACACACAATGCACAATGAACAGCTTAAAAGGCATACTAATATCAATTTTATAGGTAGCTATAAAATTTGTACATGGATAAGGCTAAAGTGATCAATATTTGATATGCTGACAAAAAATTTCAGAGAAGACTTCTAAAGGTGAAAACATCTCATTAAAGAGAATTGGGTCACTGATTTATGGTCTTGCTCATAGTGGTAAATATCTATGCTCCACTGTTCTTAAGTACTGAAAAACATGTTATATTTCGTATTTTGTGTCATTTTTCCTTTGTTCTCTCTTCTGATGAAGAGTGATTACTTTTTTAATTTCAGCCTTTCTTACATTAAGTCCTGATATCCAAGCCACACGAGGCACTAACTATTCATGATAAAGTGAAAAGGTAGCAAAATGACATACTCAAAACTGGCAAATCACCAAGACTATCATTTAACCAAACTCAAGGGTCAAATTCAGTTTTGACGCCACTGGATGTGTTGTCCCCAGATTTATTCTGCTACCATTCCCTTTTCTAAAGAATAGACATTTTGTGGTATGTCACAAATTGAATAAACAGCAAACAATTTATTTTACTGCATATGAAATAACTAACATCTTGAATAAAGAAACCAAAATAGCCACAAATTTTTAAAAAAATTGAAAAAGGAAGCATTAAAATAAAAAATACATTACATAAGCTAATATAAGGTATAAGTTGCATTTTAAATCGAGCATAGTTTTAAACTCTTAAAGAGACATAGGTCTCCTGGAAACCTGTAATACCCTTCTGAAATATAAGTGAACAAAAGCTGAAATACGGCCCCTCTATGCCCAAACAGGAAGGTTCACCAAAAGTCAACCAACCCTCTCTGCTGGGCTTTGTTAACACCTGAGGCTCCACCAACAACACTCCAACAGAAAAGGAAATCTCAAACTGGCAAACCAAAACCACTACACCATTCCATTTGTCCTTCCAGCCTGCCTGCACTTTGGCTTTTACTGCAGGCAAACCCCCCACAATTCCTACTGCTTTCCCCTTTTTGTTTGCTTCCTCATCTATTTCTTTATTGTATGTCACAACTTTGATCCCTAAGAGACTAAAAGTCCAGTCACTTCTTAGCTCCCTGCTAAACCTAAAGTGTGTTAAAAACTAACAAGGTGGGGAAAAAAGTGTTCCTTAGGACTCCCTTTTGTTCAGGGCTTAGAGGACTTTCTTCCTATAGTGGAGGCAAAATACGGAAAAAGATTAATGTCTACAATGTCTCTAAAATAACCCTGTGTTTTGAGATGTTGTTAAGAATGTGGCAGGTCTCATGCCCTGTGAATATTTCTCATAACTGAGCTGGTCTTTTTTGACAATATTTGTCCACACTAGCATAAATTTGAAGCCCTGTTACAGCAAACCTTGTGCTTCTCAGGGCAAAGTTTGTGCAGGTCCATTGGGGTGTGTTCAGAACAATAAAATCAACTCTAGCAGGGGAGAGGAGAGGAGAGGAGAGGAGAGGAGAGGAGAGGAGAGGAGAGGAGAGGAGAGGAGAGGAGAGGAGAGGAGAGGAGAGGAGAGGAGAGGAGAGGAGAGGAGAGGAGAGGAGAGGAGAGGAGAGGAGAGGAGAGGAGAGGAGAGGAGAGGAGAGGAGAGGAGAGGAGAGGAGAGGAGAGGAGAGGAGAGGAGAGGAGAGGAGAGGAGAGGAGAGGAAACTGCATTCTAGTTTACCATGCCAGTTTTGTCACTGTGGTTCCATCTCAAAACCATGCTGTGGATCCTGGACTTCTTATTTCATGAATAAGTATTCCTATTTGCTCTCAGCTAATCCTCACAGAAAGAGATTTCTAAGCCTGAAAGGCATTCTCACACCAGTGTGGTATGACGCCTGAGCAAATTACCTCTGCTTTGATAGGACCAGTTATTTTGACCCAGTGTAACATCTATATATATATAATTTTTCTGTTTGTCAGACTAAAATTACTCGTTTCAGATATTTACCAAAAGTAGATGTGTCCTGGATGACTTTGAGCAGATCACAAAGCTGCTACAGGTAACAAAAGGTAATCTTTGACTCCTGTATGAACGACATATTGGATGCAATGCAACCAAGTCAGTCTTTCATTCTGTTCTTTTATCTTCATATTCTCTTCTTACATGTGGTGTGTGACAGTAATGAGCATAAAAGTAGAAAAACTGAGTCTATGCAACCAGTCCTTCTGTTTCCTCTGCTTGTACAGGGGACACCATGATTTGTGCACCAATATTCAGGCAGATCCTGAACTGATGAAACCAACGTGTCTGTTGTGGAATGTCCTACTCCACAATACGGACCTGACAGAGCAGTACATATGCATTCTTACTCACCAAAAGCATGGCATTTATGTATGCAGAGAAAAAAAATCTGTGTTCACCCATGGTTTTCCTGGGGCCATATCAAGCATTTAGCTGAGTCCTGAGTCCCTGACATCGAAGAAATTAAAGAACCAAAATTACTCCAACATAACTTATTTATAATGCTTCAGTGAGAGAATCCTGTCATGGTGCTAAACCTGGAGTAAAGGAGAAGACAGAAGGCATCTGCTATCATATTTTTAAGACTACCTGACATGTCTCCTTTTTGTAAACCAACAGTCACTGCTTCCAGTGGAAATAACAACAAAAGGAAACAAGATCTCAGGACAGCCTGCTGCAGTGGAGTTGTTGAGTTTTTGTTGCATTTTAAAAGGTTGTCAAACAAGTCATAACTCCTTTGTCAAGGCCAGGATGGCATTTTCTGTGTTTGCTCCTGATACTGCAGTGCCAGAGATGAACCCTATTAACTATGGACTCACTAAACTACTTGTAAGGCATTAGGGCAACAACCAGGACTGAGATGGGGGTCAAACACAAGAATAGTCTAAAGTTCTCCTTCCCCTTTAATATCTATGTACCAACATCTAAAAAATATTCCGAGCAAGTATTTAAGTAGTCTTGTATACTAAGGATGGGGTCATCTCCAATTTTACTGGAATTCATCTTTCCTACACATTATGGTCATTAGTGAAGTCTTTTTCTAAATGTATTTGACGGCAAAACAAAAATTAAAATCATAATCTATTCCATTAGTTGAGATCCTGCCACAAACTTTTTAATTTACCTGTGGGTGGTTGTGCCTGTGAAGGCTTTAACAGCCTTTCCTTGTTAATTTTTTAATGTGTCTGAGCACGGGAGGATTATGTGTATTGTCTTAGACATCCTACAGATCTCTATAATTATAAATGCGGAGTTTGAAAGTAATGCATGCCCATCAGTCATCAGAACCATTAGCCCTGTGTGACAAGCCCATAAATATACTTGTTTGAAGATAGATATACCCTTTTGTTTCTTAAAGCATATCAATAAAAACAACCTCTAGCACTGCAAACACATGTTCATAGAAAAAAGTGCTGAAAAACATGGAAACACACTGTAATCAAAATCCTAGTGAGAATCTCTGATGCTCCCATTGACACCTTTACCTGTTATTGCTTTGACTTAGTTGATGGTAATAAATTGCTTCCAATGTTTTCCTGAGTTTTTCAATAGATTTCCAAACAAGGAAGAATACATATGCCTAAAGACTCCTAAGAGAGCTCTTTGGGAAGGACAAGCCATTGATCCTGTTATGTTTTCATTATTTCAACATTGATCAGAAAAACAAGTGCTCTCACTTTTAGATACAAACCAATGAATAATTCTCACAAATTTATGTATTGTTCTAGATAGTAGGGCAGAATATATAAAGACAGCACTGGTAAAAATGTAAAAGCTTTTGAATTGATTTTTAAAAATTACTTTAATAAAGTTATATTAATAAAATAAATAGGCACATTATTTAGTCATTCTTGTTTCATCAAGAGACACACATTGTAAAATTATTTAAGATTACTTGAAAGGACAGAAAGAAAAGTTTTATGAAAGTGGAAAAGAGAATTATTAACTATTTTCATGACTTCCAGTCAGAATTAAAATTAATTTTATAGCAAGCATTTCAAGCCTCAGAAATATTTATATCTTTTAGCAGCAGTATTCGATACTTTAGAGATGCACTCAATGTCTTGTAGAAGATTGAGGTTTGATTTACAGAAAAGGTGGGGGGTTAAAGTCCTCTTGACATCTGGATCTCACTGTTCAGTGAATGCATGCATGACATGCATGTTCTCAGGTGTGCTTATTTCATCATGAGTCCTGGTGGAAGCTAAAAGGACAAAATTCTTCCTTTATATTGGGCAGACAAAGTGGAAGAAAGAAGAGTTTTGTCCCTGTCAATTTTCTAAATGCAGAAGCAAATTGTACATCACAAATGAGCTGTTGTGTTACAGGAAATCATGAATTCTGATTTTGATGGGTGGCAATTATGACATCTAATACTAAATTCTAAAAGGGGAAAAAATCAATGTTATTTTAATCAATTGTATTTCCTTTCACATTATCTTATTAAATCATCAATTTAACAAATAATTTAATTTTCAATTTAGTAAAAACAATTATTTGTGTCACTAACTCACAGAGTCATTGATATTAAGAAGAGAATTCTGAAATAGCTGTTATCAGTTAAGTACTGATTTGAAACCAGCTTGAAATTTCATAACATGTTGTAATGTTATATTAATTTTTAACTTGTTGGAATAATGATTTTCCTTTTCATCTAAATTGGATCTGCAGTGTCTTAAAATCTTTATGGGGGTAACATGATGCAGCTTACAGTCACTATTGTACTTATTGCAACACAAATTGTAATGGTTGTAAAAATGGACCTAAATTGCAAAATTTAAAATATCTTTTAACCAGAGTATGTTGATAGAGATAAATCCAAAATTAGTTAGCACAGAAGAATGTTACACTCAGAACACTGAAGAGTTCTTTGGTTATTTTAAAAGCTTCCAAAGGAAATATTCAAAGACAGTGAGGTGGAAGAAAATCCAGGTTCACTTCATAGCTGCATAAGCTCTGCCTTTCATATCCCCCATTTAAACATTTTCCTGCCTTTAAGACAGGTCAAGCTCTGCTCTTTTTGGTCTGACAGAGACATGAGTACCTAAAGTAATGGTGACTATAACCTTCATTTATCATCACAATTGTTTGCATCTACTGTTACAAAGATATTTTAAAGATTAAGACAATATTTTTTCAATTTCCATACATTTTTGCCCCTTATCTTTCATTCAAAAATTCCTATCAAACTTGCAGAAAGAAATCCTAAAGTCCACCACAGATAAATTGGCTGGAAAAGATCAGAGATACAGATGGATTATTGATATAACCAGTCAAATATTTTCTGCTTCTAGAGGAAGAAAAATTATTTCACATTCTTCTATTCAAAATGTTTTACTTTCTTTGCTGCAGGCTTTGTAGACTTGTCCCAAGTAAACAGCCAGGGGTGGAGGTACTGAAACATTTGTTGGTTGGGCATATTCCTTTCACTTTTGAAACAGAGACACTTCATTTTGTCTCTGTCTCTGTTCCTTTCAACAACAAAAAAGGCTGATCCTGTCTCTTGCAACCACTGGTATTAATGAATGATCTTCTCATCAGAAAAATCTCCCTTCTTGTAGAGGACACAGCTGTGAAAGCAAAACACTGACATTTAGAACATGTTAATGCAGGGTGAAGCAAAGTGTGGTTTTATCCTAAACCACTAATGTTGAGCTTCAATCTGGTTTAGAGTATTGAATGTGATTAAAACTGATTATAAATGAGAAGCTTCTACTTCATTCAATCCACCTAATGTTATAGCCTCTACTACACAGGATTTGTACTTTTCAACAATTCCTCATTTTAAATCACCTTGTACATGTTTGTGCAAAGAAGTAATAAAATGACGAGTCTCTTTTTGGTAAAAGGACCGTATGTTCAGAGATGTCACGTGCTCATTTTACATATAGCCCACAAATAAATTTGTGTGACCTAAACTTCCTCTTGTATTTACCCTTTGTCATAGGAGAAGATAAAAGCCAAGGGCAAAAAGGATCAAACTGCCAGCTATTTTTAGCAGTTTGTAAATGGTTTAGAATCAGGTTGTCCTTTCTGTGCTCAGAGCCGTAGAAAAAAGGGTGGCACATCTGGCTGTGGCTCACTTGGTCCAAGGTCAGGCCTATGCAGAACACTGACTGCACTTCAGTGGGCTATCAGGAAAACAGAAGTCTAGCTTTACTTTGCTGTCACTTATTTTCTTTCATTCAATAAAATGGTAATACACTGAATCCCTCAGCTGCAGATCATCAAAAACTTCTTAACTTCAATAAAGGAATTCTCAAATCACTAAGGTTCTTCATTTTCTCTTTAGTAAATAACAGGTACAACCAATTTTTTTCCCCATGAAATACATAATCTCCTGAAATAAAGTAGATCAAAAATCAGAATCTCAACCTCTTTTGTTAAAGATAGCATCATATTTCCTTTGGGTTTTTTGCCATGTCCACCTTGAATAGTTGGTTATCCTTCATGTCATGGCAGTCATAGACCCTTAGATTTATGCTGTTTTCAGTATTCACAAAGCAAAACTCAGGTTGTGGCTCAGAATGAATTTTACCATAAGCAATAGAATTTGTACACTGTAATTCAATGTTTGTTCAGGGTGTTTTATCTATTTTATCTATTGACCAGAATCCAGATCCTTCTGAAGATTCAGGTGCATCTTTGTTTCAGCTTCAAAGCTGGTAAATCTTTCACTAGTATCATCATGCAATCTTTGAAGTTCAAAGGGCAAAGAATCAGCAAAGAAAAGGAATTATATGGAAGTTCAGGTATGAAAATTTATGTCTGCATATTTTCACTGGTAATATTTTAATATGTATAAAAATTTTGCACATTAAAAAATTACGTGTTTAGGAACACAGCAGGCAAATCAGACATGAGTTGGCAGGTGCCTGGAGGACACAGTTAAAAATATCTCCAATAATTGGTTTAGACCCCCCAAAGGGGCATATTCTTTGTATGTGTTTCCCCTTAAAGAGATTCACATGTTCATACCTGCTGCAAGCTACAGTCATCATCCATGGCTGAATACTTCACAGGTATAATAAATATGTGTTCAGTTTTCAGTCCCTGAGAAGCAGGTGCATCTCAAACAGATATGTGGTACATCTGTTTGGAGGCAGATGAATCAATAAGACAGTGCCTCTTGGGCAGGTAACTATTCTGACCTGCTTGAAAAGGAGGTCACTGTCAAGGGTGCCTGCGAGGCAGAGTCTGCTCAGCCAGCATGCACTGCAGCTCCGACGCTGGTGGCATGGCAGGTTTGTTTTGAAATGAGCTACCAGGCATGTAACTGGACTCAGGACTGCAGGGTGGAAACTTGTTCAGGCAACCAGTCAAGTCAGACTCTCTTAAAGGTCACAGAGGCTCTACAATAACAAAGACCTCATTGCCAAACTGTATAATTCTTTCCATTTTGCTCTCTTATTTATTTTGCCTTCTTTAGCATTTCTTCTTGTTGCTTCACATTCTTTTCCCAACAGTGAATCAAGGCCTGAGCTTAGATAACCCAGATAGATCCCCTGTGAGAAAGTCACAGTATTTTTACAGTCTAAACCTGTTCTTTCTTCAGTGCCTAGTGCAGAATTGGTCCCAGCCCCAGTTCCAGTGGGACAAGCTCTGAGCTGATTGCTCAGTGCTGGGGATCTCTGACACTTGGGTCTATGGCAGAGAAAAAGAGCACACCAGTTCTCAGGGCATTTCCCTCTCACCTCCATTTAATTGGAACATCAGGGGACAGAAGGCTGGCCCAGGGCTATATAAATCAATCCTATGACTGAAGGGCACCCACTCATCTCACTTGAGGTCTGTGTTTTGTCAATGAATTGCCATAAGCAGAACAAAAGGATTAGCTCAAGAGCAGTGCTACAATTTACTCATGACGGTGACAGGGCAAAGCACAGGTTATGACCAGGTATTCCTTGGTGGGTAGCAAACCTACATTCGACATTGCACAATCAGTAACAAAATTACATTAAATTTACTCTTCTGGTGAAAGAGTTGCCAAGTCTGCACCCAGTGAAATGCAAAGCAGTGACCTGTGCACCCACATTCAAAATTTAGACTAAAATTCCATGCTTTGTTGCTCTATATTGAATATAGCCTGGTGCCTTTTATTGACTCCTGGTTACAAATCAGGAATGACTGTCTCACTGCAACTGATTTATCATAGTTTATAAACCAGACCAGAAGAAGATTTCATTGAATTCCAGCTGCATCCTGAATCCACAGTATTACAGTATGATATAATTATTTATATATACGTATGTGTATATATTTTAAAATTTCTGTAATAAACTCTTAAAATGTCATGCAGCAAAAAGATGTTTGACAAATGAAAGTTGGTAAATGTTCCTTATGACAAAAATGTTCTTAAGGTGGAGATTGTCAAAGAAAAAGATCAGGTTCACATAATAACAAGGAAAAGTAAATTATAGAGTTACTGACTTTCTGTTAAAATTCAGAGAACCATAGAATGGCTTCCAAACTATTTTTTAACGTATAATTAAATGTCTTTGCATTTAAAGAGAAAGATGAAAGGAAATATTTCAAAATTATTTACATTAATGATTTTAAATGCTTCAATCTGAACTTTTTGGGTTGAATGGCTCACCAATGGAAATTAAAGAAAAAAATTGAATGGCAAAATTTGAATGGTAATCAAGGATAGAAAATCCACCATGTTTGATTTTCCCAGATTTCTTCCATGAGTTGCTGCCAGTCAGTGGAGGAAGTTTCTTGAGAGGCAGGTGAGTAGCACATTTCCCTGTCTGCCCTTCACGTACTGCTGCATCTGCTCCCCTGGTTTCAGGCCACCTTCAGGTTCTGGGCTCTTGTGGTGCCAGCTCACCTACCTGGTAGACCAAAGCTGGTTGTCTTAGACAGTTTTTACACAACAGATTTATTTGGACAAACTGAGGTTGCACCAGTAAAACAGTTTGTAGCAGGAGGTGGAGCACAGAGGTGCTCCCCAGCAGAGATGTAGGCACCAAAGCAAGCCCATCTGCTGTGCCTTTGCTGCCCCATTGCTGTTGGCTGTTCACTGTTTTCTCTGATGCTTTCAGTCACTCTCCCTCCAAACACTGGCCAGAATACAAATTCATTTTCCCCTTCCAGTGAGTTGTAAATGTTCAGAGACAGGCTATGCTAAATTCTCATGGTGTACTGACTTGAAAATGTTGAGATGCCGCTGTCTGGCTGGAAATTATTTGAGTTACTTCTTGTCATTTATGGTTTCATCATATTTGTTTATTGTATAACCAAGACATTTGGTTTTAAAAGTTTAGTCTTTCCATACAGAAGCAGTCACTTCTGTATTTATTTTCATCTGCACCTGCCCCCAGAAGCTAGTAAACAGAAAGAATATGTTATACAGTCAACAGGAAAGACTTCCAACCAGCTGACAATTTCCTAACACAAAAAGTCCTTTAAATAAAACTCTGATACAATTTTAATTCAGAGATCCTATGATTTTATCCACACATACTGTGGCATATACCATGCCATGTGTCAAAAGACTTCAAGAGCAGACAGTTACATGTGCTAGTTTTTGACCTCAGCTGCAAAAACTTTGTATATAATTCTCCTACATGCTTATATTCTGTATGACAGAATTAATGAATACAAGAATAATAGGTCTCCAAGGTGATTACATGCATTGATTAAATGTCAGCATTGAAATGCAGTAGGTTCTATTTGCTACAGATGCTGTGAACAAAGAGAGGAAATTGGTTAAACAAGTTGCTTATCAATTCCTTTTAGCATATAATTACATTTTCTTGTTTTACCAAAAGGAAACTCAAATAATAAAACGTTTTGAAAGTTGTGCATAAAGTTTAGGTTTGAACTTGAAAGACATATTATTAATTCTTTTACTTTATGCTAATATGTACAGTACAGTAAAGCTAGGGAAAATACTCTTGCAACATAAGAAAGAATTCAAGATGTTTGTGGGATAATAAATGATTGATATTGGAGGAAATAAAATTAAAACCTTACCTCAGTATAACTGAATGGACAGACTGTATAAGTGATTATGGTATGGAGAGAGACTGTTCAATTAAGTCCCAGTGAAAAAAGTTAATTTTCTGTCAGTATTAATACACATTAAATATACATCCTAACCATAACAGCAACACATAACCCATGAGTAACAAAATTCCCTTCACAAGGACCAAAAAAAAAAAAATAAAAAATAAATAAATAAAAAATTAGTGACAGAATGTCATAACTTCTTCACTATGGTGCTGCCTCAACATTTCAGTCCAACGTGTGCACACTGCATCATATGTTGTATTATACACATGCGACAAGTTAAGTACAGGCTAAATTAATGCTCAGACTAACTTGCTTGATCAGTGGTAGCAATGAAGTTATGGGACACCGTGATGTTTATCTGAATCATTCATGTTAATTCAAAGTGATGATTGATTCAAGTGCATCTGAAAGGATGAAGCTTTGGAATATTCATAGATATACATATAAATACGGTATTCTTATTTTTCCCTAAGTGGTAAAATTTAGCATTTACTGAGTCAGCAAGGTATTTTTTCCATCTATTCACCATTACTAAATCAGACATTGAGAAGTTTTAATGGATTCTTCCTGTTGCTACAATTCCTTTATTTTGATCAAAGTCAAATGACAGTATGTCACATCACAAGTAGTAATAACACAGAATACTGAATAGTTGATGTACAGGGAGCTGAACAAGACAAGTAATGGGTACAGATACCAGAGATCTCTGAACCAGCAGAGAAACAGGTGTTAAAAATCTAAGTTTGCTTGTAGCAAGAAAAGTAGCATATTTTCTCTGGGGAGAAAAATCCACTGGGATTTAAGAAGGAGACAGCAGATGTGAACATTTCAAAAAGGGAAGGTACACAGCACTATTAAAAAAGTTGAGAGTCTGCATGTTGGTAAAGATTTTCTCTCCAACCTAATACACAATTATTGAAGCTCTCCAGGAAGTTATTATGTGATTGAATGTATGTACCCCTGCAAATCATAACAGTCTGACAGTACTTGTGTGTGGAGGATGAAATGTATTCTCGTGTACCAGTACTACCAATGTTATTCCTGACTCACGTCAGAAATCATTCTGTCCCCTGTGCTCTTTCAGATCCTAACGTTTCTGAATGATTTTTCTGTTGTTTATTGTGGTGATGAATGACAATGAGAACCATGGACTGGGTAGTTACATCTCCTGTAATGTTTGGTCATTGCCTCCTTCAGGATCAAGAAAGGGCCCTGATCCCCAGTTATGAGAGCATTACCAAATCATCCATTTCTTTTTAGTATCATCAAAACTATTGGGGGGTTGAGGGGGGATGAGAAAAAGACAGCTTATAGAGACATCAAATAGTTAATTTCCAGTTCTTCAGAAAAGAAAGAGGCTCCCTGAGGCTTATACTGCAACTTGGTATTTATTGAACTTTAAGCTACAACCAACAGGCTGGTTAATAACAATTCATGCAGCTGTCAATCTTTTTGACCAATGTCATCAATATTTCATGCTGCCAAATAACAACAATTAAGAGCCAGGGCTGGAAGAAGCACTTGGGGCAAAAGTGTTTCTTACAATATAATGAAATCGACGGTATAGGACAGACATTTCCTATGGGCATTCAGAGAAAGGCTTTTCTGTATTTTTGTTTTGAAAACAGCAGGAATCAGTGTTCTTGATTACACCACCCTCAAAGTAATCATGCACTGGGCAAATTTCCTAATGTTAACTCATAAAACTCAAAGAAGTATAATTTTTTGAACGCACATTAGTTAAGAAAATGAGATTTTTTAACCTGAAAGTAATGCCTATATTTCTATAAACAGAACATTTTTTGCAAGAAAGTCTATAAACTTTTTTTTAAACTTTATTTCAATGTTCATATTTCATATAAAATGAATCTTACCAAATGTTCTGCTTCCAATCATAAACATAATTATAGAAAAGCACTATGACTCCAAATATTCCTCCTTGCTCCTTCTCCCCCCAGCTGTTATTTCTGAACTTGGTGTGGGACATCCCTCTGGTCAAGGGGGGTCAGCTGTCCTGGCTGTGTCCCCTTTCAGCCTCTTGTGCACCCCCAGCATCCTCACTGACATGGAGTAGTGAGAAGGAGAAAAGGCCTTGATGCTGTGTCCGAACTATTCAGCAATAGGTAAAACATCAGTGTGTTATCAACACCGTTTTGGGCACAAATCCAAACCACAGCACCCTACAAGCTGACCCAAATCAACTCTATCCCAGGCCAAATCAGAACAGCACAGAAATGGTTCCTTGTTATAAAAGTTTGGGTCATGACTGTTGAAAAAGCTTCTCTCCCATCTTTCAAATATGAACTATATAAAAACGGGGTTATCGGTGTTACTGTATGTGGACAGCACAGCACTTCAAATATTGTGTTAAGCTTTCAGTTAATAAATACTTGGTAGCTGATTTTATCTCTGAGGAAAACAAAACAAAACAAAACAAAAACAACAATAACAACAAAAAAGATATTAAGATCCTTCAGTTATTCCTTGATAAGGAATCCCTGTGTTCATGATGAAATGAGTTAAGACAATCCAATGTGGTTGAAGACAAGTGCGTTCCAAATTTATATCACTGCATGTTGTATCTTTTACTGAACAAAAAAATGGACTAAGAACATGAACATGTGGTAGGCTAGCATATAGTTTAGACCACAAAGCCAAGCTTCTTCAGTAACATTATGAACATTTTGGTAAGTGTGCTATTCGTACTTCCTTTCTTTCTACAGAAAATATCGACATTTCAGGATTGTTTTTGATTTCACATCAAGAAAACACACATTGCATGGCACATGGAACAGAAATGTTGGTGCCTTGGCTCAGCAAAATACATGATTTGCTCTCTGGACCTGAAGACTAAAACATATACTTACCAACCAGCACTGTGTAGAACATACTGAATATTTTGTTATTGGTTGTGGGGGCAGAAGAAAGTCTCTCTGTATGAGTAGAATTTCTCAGAAGATTAAAGGTAATTTAGTCATCTAAGAGTAAAGACAAACTTGCAATTCAATAGAAATTACATCTTATCTCATTGTGGAGGAGCCAGAGCTAGAGGAAGGGAGTGCCAACAAAACAGTTTTCTGATAAAGCAGAATAGAATGATCTCAGAACCTTCAAAGAAGTTATTTTAAAAATATTTACTTAGTATACTTTAGATTTTAAAAGGTTTGAAAAAGCTTTAGATTTGAAACACCATTATTAAGAAGTGTGTAGGGTCTAAAATATGTGTATATTTACAAACAGAAAATCTGCAAAAATAAACCCACTAATTTATACTTATAAAAGGGAAGTCAGCACTTTCAACACTTGAGATTTTTTTATAAAAGCAGTCTGGAAAAGATTATTTTGTTGTTGCATGTAAAGTAGAGGCTGGTTTATATTTTCTTGCATAGGTTTAAATTTATAAATTATGCCAAGAGCAAAGTCACCCAGATTCCCCCAGTCTAGGGAATACTGTCTAGGATATTTTAGATTAATTAAGATTTTTAATCCCTTTCCATTTTATCTCATTCTCCCATAGTTGTTTTTTTTCTGATCAATATGCAATCTTTGTATCCTTGAAAAGTTTAGAACACAGAGACCAGTAGTTATTTAGATTTTCAATATAATTAAGATCTGAAGTTGCTGTCACTGAGATGATATTACATTGAGCATGGCAGGAATGTTATCATCTAGCTCAAGTGTAATTTTTTATTACTTTTTTAATTTATTTATGGAAAAGCTATTAATTATTTAACTGACAGACCTTAGTTCTCTACATTTCACATATAGATAATTTCTGTAGTACTGAGAAAGTGATACTTATAATTAATATAACTAAAAATAAAGGCACAAACTGCTTCTGGAATGTGCAGTTTGCAGCACAATGGCTCCAGGTTTCAGTGTCATAGTGATACAGGCAAGTTGTGCCATGTACTGCACAGTGCAATGTGTCCAATTAAAAAAAAAGAACACTCAAGGGTACAAGGTCAAGTTCAGAAAGAGCTTTTTGAATCTTCCCAGTCACAAGGGTTGAGGTGAATCAGCTCTGAGCAATAAGCTCCACTCTGTCTCCTGCAAAGTTCAAACAGTTAAGGAGGATCCTGATCCTCAGAAATTCTTGGAAGTGTCCCATTGACAGCAGCATGCCCCAGGTTTTATCTGTCCATTATGAGTTGCTCTTGGGGTCTGTGTGGTGTTCTCAGCAATGAGAAATTCTCAGCCTTCTCACAGAGTTTTAACTCATTTGGAGCAAGGCCATTACATGCATCAAGCTGTGTGGTTCAGTCTTCCGACAAAAGCTCTGAGATGCACATGTTTTAAAGGAAGGGCTCTGCAGCATGGAGAGGATGCATCCCCTCATGACCAAGAAGTTACTGGCATGGACAAAGATATCATTACTGACTTTCTTTATATGTAAGACCTCAAACTGCTCTGAATAATGGTTGCTATTTTGAGAGAATTGCTGACTGACACAAATGTATTTACTATGCTCAGTTTTTCAGGTCTATACCAAACTTCTAGGTAACACCTTATGAAGAATGTCTCAGTGTGATAAAAGAATCCTTCAATTTTCAGGTTACCACAGTTTTCTTGTACCTTTTCTCTTCTCATGTGTTTTGCTACTTTCTCACACACCTTCCTCTTTCTTTTTCTGAGCTCCAACCTGGATCTGGACAGCCTATTAGAGCCAAAGAATAGTCTGAAACCTTGATAATATGTAAAAAGCATTTTTATAGGATTTGCTTCTTATTCAGTTGATGTCAATAATATCTTCCTCTGCCCAGGTACCTAGAAACTGTAAAACAAAATACTTCTTTTCCTAGAAAGGACATGATCATAATAAACCAAAACTTTCTAACTAATATTTTTGTAAAGGTATCTCTTCTGGATGACCCTTTGGCTGCTGAATATTACAGTTAAGTTGGTACATGCTGTTAAAAACATTGCTCTATTTTGCCTTTAGCAATTAAGCGGCAAAATATTTCTCAGCATCGAAACAAAATTATAAAGATAAGGCAGTTAATAATTGCAAGATATGCTACTGTATCTCCTGTTATTAAGATGAGAGGATTTGGAATACATATCCTTAATTATTTTTGTCTGTCTAATGAGGAAATAGAGAACCAGTGTTAAAAAAAAATTACAAACCCACAAAGTCAGGTTTTATTTTATGGATTTTTTTAATTAAGGGCTTTTTATATGCACAAAATATCTATATTCCAATTAACATTTAAAGTAACTTTATCAATTGTTTAGAAAAATTAACATATGCCAGTGGAAATATTGGGAAAGTTAATGTTATTATATCTGGATTTTTCTGAGGTACCCCCTGAAAAGGGCTTTTTTTGGACATAAAGCTTAATTAATGTACCTTCAGTGTGACATCAGCACTGCTCTCTTCCCCTACCACAGCTTCTGTTCCCATGATACCTTGAGATAAGGGTGTAGAAAAGACACAAAGCAAAGGAAAAATAAAACCCTTCAGTAAATGGATGCTTGATTTAATAATAAGATAATTGCACCCACTTGTATAGTACAAGTAACCCAGACCAGTGGTTCGGGTAGAACGAGGTGATGTATCAAATGTTTAAGGATAAAACCAAGAGCCTTTATCATTTCCCCATTTCATTATCAAACAATCATACAATGGTTTTCTATACAAAAAAAACCCCAAACATTTGTTGGATATGAAATAAAAGCTTTCTCTACTGAATGTGTGTTGGAAGACTACTGCAGACACTTTCTCCTCTAGCTTCTCCTTTTAATAGGTTCAAAAGCAAAAAGGATATAAACTGTCTGTAAATGTATTTAACCACGAAGATAAAGAACTTTTCACAGGTATTGCTTGAAGGGAATGCTCTGTCTTCTAATTTGTTCTGTGCTGTGTTTAATCAAAACTGCATTCATATTTGATGAAAGAGCCTTTTTGGCACTCTAAATCATCTATGTTAGAAAGAATCAGGAAACTGTGATGGCTGAAGTGGTTCTGTTACAGTATTCTTCAGATGGGATAAACCATTTTGTGAACAGCAGAGAGCTCCTGGAAACTGGAGGCTTTGTTCTTCCAGAAGTCCAGAAGTTCCAGCTGCAGTGCTGGAGCTGGCTGCCTCATCTCAGGGTCCTCTGCTCTGTCTTGATGATGGTAGGAAAGCTCGGACCTAGCAGAGATCCCTGCTTCAGCTGCAGAAAGAGCAAACTAAGCATGCTTCAGGTGGCTCTTGGACCATTGCTTTTAAACACAATCTTCCTTAATTCTTTAAACATTAGCTGATTAATCAAAATGCTTGATTTCTGGTCTAAGTGACGTACTCCTTCTGCCCAGCACACGTATTGGAAAGGTATTTATGGTGCCACTTCTAGCCAAAATCCAGAAAATCTTTTTTAAGTGACAATATTTTCAAGGAGATAGATTTTTTTGGTGCCTTCATTTTATTTAGGAAAAAAAAAACAAACAAAACAAACCAGTGAATCAAGAATTGCAGGACTTGAAGGAGAACTTGATACTACATAGCGTAAATAAATCATGGAATCATAGAATCATAGAATGGCTTGAGTTGGAAGGAACCTTAGAGATCATCTAGTAATAATAAATAAATAAAAAATATCTGTGAATCTTTATTTTCTCCTTTTTTGAACCAAAAGCACTTATTCAAATTTTGCTGTAAAATTATGGAAGTGTACAAAATGGATGAGGTCTCATCAGTTTGCCTGATGAAAAACATTATTGAGTCGTGATCTGACAGTTCCAGTGATTCTGTGATACCTGCCATCTCCATTGTCATGAGTAACTTGGAAAGAGTTATGTATTGTCCTACTCTGGTTTCATGTTCTGAGGGCATCCAGACTTTAAACATCATGAAACTTCAGACAACAGAAGGCAACAGAATCCGAGACTTTTTTTTTTAACAAGAAAACCTTAAAGTAATTAGGAAAAAAAAATCCTTGCCCTTACAGAAAAATAGATCCATTCTTCAGAAGGTTTTACCAAACAGCAACAGGACATTGCAACTTTATGTGCCATAAATGCATTTCAACATGTATAACACTCCTTGCTATCTATTTTTACCTAGCAGAGGCATCAACAGCAGGGCCCACTGCTTAATTATGTTACCAAGTTTTAGTAGCTAATTTCTCTAGCTTACAACATAGATTGCATAGCAATATATTTCTTTTATTTTTAGTGAGAGAAAAACCTGCAGTAGTGGCCAAACCTTTTCAGCAAGCACCTTTTTATTTATTTTAAACTGATTTAGCATCCAGGATTAAAGTGTAATTCAATGTATAAGGGTCTTTGCTCCACAGAGAATAGCAACTAGTTAGTGAATTCAGAGTTTTAAAAAGGTACTGCTGGAAAGGACTTGAAAAGGCCATTTGTCTTCTACCTTGCCATCAGGTAGGATCTGTTATTGTCAAATTCAAAAACCACTAAATTAGGGAGATTAAAGAAACTTTTTTCTGGTATGTAACCTCAGACTATATTTTTTACAAAGTATGACCTTTGCCGCATGTATTTTAGGGTGTTTGTAATTTTGTCTCAGCCCTGTTTCTCAGATTTATATCAGATCTATATTGTAAGTAGCCTAGCAAAATATAAGTACAGTAATTTCACGATTACAAGCTGTACCATTTTGAATAAAATTTTGGTCCGAACCCGAAAAGCGGCTTATAATCAGGTGCGGTTAATATGTTGATGAGGTTCAGAAATTTACTAACCCGGAAGTACGAGAGTGCATGGCCCTGAGTCGATCCAAGCCTGCACGGTCCCGGCAGGGGAAAAGCAGGACTGATCTGAACTCGCCCGGTCCCTGCAGGGGAAAAGTGGGGCCGATCCAAGTCTGCACGGCCCCAATCCAAGCCAGTAAACCTCGCGATCGAGCGATTCTGTTACTAAATGGCAACTTTGTGAAAGTTGCACCCGGATACTTGCTGCGAATGAAAGTGCGGCTTACAATCTGGTGCAGCTTATTTATGGAGGAAAAATGAAATGTTGCCGACACCCCGGAAGTGCGGCTTATAATCGGTGTGGCTTGTAATCGTGAAATTACTGTACTTAAAATAAAAATATTAGAAAATTGGTCTGGAAGGGAGCTGGGAAAGTTAATTAATTCTCCCTGCTGAAGAAGGATCCAGTGTCCCTGTGTGATTTCTCATAGACTTTCTTAGTTTATTTTAGCCAGTACCCATGTTAGAAAGGTGACAGTCTCTCCCATGTATAGGTTTGAGCGTTTGTTCTCATGTTTAACCTAAACCAAACTTGCATCTGTGACTTGGACAGAGCACACTCCTCTGCCATGGGGCTCCTCCTATTTTTCAGTGAGAGGAGGGACCAAGGAGGATGGTTGCTGGATCTTTGGATCCAAATCACTGACTAAATATTGGAATCTTACCCTATCCTTGGTTCACATGTGAAGTGACTGGAGTTTTAACATGAATCTAAGCAGCTTCTACTTTTTCTCTGAAAGGAGGAAATATCTTTATTACCACGAGGGGGCAACTTAAAGAAGGAGGAATTTGAAAAGTAGTTGGTCTCAGACAGGAGGTTTTGGACTCCAAAGTTTCAGATCCACCCAGTTAGCAAAACATCACATTTAGCAGAAGATTTTGTACAAAAATGCAATTGAATCTCAAGAGGAAGAAAGCAGAAAATGTGAGTGATGATCAACAATGATCTCCTTCCCAAGAAGCCCAGGCTTGAAGGTTGTGGCTTTCTGACCCATAACTTGACCTCAGTCCAGAGAGCAGGTCCAATTGAGGAACATTCCAGCAGCACCAAGGAGATTCTTTAAGTAACTGCAATAAAAGTTCATACTTTAAATTTTCACTTGTTTACCAAGTTTAGGTAATTCCACTTAGTGTCAAGTCACTAAGGAACCCTTAAAAATAAACAAAATGTAGAACATAAACCCTATTTAGTACTACTTTAATGAGAAGCAGGGAATTATCTTCTCTCCTCACACCAGGCTGTCCTTAATTCTTTTTTTTCTGTCCTTTTATTGCAGGAGAATTTGCTCTCCATTAGGAAAGTATCTGACACAGTCTTAGATGTCTTCAGCAGCACTGGGTCTAGTCCTTTAGAAATGAGATTTCCTGGCCATTGATGACTCATAAAATAGGATCCCTCTGGGGTTAATGGAAAAATAACTCAGTATATTAGGAAACACATGCAATAGAAGCAATTAGTGTCAGTTTCTCAAAATTTCTTCTACCTATCTCAGTGTTCCACTTAACACAAAGTATGTCCGTCTGTTCAGTAGCAGTGTCTAAGTTATTTAGTGGTGAAAAAATAATACAGTAGTTTCACGAATACAAGCCGCACGGATTATAAGCCGCACCCCCGGTGCCTCGACAATGTTGCTGTCTTTGTCAATAGATAAGCCGCACCCCGAATATTAGCCGCACTTTCGTTCGTCGCGAGAATCCGTGTGCAGCTTTCACAAATTGGCCAATTAGTAACAGGATCGCGGCATAGCGGGCTTTACTGGCTCGGGGCGGGGCCAGGTAGGCTCGGCCCGCTCATGGTTGCCGACGGGGCCGGGTGGCCCAGCTCAGCGCCACGGCTCGGCGGGGCTGGCCGGGTGGTGCTGCCGCCGCCGCCGCCGGGCTCGCTGGCCCCCCTCTCCCGTCAGCACCGCCCCGCTGCCGCGTTCGCTCGCCCGGCTGGCAGGGCTGCCGCCGCCGCCGCCGGGCTCGCCGTCCGCCCCGCTGCCGCTTTCGCTCGCCCCGCGCCGCGCCTCGCGAGCGCCGCGCCCGCCCCGCGCCGCGCCCGCCCCGCGGCACTTTCGCGGCTCGCGGCTCGCGGCTCGCGGTTCGCGGCTCGCGGCTCACGGCGGCGCTTTCGCGGCTCGCGGTTCGCGGCTCGCAGCGGCGCTTTCGCGGCTCGCGGTTCGCGGCGAGCGGCGGCACTTTCGCGGCTCGCGGCTCGCGGCTCGCGGCTCGCGGTTCGCGGCTCGCGGCTCGCGGCTCGCGGCTCGCGGCTCGCGGCTCGCGGCGGCGCTTTCGCGGCTCGCGGTTCGCGGCTCGCGGCTCGCGGCTCGCGGCTCGCGGCTCGCGGCTCGCGGTTCGCGGCTCGCGGCTCGCGGCTCGCGGTTCGCGGCTCGCGGCTCGCGGCTCGCGGTTCGCGGCTCGCGGTTCGCGGCTCGCGGCGGCGCTTTCGCGAGCGGCGGCGCTTTCGCTCGCCCCGCCGGCAGGGCTGCCGCCGCCGCCACCAGGCTCGCCGCCCGCCCCCTCCCGTCTGCACCGCCGCCGCGTTTCCTCGCCCTGGCCGGCACTGCAGGCCCCCGCACCGCCAGGCTCCCCCACGCTGCTGGCCCCGATTATGCTGGGCTTCCCCCGCTGCCAGGCAGCCCCACCCGCCGGCCTTCCTGCTTCTGCCATGCTCCCCTGCACTGCTAGCCCCAGTTCTCCCGGGCTCCCCCGCCCTGCTGGCTCAGGCTCTGCCGCCCGCCCCCGACACTGCTGGCCCCGCCTCTGCCAGGCTTTCCCACCTCTGCCGGGGCCGGCCGGGCTCCAGCTTGGCTTGGGGCTGCCGCGGGCTCTCACTTCCGTGTTGGCAGCTTTTAGAATTTTGTTAATAGATTAGCCGCCCCGGAATATTAGCCGCACTTCCGGGTTTCCACCAAAATTTTGGTCAAATTGGTGCGGCTTGTATTCGTGAAATTACTGTAATAATATCATGCTGCACAGACCACAATAAACATAACTTATTTTAGTGATTGTGCAGAATCATTTTAAAGGACAAACCAAGGTTAGGTAATGTAAATAAAAATTTGGCTGTCAATTCCTTATCCTACATTTCCATGCTTTATTAATTGGCATAAACACTAGGCTCATCTAAATCATATCCCTAAGAGTGGCCATGAGTGAAGTGAGCACTGCAGTTTATTGGCAGAGCCCAGAAAGAAAAAACAAATGCTAGTCCAGGCAACACCCAGGGGAGAGCATGAGGAACTCCTCTTTAGTCCTACAGCTTGTGAGCAAAAATGTCTGTATGGTAAAGGCATTTCTGCTGACAATTTCGGTTGGAATTTCTTTATTGTCCTACTATTATGTCATAGTGATTATGCATTCCTTTGGGTATCAGTAATCAGATCAGATGATGCTTCCAAATCCCGTTCAGGGCAATTAAGTTATTCCAAATTTCATCTCTGGGTGAAATGTCTGAGTTTGCAGACTGGAAGCATGAAGTGCTCTACAGACCATTAATGGCATCTAGTTAACTTCCTCAATTATTCCAGTTAGATCCGCCAGGGGTGATCAAGCTGTGCTGTCACTGCTGACCTTGCCAGACAAGGCCTGAAATTTGTGTCCAGAATAAACCAGGCAGCTTGTTGTCCATCCTCCTCAAGATGCTTCTTTACAGTGGGATTGACATGTTTCTCTTTATCATTTTAGGGTCTGAAGTGTCTCCATGTGCTTTTGGAATTTTACAGTTCCAGAGCATTTCCATGAAAGGCAAACTATTGTCTTCCCAAATACTAGGTATGTTTCTATTAATTCTATTAATCTAAGTATCAATTGCTTTGAAAACTAATTTCAGATCCAGAATAAAAGGAAATCCACAGTTTTGAAACATCCTGCACTACATTTTAATTGTGAATATGCTTCAAATTTTTTGTTTGTATAAACTTTGGATGACTTGTTTTTATTTTAAATGTTTGACATATACTTTCAGTATCTGCTATATTGCTGATGACTTATTTTTAATAAGAAAATTTGGCAACAATGTTCTGTCTAATTGTCTTGTTATGATATGATTTTGTCTTTTTTCAAATCTGTATTTACCTTCTGTTATATTTGCATATACATATTTTGTGGTAAATGCTAATTGGAATTGTCAGAGTTCTCTTTCAATTTAATTAGCATACAGAAAAGAGTGGAAATCTCTTTTAATTAAAACAACATTTATTAAGACTGCACAGAATATCATTGTTGTTGGAGCATTATAGGTAACCTTGAGCATTTTGCCTGTCAAATTACAGAGCAGGTAGACGTATGAAAATTCCTGTAAAGTTACAATACTGAAGTAGGGATGCCTTTTGGTTCCTTGATTTATTGCATTTTTACCCATTCCATACCAAACATTAAAACATTTTTACCCATTCCATACCAAACATTAAGACAAAAAGGCTTATTTGGAAATGTGGTCCCTGTTCCACTCTATTACAGAGAAGGGGAACCAGTCCCCTTGATGCTGACAGCAGAGAGGGTGGTGAGAGGATGCAGCTGCTGGGCAGGTTTCAGTTCTATCAGTGGAGTTTGCTCCCGTCAAAAAGGCAGAATCTAAAGAAGGAGGCTGGTACTGGTATTTTCTGGCATGTGTATGAACCAAGAATAGATAGCTGTGAAACTCAGCTACAGAGACAGATCTTTGAGCTGACCCTTCTAATCAGTGACAAACATTCTGCAGACTCCCTAAATGTCCCCCTTTATTTTAGCCAAATTCTGCCAAATTCCCTCACACACAGCATTCAGATAGAAATTCACAGGAACGGACAAGAGGAAAGCCTCATTTGGGTTACCATGGAGAGGCCACAAAACCTCATTTCCCAGGTAGTACTTAGCTATTAGAAACTCAGATCCACAATAATATACCCCAAACCACAGCTGAACTATCAGAAGCTGAACTATCTGCAATGTTTCTGAAATCTGCACAGGCAGTTAATATGACCAAAAATCCCCAGAAAATAAACATTCTAATGCTTAAAAATTCTCTTTTTTACAAAATTTTAAACTTAATCTTGACAAAAGGACACATAATCTCCACTGACCCCAAAGAGAATAAAATTCTTATATATAGGTCAAGCAGAGCATTTATGAATGGACAGAGTCAGAGGTAAAAATTATGCAAGGTTTAAACCACAATAAGAACTCAGTACTCTCTTTAGACTAAAAATGTCTTTGGAGAGACTTTAACAGATAGAAACATATAAAATTACAGGTGTTTGCTTTCATATTTTTAAAATTTATGTCCATATTTAAAGCTTTCATAGAAATTACTGGACCACATTAAAACTGCCATCTAAATGATTTTTTTTTCTCACTATGAGAACAGATAAATCAAATATGGAAATAATCTTTTTATGTAAAACATCAAAAACAAGTTTTTACTTATTTTAAATAAAGGGTAACTCTTAATATTTTTTCCTAAAGCAAAGAGTATTTCAGCAAAGGTTCTCCCTCATTTTAATAAAGAAAAGAAAAAAAAAAAGAGAGATAACATCAACTTAAACAGTGCCTCTCTAAGCATTTGACAAAATTAGGTCTGCTGTTTGGGTTGTTGAGCTCTATCAAAGGCCACAGTCAAAACTCCTAGAGCAATGGGTTATAATTTTATACAGAGATGTCCTTCAGCTTGGTACAGGGGGCAAATTCACAGTTCTTCTTTCCTCTCTTACTCCAATTGCAATATACTAATCTCCTTTAATAGTGCTTTCAGATAAGCTTATGGAAGTTGATATAATTTCATTCATTCCACTATATGAATTGTAATAAAATAATATCTCTTTAGAAATTGTACACTCCAGTATCTTATTAACATGAGTATACACCAAAAATATTACAAGTCATGCTATGAAGTTTCTAGAAAACTAACCTGTGCTCTGTGCTGTCGTGTGTGGAACAACTGTGTTAGATGGGTTGCATAACTGTCCTTGTTGTTTACCAAAGCTAACGAATTCCTGACTTAAGTGGAAGCTAATTATAAAGTAATTGACTTTAATCCCATTCAAATAACACTTTGGAGTTTTACTGGAGCTTATTCCTCAGTATCAGTGCTGGGGTAGTTGCTGAGCTTTGTGCTCAGGAATATTTCCAGGAGTAACCCATGGCCTAAGCAGACCCTGTGGTGTGGCTTCCCTTTCCTCACTGCTAATGGTGCAGAGGAGTACATAAGTGCAAGAGAAATGGAACTGTGCTAAAAGAATGTTTTTCCTTTAACATCTGTTTTAACAGGCATCAAGTAATTTGTAAAAAGCACTTTTATTTAAAAGTTCACACTGCACAGTAATTTCTCACAGTGTTATAGTAATAGAGGGAAATTCCCTTCAACAGAAATGTATCCAAAGGGACTTTGATTTAGAGCTCTTTCATTTGCTGCTCTGGTAGAGGAGGGCAGAGTGAATGGTTGTTACTGGTGTGACAAAGCTGGAAAAAGGAATTAAACCGTATGGTGAAGTTGGGTTAGGAAGCTCTAGGGCTTTTTTCATTTCAGCAAAATCACATGGGTTTTCTGCACTGTGGCTCTATGGCTGTTAGGATGAGCCTTTGGGCTGTAAGTGAGCCTTGGGCTCTCTGTATGGCTCAGTCCTCCTTGTGCATCCATAACAACTTTGTGGGCTGCACAAATCACTTACAAACCCTTCTGGTGTAGTGGTTGCCAAGATCAGATGGCCTTTTACATAGTCAAGTGAAAGACTTTGCAGGCTTGAAAAAAAGCTGAAGAAAATTTGTAAGGCAGCATGGAAACTCTGAACTCTCACTGTTGCAGAAGAGCTCAGGAACTGATAAAATTATTTTGAAAAGGTGGGTTTTTTCCCTTTTTCCACCTCAGTATAAACATTTCAGACGATGTTTGGCTAAGCATGGCACTAACCCTGTTCCCACAATCTGATGGTGTTCAGTGATGCTGTCTCTCTACTGCTCAGGTTCCGAAATGATTCCTGTTTCTGTATTCACAACTTCACTTTTCTCTGAGCAGAAAAAAATGCTAGTGATAAAATGAAATACTATTAGAAAGGGTGCACCTGGATTGAGGCACTTGGTCTGAAAAGGTTCAGGACTCTTCCACATGAGGAAGAGAGAAGTTCTGCAAAATTGGGTAATTTGCTGAGCTTGTGTGGGGTCATGTGGTGATGACTAGGGCAGCAGGAATGGGATCAGTCAGAATGGATAAACACTTGCTCTGTGTGGGAGGTAGCTGGATTTTCAACATCCTCAATGCAACATATTCAGAAAAAAAATAGTTGTCAACACATATTTATCATTGAATAATCCTAGTGGGAAGGAACATCCAAGTGTCTAGTCCAATCTCCTGCTCAAAACAGAGCCATGTTTGATATCAAAAAAGAAAGGAAACAAAATGCAAACATTAGACAAAAGAAAATGTCTAAATCTGAACTTTACTCCATTCTGTCATTAAAATCATAAACTTTTTGGAATTTGCTGCAAATACCAATTTTTTCTTCTAAATTATCTCCCCCTGTATAATTTCCTCTTACTTTTTTGGAAGTCATCTGAAATGGACTGTGGTGATTCCTCTCATTGAGGAAAAAAACTATTGTATAGGTTTACTATTGTATAGCTCCACTAAGAGCTACCCTGTAGGGTTTCCACATGTACCACTCCTCACATTTCCAAGTTCACAGAAGTGGGAATTCTATTTGCAATTTGCCTCCTGTGCTGTAACTGCTGTGTCTGTGTTGTGCTGCAAGAAGTGACATAAGGGAGAAGTCTTCTGCACTACCCAGTCCTAGGAAGCATCTCAGAAGTGTGACTAGGAATTGAATAACATGACATGGATGAAAGCATTAGTGGGATTATGGAACTTCTGTGCATTTCCTCATATTTTTGAAGCTTTATTTCCAAGGCAGGGCTTTCTCTTTCAAAGGAGTCATGCAGAGTTGGACTTCATCAGAAAACAGAAATAGTGGTCAGAGACCTAGGGCACGTCAGCACAGGAAAAGTGGTGCATTCACCCAGAGTTTCCATCACCATTGCCTCATTTCTAAGTGTGATGCTCCCTCATCCGCTTCCTCTCAGGCTGTTGTTCCATCTTAAACAACTTCAACAGAGGAAGTTTCATTTGTTTCCAGATCATTTATCCTCTCAATGCTTCTGTAGGCACTTTCAGCAGCCTTCTCACTCCTGGCAGCTGTGGCCAGCCAGCTCCCAAGACAGAGCTCAGCTCTGATCCTCATGTGAAGGAAAGCTGTTTGCATAAAAATTTTCACTTACAGCCCTTGAAGCTAAGAATTATGCAAGACCCTGAATATACCTGCAGTCTGAAAAACATTAGTGGCCTCTCCCTACTCCTAAACCTTTCAGAAATTCAGAAAGCAGTGGGAGAGTAGTGCAGAAATGTATCAGCTAAGCAGGACCTTGTTTCAAATGACTAGAGAATGATCAACAGGGTGTGGTTGGTGTGTTAGGTGATGATGTGGCACTCTGGATTATGGCACTCCAAACTCTCCAAACACCTGTAAAGTGATTGTTGGCAACTGTCATGTACATATGGAACAATAGAGAAGGGCAGGAAATGTCATTATTGTTTTGGAACTTATGAAACAGACAAGGAAAGAAATCATATTCTGGCACTTGTCCTTTGTGCAAAAGTGGTGATGTGCAAGTCTCCATAAAATAGATGAAAAAACATAAAAATCCTTCACTAGATGACCTGTATGTACCTCCAAATTATTTCAGCCAGTGACTTGATTTTTATACTGCATCAGTTTCCATTTCTAAGAAATGTGTGTTTAAGTTTTGGTTATTTTTTCCATTGTCTTTGTCTCAGGCCTGTATTTGAGAGTGAATAAATGAGTTTAATGGCATACATCAAAATTCTTTCTATCTTTATTTTTTTCCATTTTCTTTTTCCCAGTTCTGGGCAAGACAATCTAACCAGGTGCTGTTCTCTAAAAGCTCTGCAATTACAGTTTACAGAAGGTAGGTCCAGCTACCCTCTGTTATTAAGCTGAATCCCCTTCATGTTTCATCCTGACTCTAGTTACAACTGAAGGAAAATTACAGGTAAATAAAATTAGCTCATGCAAGCTTGTAACTTTGAGTATCAACAAATCCCAGTTTCTTTAGCCCTTCCATGCTGGTTTGTGGTGAAGGAGGCTGGAGTGAAGCTGTACCTTAGCACTGTTGTAGGAGTCCCATGGCTGATGTAGTTCAGGTATCTGGCTGATCATTCTGACCTTGGTTTATGGGCTGTTTTTTGTTTCTTGTTTATGTCTAGCCATCAGTTTCTTATTCTATAGATGAAAGAATTGCCATTTTGTCACTCTCATCTTTAAAACTTTGGTGGCTTTGACTTTTAAGTTCTACTTTACAAAGAAGATTTCCCAGGAGAAAAAGAAAAGGATCACAGTGTCTCAGCATCAGCCAAAATAAGAAGTGATATCTGTAACTAGGGTATAAGCATTCTCTGACAATTCAGGCTAATGAAGTTTTCTCTGTGAATTGCCACAGAGGCTTTTATGTCAGAAAAGAGACCAGAAGTTCCATCACTGAAGTCCCTAAGTATAAAAATGTGCTTTCTTTAACAGTCTGAATTCAGACCTTATTTAAGTGATAAAACTGAGTCAGTGATCACAAGATCTGAACACATCTTCCTAACTTACAAACAACTAAGTGAAAATCACTTCACAAAAGCTTTAAGATTTAGTGAATAAAAAGTAAGTCATGTAACTCTCTTCTCTCAGGACACACTTTGGTATTGAGATGTAAGAACTGGCTACAAAGAGGAATTTGAGCAAGTCTTTGCATCATGTATTGCCAATCTTTGAGTAGGATCAATGCCCAAAAGTTATCACAAGCTCGGCTAGGAGAAACAATCCTTTCAATATTACAAATTCAGATATTTGCTTTTGGGGATTTGATCTTATAATTTTAATTTCATTATGAGGAAAAAAACTTCTCATATAAGTGAGAATCAGGAATGCTTCATTTTCATGAATTTGTTCTTTAACTTAGATAAAATAGAGGATCCAAAGGGGAGGAAGGCAAAAAAGCACAACATGAGAAATGGGAAAGGACAACTCTACCCTTCTTTGTTTCTAATTCTGAGCTCAGTTAAATCAGTGTAAGTTGTCAGTTCCCTAAAAGTCTCTGCAGACAGGCCAGTTTTACAGTAGTCTGAGAGAACTAGGCACTGCTTTGCCTAAAGAATCATATAAGCTGCAATAAGACTTCGGGACTTCTTACAGCTGTGGAAAACTGAGTATCATTTGCTTCCCTTCATTTATTTTACTGTTGGGCTTGAAGTTTGTGTTGAAGTGGCACACATGAAATAAAACCAGTCCATTTCTCTTCTGTCCTGTACTTCTCCATGACACTATTTATGAAAAAAATTAAGAGATATCTTACCATGGTAAAAGGTATTTTCTAAAGAAGAGAAAAATGTCTTTTTACCCATTTTTTTCTGTGAATATATTTATTGTAAGGTGAAAGGTACAGCTGGCTTATGAAAAAAAGAGAATGGAAGTGGCATTATGAGGCACTTTTCACATGGCTTTTAAATAGTAATTATCCTAACATTTCTAATGGACCTCACCATCTTCCCATTTCTTTGGACCATAGGCTAGATGTCATCTTTGACCTTTATTTCCTCTCATGAAGGTTTTCTCACTAAGATTTCCACAGACTTATTACCAGTACTCAGCTGATATACAGAGAACCTTTAGAAAATAGTGGTTTATATTTTTCCAGTCTCTTCCAGTTTGTGTTGTCCCCATTATTTTTGTGTGTATCTCACACATTTCTTGACCTTACCTATGAACTGCTGCTGAGTGACTGGAATTGAGACCAGAACTTTGCTTACAGCACCAAGTTAGAATGTTGTCCAGAAGGAGCGCTGGGTACCTTGGAGACAGATATATTCAATCACCAGGAGCAAATCCTCCTCTCTGAGCAATAAGAAAAGCAAACAGCAGTTGTAGAGACTGCAGTAATGAACATATCAAGAGGAATTTGGAATGCCTGGTCTAACAAAAGTGGATTGGGTTCTCCTCTGTCTTACATCTTTCCTGTTGTACATATTCAGCAATAAGAGGTGGTATTTTTCCTTCACTGAATACCATGGTAGGGCAACATACATGGCATAGTATTTTCCATCACATTAGTGGGAGGGTCTGACACAAGAGTGACAGATCCCACCTCAAAATCCTGGTGAAGCAGCTTCTGTGCCTAGTGTTCTTTGTGGGAAATTCAGGGAGAAAACAGCAATTATTGAGGGCAAAAATAATAATTTTATATGTCAGTAAAGTGAATGTGACCGCTGGAACAAGTTTCCATTTTTTCAGACTTTTGTGTAACTCCCATGTTAAATTTATTCTATATTCATACAGCAGTATATAATCCACGTCTTTTAGCAAAGTTTAATGTCATATTTTTTTAATCTTTATCTACAACTATTCCTCATTCTTAAAAATGCATTTGAGCAATGACCCTGCAGCTTTTATGGAATAAAATTTCTATTAAACAGATAAGGATATGAATTTTAATTGTGCAAAAATTATGTACTAGCATTCTGATTGTCTCCACAAAACACAAGTTTATGATTTGCCCTATAGAGCTCAAACCATCTCCCCATCTATACCAAATCTCAAAATGTCCTCAGACTAATTTTGCTTTTATAGAAGACCGTTTCCAGAAATCAATCACTGCACAGTTCATGAACTTTCTTTGCCATTTACTAAGCAGTAAACAACAGTGGTCTAAAGCAGGTAAGTGGTTGTTTCTGAGGCCAGTACAAATAATTCAAAGCAAGATAATAACCTAGCTTTGCATCCTCTGATTATGTAAATTATAATTACAAGAATAACTGTATGTTAAGTGATAGAGTTGGTATAAAAATGCAGGGTAAATATAAAAAAAAAAGCAAAGGTTAAAGAAGAAGATCTTGGTTAACTGTGTTGCAAACGTGTCATCAGTGACTATCAAGTTTTGTCCTTTTAATTCTCTTAAGAAGCTGTCTCTAAATGACTGTGGTCACCTTCTGTCTCATTTTGCCTTTTATATTGCCACTGATAGAGCTTTTGCAAAGACTAAAAGGCTGACTGACATTTCTGAAAAGCATGTAATTAGCTGAACATTAGTGAGCTTTCAGATATCAGCTGGAGCAGCTCTGCTTTTTGCAAGCATTTAAGAGAAGCTAGTCATTGCCATGAGTATCAACTTTCTTTGTTGTGGCTATGGGCACTACAAAATTATATTTAACTGCAAGTCTGCCACACATTTGTCGTGACAGGTGGCAAGAGTTAATCTGCAAGCTTTAAATATGCACTTATGGGGAGAATGTTCAGATCAGAAGAACTTAACAAAGTTCTTACTTTGTTGTGTATTTAAATTAACTACAGAAGAGAATTTAGCTGTGATTACACCCCCCCACAATCAAATATCTGAATGTCAGGGAATCTCTAAGAGACAACAAATGACAGTGTTATTAGCAAAAGGTTCTCCACTGAGAGCATGGTTAGTAACTGGAACAGGCTCCCCAAAGAAGTGGTCACAACACCAAGCCTACCAGACTTTAAGGAATATCTGGACAACGCTCTTAGTCATCTGTTTTATTTTCAGGTTGTCCTGCAGGGAGCAGTGAGTTGGACACGATGACCCCGATAGGTCTTTTCCAACCCAAGGTATTCTCAGAATCTATTATTCCATGATAATAAAGGGATATTTTTCCAAAGGTTGTTGTATACCGGTTGTATATTACCAATGGTAGTTGTAGTTATAATTTCTTTTTTACTTGATTTTTAATTTGTGACCCAGCTGAACCATATGACTTCCATGTCACTTAAACGGACATAAAATCAGTAGAACTTTTCAGAGGAACTGTTTGAATTATTTATTTTCCACAAGAATAGAGTCAAATCAGATCTAGGAATTTTTGTCGTGCTTTCAGGTAATAGAAGCAGATTGTCTCAGAAGAGATGTACAAAATGGCCCTGTCTAAATTCTGCTTTATATTTTCATGAAAAATCAAATATTAGACCACTTTTTGCAAGAAATCTTGCACGAATCTTTGGAGAAAACTGACCAGTTTATGGGTCAGAATTAAAGTAATTTGATAGACTGGTGACATTTGGAAGTTAAACAGTACTTTCAGATACGGAAACGTAAAATGAAATAATTGGTCGCAAAACTTTGAAAGCTCAAAGTTGAGAAAGAAATATTTTACAATTGAGAATCTTATGTCATTTTTATACATTACCTGTGGGGTGTTTTTATTAAGTGAGAATCTTCAAAATTTTCCATAAAATGAGCAGTAGGGAGCACATTTAATGAGAGAGCCATGGACCCATTGAAGAAGAATGTATTTTCTTGGTAAAAGGAGTGGTATATACCACCACGAGGCTCAAGCCCTAGTACTACCACTACAAACATTTTCTAATTGTGTCATAAAGAAGGATTGCCCAATGGTTCGCAATGACCAACAAAATTTTGAATACAAGGTTTGGAAAACGCTCATTTAACATGTCCATAAAAGGCACACAAAGAAAATATGTATTTCCCTTTGTCAGCTTTTTGTGTGCCACATCCCCAAATCATTCACAGAATACACCTGGCAGTATTGTATAACCCATCCACCTCCCCCTGACAGGACCCTCAGCTTCCCATAAACAATTCCTGGCAGACATTTCCTTAACCTGTTTGCAGACATCCCCAGTGAGAGACCTCTCACAATTATGCACACAATGAATTCCAGCACCCATCTGTCCTTGCAGCTAGAAATTATTTCCCAATGTCTAACCTAAATCCAATATCTCATCTACTTTACTCATGCACTTGAGCTCCCTCATTTGCTATTTCTCAGAATACTGCAATCCCAAAGCATTTTGGGTGGCCTGCAATATATGCAATAAATCTTGTCACTGGGACACTGAGTGAAGGATTACTGTTCTTTATGTGCTGAAATGAAAATGCAAAGCTTGACATTTATGTCTGTTTCTGCTGTTATCTGCTGTTTCTGCATGGCTTCTAGCACTGTTTCCCAGTCATGGTTATCAGTCTAAAATGTGACTGTGACAACAATAAGGCTCCTTATGCCTCCATGCAGTCACATAACTTGGAAGACCAGAACTTCTGTTATTTTATTTATTTATTATCTGTTATGGCATAGAGAATTCTACTTAGAAAAAGGCATAGCAGGTATGTCATACAGAAACCTCCAATATTTCTTACTCTGATTTCTTCAATGTTGATGTTATTTCTACTTACTAGCAGAAGAAAACCACCTTTTATGGTGGTTCCTAGATACAATTTTAATGTACATATTAGTAATTATACCTGAAAAATCATGTTCCTAAACAAGTTTTTTGCACTTACTATAATGAAAATTTGCAGTGTTATATCTTATTTTGCATACTTTTATACAATAAAACATTGTAGTTAGGCCATTTTCTATTTAGAATTGTTAGAGAATGATTTTAATACGAACATTTTTATTGGGTATCCATAGGAATTCCAGTTGCCACGAAGCTGATATTGTTATGTGTAGCAGCACCCACGCTGCAGACACCATGGAGTGATCAGGTGCTTAGGAAATTCATAGATCCTGAGATGATGCCTCTCTGAATCCATTGAGGGGCAAAAGCCACATAAAGGACAGTTTAACAGAGTCAAAATAAGATTTGGATGATTTTTATGTGTTCATTAAAGTTTCGTCATTTTAATGAAATATTAAAATTCAAAAATATTTTAAATTTTCAAAACCAAACTTTTTTCTTTTTGAAACCCTTAAATATGAAATGGAGACACAAAAAATTGGGCTTGTTAGTATGTTCAAGCTCATCAAAGAATTTTCTAGCAATCTAGGCCTTTTGCAGTCCTAAGCATTGTCACAAGGAAGAAATTCTGTGCAATGCAAATCAAAAGAAAACAGAAAATGTCTTGAGATACTCTTTATGCTTCAAGAGCATGGCATTCCAGCTGACATACTCATGATATTAAAACACTCATGGCTCAAGAACTGCCCTGACTCTCATCAAGTATCTCATTACCACAATTAAGCTGACTTTGCCTTACAGTAGCTTGAGCAATTCTGAGAGTTAACTTCATTTACTAGTCTATTTTAGCAAATTTGTGTTTTATGTACATGGAAAATAACTTTCAGCTGGTAAATCTGTACGCATAGCTGCTAAGTAGCCTATAAACAAACACACATTCTAAGATGAGACTCTAATAACTGAGTCTAATTTGTCTTAAGTCCCTGAAGTCCTGCAGTAGATGTCAGATGCCCAGTGGGTGATTCACAGCTTGCTGACTAAAATGAAAAAGAACCCCTGGGTTACTGGAGCTAATAAATAACATGGCATATTTCTGCCATTAAAAGCTGCTGAAGTGCTGTAAGGTAAAAAGGACAAAATCAACTTTTTTATCCTTTAGTACTAATGCACAGATTTAATGATTTAGCACTGACACCTCTCACACAAGAAGACACCTTTAATTCCTGGAGACCCTCATGGCTGACTGATGTGATTTACCACAGATCTGTCACTAACCAGCCCTGGGCTGATTGGCTTCACTGTTCTGAGAATAAAAAGCACTTCGGTGCAAAAATTCAAAATAGGGGTTTTTTTTGCCCAGGTGATTATATAGGGGCAGGGAGAGGAGGGGGGGCAGAACTTGCTAAATAGGATGTAGAAATTGTGAGGCAAAGCCTCAATTTAAAAAAAAAAAAGAAAAAAAAAGTTTGATAGGAGTATTAGAAAAGAGAAAATGAATACCCCAGAGAACTCCAGGTATAGTGAGGTATGAGATGAAATCAGAAAGGGACCAACAGCATTAGACATCCTTTATACACAATTATTTCTTATTATAGAAAGTAAATGAACACGTTGTAAAATGCATACAAGACATTTGCTATTTATTACATTCTGAAAGATAAGGAAGAACAATAATTTTGAGAAATCTTTCTAATGCTAACAAATATGCAAAAATAAATTTGTTAGACTGTCTAAAAATATGCATTTTAAAATTTTTGCAAATATGTAAACAAACCTGATGACTCTTTGTTCCTTTATTGGATAGAAGAAAATCACCCCAATTCTTTTAAGACTGGATCTTCTCGTTAATGCTGCTTCTGAATGTTTGGGTTTGTTTTCTTTTGATGAAGACACACGAGAATTGTTTTACTAGATATATCAATATATTTATAGGATTAGATTGTAGATTGTGGTCTTGCAACTTGTTTCTTTTAACTACTATGATTTTTTTAATCATCTTAGAGGAACACTGCATGTATTTATACATTTTACTAGTCTTTTCTTTTGCTGACACTCAGAATAGTAGTTACTACTGCATCTCGCATCCAGAATTATCATGATTTTTATTGTAACAAAAAATACTGTACATCACAAGAAATTTTCCTAGTTAAAGAAATTAGTTATACAGTAGATGTACTTCTCCTGAAAGACTCCAAGAAGGGACAACTGTAGCTGTCTACAAACTGTCTTTGCATTAGATAGAAAAGCAAAAGCCCAGATGTTTTCCCCATGAGAGTTCAATTTTCTACCAGCACATCCCTAAGGAAAGGAGTTTTATCCTTAACATCTTGGACTGTAGGCTGTCATTAGGATCCCTTTAGGCTTTAAAATAATGCAACATTTAAATGAGAACTCTTTCATGTTGAGACAACTTTGATGATGAAAGTTAATAGCAAAGAGCTCATTTCTTTCCGTAGAGGGCAGAATTATTCTCCAAGATCTCATCAGCACCCCCTCCACTTGTCATGGGGATGGAAGCTCTGTTATTGCTATTGCAATAATCACATTGTTTACAGACTGTTTATAGATGAGGCAGCCTCCTGGTTTGCAGGGATTGTGAGACACGGATCATGTTATGCTAACAAAACCAATTTATTACACTAATCACCCGTATTTATTGTTCTCTACGTTCCATACAAAATTTTCCTTTGCCCCTGTTCCCTTAGCAATAAAATCTTTTTGGTTATCAAATCCCTGTTAGATTCTTTTGGGCCAGCATGTCCTTTTTACATCTTCTCTCGTCAGAGCAGTCAGAGTGACCAGACGTGGTATCTTCACTTTTGTTCTTGCTTTGAGTTTCTCTCTCCCATGGCTTCCACTGTACCAGGGCCAGCAGGTCTGCAGCTCTGCCCAGCTCAGCTTCTGTAGCTGTCTGATCTTCCACAGAGGGTGTGCTGCCTGCTTCAAGTGGTTCTAAAAGGCACTAACTAAATATATCTAACTGGTTTGGAGGTGTAATTAAACCATGTGAACGCACTGCTCAGCTGAATTTGGTGAAGTGTGAGCTGCAGAATCCAGATGGGCCAGGAGGACAATGTGCAGTTTTGAAATGCCAGTCAGCCCATGTGAATCCCTCAGAGCATGGCTGATTTGCCCCCTCCACCACAGCCTTTTCTCCACAGTGCTCCCTATGTCTCCATCCACCCATGAGCTTCCTTGCCTCACCAGAGGCATTGCTAACCACATCCTTCAACTTCACTCTTTAGAATACAGGAGACTCTCTGCCATGATTCCTTACTGTTTCCCAGTCCCAAATTTCTTGTCAACTGGAAAGGCAAACTCAGTATCTTGCTTCCCAAAAAGCTGCAGATGTCACCAACCAAGAGAAATCAGCCTGCTGCATTGCTTATTTCTACCATTAGCCCTTACAAAATTTACAAGACTAGAGCTTGTGTTATGTCAAATCAACATTTTTCTTGTGAACACAGAACAAATACTCTAAATCATTAGTGATTGTAAAAATAAGCTTAATTCCTTTTATTATATCAGTTCTTGTATTATGCATTACTGACAATATCACAAGACAATTCACTAGATCAGAATGTTGGCTGAGAGAGGAAAGGATTTTATCTTACAGTTCTACTGACAAGGGGCTTAGAACAGCAACAACTATTGTGACAGAGTGTCCTGCTTCCCAGCAAAGCTTAAAAGAATACCATTTAACTAAGGGATACTTTCCTGTTATACAGTGGAGTTATATTTGATTTTCAGGGCTTAATCCATCAGTGCAAATTCTCAGACAATTTCTCAGGTGTTGTGGACAAAATCTTTCTCTAAATAATGTTCAAGTAAATATGAAATACTTCCTCTGTCATCATGGTTGGAAGTGTAACGGTAGCCACAAGAACAGGACAATTTTTCTTTTCCATGGAGTAAACATTAGGAAAAGCTATGGCAACTGTGCTATTTCTAAATGCTTGGTGGGTATATGTGTGAAATACTTTTCACTATGGTATCATGAAAAACATTACTAAAAGCACACATAGATGGGAGTTTCTTAATTCCCATTAAGATGTCAGGGAATTACCTCATTTTTGTTTGAAAATACAGACCTTGGAGGAAGGTTACAGACCTGTAGTAAGTCACAGGTCTCAGCTCTACTGCTGACCATGGATAAAGAGAAGGTTGTAAAGAGGTCTGGGTGTGGAAGGTAGGAGTAGCACTGAGGAGAAATGCACCTTTCGTGTTCTGAAAGATGGCATGAGAGCAAGGGAGGACTTTGCTGCACCCAGCAGAGGCCCATGCAAGTCAAGCAGAAAGCAATCCCTTGACTCCTGCACACAGCACTACTGCAGCCAGCCAGACCTGAAAAGAAGCAGCTAAATTTTTATTCTACATTAATTCCAGCTTTGCAAAGGTCTCCTCTGTCTGACTGCAGCACTGAGCAATTTCTTTTGCTGCTGCTTTTGTGGGGTTGCCTGGATACTTGTCTCATTGAGGATCTGCCTGATTAAGGTGTGGCTGCAATTGGGTGATTTGAAGACTCTGATCTGTCATCTAGATACAGAAATCCTTAGCAAAGAGAAAGTGATTTGTCAATAGCCTGCTTTATCCAAGTTAGACACAATTATCCCCAAGGAAACTCATCACAGATTTTTCTCTTATGAGCATCATAAACATGTCCAATCAGGTTCAGTGACTTCAAGTCCTTGTGCAAAGCAGAACATTTTTGGCAATGATGTGGTCCCATACTACATCTCACTCCTGTATAATGTACAAACTGGCTCCAGCAACAGGTAAAATCCACTCCCAATGTGGGAACATCAGCACATCCTGAGTCTGTTTTCTCAAGACTATCACAGGTTCTGCATTTGGCAGAATTCTTAGAAAGAAGCCACAATAAATGTACCAAATTCTAGCCAGATAGGAGAGGCATTGGATTTGTCTTCCCACATGCAGAGTTCAGAAACTTTTAGCTTTCCTTCTTAGCCATTTTTTTTGTTGGCTGCTTTGCATTTTCTAGAATAACAACATAATTAGCAGTAAAAATGACCAGAACTTGAATAAAAAAATTAATAGTATGTGAGGAATTCAAACTCTGCAGGAAATTATCATCACACACATTAAAGTTTCCATGCAAATAAGACAAAATATGACAAACATGGAATTTAAAATTTGTCAAGAAAGAGTTTTCCACAACATAAGAAATTTTCCTCCATGCTAAAGGAGGAGGGTGGAAAGGAGGTATTTAGAAAAAAAAATCCAAGACAATATACAAAGACATTTTTTTCCAAAGAAATGATTGCAGATCTGTTTCTCAATTTTATGTTTAATGGACATTTTTATCTCATATCTAGTAAACTTTTCCTGATACAAAATTTGGCAGAATTATTAATTTATTGAGAATATATTTGATCTAGAGAAACTGAAATAAAAATAGACTTAATACATGCTTCATGTCAATTTACAGTAATTTCACGAATACAAGCCGCACCAATTTGACCAAAAGTTTGGCGGAAACCCGGAAGTGCGGCTAATATTCGAGGGCGGCTAATACATGAACAATATTCTAAAAGCTGCCAACACGGAAGTGAGAGCCCGCGGCAGCCCCAAGCCAAGCTGGAGCCCGGCCGGCCCCGGCTGAGGTGGGAAAGCCTGGCAGAGGCGGGGCCAGCAGTGTGGGGGGCGGGCGGCTGAGCCTGAGCCAGCAGGGCGGGGCAGGGGGGCGGCAGAGCCCGGGCCAGCAGGGCGGAGGAGCCCGGGAGAACTGGGGCCCGGCGGTGCGGGGGCCTGCAGTGCCGACCAGGGCGAGCAAACGCGGCGGCGGTGCAGACGGGAGGGGGCGGCCGGCGAGCAAACGCGGCGGCTGCCCGGCCGGCAGAGCCTGGCAGCGGCGGCAGCCCTGCCGGCCGGGCGAGCTAACATGGCGCGGGGCGGCCGGCGTGCCTCGCAGCGGCGGCGGCGGCTGGCCCGCCGGCAGGGCGAGTAAACGCGGCAGCGAGGCGGTACTGACGGGAGAGGGGGGCCAGTGAGCGCGGCGGCGGCTGCAGCACCACCCGGCCGGCCCCGTCGGCAACCATGAGCGGGCCGAGCCTTCCTGGCCCCGCCCCGAGCCAGTAAACCCCGCTATGCCGCGATCCTGTTACTAATTGGCCAATTTGTGAAAGCTGTGCACGGATTCTCGCTACGAACGAAAGTGCGGCTAATATTCGGGGTGCGGCTTATCTATTGACAAAGACAGCAACATTGTCGAGGCACCGGAAGTGCGGCTTATACTCCGTGCGGCTTGTATTCATGAAACTACTGTACTTAAAGTTTGATGTGAAGAACTAAAATTTTTGTAATCTGGCTGGTTATCTAGATGGTATGCTTTTGAGATAATATGAGAGATAATGAGATAATTATGAGAGTATTAAATCAATATCCCACAATAGTTAAAATTCTCTGAAGTCTTAAAAAGATTTTTTTATTATTATTACTATTATTATTTAATTGGGTTTTTTTTATTATTATCTGTGACTTTTTCAAAGATTTTTAATTTTGTTCCAGTACTCATCTCTGAAGTGTGGCAAGGCAAATAAAAATTCCTTCCCATCTTGGTAAATTTTAAGGTATCTTCCTTACTCCTATATATTCCAAAATTCAGAATTGCTGCATACCAGAGCTTCCATGGCTACTAGCTTTCCAATATTATTCAGCATATTATTACCTAATATTATTACCTAAACTACATGCATTAACACATAATTGAAGAAAGATTTAAGAACATGAAAAATATTTTATTCAAGTTTTAATTTCCTTTTTAGGAATAAGGCAGTACAGCTATTATTTGCATTAAGAAACAGTATCAGATTTTGTTTTTTCATTTGTTCCATTCCAGTACTGTAACTTTTGCTTCTTTATAACCATGATCATCCCTTCCAAATGATATTAATTATATGAGGCATGAAGTTGTGATAAAGACTTTAGTCTTGCTTCCATCTCATTTGGAAAAAAACACATTTTGCAGTTTTCCTGTCATAATCCCCTTCATCCCAGTCTAGGTAGCTCCAGTTCTTCTCCTCAGGTGAGGGAATGACCAATGCCAAAACAAGTCAAGGCAGCAGAATAACAGAGGACACTTATTGCTGGTTTTTGTTTGCCTTCAAATAATATATAACCATCTCTCTTTTTTAATACTAGATACAAGGATATATTTACTACCATTCCTGATGATGTCAAGTGGAAATCTGCATGCTGAAAGTCAGGTATCTAAATAAGTTGGTTCCATCTGGTACAAGTACGTATACATCTTTTCCTTATGTACAGAACAGTCTTTGCAAGCTGTACTGACAGCAGGACACTGGGTGAATGTACACTTTGTTGCCTTTTAGGAGACATGGCATAGCTCTTGTTTTATTTTTTAGTTTCAGTTAGCTGTACTATTGAGAATAATCTCAGAACATGCTAGGCAAGAAAATGACAAAGACTTTAAAAAAAAAAAAGAGGAAACCAAATTCATAACAGGAAAATACATGGCAATGTGACAAAATCTCCTATGCATATGGAACAGCACTTCACATGTATGGACTTTTAGGAGATTTTGATACAGGTGCTCTGATTTCACAACCCAGGGTACATAAAAAGAGGTGGCATGCAGGGGAAAAGAATAGCATAAAGAAGTAAAAGAACAATCTCATTCTTACAGCACTGAGTGATTGGTCTTAGTCAATCTTTGGAAAACTAAATATAGAAAGGTTCAAAGAGGATTAAATCTGCAGTAGCTGAGGGTATCTAAAGTGGTTATGAAATGAACACAAAGTTTAATTAATTCAATAGATGAAGAACTGCTTAATAGCATAATTACTTGAATTTATTGCAGATATTTCATAATATGTGTGAAATGAACACTTTAACCCTGAAAATACTGAGATTCATGATTCATTCCTTGCTACTGAACAGATGGTTCACTTAATTATTAACAATTATTATATTCTATTATTATTGTATTCTATTATCATTATTCTGTAACTTTTAAATAGATGTGCAATGATTTACATCTCTCAAACCAAGTCTCTTCATTTCTGAAAAAAAAAAGAAAAAGATAAAAACTATTTGCATTCTAGAAATGCATGTAATGCCTGGGTGATGCTGTGTGGGAGGCTATTGTTTCAACTCTAAATTATCCCTCTACAATTACACGGGAATGGGAATAATGATATGATCATGACATCTTTTGCTGTGAGGTAGCAAAATTTAATTACCATAGAACAACTGAAAAAATTAATATCTTCCTAGTTCAACCAAAAAAAAAGTAGCATAAATGTGTTCCCATGAGCTATGTTTTACTGTAAATACAGAAACATACATGCAGCTTCAAATCTCATGTTCCATCTGGTTTCTGGTTGTTTGTTTTTAAATATTGAACAAATATCGTCAAAAACATCATTGTCTCACAAATCCTTTAAGGTATGATATACTACTTTTTCTCCCTCATAAATGGGTCAGGAGAATGCCAGAGTTACTACTGCTGCTTCATCTCTCATCATATCCTTGTTTCAGTATTATCTGCAGACCCTTTGTTCAGATCAGGTTCTCTCATTGTTGTTGAGGTTGTCAAAATATTAAAAGATATTTTTCTTTTTCCTGAAGACCTATCATAATCACTGAATTAATCATGCTGTCAGAAGGAAATTTGTTGTTGAACAGCATGTTGTGAGCTTAATGAAAGTTTATTTTAGAGTTTGTCGTGGGGTTTTTGCACACTTAAAATACTACTAATTTATGATGCAGTTTCTTCCTCTCAACTTAGATGCAGAGACTAAACTGTGAGCTTTGAAGATCTGGATCATTGGATGATGTGCTATATGCAAAGAGAAGCAGCTTTCTGAAAGATAAAGAAACTGAAATAAATTAAAGGACACCTGATGTGGCAAGTCAGATTTTACTCTGGCTATTTCATCTGTATTAATCAATAAACCTATTACCTACTTGCAAAAAGCTTTGAGGGCTGATGAAACAGATATTTACCTAGTTGCACTTTCAAAAGCATTTAAATGCCTAGATACTTTAAAATTTGATTTAAATACTAGAGTTACATTGAAGAAAAGTGTACATTCCATGGATTGAGTGACAAGGCACATTAACATGTAGAAGTGCCTAAACTCAGTAGTAAACTACATGTATCCTCAAAAATAAAAGTTTTTAGATAATGCCAAGGATGTTTTCGGCTTCCTTTCTTTAGAGAACTTTTCTGTCTGACAATGGATGTGTAGCTTTGCCTCCAGATCTAAATCCAGGAGCTTCTGGGTTTTTGGGAAATGGGAATGTCTCTATGCACTTTATTGATTACAAATCTACAAGTTGTTGGGTAGCAACCTACATTTTTTTCTGTTGCTGATGTCAGTATTAGATCAAACTAATATTATAATTAATTAGCATGGATTTGTACATTGAAGATTATTTTGACCTTGCCATTCCATCTTATGGCTGATGTTCAGAAATCTTCAAGTAGATGGTCAATGGATTTTTATCATTGAAAGTGAAAAGTTCAGATCACAATGCCACAGAATAGAACTACTCAGATAGAACTACTCAGATAGATCTATTCAGATAGAACTACCCAGATGCCTGTGTGTTTAAGCCATAAATTGTTTCAGTACTATTTCTATTCATTAGAAACACGAAAATTTTAAAAATGGAATGCATAATGACAACTACTGAAGTTGCTGACAGAGATGGCATTTTAATGTGCCATTAATTGAGCTACCAATATAATAGTGTGGATTTCCCACTGATAATCATGAGCTTTGAATCAGGACTTGCTAACTTCCTATCTGAGAAATTCTAAATTTTAAAAAGACAAAAAGGGCCTGAATGATCTCAACCTACAAATGTGGTTTAACACAGAAATACAAACACTGTGTGTATCAAATTTCTTAGGCACTTAAAAGTTCGTTTCTCCCTTCTTACTGAGGAGCCATAATTCAGGTGAAAATGCTTAAAGGACAACTCAGATTCCTGCTCACAAAGGTCCAGGAGGAAAGAACAGCAAGAGAAATCCTTTACTCCTCGGTGGTGACAGATTCACAGAGATACCAAAAATGCAGCAGCTGTAATGACAATTCCTCCCAGAAAATTCCTCAGCATCAGGGAAGTGATGGTGCATCTTTCCTGTTTGGCACAGAGCCCAAATTCAGCAGGAGCTATGTCCAATTAAATAGTATTGCTTGTTAGCCCTAAACAAGGATTATAGGTTTTAGCACAAATGTATGACCTTCAAAGTTAATATATCAAATATTTTCTGGAGGCAAAAAAAGTCTCAGTCATCTACTCCACATTTTTTAATAGCAACAGCTGATAAATACTCACCTCCTATAAATAGTATAATTGACAAATAAGTCAAGGATGTCTAAAAAGATAAGTCATAGCTTCTTAAATAAAAGGCTTCATATATTCAGTTTTTAAAACCAGTTCTCAATCCATTATCATCAAGATTAATCAACTAATATTCAGATATGATGAAACACTTAAGAGTCATAATTGCACAATGTTAATCAAAGACAGGAAGGGTGATGAGAAAATGAAATAAAGGGATCAGAGTTTTGTCAGATTTTTTGACAGCCATTTTTGCATTCAATTTTAATTTGCCTGTGTGACCTGGCTAAGTATGTGAGGAATGTTTTCAAATTAAAAGTCAACAATAATAATGTAAAAGAATTACCAATTACTTAAAACAATTCTCAAAGAATGGCTTTTGAATGACTTTTCCACAAAAAAAATGAAAAGGACAAACAAGTTCTCTCAACTCAGGTTACAGTAAGTCTCTGATTTTTACCATCATATTTCAGATCAATGAATATCTTTTCGTTTCTGCAAGAGGAAATCAGTTTTTATATTTAAGAACTGGCAAAGATTTTTTTTTTTTAATAAAGCATCTTCATTGTTCTCCTATACATTTTGAAATATTACTGTTATCCCACATGGATCCTGAGTTAAAAGATGAACTTTGGAGGCACCTATCAAAGCAGAGCATCTGAGAAGATATGCTAGATGTTTTCCTTGAAGCCTTGCTCCAGAAAAGCTAGGGTCAATGACAGCAAACTATTTTGCTGAATAAATAAGCCAAATGTGACACTTATTATTCAACATTTCTTAAATAAATCCAAATATTGAAAAAAGTACAGGTCTCAAACATATTAATCTTCTGAAAAAAAACCTACATATCATAACAAAAGGAATTCCACTGCTTCCAAGTGTTAATACATTTGCTTGTCTAATTCCAGTACTATTTTTCATACTTTTTATTATATATTTCATGATGACTTCTTTTCAGGGAGCACTCTTATGTCAGCTGCATTTATGAAGTATTTTGTTTCACTGACACCTACTCTCCCATCTCAGATCAGTTGAGAGTATGAGTAACTTAAAATATTGACAATAAACAAAGATTTTAGGATGTACTATTTACATGTACTATCAACATTTTTCTGATAGCTGGTTTCTGTAATTTTCCTCAGAAGAATGTAAATAATCTACCTGAACATAAAATTTCACCTGACTGATATTTTGAAGTTCAGAGGAAAATAAATGATCCTCTATTTGATAGCAAAGTGTGAAATATTTTCTATTTCATCACTTTCTTGTAAAATAACTAGAGTCATGTTAGACCAAACTTGAGAATCCCACCTGAACTAATTGTGAATATACTTTGAGCTTGTAAATATGTTCTGTTAGAAGAAGTTGGTTGACTGGGTAGTCTCTGAGCAATGAATTTTATTAAATTACCTTGTTTATAGGTAAATTCTGGTGGTTTACAAGACCAAGATGATCAGATCAGAGACACAGAAAGGATGTTGCACAGCTTCCTGTCAGAGCCAAATTCTCCTCTGACAGAAACCATCAGCAGTGATGATCACGTGTGATTGAGTGTTATCCTGTCAGGGAGTCAAGGCAAGGACACAGCAAAAACTGCAGTATTTGAGAAGACTGGGCATCCCTATTGCCTGTTCTTGGATGGAATTGTTTGCATGCTTAAAGGCAGGTGTTCCAATATTTTGTTGATCTGGCAACTGCAGATAATAATTTTCTGGAATTATCTTCCAAGTTTCATCAATGACAACCAGTAGAGAAATATTTTTTATGTCACTGGATTTGCTAGTGAAAGTTTCCTTTTTTCATTGCCAACAGCTCTCTGCTGAACATATTGTGAAAATAATGCCTTGTTTCTAAATGTTCATGCTTTATTCCATTCATTGCAGACATTCCAAAATAAAACTCTGGGACTGAAATGCACTGTTTCATGGTTTCCATTTCCAAGTTTCTGAGCAGTTCTGTAGCATATTCTTTTGTATGTTAAAAACTAGGCTATCAAAATATAATGCCAATTTAAGCCACAACCATTATTTATATTAGTAGTGAAGGAGGAAAAACGTAGTGGTAAATTAATCTTTGTGCAGCAAAGAACTCCTTAAAAAGGTTTCCAGCATGCATAGTAATGAACTATTGCTATCTCTCTGCAACAGACATCTTTAAATAACTATGTCCAAAGTTGTTTAAAATCCTTTTCCTAGAATTTCAGTTTCAGTAATGCAAGGAAGACTGATTCTTCACTTATAACGCTGATCAACACAAGCCTCCTTTTTTATCTTCTGCTTAATATAGGGAACTCATGAATCAGCTATGACTTTTACATGCCTTCCCTCTGACCTTCCCACAGATAATCATAATAACACTGGGCTGCCGAGAATCAATCAGTTTTCATAAAGGCAGCAGCCTTCAGATTAATCTCATATTATTAATTCTGCAAGTTAAAAAGACAAGCAGAAAGACAAGATGGCTCTCAGTGCTATTTACTTCCCTAAAAATATTTCCTGTGGATAATAAACAAACAAATTTCCAATCTGGTGAAGCTGTAAATTTGCAGCCTTCATGAAAATTAATTTAAATGGATGTGACTGTGAGGTTGGGATTGTAAAGATTAGGGAGACTCCTGTAGTTATAATTGCCTGTTCAGTTCATCTGCTGCTCTGTCACTCAAGAGTGGCACAGCTGCATTAACAACTCTAATCATAATCTAATTCTCAGATCAAATTCCCATCTTCAATATATCCTTTAATAAAGCTTCCATACCCCATCTTTTAGCCTTAATTATTGCTTCCTGTCTCCCCTGACAACCAAATTAAAAGGTACATGCAGCAGTTCTACAATAAAAAAATAGCACAGCTACAACAACTGTACTGCAAATTCACACTAACCTTGTGAAGGTTGGATGGCTTGTGATAACTAGATCTTTTACTGATAGTGCAAGCACTAGAAGATAAGAAATACAATTTTATAATCATGTATTGATTTTTCTTTTTTTCCTGCTAATATGGAAAATTACCTGGGCCAGTTTTCAGATTGGCAAAGCAAGAAAAGACAATTTTATAGGAAATCTGTCTAGATCCCAACATGTAAACTGTTTTATTTCTTAAACTTGGAGCTCTTGACATGTCAGTTGTTGACAGTAAACACTGTACTAGTTAAAGCTGAATCCTCTACATGAACTAAGATACCAAGTCAGCAAGATACTTAATCACACAATCCTTTTGGCATATTATTAATGCCAAGACAATAAAACTGTCAACATATTTTAAAAGAGTAAATATCAAAGTACTTTTTGATCAGGAACCTCTGAGTGATTCAGTGCCTTGTCCATGCAGGATTCTGTTTTGTCTGTTGTACTCTGCAAATTAAGATTTCAATTAGAGAGGTAAACTACGGAAATGTAATAAGATGACACATCCACATTTCTGAGCTAGAAATGTATTTCCCTGAAACTTTAAATAATGGAGTCATGCAATCATGGCTAAATCAGGAAAAATATTAAATATTTAACATGGCTGGACATCTGTGGGCATCAAAAGAGAAGACAGTTGTCAGCATCAGTAATGGAGAAAAAGATTACTCAATTATCAAAATATTTCATCTAAGGGAGGGAGGTTTTAAATAAAAAGAACACATTATGGTCTTGAGATGGTTTAAAAATGTAGCCCTTGATTTCAAGGGCAGTAAGCAAAGTCTTCAGGAAATGGTTTCATAGATAAGAGAGACCTGCAAGAATGCCAAACTTTAAACATGGTGGATTTTAATTATCCTGATACCAGTATTGATTTGGATAAGAATGGTTTCAGGGCTAAAGAGACAAATGCGTTTGAGAAAGTTGCAAAGGATTTATTTTCCAAGCAATGTGCTGACCAGTTTTAGTGTCTTGGGGCTATCTTAGGAGTGAATGGATCTTGACTAAACCAGGACATTGAGGACAATTTAGTGTAGGCAATGAATCTGAAACAGAAAGTGCAGAAGAATGAAAAGGGTTTATCACCTAAATGGATACAGACTAAAAAACTCTGACCCAGAAAGGAATGTGTTTAGTCATTCTCACTTAGGATATCTAAAAGTGAAAAATGAAAAGTGTTGCATAATATTTTAGGTCAGTTCTGAAAATGGAGAGATTTTTTTCCTGCACCTAGATATCTGTTGTCACATATCAAACTTAAACAAATTATGTGAGACACTCCAATATTTAAAATTCCTTTTGTACAGGATCAAACATTTCTGGTGGTCATGAAGATTCTCATCAGTTTTGCAACTGCTGAAACTTCTGACTTCTCAATGATCAATGAAAAATTCTCCTTTTCCTTTGTCTGCATTTTTTGAGGCTTGAAGGATGATGCTACCGAAGCACACAGTCCACTTAAAGAAGAAAACCCATAAACAGATGTAGCTACATTATTTTTGAGCATCAAACTAAAGTCAATAGTTCTAATTTCTTTGGTATTTGTGGGTTTATGATCCCTAAGGTCTTTCCAGATGTGAAGCTGTCATGCTGTCCCAGGGTCATTATCTGTAAAAGATCTTTCAGAAACCTTTCTAAAATCCTAATCCCTCTCTTTCCATAACATTTATTTGTTGGCAGTAATTATCATACAGTTTCTTCCCTCCTTTTAATGTGTTTATCTCTACAAGTCTTCATGGGTGCAGGACTGTTACTATTCCCATTTTTTGTTTTGAAAATGGAAAGAAAAAAGGAAATGTGGTTCATCTCCACTTGTCAAGTAGAAGCATAGTTTTACAGGAGTCCATAAACTCTGTTAATGGTCAATGAGGAGAGAGCAGTTGCCTTCAGAGGCAGTTCCATTTATCACACAATAGCACTTGGGTGAATCACTGGAGAGAGCTCTAGAGCCCCAGTGTGGGAACACTTCAGTTTTCCAGTGCTGGATCCAGTGACAAATCATTCCAGAGCTAAGCAACTGCAACCTGAGCTACCCACTGGGATCCCATCAGTAAGTGTACACTAATGTCATCCCACGAGTAAGAGCTGCACAGCCTCTTTTCACTGTTTAGAAACCTAAATAATGGTGGGATGGGGAAGGGGGAACAGGGTCTTTTCTGAACACTGAAGCATTACACCTTATAATTTTCCCTGTGAAAGCAAATCCCAACCATTTTGTCACTGATGGGGTTCAGTTGGAACTCTGTATTCATATAAACAAAGAAGAATTAGCTCAAGACCAATGTCAGAATAGCATGGGGACTTTCACTGGGTTCAATATCAGGTTTTTCCCTCAGCAATCAGGGTTTGAATTTAAAGAAAATTCCCAATCTGAGAGATTGATTTCCTTATGACAAAATATTGGCTATTCTGACATGAAAGGCTAAGCATCATTTTTCTTTTTTCAGATAAATTCTTTGGCTCAGAGAAATACTTAAAGCTGAAACTTTCTTTGAAATCAGCTTTATGTTTTGCTGAAACTGCATTTTTAAAAGAAAAATATACGTGTCTGAATAACTCCTTAAAAGCTCTGCTCTATAAATTTGATATTAAAGCTACACTTATAACTACAGGAACTATTGGATGCTTCAAAAGTTTTAGGCAAAGCAGTATGGTTCAGTACCCAGAATGCAGAAGGCTTATCTGTGCCACCCACATTTCTAGTTTTAGCAAAATCAGAGTACAAATTCTGTGTGAAAAGTCTTTTATCAAGGTTTCTGACACTCATTGTTCTGTTGTTTTTCTTTCTGGCACTTTTTCCTTGGGATTTTTACTTGGAAATGATACCAGAGCAGTTTTATTCATAAATGTATAAGGGTTTGGTTCTAGAAGAAGCAAAAGATGTGGGGTTTTTATCTTGTCACCTCTCCAACCTCACCAACTTCCTACCCTATGAAAGCAGGAGAGTATGTCTATACTATTCTTATTCCTATTAGGACAGATGGACATCCTTCCTGGCTTCAGTTCCTTCTTGACCTTTCACAGCCTCCAGTTGCAATTGCAAAAGACATTTCCTTGTTACCCATGGCAGGTGAAGTCACAGCAGGTAGCACAAGTTTTGTACAACTGTACAAATACAGACAGTGAGGTAAGCACTATGTAAACTTTCAAATGCAAGTAATCAATGAATTTATATATTATCAGTCACTACCAAGGGTTGTTGACCTAAGAAAAGAGGGAAAGCATGTATTTATTTTGACCAACCCTCCTTACCTACGTGTCTACCCATAAAGGCACAAAAATGAAGAAAAAAGGGATTAATAACTAAAAGACACCTGTAGAGAGCTTTGGAACTTTGAACATATCCATATGAGCACCTTTGTTGACCTAGAGCATCTTACTGATAGGAACTATCAGAATGCACAGCTTGCATCCAGGCAAGGCACGGGGCAACCAAGCAGCCCTTCAGTCAACATTCAGTCCAGCCTGCACTCTTTCCCAGATCCAGAGCTCCCTCTGTGTCTGGAAGACTCCATATTCTAGAAGCTGCATATATATTACTGAGTCTGTAATTCCTCGCCTTGCTTGGAACTTAACATTTCCTTATTAGCAATGATCACTCTGAGTTACCCTATTAACATTATAATTCACAAAGGAACAAGCGTTAACAAAGATAAAGAAACTTGTTAAGAGGTTTAAGAAAATAAGTTATACCACTTCCACGTTGATTTTACTATTTATTTTCTCTGCTTCCATTAAGAAACATCTATACGTTTATTTCCTATTGCCCTACTTTTTGCATTTTTATGTTACTTATGAAATGAAGCAGAGTTCAGACCCACAGATTAGATACAGGTTTGGTTTCTTCCTGCTGTCTTCTTGTTGCACATTTGTTGTCTTTCAGGTGGGTGTAGGACAAGTGCTCCTACACAAACTTACATTTTATCTACCTTACAGTTTATCTAATCTGCTGAGAGGCTGTGAATATCAACCTGGTGCTCTTCAGATTGAGAAGATCTGTGTAAAGCTCAAAGCCATGCAAAGTATTACCCAATTTCAGAGCACTAATTAGTGTTTCAGAGTCAGAGAGAACCCCTCCAAGTCGTTTCTGTGTATCCAAGGTTGTGGGTGCTTGACCAGCTCCTGGCCAAGCTGGGGCCCTTGGAAGAGGAACTGGGGCCCAGGGAAGGTCGTGTCCAGGGACTGCTCACTGCAGGGCCATGGCCAGCGCCTCTCAGAACATCTGCAACATCTGGCAGCCTGCCTGAGGTGTGGAACCAGGGCCTGACCCTGAGCCCACGGATTTAAGTAGGACAAGTGACTTCATCCACTCAATGGACAGACTCAAATGATGAATTTGACAATGTTCTTAGAAAATAGTCATGTGTTTTAAAAAAAAAAAAAAAATCATGGTGTGAGACTGAGGACTCATGATCTGTAAGACTTAAAGCATCTCAGAAGCCAGTTTTAAATGACAGAAGTAACAGTAACTAACCCCTCAGTTACCCCTAAGTTCCCCAAAAAAGTTATTTTTCTTCACTTCTTTTATTTTTTACATTTTTTATGCTTCCTTTGCTTTGTTTGTGATTTACAATGCACTTTTTTTGGTGGTTTTTGTTTGTTTGTTTTGTTTTGTTTTGTTTTCAGGTCCTTGATTATTCCTTTAGTCTCTTCTTGGTCTCTCCTACCTTTCATGGTCTTTCTGCAATGAGTTGTCCCCACCGGTGCACCCACAGCTAATTGCATATATATTTTTAATTTTTGCCTGTGAAGAAGACTTTCTTCTAACATGCACTGCATCCAAAGGGAAATAAACTACTTGTCGTCAGGTATTATTATATAACATATGTTTTCCACTGTGACTGTCTTTATTTACGGTTCCCTGAAACATTGAATGTCCTGATGATTGATCAATAAAAGAATGTCATCTTGATTATTTTTGTTTTGATAACAATAACTATATTTTACTTTTATGCACTTGAAAAAGCCTTGTTTGCATTCATGTTCTTATAGGTATATTCAATAGCTGCCTGATAGTTCCATAGGCCTATGCTAAAATATGATACACTTTCTTTTTGAACTTAAAACCTTGTCCTCTTTATTCTGTCATTTTCAATAAACCACTGATAGTCTGCCTTGTTTGCAGTGAATAAAAATGTGGTTCAATTACAGGAGCTGTTGCTCTGAAGGTTAAATCACTTCACTGCATCTCTTGTACTCTGTGTAAGGAAAGACTTTGATTAACCAGTCTTTCACATTAACAATGATACTCTATATTGAGTGTAACATCTTTGAGTGAAAGTGAGCATTTGGATTGCCCTGTTTAATATTTGCAGTATTATAATTTTAAGGCTTCAAAATTTTTTCAAACTTATTCATAGCCACAATTATTACTTTAGAGAATAATTTCATGGCTACAGCCTTGATTCCCTGAGTTTACAAATGAATGTTATGCTTAAAATGGTTTTCATGCTGAGGTGTGAAAGGTGGCATTCTCTTATAATAATATTTACTATTCTCACTACTAGTTTCTGAATGTGAATGAATATTACTATTTTATCCCTTTATATAATTCTTTATATTATCCCTTTGCATAATTCTTTCCAGAGCTCTTTCCCCCCCCATATTTTATATCAGAAAATTTGGCAAAGTTCATTCAGGAATTAATAGGTCTACAATTATCAAACCTATTGTAGCAGCCTAATTATTTTTTAATCATTCAAAACAGTTTTTGACATCACTTTTACTTCATAGCCCCTCTCTGTAAGGCATAAACAAAAGCTTTAAATGTAGATGCATATTTATGCATTAATGGCGTTAGATTCCATGGCTATGTCATGACATGTATATTTCTGAAGCATGTCTCAAATGAGGAGAAGCATATGAAAGTAATTAGATTTTGCAATTTTGGGCATTGAGAATGTCTGTATTCCCTTTTTCATTTTCCATATATTCAGATTTTTACTTATTGCATGGATGATCTTGAGTAGCAATTCTCCAGAACTCTCTTTTAGACATCCTTGGCGTTTTTATCTAACTTCTCTTCATCTGTGACACTTGTTTCCTGTGTGATTATTAGTAATAGAAATAAACCTCTCTTTCACTGACATGAGCTTTGTCCCAGCACACAGCAGGTTAGTAACACAATCTTACTCAATTTCTGCAAGTTGCTTTTGAAATCTTCTGCCTCACAGATTAGTCTGTTCTGCCTAAAGTTTCTTTTAAATGTCTATTTTTTTCATAATTAGTCAGGTCATTTCTTTCGTCTTCTCTTCATTTTCAAGATCAAAATACCTATTGTATTTCTATTTTTTCTACTTTATTGTGTTTCATGTAATAGGTATGAAATGAGATGGTTTTTTTCCCTAATTAATATATTGCTTACATTTTCCTTGTTCAAGTCTTTGTCATGTCTTTAGCTGTCATTAATGTGGATCGTGGAGAGACCTCCTGAAAAGAAAAGAACAGGACATTTTGATAAAAGCTCATTCTGATATTTAGATACCCCTTAACTTCAGGAGAGAAAGACTTAACAGCAAAAAGCCAAGGATGGTTAATTACATTTGTCTCTTGATTTCTTTGGAAGCAGAGCTGTCTTAATTTCTAAGGGTAACACAGTGGGGGTGATGGGACCCTGTCTCTGACAGCTATTGAATTCTGGAGCAAAAAGTGCCTTCAGGTCATCAGAGCTGAGGATGTCTCTCTGGGAAAAATCCATAAGTCTCTCAACCACTCACAACAAAAACAAACCACCCACAGCCATGCTCATAGAGACCAGGATGAATTTGCTTTTCCACATAGTTCAGAAATGGAACCATTCCCACAGTTTCTGTCAATCTTCCTACTGGTTTTTCCCCATGATTCATGGTTGGCCCCCAAAAAAAAAGCTTTTGCAGGAGTTCACGTCATGAACAACATGATCTTATAAAAGATTTTCCAAACATCAAGGAAATGGTATTGTTGCAGATTTGGCTCTTTTTCTTTCTATTTCAAAGGGATCTTTAGTTTTGCTGTTGAACAGCCCAAGACAGGAGTCAGGACGAAGACTTGAAACTTCATAATTACGTTCCTAGCATAAATCAGTCAAAGAAAACCATGTTATTGCCTTACAGAAAGTGCAGTGTAGGGCAAGACAAATGAAACTGAGTCTGAACAATAGATTCAATGTTGCAGATTTACTATAAAACATGTGCAAAGTTTAAGGAATTTGGATTGTTTTCCCCCTTGGGAAAAAAAAAAAAAGAAATTTGAGATGAATAGAAAACAATTTTGGTTCTATCAGAAGGATTGACAAAACTGCTAACATCACTTCTGTATGAATACTTATAAGGGATTCAAATAAAAACTGGGAAAAAAAATCTACTAATTTCAAAATTTTTCATAAATAATGTAAATACTTCTATGGCACATGAAATAAAACGACCTGATAGAAAGATCATCAAAGTCTGTAATACTCTTTTTTCCCTGACTTCTGTGCAGTTAACAATCAAGTTCTTAGCTGCCAGAAAGGCAATATCTTTGAAGAGCAGCAGCAAATTATAAAGACCCTTCTCCTCTTATTTCAAGTATGCTATGTATTTGCACTTTTTATTCTAAGATCATGTTGCAATCTTTTATTTTCCACTAGGGTAAGAACATAAAAAATGGATCTGAAATGGACTGACAGCTCCTTGGATTTTGCATATATTTGGGATGATTTCAGAATTACCTCAGCTCTGAATTAGCACATGATCTAGCAGATATCTGAAGGCATACAACTGCAGAATGCTATATTCTTAGGGAAATTATAGCGTGGATTCCAGATTTTTTTCTTAATTTAGTACTTCATCTCATAATTAGACTGACTGCAAAGGTGTTATTTAAATCAATAGAACTGTCTATATCAAGAGGAAGAACAGTACAGCAGTACCATTCAAAATGAGATCATGCTGATATTCAGATACCCATTAACTTCACCAAAAAAAGACTTAATAGTAAAAAAACAAACTTATATCTCATTTTGCTATTAAGTAAAGGGCACTCTGAAGGTTGCTAACCTCCAGGCACAATCTTTCTTCTCTTTATTTAAACATTTTAAATTCAGCTTTTTTTTCTTCAAAATGAATTTTCCTTCATTTTTGTCTCTCTTCTGCTTTCTTTTTCTCTTCTAAGGAAGAATGGAGGAGCTGGTGAGGCCTGAGGTTCCATGACAATCTACCAAATTAACATACAAATAAGATAAAAAGTATATAAAATTCCACTCTCAACATTCTGAGATATATACTACAAATAAAACCAAGAAAAATTTATTTGGGGTAAAGGAAAATGCTTCAGCAGTATCCTTCTTATTCTTCTCTCAAATCAGATTCTTTGAATGCACAGTGGACACAGCTGCATCAAAGTTTGAAGCACTATCTGTATTATTTTGTTGGTCAGTGCACTCAGTTGGTCAGTTGGTCTTTCCACAACATAAACCATGTTTGTTGCCATATGCAAAACTGAACTTACAGAAGGGTGATTTTATTTGTTTGCTTTACAATTATTTCCAAAATCTACAGCCATAGTCCTCATCTGTGGTTTGATGAGATCCAGAGCTTTTCTTGCCTCATAAGAAAGAATAGCCTGAAGGGGAATTAAAGGCTCACAGCATCAAACACTGCCAGGAATCCAGCACCACTGGTTTTAAGAGGAAAATGTTCCTGACAAATAATGAAAGTACTTAGCAGCTGATGTCTTGGAGGGAAATGGGGCTCCTGAGGGTTGGCTGAGCTGTCTGACCTGCTAGGCAAGCTTTTTCTGAGCAGAGCCCCTACCTTGGCTACAGGACTGATGTCCTGATGTCTGTGGCTGCTCAGGGGAGAGTGATGAATTGGAAAGGAATCAGAGCCCCCCACCCTGCCCATCTGCAAGCCAAGCCACTGTCCTCGAGATCAGTCAAGAGTTCTGTCAACTTAAGAAATAACACAACTGTATTTCTCTAGTATTTTATATATTGGAGAAAGTGATTTTTTTTTCCTCGGGCACAGGGGGTTTGGTGGTTTTGGTGTTTTTGTGTTTTGTTTTCTGTAAACAAACCTTTTTTTTTGTGGACTGGAAGATATTTCTCCTCCTTCTGGAGAAAACTAGACATAAATAGCTTTGAGGCGATGCTTCTGACATTTATGGATATCCTGCAGCTCCTAGAATATCACCCACCGTGTTTATGATGCCACTGGTGCAAACACATCACCCATATGAGTACATTTTCAGTAGTGTAAATCAATTTAGAAACTCACTGTGCATTTGTGTAAAGCCCAGTTCATACAGGAGGAGCTGTAAACACTCGTCTCAGTATCACAGCACAATGGCTTTGTTCCCTGGGATGCTCATTTTCCTTAGGCATTCCACACAATACTGAACAAGGGAAAATCCTGTCAGTGTGTGGTTGCCTTGCCCTTTCCTGGAACTGTCAGATCAGTACCCCAGGAACAGTCAACAGGGTGTTATTGTTTCCAAGAAAAAGAAAACTCAGATCTCTCTCACATTGCAAGATATGACCCACTACTTTAATTAGCATTTTTTGCAGACTAGAATCTGCAAACTAGAAATGATAGCAAATACTCAAGAGGTACACTTTCTCCATTTCATTGCAAATACCAATAAAAATCAGTTTTCATGCTATTTGAAAATTAACTAAGCAATTTTGCTTGTAGAGTGTTGCAGAAATTTGTAAACTAATGTGATCACTTTAGCTTGGTCTCCAACTAGAAGCAAAAATAATTAGCTTTCTGAAATCCATAAACTAAATGGAATGAAAAGGCATAATTTTACGTAAATTCTGTCAAGATATACCCAAACCACAAAAATATTAATAATTCAGGGGAATGTAAACAGTCTGCAAAATCCTCTGTTTTTTTGGATTAACAACGTTAGGTTTAACACAGCCATGAGAGCAGGGATGATATCAGTAGGACACACCATGTTATCATCTCTCTGCTCTCCTGAAGACATCAAATATAACCCATTTATTATATATACCATAATAACACGAATTTGAGAAATTTTCATCCTGTTTGCTGGTGGCCTTCTGTTAAAATGCTCAGCTGAAATATTGTAGCTGCTGCCCTTAAACATCGACCTGAGTCCTTACTCAGCTGCGAGTCCTCAGTGAATTCCTCAAACGCTGTGTGAGCCTGGGGAGAGGTGTCTCTGCTGTGTCTCAGAGATGGCGGAGAAGCTGTTCTGTCTTTTTTGTGTTTGTGTTTAATTTAGGCTAAAGTAGTAAACCTTTTCAGGATGTCTTTATTCAATGTTCCAATTATGACTATTGAAAATTACATCTTCAGACAGGAAACTATTCCCCCCCACCCCAAAAAAATAAGAAAAGTGTAATTATTCTAATTTTGTGATGGTATATCCTTTAGTGGGGGAGGAAACTAACTTCATCACCCTGACCATGTTTTTCTTGCAAGCAGGTGGGGAATATTTCCAATATCCATCGTCCTTTGTCTTCAATATTGTCTTTATTCATGTTCTGCTGTGTAAAGTATGTTTTTTGTTCTGGGGTGGAGTATAGGTATTGTGACATGTTGCCAAATATTGACAATCCAAAGAAAGGGATAAGTTCCTGCCTAGTAGATATTGTGTCCCACTGAGGGAGTACAAGTTAAATACACAAAATATTTATATTTTTTTAATGATGGTCTTAATATTTTGTCACACTGGGATTTTCTGAGAAAAGATCGTTTTAGTCCTCAAAGGGAGATTGCTGTTCTTATTATAACTAAATATTTATACAAATTTAATTATTCAGGGCAATAGATACCTGTAACTATTGATTTTGCTCAATCCCTTGTATTCCTTTTTAACATTTTACACCACTGTTTGCAAGAAACCCCTGTTGAGATCGTTCCCATCTTTCACATTTATAGGAACTGGTTCTAAATTCTTCTTTTCCTTATGGTGACTGATACTTTCTAAACACTAACTACGAAACCTAAAATGCTTTACACCATTAGAGACATCTTCAAAAATACAGCCTGTAGTTTCATTCTTTTTGATTTTTTAAAACTTTGTCTAGAATTGAGAAAAAACTATTTCATAATGGCCACAATGCTTTAAATTTAAATAATTCCTAGCAGATCTTCCAACAAGGATGGAGATCAACTGCATCTTAGCAGGTTCTTAGCAGCAAAATAATGCAGGAAAGTTTTTCCTTTTTTATTTGTTGACAAATGGATTTTTGGCTTAACATATCACAGAAGTACTTTTGAGAAGGAATAAAAAGCTAAAATTACAAATGTTTGAATTTATTTGAATAATCAAGAATAATTTCTGAAAACATGTTTTGCTACTGATTGTAGGAGAGTTTGAGTCTCAGAGATTTCCTTGTTAAATAGCTAATATTTTGAGATTTTATGCATTTTACTTTGAGAAGATTGGGGGGGGGGTTTTCAGTTAGCAAAAATTATTACTGTTGAGTAAAATTACACATGCTCCCTATCTCACTGGCTTGGGAAACCCAAAATACATTTTAGAGGCATTTATTTGCAAACTTCAACTTCCTAGTTTCTGCAATGCCTGAGCCAGGTCTTTGCTGTAAACTAGCACAACTCTAGTGAAGCTGTGTGTCTTTCTGGTGTGTCTTTCTGTCAACTGGTGACCCACACTGTGCTTATTTTAATCTATTTTAAGCCAGCTCTTGCAGCAAAACTATAAATATTGCAAACCGAGCAGGCAGTACCACATTCTGCATAAACACACACACACATACAAACTACATGCATTAAACTTTTATGCCTCCAAAAATCAGTCTCTTATCAGGCTTTCTGGATGTTTCCACCACCAAAGGAGCACAGTGGCTGTGGCTGGCACAGAGTGTCACCCCATGTCCCTGCCCCTGCAGCAGAGCACATTGAACGCTCCTCCAGTCCGCAGGATGATGAACTGGAAATGCCATTTCAGATAAGCATCCAAAAGTTCCAGATGCAGGCTTAGCCTGGGAATGACTGTTCCAGTGTAAGCCTGGAGCAGGCATAGGTAACTGTGGGTAAAGGTGAGGGCAGGGATGTGGTCCCTGGGGAAAAGAGCCTCACCCCAGATGACCACAGCCCTTTTCCACAACACGTGAGGAAAGCAGGCATGGGAGCACCCCTGGAGCACTGTTTGGAATTGTGCTGTCCTGTTGCTCCTTCTTCACCAACACAGGCACAGCTGAGCATCTTGATAGGGTGCTTATTTTCACACTTAAAGAATGGTCATATGGAGAAGATGGACAGCCCTGTAAAACCTACATTGGCCAGGCCTGATAAAAGGAAAGTCAGGGAGTTATTGCAGGTGTTGCTGCAACAAATGTCAGGCTGATTTTTAGGTTCTAGATAGAGATCCTTGCAAAGCCAGTGGTCTTGGTAACCACATGTTCTGCTGCTGTTCAATGCAGAAATACCCAAGAGGAAAGAGGCCTGGACATCTTCCTTGCTTCTTGGATAATGAGTGGTTGGTGAAGCATCATTAAATCAGCAGAGTCTGGGACTTTCAATTGACAACAGATTATTTATAAATTAATGACATAAGGGTCTCAGAGAAAGATAGAACCCACCCTCAGAAGCAGAAGGTACGGGGGTAACTATTCTGTTCTAATTATCCACTGAAACATTTTGCCTGATTTTGGGAAGAAGACTTTATCACAAACCATAGAAAAAAAGTTCAAAATCCAGGGTCAGGGAGAAAAAAAAAAAAAAAGAATTTTTTTAATTTTGATTCCTAGAAATAGAGAAAAAAGGATGAGAAGGGAGATTTAAAAATACTTCTAAGAGACATTGGAATTATAATCTCTTGCTATATGCAATATTTGTTTAGAAATTTTTGTGAATTCTGTTGATTTCTGCCCATAATAATTATTAGACAGAGAAAATCAAACAAGAGGCATCTTTAACTATTTAGCTATTTTCATATTAAATTCCATAAAATCTAGGATTTTTAGATAAGGCTTGATCTTTCATAGAGCTTGATTCTAGATCTACATAATTTACAGAGATTGCAAATTGAAATTATTTTTAAATTTTCACTTTATTTTAAATCTGAATTGTCTATCTCTCCTTCTCCTCTTTCTCCTCTTTCTCCTCCTTCTCCTCCTTCCTGTTTCATATTTGAGGTTTTTCTGGGGGGTTGAGGGAATCGGGGGACTGTGGGATTGTTTTTAGCCAAATCAATTATTTTTAGAATTTATCCATTTTCCTGGAAGAACAGGCTTGCTTCATTGACTGAGTGGATAAAAATACCAGAATAAGCAGTTTTATAAAATACTAGAAATAATTTAAAATTGATTGTCTAATCTTTAAAATCAAAGTTAAGGAAACCTTAGTTTAAATTACAGAGAATCAATAACATCTGTAAACCCCCAGCAATTTATAACATCTGTCCCCTACAATGCCTGAAGTTTACTTCAGTGATTTACTGACAAAACCAGCCAAACCAGGCTGTCTTGTTCGGTGCCTCACATATGTGATCTTGCTAAACCTGACCTATATATTTAAGTTGCTTTTAATTTTGAGGATTTATTTGTGCTGCTATATGCCTCATTTTTAAATATGTCATTTGAATACTTTTGCATAAGACAGAAGTTTCACCAGGCTATCTGATCTTAAAGTAAAAAGCAGCTCCCTGAATGCAGTATCTAGTGCCATTGGACATGAGCTCAGGCTCTGAGACACACATCGAGTTCTGCTGCATGTGCTCTTGTACTTCCCTGCAGAAGAATTGCAGCTGGAATTGCTCCTTTTTTAGGAGGTGGAACTTCAGGAAAACCCTGAATGCTAATTCTTCATTGGCTTGTAGCAGACCCAGCACAGAGGGAATCAGCTGAGAGTTTATTTGCTAAAGTCTTACAAGCCCTGCTCGAAATTGTCTGGACTGACTATTTAAAGGACACAGCTTTGGAGAAGGCATCACTAATACAAAAATATTACAGTTTTTTAGTGTTTTCTAGGCCTTAATTTTAGCAAACAATTTAAGGAAGTACAAACAAACCAAGTTTTCAGCAACTTGTGAAGAATTTCTAAATCATTCACTACATCTCCTGATAAGGCTCTCCAAGCACTTTCACCTGAAGCAAGCACACAAAAATGCAGCCTAGATTTTCTGTTTGGAAAACAATTGCAAGACAGTGGCGATCAATTGCAGAGTCTTAACTTCAGGCATTGCTACCAGTCCCCCTAATTAACAAGAGGCATCACTCCTGACCTGCTGTCACATGAAAATTCAGAATAAGCTGCAAAATCCACAATAAACTGTTTCTATCAGTGGAATAAACAGAAAAGGGGGAACAGAGTTGGGTTGAGGGTAGACATGGGAAGAATCATTAATTCTATATTAAGAGTTAAACATCATTATATTTACTGCAAGGTGTGTAACATCTTTACACTATTTCTGTTGTCTGGTATTTTAACCACCAAAAATTGCCACTGCCTTCCCTCTACCATGCTGCAAGGCTCAGGAATGCTGTCACATGAGAATCTCTTGTTTGCAGTTTTCCATTCTGGCAGTTGTTAAAATAAATTTATAGATCACACATCTTTGGCCAAAATAGATTTTAATAGTAGGTGATACATTTCTTTCCTATTACGTGTGGTTCCATACTGAAAGCAATTGTTTATTACTGAAAACAAGTTTTTTACTCTATAAATAGCTGAGTTCTTAATTATAATCTCACAACCTACATTTTTTCCAGAATCAGAGAAATTATAAAAATTATAATAACTTATATTACCATAATTTACAGTGAAATCATATGTGCTTTTCACTTAGCTCTCCAAAAGAATTTGCATAAGAAACAGGAAGTACTGGTAAATTATCTTATTAGAGCACCTGGATGTCCTGAATACAGCCAGGACACATTAGAGTCAGCAAGACATAACTGTATACTGTAGGAGATTTTAAAATAACAGGGCTTACATTACTCATGAGCAGGTCCAGCAAAGTTTAAAAAAAAAATGGCTTTCCATTAAGGTCATACTGAAATCCCTATGCAACAGATTTTGATCTTACATATAGAGAAACCTAACCAGAATTACATGATGTTTGGCCACAAACAAATCTGATGTTGCCTGCTGTCTTCCTTAAAAAGCAACTGAAAAGATAAGAAAACTCAATAGCAATAATTAATGAAAATAAATGAAACTTCCATGGATTACAATGACAATATATATTCTCATTTCTCAGCTGTCCATTCCGCACTATATTCTTCGCTTTGGAGAAAAATGCATTGAAGTGAAAGAACTGCTGGTTCCAGTAACAGTATCTTGATATATTGCAGTAAAAATATACTGTTACTTTTCTACTTAGCAGGAGCAGCCACCAGAATATTATAGGTGATCTTCTTGTTGGCCAAGCATAATGTTAACATGATCTACTTAGTCTCTTGCAGAGGGAAGAAATGTGCAATTCACTGACCTGTCAGCAGATTATTTTCATGTACCTATATCCTGTTCCTAAGAGTATCTGTCTCCAGAGTTCTTTTATTGTAAGTAAACATTTTTTCCTTCCTAGCCCAAAATATCAGTTGTCACTGAATTAAGAAAACACAGAGTCTCTGTCAAAATATTAACCTCTTGAGCATCAAGTACAAAAAAATTGCAACATAAAATGGAATATTTACTCCTTGAAACACTTCTATTTTAACGTTTTGCCCTGTTAAGCAATCTGATGGGAGAATGCCTGGTGGCAAGTAGAGCACCCAAAGATTCTGTGCCTGTGTGCACATATCAATTCTATCAAAGCATTTTTTAAAAGAAATATCTGGTCTCAGGAGCCAGGTCATCTTCAGAAACAGTGAGCCCTCTCACATCACTACACAGCATGTCACATGCTAGTCAGCCCAGAAAAACCTAGGAAGACTTGTCCAGCAGGCAAGTAAAATTGCACCTGTAAAGTGAATGATCTGGTAGTAAACATGATCCACATTACCTGCAATGCTCTTGGATTTCCAGTTAAAAAGATTTAAACACCTATGAAATGAAGGGAATAAATAAACCATTTGTCAGGTTAGGGACTGCAGCCCTAAATTGTATTGCAAATTTAAAAATACAGTGACCATACAGTTACAGTGGGATCAGTGAGCAGAATAGCTGGGGTAAACTGATTTACTTAGAAGAGATTAGCCATGCTGATTACTGTGGATAGTAGAATAATGGAATCTTTTAAGATTCAAAAAAATACCTCTAACACCCAAAAGGTTAACCCAGCACTGCCAAACCCACCACTAAACCATGTTCTTACGAGCCACATCTACAAATCTTTAAATACCTCCAGGGATGGCCACTCAACCACTTCCCTGGGCAACCAGCTCCAGTGCACGACAACTCTTTTGGCAGAATTTTTTTTCCTAAAATACAATTGAAACATCCCTGGCACAACTTGAGACCATTTCCTCAAGTTACTCGTGAACAGGAAATATCTCAGACCCTTTTTGTCCCAAGATCTTGTTTAGGCACTTATCCTGTGATTAGACACAGCCACCCTGAGCAGAAGGATACTCTGCAGCTCCCTGCACAGGGCCCACACTCACCACAGCATCCCAAAGGTGAAGAACACATCATCCACAGAAATTACTAGAAAATGTAACATTTACTGTGTTGGGTATTTGTAAATCGTTATTTTCTGAATCTCATCACTCATCCAAATACAGAATTATTGTGATAAAACTCACGGAGATTTCCTCAGGTTTTTGTATCCATCTATTCAGGCAAATCTCTGAGCACCTCCATCACCCATTCTCTGAAGTGATTGTATTATTTTTGCTAAAACTGATATGAATTTTTTCAGGAAAAACCTGAAGACATCTAGCACTGAAGTGTTCTGAAAAAAACATTAAAGTATCATAATTATAAGCACTTAAAACAGGGCCTACTAATTAAGGGCAATGTTGGGTCTTCTTATTTGACACCTTTAATAGATAATAAACCTAGGTAGAATAAAAAAATCTTAAGTGATTTTAAGAAGAAAAGGAGTTAGGAAAGAAAAAAAAAACCCTGAAGAATATTTTGAAATTTGAATTAAAATGTGTTTTAATGACAGTTCCCATCCTTTATCAACTGATTCCCTTAGTCTTGAAGAAGGTGTTTTTATTCACTGCTAAATTTAAAAAAAATAGTTTAAAAAAACTCCACAAAAAACCTCAAGGCTATTATTCTTCCCCAATATAACAAACAATGCAAAAATCCATAAATAAATTAAAATATTTAAATTCTGGACACAAAGAAACTCAGAAGAAAATACCATGAAAGCTGCATTTTAATTTGTCCCTTCCTTGTCTAGGGAGAACCTTTCAAGGTCGTTTGCAATTAGAAAAGCTTTGAACTCTTTTGTTGAGGGAGAGAAAAAATAAAAGAAAATAATTACCTCAGCAGCACTTTGAAAAGACTGTGTAAGGCATCTGAGTTGAAGAAGGATTTATCTTGAACCATCACTCCAGATCCACATCTTTGGATCTAGTTACCATTTAAGAGACAAAGAATTAATCGACTTGCCATCACAGCATGAGAAAAGACTGGTTCTGCTCTTCAAATGCTTTTAATCTGATCCTCAGAAAGGCATTTATGGGGAGCATCTAAATGTGATTTAGGTGTCTCAACACCTCTGAGGGCAAAAGGACCAGGCATTGAAAGGTGAAGCAGGTAGTTGCTTTCTAGGAGCCAAGGATGAAAAGCAGTCCTGAAAACCAGAAACCTCACAAACAGTGATATCAACACATTATTGTAACATTTTATATTAATAGTAAAAGGGAGTAAAGCACACAAATTACTCGAGTATTTGGGAAACAAATATATTGCTGCTCTTTTTTCAAATATGTCTCTTACTGTGTTAAAAATAATGAATACATACAAAGAATTAAATCTGACTAAAAAATTATACCAAAAATTAGGCATATACTTATTTTCAGGGACCTATATTGGCCCAGGCTCCATCAATGCCTGAGGCCCCTGATGACAGCCTGTCCCAACCCTGCAGTGACCCATGGAGCAGCACAGCCCTGCTCCTCAGGACCTGCAAACACTCAGAGCCAGAGCCACATCCCGGGAGCTGACAGGAGCTGACACGAAAATTAAGTTATTAACAATCAAATCCAAGCAGGGAAATGAGAAACAAACCCAAAACTTTAAAGACCTTCCCCCTATTCCTTCCTTCCTCTCTGGTTTAACTTTTCTCCTGAATTCCATTACTCCTACCCACCAGCAACACCAGGGGACAGGGATCTCTCCCATGACAGAGAGCTCTCCATGAGCTCCAACATGAGTCCTTCCCCCAGTGCAGCCTTCCCATGGGGTCACAGCCTCCTTTGGGCATCCCCTGTTTCAGTGTGAGATCTTCCACTGGCTGCAGGTGGATGTCTCTACAAGTATTTGTGGAAAAACACATGTACGTGTCATTTGTGTGCGAAGAGAAATCACTGTGCAATAGACTTAGCTTAAACCTTCTTAAAATAATTTTTGGCAAAACATAAAATTTCACAGTTTCTAGTTTCTCTTTTCTGTTTTCCAACTGAAAAATAAAATAATATTCAGCATGCACTTGAAGTCCTTGGAGAACTGCTCTGCTCTATCTCTTTGGTACATGCATTGCATTCAGAAAAAGCATCCACCTACAACAATGAGTTTAAGAGATTTTCAGTCTCTCATGTAGGGTCTGGTGACTCCTGCTAGACTAACATGAGAAAAATCCAACATTTAAACAGTCAGTTGCACTGTGATACTTATGTCATCAAATCAAATAAAACACTTTTCTTTCAGAGAGGTAATACAAATAAATAGTTTATAAAGTGAATGCTTTGAATCAACTCACAAGACTTTAGGTGTGTACCATTTAAATCCTTACTTGCAAGTTCTATATCCTTCCCAGCTTCTAAAAGACCATTTATTGAATCCAATAGCTGTGGAAAAACAAGTATCTTCTAAATAATGCAAAATACCTAACACATGGTGAATAATTCTCTTCATAAGAAGCAAGATTGATTTTACCTTTGATTATCTGTGCCATAGAGAAATACTTTTTCCAATTAAGGTTAAAAAGTTAATGTTACAGAGTCAACAACTTGACAAAATAGCACATTAATCAGGAAGTATAAACTCATTGGAATTCCACATATTATGCTTAAGGAGCTATTTCTGGAATGCCAGACAAGTAGCTAGATGCAGACACATGTTCTGGAGCACTGATCAGCCAGGCCTTTTAAACCATAGCATGTGGATTGCACCAACAGCGTATTGTTAACCAAGGCACTAAAATATTCAGTCTGCCACCTCTTACTTTGTTCAGGAACAATTAGGACGCTAAACAGTTCAAATCATTTTCAGAGGAAATCCATAAACTGTTTTTTTTAAAGTCAGTTGAATGTATCTATTGTAACAATACCACAATCAGTTCTTAGCCATAGTGATGTGCATTCTCTCCTGGCACTCAGTGCTGCAGGGATCTTGCTGGACTCCCTGCTGGGACCACTGTCACTACTCAGTCCTGCTGGGACTGTTTTCATCAGAAAGGCAAAGTTAATAAAGGTGCTTGGACCCTGCTGTGGCTGGATCTGGATTAGCTTGGGCATTTGTCTTGGCCAAAAGAAGTGCAGGAGTTTAGAGCAGTTTCCCTTTCCTGAAAGGGCTTAGGAACAAGAAGCAAGTAGGCAGGTAAGAGGATGGGAGGAAGGGATGGCATCTGGTTTTGGGAGTTTTTTTCTTGGTTCAGTGATGAATTTCTAACAGGAACTGGCCGTGCTTTATTCCTCTGCAAATCAGACCACAGTCAGCTTAAAGAACAGTAATTTCACGAGTATAAGGCACACCAGAGTACAAGGCGCACTTCTGAGTGTCGGCAAATTTCCGGACTTTGTCCATATATAAGGCGCACCGGCGTATAAGGCAGAGACGATCCGCTTGCAACAAAGTAACGAATTAGTAATGGAATCGCACGATCATGGGGTTTACTGGCTTGGCTCAGGGCCGGGCAGACTCAGATCGGGGCTGCTGAGGGCTCGCACTTCCTGGTTGGCAAATTTCCAAACTTTGTCCATATATAAGGCGCTCTGGTGTATAAGGTGCATTTCCAGGTTCGGAACAAAATTTTAGTCAAAAGGGTACTCTTTATACGCGTGAAATTTTGGTACTTGTAAGTGTGTATCATTGGAATGGTCTCATAGTTGTGGTTCTTATGTTCCAGACTGGAGGCAAGTTAGAATTTCTAGACAGTAAAACTGTAAAAAAGATGCACTATTGCAAAACTGACCTGCCAAAAAGATTAGCTTCATTTGAGATGTGATTGTTGGCTCCCATCAAAGTGATGGACATTTTCAAAGGACTGTGATAACTTCAGGGTGCTATGTCTTCTCATTCCCACACATCAAACTCAAAATAAGATGCTGGAGTAATATTTGAATAACATGTTGTCAAGTCTATAGGATTATGATCCCATAATGATGAGTGAGACATGAATATATATACAGACAGATAACATTGGCTGTAATGAAGAAAAATATCAAATACAAATATTAAGAAAGAACAGTTTCATAAAAAATGAATCAATTACTTGAAAATTTTTTTTAATGGACTGGACTAGGAATACAAGCAGCTCTTGGCTTTATACTGATCACAGTGAAGCAAATTAAAGAAGTAATAGAGAGAATAAAATAATTTTAGAAATTGGTTTTGAGGTAAAATAATGACTTGGAACACTATCAAGGATATGGTTGACATTACTTTTTGAATTTATTTACCTTGCTAAAAGCTGTGTATTCTCTCACTGTATAACCAGAATTAAGAAGTTATAATGAAAAGAAAAATTATGGTCATTAATTTCATTTTGGAAACTTTTTTTCTTTATCTCAGACTGTAGCTACTACACAAAGACAATTCATAATTTGGCCTCTGGCAGAGAAATATTCAAAACTAATAAATAGAAACATCTCATGATACCTGCAGTAGTAATAACCTTGCTAAGAATGCCTCAGAGAATGATAAAGAGCAGATCACGACTCCATTTGTGACAGTGAGGCAGTACTTGAAGTGCCATCTACACCCTATCACTCATATTTCATATTTCAGCACAGATGGCACTCCTGTATCAGCTCCTCTAAATATTGAACTAAACTCTGCTCACTGCCACCTAAGCAGTCGTCTTAAAATCACCGGGATTTTATGGGTTTAAAATAATTTGATTCGTACACCAAAGATGAAAACAATCCTTTTTGTGTGATATTAACCAGTACCCTGACTGATACAAATTTTAATTTTAAAAAAAAATCCCACAACACAGGTGTCTGATGGAAAGACTCACAATTTTGAGGAAATTGTCTGTGAGAAGTTGAGAACAGCATACATGTCAGTATGATCATGGACAATCTCTGTCTTACAAAGGACAGTAATGAGAAATAGTGTGAAGAGAATAGAAGAGAAATCATCTATTACCCCACTGCAAGTGCTGGAGTGAACACGTGAAGGTCCATCCCTTCCCCACACACCATGCTTCAGACTTAACTCATCTGGAGGACATGTTTTAGCAATGAAAGATAATCTTAGCACAACTGTAATTCCTTGTGCACGTTGCTGAAGTTGCAATGCTAATTTCTCTATTGAATCTAACTGGTCATGCACTGAAATGGAAATAAAGAGTTCCATATCTAATCAGCCACATGATACATGAACAAGTATTTAAAAAATCCCAACAAAAAAAGATAAGTTTATAAGATCTTTAATATTACTATCAAGCCTTTAAAAGTCAGTTTTCTCTGTATTTACACAGGACGGGGAATAAATGGCAACCATATGATCTTAGGAAAGATGCTTCTTAAATATTATTATTTTATTCCTAGTCTAAATGACATGGTTTTACATGCTCCTTGAATTAATTCGGCATGCAATTATGGTTTTTCTCTCTCAGAATGTAGGAAAAGGGGAAAGGGTAGAGAGGAGGAAGGCAAGGACAGTCAGAGGCATGAGATTACATATCTGGTGTAGCAAACTGGGCTTCTTCAATCTGGAGACGTTTTATAAGAGAAGTGTCACGGCTGGAGAAAATAAGGAAGAAAAGCATTGTCTCTTACAATTCAATATAAAGGGTATGTCAAGTAGAACTAGAATGTGGTAGGCTGAGACTAAACTAAAGAGAGTTTAGCTGAGACATGAAGTTGCTCATGGAGGATGAGTGTTAAAAAGTGATGGAAAAATCCACAATACTGTCCACTGTGGGTTATTAAAAAAGAAAGGCTGTACCATGAAGTTCCTGAGTCACAGTTGTTGTGTACTAGACAACCTTCTCGAAAAAAATAGTCTGTCATCCCCTTCAAAACTCCCAAATCATCTAGCAAAATACTGGGCTAAAATATCTTTGGCTGAATGTTGTTCAGTAACATCTGACAAGATATGTAATAGCTTTTTCTAAATATGCTGCTTAAATGGCTCACTATACTTGATGTAAACAATATACGTACAATTAAACGAGAAATTTGGGTCAAAAACACTGACATTAATATTTGTAATGTTATTTCATGTTAGAGTATCCTGATGTTTAGCTTTGGATTTCAAACTAACCCATACATTTATTATTTAATGCAACTGTTCCTTAATTCATTAGTGAGAATTACTTTTTGCTAATGTGTTTGACACTTATTTGCTCTTATGATGTCATAACCCTCTTCCACTGAAAAAGAAAAACCATTTAACTAGTTGTCTCAAATGAATAACTGTTTCTGCTTCCCTTGTTGTGGAAAGCTTTGGTACGATTTTTTCTTTTTGAAGTCTTCTTATTATTTTTAATTGCAAGGCAGGTTCTAATCCATGCATTAATAACCAAACCCAGATTAGCTAACTCATTGCTAGTCCTGGATGGATTATGTGAAAGTTTGAGGTGTCAAAACAAGTAAAATGAAACAAATATAGATTTACACAGTACACCTTTTATGTACTAACATTAACAATCATGCTCTCATTAGCCAATTCTCAGGAAGTCAGACATGATTGTTTCTTCTATGCAATGTTTAAAAATTAGTTGATGGAAAATACACAAAATCTTTGCAGAGTGAACTAGCACTCCACACTACTGTGACTTCTAGTACTCAGCTGTGTCTGGGGTCCTCTTCTCTGTGCTGGAGTGTCAGTGTAGAAAAGGTCAAGAACAACTTCTCTGTGTGTTCCATACTAATAATACAATCCTGGTCTCGTGGAAGGTGTCCTTGTCCATGACAGGTTAGAGCTAGATGATCTTTAAGGTCCCTTCCAACCCAAACCACTCTGATTCTGTGTTAGAGATAGTGCCATCATACAAGCAGCCCTGGCTTCCAGATACCATTTTATCACAGTTCTGAAGAGATTAAACTGTGTGTGCTAACACATTTCAGCTCAGCTGCTTCAATATGAATGCTCAGATTTTTCACAAACTAATCCTGGAGTTTCTCCATGTATTCATTTGGACTTGCAAATAGTGAAGAAAATATAAAATAATCTGGAGATTCTCCACTTAGCCACAACTGACATCTGCAAGAAGGAAAAACTGTGCAGGAAAAAGAAAAAAAAAAAAAAAAGCTTGAAACAATTATATCTTCCAATAACCCTCTCAACCACTGTCACACCTGCCCTCCATCTATCCTTATTAACAAGTCTAATATAAAAGATTAAGAACTAGAGAGTTGCAGAAGGCAAACACTCATTACCAGCTGTTTTGTGCAGATGTCAAAAATTAGGATTTTCAGGTGGGCTGCCTGAACCACAGAAAACCTGCAAAATCTTGGGGTCAGGTTTTTAATTTCCTCACATAAAATGCATTGAAAAGAAGACCTGCTTGTTTGGAACAAAAATATCATTTTAAATACTTGCAGTATGACTACTGTGGACACAGGGAGGAAAGAGGCACTAAAAAAAGAGAGGGCCTCAGCAAGAAAGAGCATGTCCTCAAGATAGATGAGAACTCTCTGTTTCTAAGGTTTGCATTCCTATCCCATTCCAAGTAAAGCCATTATATTGTGGTCCATGCTGTGAATTTTCAAAATTAGCAAACAGGTGTTAAATCTGGTATTTGACAGCTATAGCAATGACAAGCATTGTCCTCACAGCTGTGGTATCTGGCAGCCATTGTTGCCATAAGAAGTGTTGGCAATTGAAAGAACAATTTGCATTATTTTGCAATTGCATAGAAATTACTATTGTGCAGTTACTGCAGCCATCAGTCAACCCTTTGGGCAGAGTATTCAATATCTTTTGTATCAGTGGAGACAGTAGTCCATTTATCTTGTAAACTGGCACTTTGCATCAACTTGTTACTCAGTGGATTAGGTAAATGTGTGCACATAATCTCTGCAGTTTCCTGAGTTATGAGCTCTTCAGGGTATTATAGTTAATGATGGAATGAGACTGGAACATCCACTGTGACCTTTCTGTCCAGCTTTGGAAGAGCACAGTCTCCTGATCACTGCTTTTTGATATAAGGTTCAGGGCTGAATTTTCACATGGAGCTGAGAATTTCCGTGTATTTACCCCAAGACTCAATAGATCCTGAAATCACATCCACAGTTGTGAAGTAAAGGAAAGGGGTTTGCCAATGCCAAGGCAAACTTTTCCTATTTAGAGAGTTATAGCTCATTCTGGGACAGATTGGGAACTGGTAGAAATTAGGAAATCCCTAGAAAACTTTCTGCTTTCCCATTCATTTTTTTATTAGTGGCTTCCTGTGCATTACAAAAGGGCCCCAGCATCACCTCCCTTCTTTCAAAGAGCTCTCACAATATTTTTACTCACATTTTCTGACCAAGACTTCAATTCTAGGCATCAATTAAAAACTTTACTTCCAAATTTTTTTCTTTTTTTTTTTTACTGAAGATACTTCTGTTCTATTTTTCCTAGAAAGATAAATACCATTTTTTTAATATGACTTTTTAAAATCCACAGGGTCACAGAAGATGTTTTTCAGCCTTTGTTTTTACTAAAGTGGAAGATTAAAGAGTGCATTTCTAATGATTTGCTCATCAGAAAGTGTTCCAATAGAGCTATAATTAAAAACTAAGTGTTTTAAAAAGAAAATTTGTAAATCAAACTGTTTGCTTAACTTCACGTTTAAATATATCCTAATAAGCAATGTATTTCCACAGTGAATCTTCCATAAATCACTTTCTGGAATTATTTATATTTTTGAAATACACAGGCCCAATACATAAATATTATGTTTAGATTGATTTATTTAGTATTTATACACAGTCTGTTCTTCAAGCTTCTGGGCTTTTAATTAATCTGGATTTGGGGCATAAATTCTTTATGCTTTGATTAATACCAAGCAGGTTTTATTTAATTAAAGAGACAGACTGGTGAGAGACATTTTAATCAAAAATTTCATATGCATACAGTACATCTGTATTTTTTAATACAAGCTCAGGCACATTAAAACAAGATTTATTTTTTCTCAGCTGTTTTCCCTTTTGAATTATGGCATATTTCTGGTTCATGTGAGGAGTTACCTTCATGCACTCGTTTGATCCCCTGCCTCCTCTCTCCTCAGAACAGCAGAGCGAGGAAATAAGATGAGGTGACAGGAACAAACGGGAAAAAAAGGACAAAAGTAAACTAATCACATGTTGAAAAGGAACTTGTTAGATATCCCTGAATTTTTTAAAAGCAAAAAAGAATGTTTAAAAGCCACTTTTTGAGGAGCAAAGTAATTCCATAAAACCACATGAAATTTCTTATGAATGGAAAACTGGATTTCACAAAATAATGTCATATGGTCATGTCATCATTATATTGTCAGCTGCAGCTAAGAGGTTAATTTTAAAATTGCATGCACTAGTTTTTCTATGGAAAACAACTATCCCAGAGTAATAAACATTTGGCTGAAGTTTTGTGTCTGCCTACCTTGCGTGTATTAGTATAATATCATCTTAACAACTTTTGATTTTTCGGCACATTTATTTACTACTCAACTCTATCTGACATCTGTAATATGACCAAAAAAAATTTAAAGGTAGAAAGTATGCTCTTCACAGTTCATAGCACAGTTATAGTCTTTTCATTTTTCACACAGCTGGACTCCCAATTAAGAATTAACAGGACTGTAGTTAGAGAAGACTACAGTACTTTTAGAAGGATCAGATCAGTTCAAATTATTAGTACGATCTCTCTTTTCTCCTGGAAGAACTAAAAACATCTGGATGCAGCATTTGAAGACATGGTTTAATGGCAAACATGATTGTGGTGGTTCTAGGCTGTTTTATTTGATGACCTTAGAGGTCTTTTCCACCTTAAAGACATTATGATTCTACAATTCTGTGATTCTATGATTCTATGATTCTGTGATTCTATGTTTCTATGATTCCATGATTCTATCTTCAACGCCATTGATTAGAACAGAACTTACAAGAAAGAGAGCAGACAGTGGCTGCAGAAATGTTTATGTCTTCATTACAGATGCAAACTTTTTATCAGAGGTGATAAGGAGGTGATCCAGAACGAAGCTCCCTTCAGAGGTTCCAGGAAACCTTGAGGAAAGGTGAGGGCAATGTGCAATGCAGGACAGCACTGAGACATAATTATGGGGAGCATTTGTCTCTCCCTGGTCCTGATTTTACCTTGCTTGTTTTCTGAATGTATGCTGCTATGTTCAGCACCTCACATTTTAATAAAAACCTAGATTTAGTAGTTGTCTTCTTTCAAAGTGTACGTTTTAAAGATGGGAAGAACAAGTTTTTTTGAACTATTGGCTATTATGGATTGGCTATTACAGCAAACATGGCTATTATGTCTTCTACTGAAAGATACTGTTATAATTATTAGAAGTGTTGAACAGACAGTTTTCCCCAGAGAATAAGGTTTAACTATTTCAAACTCAGTCAAGAACAAAAGCTGAGAGTTTATGATAGTTTGTTTGCACACCAGTTTCTACCTTAGTTAATGCCCAACTGTATTTTTGAGCTTTTCAGAAACTTTTTTTACCCCTAAACTCTCTGATTTGGAGCAGAAAATATGATAGATGAAGGTCCATTAAATCTAGACATGATATCTACACCCAAATTAGTTCATTCTATATTCCCTTATAAACAAGAAAACAAAAGAAAAAAATTGTGAAAGCACTGTCTTGGTACTCCTCTGTAAAGACTATAAAAACTAGCTAAGATGTATGTCAAATTTTCTGAGTATAATGCAAAAGTTGACGGATCCCATCCCATCCCATGGCTGCAAGAGGAAGAACAAATGTGTGTTGTTGCCTTGCCAGGAGTCATTTACAAATTACTTGGTCATAGGAGCAGGTAACTATAGGTATATAACTGACATCAGGTAACAGCATGTATTAGGGGCAGCAGCTCACATTTTTACAATGATATACAGAACCACATTTCATTAAATAAGCACCAGGACTCCAAAAATCAATGCATATTCTAGATTCTGAAATTCTGTGCCTATTTGCACCAGCACTTACTTGTCTCCAAAATAAACATTCTGGAAACAGAGGGAAAATCTGTGTCAGTGTCATTATTTGAACCTGAAAAGTCTCAGAGTTGATATTTTTAAAAAATAACAAAAGCCACAAGTTTTTTTGCTTTGTTTTTATTTGTTTTTTCTGAAAAGGAAATATGTCCACACTACATGATTAAAAGTAAAATATGACCAGGGGCAACCAGCCTGCTTCCTGGGCATTCTTGGAGGATGCCAATGCACTTCTAAGAACTCCACAGAAGCTGACTGAGAAAAGCAGTTCACATCATATGATATTGCAAGCATAAAGAAAAGGAAGGTCACAAATAGAAAAAAATAAGATTGAAACCTCTGACCTGGATTCCGAAGAATACAAATAATACCACCTAAAAACTAAAATTCCTCTTTTAATAACAATCAACCATCATTAATTAAATCAAAAATAAATGCAGGATTAATATATTGTGTATTATAACATCATTCAAACACAGTTCACGTGGGGTCTGCAGATAAAATAGATTAGACCAGTGGTTAAAAGAAAAGGAGAATTAGCAATTAATTTTATTTTTCATTGAATTTGAGAGCAGATATAGGAAGTTTTCTCTTCCTTCACAAATCACGGTCCCCACACGTTCCAGTTTAATGTCCCTAGAATACATTTGTGCCAAGACATTTCTGTGCTCAAGTTGTGCAGTGACTTGTTTTAGAGAAAACAGCCACAGAGCTGCTCTGAATCCCTATCTCTGACATGCTCTCAAACACTGATTTATTGTGTTTCCTCAGCTGCCTCAAGGGTTTCTTTTCACGTTTTGCATCAGCTTATACATGAACAGCACTCCTAAATATTATGCTACAGAATATTCACCAGTGAGACGAACCACCAGAGCCTCTCGGAATTACAAACAGAGCAGGCTGGTTGTCACTGCTGCTCTGTGCTGGCTGTCACTGCTGCTGTGTCTGCTCATTGCTCTCCATGTGTAAGTCTTGGTTTATCTCTACAGCCACCTCCTGCAACATCTGTACCAGTTATTTGTACAGAAATTTGATGTAGAAAGGACTTAATGAACATGGCTACCTACAAGGCAAAGTTCAACACCAGACAAGATAGAAATGATATGTATGTTTTATAGGTCATCTAATAGATGATTTTGCTCTCATTATCATTCAGAAGGGCTCTGGACTAGACCTACATCCTCTGTTTTCAGCAAAGACTAAAAGTAGAACGGCTGAGCATCTCTCAGCAAGAAAATTATCTTTGAAGGTGTGAATGATGCATAAAAATTGTTGTGTGGTTATTGGATCTCCAGTTTGGGCTTAACCTAGAATCAGCAATATTTTATTGTCTTCTTAGGGATGTTTCTTATCTTTTCAGAAATCATATGATATGCTTTACAACTTTTCATAAAGATATGATTCTTGATTTTGAAAGAAATTCATAGACAAGTGGTTGGCAAAGGAATCTGTATGTATACTTTTCAACATAACCTCACTCAAGCTTTTGTAAGTTATCTATTTTGCACAAGTATCTATAGAAAAACTGTATAAATAATTGAGGGAGAAACTATTTTTACAGTGAGGGTGATGAGACACTGGTACAGCTTGTCCACAGAAGCTGTGCCTATCCCATTCCTGGAGGTGTTCAAGGCCAGGCTGGATGGGGCTTTGAGCAGCCTGGCCTAGAGGGAGGTGTCCCTGCAGTAATCCCCTTTAAGGTCCCTTCTAACCCAAACCATTCCATGGTTGTGTGATTCTGTTCTGATGGTTCACAATAAGTTGAAAAACACAACTAAAGAGTAGGTAAATCATTTGTGTGTCCCAAATGTGCTGAGAATCTGCCAAAAGGAGAAATTTTTACAAGTGTAATGCAGCTGTGTTTCTCAATTTTCCTTATAATTTTCTGTGTTGGAAAAAATCCTCTTTGAATGATTAAAAACTGATTTAATAAAAATTTCAGTGGAGATTGATTTGTTTTTATAAGACAACTCATATCATATACTATGATTCATTTGAGGAGGATTACTTGCCAAATATGTAATAAAGAACAAACAATTGTGCTCTGGTACTTCGTTGAGTGGTAGAAACTGAATTTATTGGGTTTTTAAAATAATGTGCTAAACACTCTGCAAAGTGCAAATATTACAAAGCTCATGAAGAGTTTTCCAGAAAGTTGTCCCCATTTCCACTCAACTTAAAGGAATTCTCTGTGAAATTAGACCCAAATTTTGTATAAACTTTATGTACTCAAAAGATTTTGAGGAGAATTTTTTATTATACTCACTTTAAACCACACTCCTCTTCATTGAGACTGTCATCACTAGAAAACAAAGTGATGCTATGGAGGCACTTGATGTTCAGGTCAGGTTGAGCAATGAAGATACTTTTACTTTTACTTTTACTTTTAGATTCATGCCAACATCATGATCCACAGTTTTCCCACAGTAAAGTGTACAGTTCCCAGGCACTTCACCTTCTTCACAACTTATGTCTCTGTGATTTCAAAGACTTTGAAGATCATGATATTCCAGTATGAGGAGTAAGAAAATAGAAGGTCTTTGTTTACTTGAGAAAAATTTGAATTTTTTATCGATGAGTAGGGAATATTGTATTATTCTCAGGTTAATGTTTATTGATGGGAAAATATATATGTATTTTTTTTAATAAAACAGTGAAGCAATGTAACTTTTCTGAGAAGAACAGCACCACTCAACAATTCTGTCTTTATGTATATATTGTTTTTCCATCTTTTTTTAGCAAATTAACCCTGGAATTTATTGATCGTATTCACAGAGAAAAGGGTTGCAATGTTCCAAACAGCAATCAGACTTCCTGTCTAGGATGAAATTTTGAATTTCATTAACTACTTTATTACCACAAATTGTTGGAAGAAACATGTGTTCTTGGATGTTAATTAATAGCTCATTATTATTATACAAATTAACTTGGCAGCACTATGTGCCGTATATTTGTGGAATAATGAATTACATTAAAGGGAAGCCAAGATGGCAAACACTGAAGTGCATGCATCTATTATCTGCTTCTTATAATGCATAAACCTTTCCTAGGGCGTTAAACAGAAATCCTAATCAGAGGCATACTAGAGTTAAAAGGGGGAAAAAAGAAGAGTAGGGAAGAGAAGGGAAAAGGATAAAGAGCAATGCATGTATAGCTTGAAGAAACAACAGCTCCCACAGGTTTTCCTCCAAATAGATTGTCATAAAAGATGGGAAAGCAGACAGTGTTCGTTCTCAGTGATGTGAGTTTTGTTTCGGATCTCTGTAATTAACAGCAGCAAAAGTATCATCCCAGCAGCTCTGAGTATTCCCTTCCCTTCCCTTCCCTTCCCTTCCCTTCCCTTCCCTTCCCTTCCCTTCCCTTCCCTTCCCTTCCCTTCCCTTCCCTTCCCTTCCCTTCCCTTCCCTTCCCTTCCCTTCCCTTCCCTTCCCTTCCCTTCCCTTCCCTTCCCTTCCCTTCCCTTCCCTTCCCTTCCCTTCCCTTCCCTTCCCTTCCCTTCCCTTCCCTTCCCTTCCCTTCCCTCTCTCCTTTCTCTGTTAATATAAAGCAAAGAAGAATTATCAATGTGTTCATGAAGTAAATTCACTCTCCAACAACTCCTGATTTTTTTTGTAGTTGAACTCAAAGAGAATTCAGATTTTAATAACTTAGACTTTCTATTCATTTCCATCCTTCCACCAGCCAAGATTTTGTTTTTTGTACTAAAATGTCAAAATCTAGAACCCAGTGTTCAGGATCCTTAATTAAAGTGCACAAAATTCCATACATTTCACCTCCAATTCAAACATATTTATATTCTTTTATGTGTATTCATTTCCAACTGTTTGTCCTGTCCCTGATTTCATTATTTACTATAACCAAATGAAATATTTGTTTGGGGGTCCTATTCAGATTTCTAGTTTATCCTATTTCATCTCTGTGTTAATCTCCCTGTATTTATATACAGTTCTAATTTTTTGTAATTAATCATTTTTATAATTTGGCATTTTCATTTTATATATCCTAAGTACTGTATACTGTATTCTCTGCAGTTCTGTTCTTTGTCATATCTACTTTACAGATTCTCTACATACTCCTAGTAGCAAGAGATTCTCTACTACTTCCAGAGATTAATATCAAATTAATCTGGCCTGAAAGGTGTTCCTTATAACTGTTTCCACCATCTGTGCAAGGACAATTCCAATTAACTTAATTTAAAGGTTTTTTAAAATTTAATTCCAGAAGGCATTCTGACCCATTGGCTTCCCTAATGGTTTCCCTGACCTTCTCATATTCTGCCTTTGGTAAACCTGTAGTTGCTAGTTTTGTTTTTCTCTTGCTTAGCTTTTTATTTTATTGTTGTGAAATCTCCGTTATCTTCTGCTCCAGGGTTGTTTTTTATTTAGGCTTTTCTCTTATCTCTGTAATACTTATGAGAAAAAGATTTTAAACTCTTTTTCATTTGATTGGTAGAGAAATCTATAAGCCTTTTTAATCAGTATTAGTAATGATATTGCATATTCTATCTTTAAAATGTTCAAGTATTTCATAATAATGCAATTTCTAGGACTGTTTGTTTCTCTAAATATGCCATGTTCACAAGCAAACCCAACTCTCACTATCTATTGAAAATTCCTAATATAGTCTCAAGAACTCCTTGTACTCTTGTTAGGAACCAACTAACTTCTGTTTTATCTGTCCTGCAATGTCTTACTTCTTAAGAAAAAATCTGTGCACACTCATATAGCTATAAAACTTCATTCTAAATATTTAAAAGGGGATATATCAGATATTTCAGATTTATTTTAGATAAACCTTCAGTTTGGTCAGATACCTGAGATCACTTCAGATGCAACTGTGCATCCAGGAATAATATTTTTAAGCAAAGTTTGCATTTTCTAGTGAACAGTTCAGCTGATGCTTCAGAGCAGTCTGAAGTAAGGAAAAGAAATGCTACAGCTTTCCCAAAGTATATTTTACAGATTAATAATCTTACATAGTTTTCACAAAACCAGCTGTATAGATAGATATGTCAGTGACATCTCACTCTGAAAAGCAAAAATGTTAGATTTTGTCTAGTTGTGTGTTGCATTTCTTCTTATTTATTGGGTAACAAACTCAATTGTCAGTGTAGCAAATCACCAGGGCAATAAGAAAATGCCTTTTTTTTTCATTTTCAGGACCAAACAGTATTCTTCAAAATTTCTTTCTCTCACATTTAGATAGCAAAGGGAATTATGATTAAATGTGTCTTGGAGAGATGAAAGGTACAAAAAGTCAACCTGAATACAGCCTAGGGAATGTGAAGGCTGTGAAATTATCTGATAACTCCAAAGTCTGGAGCTAAAGCAATCCTGATATTATCAATAAAGGGGGTTGGTTGATAACAGTTTCGCCTGTCAAAAGTGGAGACACTTTCTTTGATGTCACCTTAACATGGACCTTTCATTTAAGTTTCTATTCGCCTGAGATAAACCTACCTAGGCAATTTCTATCACATTTTAAATTTTCTGTCATTCTAGTTAAATTAACCTAGATGACTAAATCATTATTTTATGAAGTTCAAAGAATGGTTTAACAGAAATATTGGTCTGTCGAGCAGGGATATACAGTGATATCCTGAATTTTAAAACTGAAGAAAAAAAAATAACCCAAAAAATACATCAGTGAACCCAGCTCTCTATAAGTTAGACTTGTACAATGGGGAAAAAGCACTGGAGTCACTTATCCACCTCAACAGGACAAGGGGAGTAAAATAAAACAAAAAGGTCTGAGTGGGTCGGGATAAAGACTGGGAGATCACTTATGAATTACCATCATGTTCAAAACAGGTTTGAGTTGGGGAAATTAATTAAGTTTATTGTCAATAAAACAGAGTGGGTTAATAAAAAATAAGAACAGCTCAAATACCACCCTCCATCATTCCACCTTTTGTGGTTTAACCCCAACCAGCATCTCAACCCCACACACTAGTCCTGCTAGTCACTCACTAGTCCTGCTTCCCTGAGTGGGATTGGGAAAACAATTGGAAGACTAAGAGGGAGAAAATTAATGGGTTCAGAAAAGACAGCTTAATAAGTAAAGTAAAAGTCATGCACACAAACAAGGCAAAAAAAGAATTCATTCACTGCTTCTATGTTCCAGCAGCTGTCCTCAGGAAGCAGGGCTCCATCACGTGTAACACTGATGCTGCAAGATAAATGGCATCACAATGAACATTCCTCCCTTTCCCAGGTTTATCCCACATGGTGTGGGGTACCCTTGGGTCTGCTGGGGTCAGCTGTCCCCTCTGTGTCACCTCCCAGCCTCTTGTGCACCCCCAGCCTCCTCATCTGTGGGGCAGTGTGGGAGGCAGGAAATTCCTTGGTGCTCAGCTGTAGGTAAAACACTGATCTATTATCAACGCTCTTTTTGTTCACAAAGCCAAAGTAACAGCACCATAACAGCCTCTATGAAGAAAACAGTCTATCACAAATAAAACAGCCCATCTCTCTTAGGCTCAATTTCACTCCCAATTCTCTCTCCTCCCCAGGGGAAGCACAGGGGCATGGGGAACAGGGGTTGCAGCCTGTTCAACATGGATTGTCTCTGGTGCTCCTTCCTCCTCACTCTGCTCCCCTGCTTCAGTGTGAGATGCCACCCACAGCAGAAGGCCCTTCATGGACTTCTTCTGTGTGGTCCTTCCCACATCAAATATGCCACCAAAATACACTAAAATGCATAAGCAGTATATTTCCAAAACTGCTCATGGTCATCAAAAGATGCAGCAAGTACTTTGTGATGGTTTAGTTTGTCTACCATCTCTGTCTGTCTGTAACTGCAATGCAAACTGCTAGATTATGATAAATTTAATGCTCAAAAATTCAGTCCTGTATAATATAGATTCCTTACTTTTTTCATGTGCAATAGGAAAAAAATCAGATAAATGTTTCATATTTTAAAGACATAAGCAAGGAATCTTTGAAAACTCAGCTGATGCCAGGATTCCACCTTCAGACACAAAAGACAGAGCTAGTGACCCAATTGCTGAAGTTCCAGTCTTGCCTTTGATGCCTCCTTCTTTCCCTGAAATTGAGAGAGGCATAGAGTCACACCCCATTAATATTTAAGTTCACATTTAAAAATTTGAAGAAACAGATAAAAACAGTAAGAGTATAGGAAACATCACAATCCCTTATTGTGCACCTGCTTAAAATTTGTAAGGTAGCCACTGTTAAGTAACCATAGCTTAAAAATTATTCCCTCGTGCTTGTCAACAGGAATTTTCTGATCATTTTCAGTTTCCAATATTATAAAATTTCTCATAATTTTGGATTTCTTTGTACAACTCTCTATGACAGCAAATTTAGTACCAGAAGAAAGTATTATTCATTTTAGGAACAGTTTCTAAATCTCAATATAAAATATCACCTGAACAGATAGGCTCAAGTAGGGTTAAAATGAAAAACAAATTTTCCAAGGGACTTCCTGACCATGACAACTCTTTCCAGTAAGAAAACTGACTTTTCATACAATTTCCATGTCTTGCAGTATAGTTTTTCACTGCCAGGTGTTTTCAGGAAAGGGATACCAGCAGGTCCTGCTTTCTGAGTCATTTAGGTATAGTCAGTGATTATAGTCTCCATATGAATAATTATTTATAATGCGTTTAATTTCTTACAAAGAAAAAGTGAACTACATCAGTGGGACCAGGAGTTCATTTATAATTTTGAGGTTGGAATAACCATTAGTATTTAGACCTTTAGGCAGAATGCACTGCTAGAAGAACATTTTGTAGGCAAGAATTGAGTTTTGTTTCAGGAAAATGACAGATTGTGCTCTTTCAGAACCTGGTTAAATTAAACCAGATTAAAATCTCACAGGTAAAACCAAAGCATGTCTTAGTCTGATTCTTGTTATTTGTGAAATTCCAGATATTACACTTATTTTATAAGAGAACTTTCTACAGGGGACTAATACCTTTGATGTTATCACCCAAACATAAAAGTGCTTTCATTTTCTGTATTCCTGTATCTGCTGGCATTTGTGAGTCTACAGACTAAAATAAAACCTTCACCTTCAAGTAGCATCTTACAGTCACTAAACTTCCCTTTTCCAAAAAGCCAAGGGTAAAATCTGCCGTTATCTTTTGAGTTCTCTTCATGACTGGACATTTGAGAGTCCCAGTATAATCATATAACCTTTCTGGACTGAGCTGCATTAATCAGCTCTGTAGGGTTCTCTGTGAAATTGCCTTTCAGGATGTTTTGAACATCTTAGCGGGTGTTGAAATTTCCTATAAGTGAAAACACAGGAGGCTACTGAAGACCCATCAACTCCACAATCCTGCAGGAGGTGCTGCAGAGTTTCTGACTGTACATGGCACTTTCAAATTCCCTTTTAGAAGTGTTTTTTCAGTGTTGATCTTTGAGAGTCCATATGTGTGTATATTTCAATATTTTGAGGAAAAAGATTCTAGCTTTTGCTTTCTGTGAAAAATATTTACTTTTCACTGAAGATAGAATATGGCTTCATGTTCAGGAAAGTTGCTATAGCATTTTGTGGAAAATTTATTTCAGTTTCCCTATTCTGCTGAGGTCTGGGTTTCCAGCTGAAGATAGTTTACCTTCTCACTCCCTGAGGTATTGTAACAACCCTTCTCAGAATGTTTGGGTATCTTTTTACCCCCTGCCCCTCACCACCTTAAGGTCTTTTTTTAAATTTAACAGAGAAACTACTTGCATAATAAGAAATACTTTAAAAAATAAAAACAATCAAACAGACAACAACAAAACAAACCCAAACAAAACATAGACAAAATTATGATATTCTCTTGAACTCCAAGGACAGACACAAATCCCTTCATTAACAGCATTTTTACATACAAAATGGGATATGGTATATAGAGAAGAGTAAATTTTATGAAGGTAATAGGGTATAGCATATACGAAGTATGTTTCTGGAAATTAAATTAAGTGAAAGAAAACCCCAGGCTGATGTGTAGGAGGTGGCATGTAAATCACTTTACGTGTGAAACTGCTCAGATAATTAAGATGTCTTATTTCATGTTAAATAAGACATGTTAAATCCTCATGACTCACACTAAAATTAAGAATCTGATTTTACTATTTGCTGAAATTCTCTAGTTGTTGCAATTGGTACAACTTCTGAATAGAATAAGATTGGTATAATTAGGATGACACATCTGCATTTTAAGGCACCATCTTTTGTTTCATGAGTGAAGGCATGCTGATCCTCTGAATCCACTGAGAAGAAATTAAGCATAGTACCATTAATCAAATCCTGTTTAAAGCCTATAACTCCGCTTGAAGAAATTTAGTATTTTAATAAAAAAATCACAAAGCTCAAATTGCAATTTGCTAGCTGGAATTTATATGTGAGATTTGCCAGCGCAAATACATTGTCTCAACCTGGGAAATGCCTTGTGAGGAAGAACACTTAGAGAAAAGGGCATTAATGAAAGAGCAAATATATCAGAGAATCATAGAAAGGGCCCACAAGGATCATGGAGTGCAACCCTTGGCTCTATGTAGGACAACCCAAAAAATCACATCAAATGCCCAAACCATTTTCCAAGTGCTTCTTGAGCCCTGCTAGGTGCTGTGACCACTGCCCTGGGCAGTCTGTTCAGTGCCCAGCCACCCTCTGGGTGAAGGGTCTTATTCCTGATATCCAGCCTGAACCTCCCCTGACACAGCTTCAGGCCATTCCCTGGGGTCCTGTCACTGTCACCAGAGAACAGAGATCAGCGTCTGTCCCTCCTCTTCCCCTCTCAGGAATCTGTGACTGCAGTGAAATCTCCTCTTGGTCCCCTCTCCCCCAGGCTGAACAGACCGAGTGACCTCAGCCCCTCCTCACACAGCTTCCCCCACTTCAGGACCCTTCACCATCGTTGTTGCCCTCTTTGGGATGCTCTCTCATGGTTAATATCTTTTTCACACTATGGAGCCCAAAACTGCACATAACTGCACTGAACAATATTCAAGGTGAAGCCAGCCAGCCCAGATCAGAGCAGATCAGACAATCCCTCTCTTGCCTGGCTGTGCTGCTGTCCCTGATGTCCCCAGGACAGGGCTGGCCCTCCTGGCTACCAGGGCACTGCTGGCTTGTGTTCAACTTGCCATGGACCAGGACCCCAGGTCCCATTCCACAACCTTGCTCTCCAGTGTCCCATATACACCATAACTATTTCTGTTACAAAGTATAATATTTTCCAGTTATAAGAAGTAGAGAAGCACTCATATTTAAGCACTGATTGTTCCTTATATTTGTTTTTAAATAAAATATCTTTATATTTCCAACCAAGAGAGATGCTCAGTCTACATCTAATGCAAATATGAAATGTTTTATATTTACCATATGCTGTAGTGCTTCAACAGAAATACAGTCCTTCTGTTTCACCCTCTCCTTTCATCCATATATTTTCAAGCAGATTTTCACTTGCTATAGAACAAGTAGACAGTGCAACCAATCTTTGACAGTAATGTTGCACTGTACATGACTCAGCCATTATCTGAAATGACAGCAAAAGTATCTAACTTGTTAATTTTAAGAATCACTGGAAAAGTCAAAACAACATCTGCTTGGTCTGCCTTACCTTGACAGAATATACTGATCCATTCCCGTGGTCTATTTTCCCTAAGAATCTTTTATGAATATAAATCTTCATTGTATCAAATTCTGCCACCTTAGATTTCAAAATATACTGTGTTGCCTTGACAGAATAGTTACACAGTCCAGAGATTTTTATGTGCCATTTCTAACATATTTCTCTTATTATAATAGAATTCAACCAACCAGCTTCGATGCTATATAGTGGACATAATTTTATAGAATAAGTTATTGACACCACTTCTAGCTATAAGAGAACATATCTTTTCTCCACTTAATAAGTTATTTCTTAAAAATTATCAAAATTATTACTCATACCTGCTCTCTTGTTGCAAGAATTTGTTTTCACCAGTTTAAAGCAGATATCAGAGACTGAAGCAGAAGAATGAGGTGCCACTCTGTGTTCATCAAAGTGATTGGATAAGGCTAAGAGTAAAACCCTTACATAACAGTTTCTTGTGTGCTCAAAGGCAAATAGGTGCGATTCATCCCAATAAAGTGGGAATAGGCTTATTAGCATCACTGTGGTTTAGTTACATTCGCAACTGAAAGTGATAATTTTCACAACTCTCAACTGAGATTATTTGCTGTTGACAAGGCTCAACAGTAGCCCCACTGTATTCTTTCACTTATAGTGATAGTTTAATTATTTCTGATTAACATAAGACTTTTTGATTAAATTCTGAAATAATAAATGGAATTATTGAAACTAAGAGTTTTTACTATCTTTTGTAGATATGGATTTACAGTATTACTAAGTGTATACTTAAGTATTATTGAAATAGGCACCAATAAAATAAATGGTTTGTTTTATAGCACTTCACCAAGCACAACTCTGTGTTTAATATAGCTTCACAAGCACCAGAGAGCTCATACATTCTTAAGGCAAATAAGGGTCATTTGAACATGTTCCTATTGTTAAACCCAAACTAAAATGAGCTGAGAGGGTGGAGAAGCATTTCCATGAAATGAGTAGTCACACACATTTTACCCACCTTGTCAGCGTGTCCCTCAGACGTGCTCAGTGGTAGGAATTCCAGTACATTTGGTACCTTCAGCATATACATCCACATTGAAAATATAGGTCATATTTCCATTTACCACTTTTATTTAAAGATTTTTCCAGAACTAATTCATAGGCTTCTCATTCAGGGCTGATCTTCACCAGGAATATGTTTTCCACAAGAGCATGGCTGGAAAGATTTTAGCAAGAATCTTTGATTTGGTTTTGCCAAAAATTCCCTGAAGTGCAATGGAACACTATGCTATGGGATGCCTCTCATCTACACTCCCCACAACATTTTTCAAGCACTAGTGATATTATTCTTATGAAATCTCTAGCTCCTGACTGATATATGTGCATTTAGCCCAAAAAGCAAATTAATCGTTTCTGCTCATTTTAGGACAGAATTTCTGTAACAATGTAGACAGTAACTACATTTACCAATGTCGTGTATTAGATGACTGGGAAAATAAAAGTTTGTTATTGCTACATTATCCTTCAAGGAAAATAATAATTTTTCAGCTGCCTTCAGTAACACAAACAAAAGTTAACACAAAATCTTCCCCTAGAGATCCAGGCAGTGTAAACAACCTGCCAGCAAGCATCCACCCTGTTTTTACTCACCAGCTCAGCGCACCTGGAGCTGGAAGAGGTTTATTGGATCTATTCAGTACCACCAAAACACATAAATGTGCTTTGGGAAGTTGGGTGCAGTTAGAGTCTCCATCACATAATGTTATAATGTTGCCTTGAATTTTAGAGAGAGCATTACCAACCTTAGTATCACTGGTTGGTTTAGGTCTTTTTGTTCTGTGGCAGGTGTAAGAAGTGTTGAAGAAGTATTATTCTTGTCCCTTCCCCCCCAACTCCTTTATTTCCTTGTTTATCACAAGGGATGTAATGATTTCTCATGCTGGAGGGAAGAAAAAAGCAGCATTGTTGAGGCAGACTAAATTTTTTTAATGAGAGCTGTAGCAAACAATGTCTAGCCTTGCTATCTCTCATACAACACTCTCAACATTCCTTATCAAGAGTTTTATCTGCTCTGTGGGAAGACACACTATATCAGAGCACAGTTGCTTCTATCAAAGCTTCTAGAGCTCAAAATACCTTTTTGTTCCCATGAACCCTTTCTGCCACCCACCAGATTTGCCAGTGTTCCCAGCACAGATTTATCTCAGCAGAGTTGCCTTGCTCCCTCATAAAGGGACAATAGCTCTCCCTGAGTTCTGACATTCTAATGGCTGCCAGTTGGGCCTTTTTTCTCCATTCCACAGGAAATTTTCACACCTCTGAGTGTGCCATTTTTCAGTTGAATTTGACTTACAGTTCACAGATGGAGAGAGACTCCTGATAAAAACTCTCTTTAGAAGACAGTGCAAGAAAACACATTTCTGCATTGTGACAGGTTAATATTCTGCACGTTGATTTGTTCATGGCTCTCAGGGTGTGGTGCCAAAGCCTTTAGTAAATTGGAGTCAACTTCTTTGAGAGTACTATAAAGGAATATATTCTCAATAGAGAAAAAAGGAAACAAAAAAGTTGGTTTGGGAGGTTTCCACCTGCACAAAAAGTAGCAATTAACCATATTACTACATTAGCTACCTAGATCCCAAAGAGTGTTTGTTCACAGCCATAGCAAAGAATGGGACATTGTGCTTATTTAAAAAAAAATAAATTAATCAGCAAAGTATATTTTCATAATAGTTAATCACTCTTTACACAAATTGATTTATTTAATGGGAAAACTCCCAGAAATTATCTTTGCTTCTCACTCCTTATCCTTATAGCATCAACACATTCAAGTGAAAAACTGAAGCCAGTCAAATCTAAAGCCTCACTCCACAAGATAAAAATATGACAATGAAAATAAATACAAAATTCAGAGAAGTTCCTTCAGTCCTGAGAGGCAGTATAATACATACAATCAAATAATGCACAAAATATACTTCTGGGAATTTTGTCTTAATTTCATTGTTCGGACTACATATCATCACCCATGCAAATTCTTCTTTTTTTTTTCTTTTTCCTTCTCCTTTTTAGCTAAAAGCCATCATCCCTCTTGTTCCCTGCCCATCTCCAGTTCAAAACTCCTGTTTTCCTGACCATCTCAGTCACTTCTACTCTTCACTGATGATTACAACCAAACAGCTCCAGAGCACTCTCATTCCCTCAGTGCCTGTGTTCTCACTGATTAGCTGAGCAAGAAAATAAAATCTCTGTCATATAGCAGCAATTCTTGTTAATCATGTCAGTCTCACAGGTCTGGCTGTCATCACTCCTCTCACACCTGCTTAAGTGCATGATAGAAGGTGCATCAGTAGAGCCCATTTCTGAAATTGTGCAGGTGTTTTCTTTACCACCAATATCTAAAGAAAAGGGCTGGGAAGGTCTTTCAAGTATGAAGCTGGGTTTTGAAAATTTTGAATCTGAGTTTTGGCTTGGAAGCAATCTCTCACAATCCTTTGGACAACTGATAGTCCCTAAATTTTCGCATTAGGCGTAGTGATGAGGACTCTGTGATTACAAGGTTTTATACAAGAGGCAGTTTGGGTTTTTTTTTTTCCTTTGGTTGTGTGATTTTGGGGTTTGGTTGTTGATTTGTTCTGTTTTGTTTTTAATGGCGAAATTTCCCTTCTCTCTCAGAGAAGCCAAGAAAAGCAATGAAAAATGTCTTATTTGAATGACTATGCATATGCACACTCTTCACACACAAGTGCATATATGGTAAGAGAAATAAACTGGCTACTTTGCTGGATAAGTATAAAGTATTTTACCAGAATTAAATTTTTACATACATGAGATAAAATACACACTTTCTTAAACAGCGCTATTTTTATTAGTTCAATGATAGGTGTCTAGTCATGTGGAAACTACCTACTAGTTAACACTTTAAAAAAAAAATTTAATTTTTTGCTTTTTCTAGATATCTTTCTACTGCTTCTTTAAATGTATTTTTCCTATTCCATTTAGACAGTTCCTATTCACTACTATGATATTGTTTGAATGGGCACAACATTATTACATTTAATTTATTAAATTACGTAAATGTGACACTCAAGGACTTGGTTTAGTGGTGGACTGGGCAGTGCTGGCTTAGTGGTGGGACTAAATGACCTTAAAGGTATTTTCCAACTTAATTCTGTGGTTCTATGATTATCTTTTATGCATTGTATGTACAGGATTCTTTATTAAAGATGGTCAACCCAGGAGTTAAACATCAGCCTAGACTATAAAAGTGGAAGATATTTCACGAGAGAATCCATTTCATTGCCTTACTCTGATATTTCCATGACCACTTCTGATAAACATTTGTTTATCCTGTTATGAAAATGCCCTACTAAGACCTATTAACATTTTTTTTCATCATCTCATCCATCAGCTTAACAGTTAGAAACATCACCTTTAAGTTTACCTTCTTTACCAAAATGATGTTCAACTTTTCTTCTTAACAGGCATAGAGACCATAAGACCTAAGTTTGAACTGTATGAATACAGATGCTTTCAAGGACAGACATGCCATCCCCTAAAAAGCACCACAAGTACCCAATCAAAGCACTTCACTGTGTACAGCCCTGTAGTTTGTCCAGCTGTGAAATAATAACAATAAAAAAGTAAGTTCAAAGAAATACCAACTTAATATAACTTGATTATTTGTCATCCTGTATAAGCATCTTCTGCATTTTACATCTTCCTGGGAATCCTGAGGTCATGCTGCCTGTTTTGGAAACAAAAATATTGATTTGATGAGCAACTCAGTGTTGTTTGCTATGTCAAGTAAAGATAAGGCGAAACAAAGTCTTAGCTTGTATCTAAGGGAAACCAAACACTGAAATATTACTTTTGCATCAGTTAGCCAGAATACTTTGGGATTTGTTGGTGACAATGAATATGTCAGGAGTCTCTGTCCCTCCCATCCTGGTCCTGCTGAAAGTTTTATGCCCTCCATCCTGCACCAGACAGAACCAAGGAGCAGGGTGGGGGTCAGGCTTTCCTGTGAGCTGTGCAATGCTGGCTGGTACCGTTTCTGCAATCTCATACTCACAGATATTCACTAGCTGTAAGTATGTTTCTTTTAATCACTTGCTCATCAAGAAGTTTCCCTAATCAAATCAAAAATCACAAATAATGCTGTATCTGGGATATAGATGAAATGCACTGCTCTTAGTTTTCATTTTAATTTGTAGATTGCTATCCAAAACTATTACATAATATTTAAAATAAAGTCACAAGAGGGCCTATCAAGACAAATGTCCTAAATCAATAAGTTTGAAAAGCTCAATTCTAATTTGACTCACTAAGTCATGAAAGCAAATTAAATGAAACCATTTGATTTCTGTATTTAAGATCAACAGAGGAATTTTCATCAGTAAGAAAGAAAAAAAAGGTTTTATTATCATCAATTCATACCTTGGTCCATCACCCCACTAAAAATATCACAAAAGGGATCTTTTTAAAAAAATTCTTCTGAAATAAAGCTTCTGTTTGGCTTGCAGTGTTTTCCACATTTCTGAAACTCTTTTATGTTCACAGAGATGGATATCTGAATTCAAAGTCTACCTTACTAGAATAGAGGGAAAATTATAATGACAATATTTAATTACTCTTTGAATTTTTGGGAAAATTTGCAATCCATACTCATGATTGAATCTTATTAAATAATAAAATGACTTTTTAAAAGACTGAGAATTTATAGCATATGTTTAGCAATTAATCAGCTTCAGTGTATTGCTTCAGCAGCATCAAACCTGTCATGATAGATTCTGAAGTTTCATTTCACTAAGCGAGGTTGCAATTACTTATTCAGTCTAAGTATTTTAGTACCCTTTGGCTGTGAAAGTCTTTTTTGATTAAAGGACATATGTCCCTTTTTTCATTGCTTTTTATCCCTTTTATCAAACTTAAGGATATTCTAAAGCATTTCAAAGTTAGCTTAGTGAGCTAAGTACAATGTCTCTACTTAGCCAGGGTGTGTGAGAATTTCTATCATGTGAGATGCTTTCTCCCTAAATCTAGCAGCTCTTTTCCATTTATATACTGATTTCATGTGTCTTTATATACAAAAGATCTTCCTGAAGCTCTTAAGAGACATTAGCTTGATAATTTGAAAATTAACTTTCTCTTTTAATAAAGTAGCATGTAACATGTTGAAGGAGCGAACTGCCTAGGGCTTTCACCCAGAGTACTGCTACGGGACAAATGCTTTTCTGCAAATATGCCATTAAAAATGTGCCAGATCTGGCATGCTGCAGTTCTGGCATGACAAGGCCCAGTGAACATTCCACAGCATCCTTCAAAATTTACAGCTCACTGCACTGCTCTGCTCAAAATCTTGCTATCAAAGGATCAGAAAGGTTGAGGTTGGAAGGGACTGATGAAAATTGTGTGATCTGGGTCCAGCAGGGGCCCCTACAGTCAGCTGCTCAGAATCATGCTCAGACAGCTTTTGAATATCTCTGAGGATGGAGACTCCACAACCTCTCTGGCACCCTGTGCCAGTGCTCGGTCACCCTCACAGTGAAAAAGTGTTTATTGATGTTCAGAGGAAACCTTCCTTGTTCCAGTTTGTGCCCACTGCCTCTGGTCCTGTCACTGGGCACCACTGAACAGAGCCTGGCTCCATCCTCTTTGCACTCTCCCTGCAGGTATTTACATACATTAATGTCACCCCTGAGCCTTCTCTTCTCCAGACTAAAGAGTCCCAGCTCTCACAGCCTTTCCCTGTAGGAGAGATGCTCCAGTACATTGATCACCAGCACATTGGCAGTCCCTTTGCTGGACTCTCCAGTACATCTGTGCCTCTCTCCTGTGCTGGGGAGCCCAGAACTGAGCACAGCACCCCAGGTGTGGCCTCACCAGTGCTGGGAAGGGGGAGAGGATCACCTCTCACCTGATGGCAATGCTCCTTCTAATGCAGGCTAAGACACCACTAGCCTTCTCTGTGCAAGCCTATTAGAAAGGCTGTTTCCCTGACATTTCAAGTAACAAAATTAAGAGAAAAATGTAATGTAAGCTATTATTGTCCCAGTGATTGAACTGATTTATTATATAATGTGATAGTGTTAAATATATTAATTTAATATTATCTAAGTTTCAGTCAAAATCTCTCCATCCTCTCCTGCCCCACAACTGTTTTTTATGTGAGTAGATTATTGTGAAAAGTAGTGAGCCTTATAAAAAGTTCTGGTGCTCAAAAATCTTTTAGAATAAATTCAGAACATGTTTGGGAAATTTGTTTCCAGCATATTCCCTAAGAGTTCTGCAGGGTTGTTATGCAGTTTCCAGGAAACCCACAATATCTGTTAATATTTTTTAAATTAATTTTTAGATCATTTACACATTCATAGGAAATCCACTGCCAAATAAAATCAAGCCAAAGGCTAAAAGGGACTTTTTATACTTAGTCCATTAGACTGAAAGAAAGTAACAAAATATTTTGATGCATTGGACTCAGAATCACATAATTTAAAAAAGTAACTTCATCAAGGTAAGCCACAGAAGCATAATTACTGTAGTATGGCTGGCCTTTGATGATCACAAAGTTAGACTCCATACCTGAATACTGGAAATGTTAAAGCATTCATCTCCTACTTTTCAGGCTCCAGCCTAGCAAAGCAATCAGTTTTAATAAGAACAACCTATTCAGTGAAGCATTAAGGAAAAGTCCAGCATGCTCAAGTCCAACCATGTTCAACAAAACACAGCAGCATATGTTAAACTGTCAAGAGGAGGCCAGCACATGCCAGAAAAATGCCTTGCTGACTTCAGATGAGCTGCTGAGATTGGGTGACAGCTGTCCAGTACAAAAAACTTTGGAGACCACGCGTAAGTGAGCTCCTGAGAGGTGATGAGCACCTCCATGTTTCAGTGTGGGATCAAGGTGCTCAGCAGAGTGGCAGTTCATGTCCATGAAGTACATTCTTTTGGAAGGAAAGGTAAGTTTGACAGCCTTGTCTGCCTGCCCAGCTTTCCCAGCCTGGGCACTGCACAGCTCACGGGTGTGGGATGGTTTTCTGCACTGCAGTAAGAAATGTACAAATCATAACTCAGGAACAAAGTGCTGATTTGAGCTGATGTTTATTTATATTTTCACAGTCCTTTTATGCTGAAAAATGGGGCTTTGTGCTACTAGACTTTTGTACTTTAACTGTCCAATAAAAGTTGTTTGTGTGTTGCAATTTTCACCTCCCAAGAAACATGAATTCCTATAATTTCATCATTTCACCATTGATACACAACACCTTCTGGTAACCCATGGTAACAGTGCTCCTTGTTTTAAATAGCAGGTGTTGAGGACATGGCAAATGGCTGTCGATTCAGTAGAGACCACCTAATGGAGCTTTTAGGGCTAGTCAACATTTTCATTTAAATTATGCCTGGGTATTGTACATGCACCTCACACAGTGAGCTTTGCTGGAAAGCTGCAGGGATTCAATAAACCCTACATTACACAATCTGTCTCTGCAGACAATTTTAATACCAAGGTCTAGGCTGCTTTTATGTTTGCCCTGTTTAGCTTGGGGTTTTTTACATATGTTAAACAAGTCAGACTGCATGAGGCAAAGTCATTCCTCCTCAGCTCAGTCTTAGTCAATCAATTTATTCCTGGGATGAACTGTGGTCAGCAAGCCAGCAGTTTGGGTTTTCTTCTATAGAAAAGTATATATCTTGATCTCGAAAAGATTTCTACTCATGAAAGGGGAGTCAGTGAGACTAATTAAGCAACCCACAGTGTAAAAATTTCAGAAATTCATTATGCTGTATTAGGAGCTTGCCACAACTAGAATCACCAAGGTCAAGATGAGTCACAAAAAATTCACTATAAAGAAATGTGCTTTCTATATTTTTTCTGATCAAAATGAGTTCCTACTGTCTTTGGTCATTCATTCTGTCAAAATTAATTTTTGAGTCTAGGCCATCATCAAAATAAGTGAATTTTCCTGAACACATTGTAAAGAATACAAAAGTCTTCCTTCTGTTACTTTCTGCTCTAGACATGAGAGAATGAGGAGGAGGGAAGTGTTCAACCACAGAAGGAAGGCTGAAACTGGTTATCTTCAGCTAGAATGATCTTTTAGCTGCTCCTGTTTTTTTTAAAGTGCTTCAATCCTTGCAATTCTGTTCCTGGAAAAAAAAATGCAATGCAAAAATTTGCACAGAACTCAGGTAGTCTGGGACAACTAGAGCAGTACAAGTAACTCCTAAATGAATTAGTTGCCTTTTTCAAATCTTACTCCAAAAAAATTGTAACTTTACAGGTCCTGAAAAGTTATTTGGCAGCCCATGCTCATATATTGGTAATAACTCCTTTCCAATGGCTGCAGCTGCAGGTCAGAATAACTTCAGTATGGACCCATAGAGGCATTAGGGTGAGATATAAGGAATTGCTCCATTCCAAGATGTATTTCAGGCTCACTACAAACAACAAACCTCAGGAAGCTTTGTGATTTGGTAAATATATGATATCAATTCAAAAATTTGACAATCTTTTGTCCTTAAAGAGCACTTATATATAGATTCAACACTGGTTCATTCTGATTTCAGGTTGCTGGTTTCTCTCTGTGTGTGGTTTTGGGGTGTTTTCTTTTGTTATTATTTGATTGTTTGCTTTTATATTCTCAGTCTAATCCAGGGGTTTTAATATCAGATTTATCCAGTGGCAAACCTCATTAGATAAAGTCTGAACCTAAGTAATTATTTGATATCTGGCTTTTACTCTAATTATACAAAACTCTTCTGAAATAAAATGTAAGGTTAAATTTGATAGAATCTATGTAGCATAAATCAATGACTTCTGTCTCTGCCACACTCCATTACATAATCTAACCTAGAGAGCAATGATATTAAACACTGCCACAACTTTAAGGAATAGTACAAAAGCTCATTGATTTCCTGCTATTCTTAATAAGCTTTAGAGAATTCAAAGTATCATGATTTTTTTCCAAAAGAGCAGCCTAAGAAAGTATTGTATCACCAAGTCACAGGTTAATAGCTAGTGATGGCACAAGACTCGTGCACTGCACACAGTGTAACAGCAAGAAGAATACACATTCGCCTCCTCCCTGCTTGATATTAAAAGGATGTTTCAGAGACTGAGAGAAAAGTAACTTTCTTCTTTTTTTTTTTTTTTTTGGTGGAGCTGCAGAAAAAAATGTGTGAAGCAACTCTCTTTGAACACTTCTAAAAAGAGTTTCTCAATAACAAGGTGTTGCATATCAGTAGTGCACGGTTTCACTATTTTTAAAAAAAATATGGGAATATCACTTGCTGTTTCTTTTCTCTATATTAGGGCTTCTTGCTTGTCACTATCCATGAAGAAAGACCTGCCAACCCCCAAGATGTTTTATCATCTGCCTGGTTTCCTTTAGTAGTTTAGCAGATGGAACCATTTAGCTCTGTGATGCTCATATACAAAAATATATGCATTTTATAGATACTTTGAAAGGTCTCTCGGTTATTGATAATTTAGTCATATATATGTGGAGAAAGAGAAGACAGAAGGGGTTTGCAATGCTTCACACCTTTTTCACTGATAATTTAGATAATACATCAGGGCTCTGGCACATTTTCATAATACTACAGAATAAGTAATTATTATACATTGCCTGGTCTGCAGTAGCTGTGTTTTCTTGTATTCTCAGCTTATGGCAGAGTTGAACTATTTCACTTGTTTATTCTTAGAATTACAATGTAATTCACAGTGCACTATCTGCATGTGCTGTAGACAATGCATGTATTTGCACATACAGCACATGTGTGGTGCACAGTGCACCAGCAGCTGCTGCAGCTCAGCTGATGCATGCACACATCTTTCATGTGAGCCATTATGTCAACCACATCCTGGACTGACTTTGTCTTTTGCCCAATTATAGGGTCAACATCTTAAAGGAAAGCTTTCCCTAACCACGACAAACAGTGCAGTCCTGTAATGTGTCTCCATTCGCAGTGGTTTAGTCAGCAATGATGCACAACCAGAACTGGCATTTGGCAGAGGACATCTTTTACCATTCTGTTCAGTTCACCTGCTCTGCTGAAGAACACACCCTTGAATTTTGAGAGGTAAGGAAGTATTTTTAAAAGCAGTTAGCTTATTTTGCTCACTATTTCCATTTAAAGGAAATTTATTTTTACCAACTTCTAGCTTAAATCCATTGACACCATTGACTGTAGAAGTATTAGCACTGTTGAAAAATAATTTTATCAATCATTCTTTGCGGGAGTTTAATTCCTTCATGTCAAATTTAATCCCTCTGTACAGCTGTAGACAGCACATCCTCTTCATATCATGAGGATAAACAAGGAATAGATCTTTATTTCCTTCCAAGCAGGTGTGATTTCCTGGCTGATACCCCATCAGCCCACATGCATGTGCTAGCTGCCCCTTGGGGAGCTCAGGGAAATCACCATCCCATTTCTGCCTTGAGCACCCTGCTCTGCCCACCGACCTCAACAGTGCTCCTTAGGCTGTTCCTTACATCTGAAGGTGCATTTCTGGGACCAGCAGTGCAACCTGGAGTAAAATACTCTGTAAACTGCTATCAAAGGTGAGACAAAATAATCCTTCACAGGATAATTATAAAATACACTAATTCATGATAAAGTCTTCATATTACAACACAAATGTGTGCAGTTGCCAAAAACTGAACAGTGTTTATATAAAAAAATCTTAGTCTGATTCAGATAAAAATGATGGTATTCCTATTTTGGTTTAGGGCTATTAAAATGTTATTAAAAGTTCAGGAGAACTTTGATCAAATTTGTGCTTGCTTCATTAACATTTGTTCCACTACTGAAGGAAAGAAAGGAGCTCTTTTGAATTACTGCTTAAGTAGCCTTTTATTGAATTGTCTACCTCATAATGTGCTGATTTTGGGGGGAGATTTTAACTGCACTATCTATTATGACAAAGACAAGAGCCATTTAGAGTCTCATCCTCCATCTATAAAAGAATTCTCCTTTCTTGCACATTTATGATTTAACTGATGTGGTAGAGGAATTTTAATCCATAAAATAGGCAGTATACATGACTCACTACCAATGCTAACCTTCTTTCCAGAAAGAGAAGACAGGTTTTGCACTTATAAGAGACATCTAATTCTGTTAAAACAAGCTATATCCATTCTAACAGCTTTTCTTTTGCTGATCACAGCATAGTTGTTTTTAATTTTGTTTCATCTTCCTCACAAGTGTTAACATGTATGAGAATCTGATATGTATTTTCAAAATTCTTTTTCTACCTAAAATAAGTGTGAAGGCTTTTACACAGAAATAATGTGTTTCCAAGACCTCAATTTGTGCTTAAAAATCAATTCTAATTTAACCTGTTTGTATTCTCATTTGGCTAAACCTGTTTTACACCATCTTGATATGGAAAGCAAGCCTCAGGCCATATAAAATAAATGAGAATTTAAGGCCATGCCTAAGTGCTTTCCTGAATCAAGTCTCAGTTACTAGACCATTACTGCTATATCATTATATTGTATTAGAGGCTGTAACAAACCCATCATAGATGTTTCCAGACATCTGTTCTTAAGTTCCAAGCATTACGAGGTTACAAGCATTACATATAAGCTTGTGTTTCAGTCATGTTACATTGTATGAATTAATAATTCAATAATAATAATAATTCAATCATCTTATTCAAATATAGGAATAAGAAGTAATAACATTCTTCCTTCTAGAAAATTATCTCAGATACTTGCTAATAGCTTCTGAAACTTTAAAAGAATGTGAAAGGATGAATGGAGGCGGTTAGTGTTTCCACATGACGCAGAAAACTGAAATCTTTGTCAAGCTCAGTAATGGAGACAGGATTCAAGGAGAGATACTGAGGGTCTGTTCAGTGCTTCTGTTATGCCACAGAGTAAGGAACACATTTGTTTTTATAATTACACAAAGTTTTGCATGATGGACTGACATAAGAACTCTTCCTCTTACTGGGATGGTTGTTTCCAAAAAATGGCAGAATGGGAGGAAGTTGTATGAATCTATCACACGGATTTTGAGAATTAATTAAAGGCATTGTGAAAAAAGCAATGATAAATATGAAAAATATTTCTCCTGTTCTTTTACTGTTTTCTGAGAGTGACCATGAAAAAGAAAACTGAAAATTTAGATAAAATGAAAGCATTTCTGTGAAACATTTTCTCATGCAATGAATATGGTAAGTTATTTCTAGTATATTGCATTTGTCTTTAATCTTTAAAAAATGGAAGTCTGGAAGCATTCAAATGGATATTTTCTAAAATATATATTTTGGAATAGGTTTATTTTTGGCCCTTAGTATTATGTTGTGCAGTTTATGATATGATGAATACATGTATGTCTCCACTGTAATTGTACAAGTCTAATTATTGCAAGGCATATCTCATAAGCCAAGCTTGTTAGAGGAAGGCATGAGAAAGGAAGATACGTTTTTTGAAAAAAAATTTTAAAAAACCTACAACCAACTCCAACCGACCAACCAACCACAACAAAACCCCACTAAAGCAAAAATGAAAAACCACCACCAGTGACACTCAGTGTCTTTCTGCCCTTCTCCAGTGCCATCTTGGAAAAGAATGTGAGAGTAAGAGGGCACAAGGCATTCTTCTTTTTGCCCAGAACCATTGGATTTTCTCAAGCTTTCTTGGCTGTTGGCCATGAATACTGTGCATGACTAAAAGGGTTGTTTGTCATAACAAATGAAATGAGAAGGAGATAGAGCTGCTGTCCTTGAAAATGAGGGCTGGAACATTGTCTTGAAGTAAATTATATAAGGTGATAGAGTCTCACTGATTACGTCCTAAAACATCCCCAGCAGATTTGCTTTAGCTAACATCTTTTTGATCAAAGATAGAGCTATTTCAAAATAATGTACTCTGATAGAGATCCTATTTCTTAGACCTAGAAAAGATGTTTGATCATCATTGCTTTGTCTTGTTTTGAAACCCAAAAATTTCACTTTAGGTTTCAATTTATGCTTTAAGTACAGGGAAAGGAACGTATCCGTTTTTATATTGTCACATCCATAAAAGCAGAAATGATGCATTCTTTGATTAAAGGATAACATTCTGTTTATATCAAAATCTCTGGGACTTTGGGAATTGGACTCCGATGGAGAAGAATCTAGTCCCTAGTTAACCAAAAGCGAGACACATCTTTGTCAGGAATGTTTTATTTAGTGTTTGCAGAAGTGTTATTATACAGGCAGGAGAGAAGTGTGCTTTTTTCATTCCTTGCATCCATCTGCATTTCTTGTTCTTGTGGGACTCAGAGTTACAGCAACAGCTCAAAGGCAAAACAACAAAAGACCTGACTGGAAGTAAACATTGAATAGGGAAGTATTTTTCCATGAGAATAGTGTTGAAACACTCAGCCCCAAAATATTTGCTGAAGGAAATGTAAAGTAAGACAAGTAATAGCTAAACAAGCAAAAACACTTGGAAAGTAGGGAATGACCTATGGCATGGGAAAAGTTATAAAGCAAATGAGCAGATCTTCAGCTATGGAAAATCAATGTAAGCCCAAAGCTGGAAAGCTCATGCAGTAATTAGAGAAGTGCAATTCTTTTTTCTACCATATTACCTAAATTCTAAGGAAAACACTACATTTTCAAAATGCACTGCTTAAAAAAAATGATGCCAGACAGCTTGCACCATTTGATACCCTTCACAAAATGAGAGAGTGAGGCAGGAGCCTGAGGGAAATGTGGCAGAGAGGGTAACCCTTTAAGGTATCAAGTAGTGTTGAGCTGAGGAAAAAAATTACTTTGGAGAGGGATAGTCTGAACAAAATCTTCCCATCATAGTAGCTTCATGTCCATACAGCCCACACTGCTTCACAGTCCCAGAGCTAGTTTCAGTTCTGAATCACTCCTCTAGGCATGAGTAGAGACCTGATTTTTTGTGAGACTCAATGCAGTGGATTTCATTTAAACCATACATGTTTGTAGTGATCCTTTAATTGTTGACTTCAGTTCATAAAGGCAAGACCACCGCCCCCAAACTCCCCTTTTGATAATCATGTCATTCAAAAGAGGGGAAAACTATCATTTCTCTCTTGGTTAAAAAATACTAAGGTTAACGTGTAAAGTTGAAAAAATGAGTTGAACTCACCTTCAAATTATACCTGTTCGAAAAAACTCTGTTGCTGCTAGACATATTTCCTGCTTTTGGTGGGATAGAAGGAGAAAACAGAAAGCAATTCCTCAATGTCTAACATATAATTTGTAAACAGGCTAAACTGCTTGTATTTTGTGCTCCTTTTTCATAATTCTTCTGCATTTGTATTCAAAGGTAACTCTTCAATGTCTTACTAGGGGTAAGATTTTGTCTTTAAATATTAATAAGGCAAAAACACATATTCCAAAGAAAGGTGTTGGTAACTTTACATTACTTCTCCTAAACAATATAATGAAGCCATTTGTTAATAATATTAAAATGAGAACAATTCAAACCAATGATTACTGAAAATGGCCTCAAGCAGAGCTGAAATATTGATTCAGTGGGAAGCTAGGTGCTCTTCATTATTACATCTTTCAATAGTAGCTGAAAACACTTACTGCTTTGTTAAATTAGCCAGGCCAGGATAAGCCCAATCAAAAATCCTGAAAAAATGAAACAAACAAAAAAATACCAGCCTGCATCCCATAATTAAATATAATTTGAATATATGTCATACCTTTTTACTATTTTGTTATATTGAATGTGCATTCTTCTGACTAAGAGAAAGAGAAGTCTGAATCAAATGTGCTAACCTTTAAAGGTCTTTTTTCCAAAGGCAAGCTTGGATTTCTCAGTTGATCCACTTTCAGCAAGCTTGGCAGATGATCTGTTTGCACTGGCAGAAGAACTGGTGGTATTTTTGCTAAATTTGTTTGAGCTATGTCAGAACAACTGGTTCCTTGCTGGCATGCTATTAACAGAAAAATTTTGTAGAAACGTGATCCGGCTTTTATACTAACAGAATTTTGACATGAAAACTCCACTGCACTGCACTACAAATTATGTGTAGTGCATATCTCATGCTGATCTCAACTGCCAAACAATCTTTCATTAGAAAAATACATTCATAATTTAATGTTCTTCTTACAACTTAGATTGCATCTGAAAAAACTGCATCTTATCTCATGTGGTTGATTGTTTTTTTCTCTTGTTTTATTTTGCTTTCTAAATGTCCAGCTTCAACTGAACCCTTGTAAGGTCTTGGCTTGAATAATCTCTCAGCCCAAGGGTTGCACAAGAAAAAATTAATGCGGAGTGAAATAGAATTTATGTTTCATTAGCTTGCAGTTCTCATATTTCTATTTCAGTGGATGTTCTTTTTTACTATTATAAGAAAACATCACACAATTCCCAACCCTGTATGACCTATGCTATTGATTATTTTGTATATCTTCATCCAAGTACCTCTTACTATTCTCCTGTACAAAGCACACAAGGGAGATTAGAGATATTTTCCTTATATCAGGTTCTCCAAAGCCCTCACAGGAAATTATGGTTGGCCATTTCCAACTACAGTGATTTCTGCCACCATTTTGTGAATAATGCTGTTCACAAATTTTACAGAGACAGAAATGAACAACCATGATTCCAAAACTGCTTCCATCAGTTCTTTAATTAAAACTAAACTCTATGTTTTTGTTTATTAAACAATATTCACATTTTAATGTATTCTTACAGCATATCCACTCAGTAATTTTCTTGAGAATCAAAGAGACCATAAACATAGACGGGCTATTTACATGCTGTGTTAAATATTGAACTCGTTCTTATTTACTTTGTCAAGTTGATTAAACTGTGGCTGTCATCTGTCTGCTAGACAGGAAACCCTGGTACCCCAACTTGAAAAATATGTTCATCACAAGTGGACAAATAACTGTTGTCTCTAAACCACTTAGGGTCAGATTCTTACAGAGCTCAGAACTGATGGAGTGAATGTTTGCAATCATCCTCAGATGTCTGTTCTTTTTTAGGAAGTGTGTTGTTATACAGAAAAAAAACCAAAACCAAAAACAAAACCAAAAACAAAGCAGTTGTTTCCTCACCACATTCTGGTGAGGAAATAAAATTGATGGCCTCTCTGGCATGCTGTATCTAAGGAGCTGAAGAAATAGGGGCAACAGGAGCAGATTGACTTCAAAATGTATGTTAAATACTAATTTGAGTCAGGATATTTTATCTTCTCCTTCTTCTGTTCCCCACAATCTTTTTTTCACAGCATGCTCACAGAGCAGAAGATAATAATTAAACTACTCTGCATTGTCTGTCGCTGACACACATTAGAAAATTATGAAGTAAGACTGAAGAATAGCCAAAATTAACTTTAGAAATGCAGGTTTTTTCATTAATTTTAGTGAGACTTTAGGTCATTTAAAATGTGACATTTTATTAAAGCTGTATAGGGAACCGTAATTTCTCTTCTACAAAGGATTCAGAAGTTTTGAAATTTGTTTTCCTCCCACCTTGAAGCAGTTTTATTTTTTTCTGTTAAAAGAAAGTCTGATATTAATCTACATATATATATTTAAATCAATCCACTCTGATAATTTGAAAATAAATTCTTTGTGATGCATTGAAAGAAAGCCAGAAACCCTCACACTTCTGTCCTCTGAATTTCTCAGACTGCAGTATTCTTGACTCAAGTGGACTACTCTGGCAGCTAGATGTTGGAAGTGCTAGGATTCCCATCTGAGCCCATAATAATAAATCATGGAAATCCAGGGAGGAAAAGAGAAAAGTCTATTTGAGAAGAGGTGAAATAGGCTAATTGGATTGTTTAATATCTTTGAAAAGGGTCTTATCAACATTTCTTTTCTCTTTCCTACTGGGAGTTTGACCAGGAGCCCTCATCAGTGTGGGGAAGAGGAGCAGTGTCCTTCCTCCTTGGCAGTGGGCTGCAATGCTCTTTTTGCTGATGACTGGAATAACTGGAGTGTCTCTAGGGTTCATCCCAGTTTTTAGTGTCCACAGGCAGGACCTTTAAGAGATGTAGCATGTTCACAATGCATGTTTCAAATTGTGGGTGCAATTCAGCAGTTTATAATGAACATATTTCAACAAATTAGTTTCCATGACAAATACAATTTTTTGTTTGTCTCCTCTGAAAATTTCCACATCTTTTCATAATTGGAATTCACAATAATGCTGATTTCTTGAAAGTATTGTATACCATATTGTATACCATTGTATACCACAAAAAAATTGCTTTTAGCAAGGTCTTCATGTCTGGAATGTTTAAGCCAACATTTGAGCATCTCCAAGTATTTATTTAGAAAATATCTGTAAGTAAGGAGTCCACTTCTGGTTTCACAGACAGCAAACTGAGGCACAAAAAATAACCTGCTCATGCAGAAAATTCTGGAATTAGATTCAAGTGTGCTCAGAGCTTTCAAAAACTCTGGGTTAGATTATCAAATAGCTAATACCAATTCCAGTTTTGGCATGGTTTCCCAGGTCCAAAAAAAGAAGAGAAATGCCTCTGTAGTCACTTAAGGACATCACACAGTATTCTGTCAAATTATTCCACAATCCCTCAATATCAGGAGAAAGAGTTGTCATCTAGGACTTCAAAACAAAAGGGGACTTTGAAAATAAATATTAAACTATGGGAGTGACTCAGTGCAGTGGATGCTCTTCCTGGCTCCCAGGATGATGGACATTGGTTGTATTTGGTTCTTAGTACTGGACAAGACAGGGTGAAGATGGAGAGTGAATGGTTTAATCTATCCTGGAAAAACACTGTGCTTGCAGAGTTTTTTGAATGAAACAAAATATGCTGTGCTGTAGGAACCTAAAACACAGAGTTTGAGTGTAGCACAGTGTATTGACACCCTTTTGAGCCGTTATACTACCAGGATGTTAAAAATTTATCTGGGCCTTGATTTCAGTGTGTGAGCACAGAATTGTCTTTTGTTTCTTCTCTCCTCATCATAGCTCATTTGTAAGTATTATAGATAATCACCAAACAAAATGCCAAACTCTTAGCTCATTGTCTGAGTTCTTTGTTCCATAATTATATATGAAAACTACACTCATGGTTAGAGACTGCAGTACTCTGTTATCAGTGCAACAAAACGCAGACGGGAGATTTATAGCATGCCTGGTGTTACAAATTACTTACACACGAAAGAAAGAAGAAATAGCTAATAGTGGGACCAGCTATTAAGTGGGACAGCTATTCTTTCACAGCTCAGATCCCATGCAGGGCTATCCACCACAGTTCAAAGCCTTCACCCACCAGTGTGTTATTTACTTTCACATTTGTCGCATGTTCATGCTCTCTCCTCTCTCCTGAGAAAAGTATGAGCAGTGCATGTTTTGTTTCCACATTTTAATTGCCTTGGGGAAAGAATCTGCCACAGATACGAAAACATTTGAATTCATCTTTCTCCAACTGTTCTTGGAAAAGAAGCTATCATGTTTATACAATACAGGACAGGCTTGGCAACTGTTACATGGATGGTGCCTTCCCACAGATCATACAGTGCCTCAGTCTATTAATGACCTAAACTCTGCTCAGCAGTGCCCTTGAAAACTTCTGCTGCTAGCAAATGCTGAATCAGAAACACTCCCAAAACAAATCTGGTGTAAATTAGCTTAATTATCTAAAGCTTCTAGGAGCCTGGGGATTTGCAACAAAGTATTTATAAACGCTGAAAAACAAGAAGTGAGTAAAAAACATTAGCACATCCTCCCATATGACCAATAAACAAATCTTAATCATTCAAATCTCATGTATGTGTAACTAACAAGGATGTTAAAACATATTACAGGCTGAAACAGACTTATTTACTTCTTATCAGAGCCAATAAAAGGTCCCAGGGTCAAGCCCTCATTCTTTGAAGGCAAGGGGAGTTATATATAATTCAATAGCCATGAGTACCATCTTTCTGTCTGCACCCTCTCTCATAGTCTTCCATGCAACACCCATTATTTCCATTGACTTTAGCAAAAGGATTTTTCCTTAGTTCTTAATAAATCAGGTAGGAATATCTAATAACTCTCCCCATACCTGTGTTTCATGTTTATTTTGTCTAAGTCTACCTGTGTGCTGTAACTCATTTTCCTCTTTCTGTACAGCTGGAGATGCCTGCAGATCCAAAAGGCTGAACCAGGCTGGAGCTTCATTTCACACACAATGGGGATGGACTGTGGGACATTTTTCCAGCTAACATCAATGCCATGAATGGGAATCATAACTGGCACAGAGCAGGTAAATAAGGAATTGTATTTCCTTTGCTTTTCCTATAATGAGAAGCAGCATAATGACAAACGAAGAATCATTTGTGTACATCTGGGATGCACAGCCCAGAGAAGGGTCTCTCAGTTAAGTGCCCATCACTTGATGCAATATGATAAAGTTGCTGTTTATTTTTCCTTGTGAGAACACTACATTTACAATATTTTCAGATGTCTCAATATCTGTCTTCCCTCAAAGCATGTAAGTCTCTCAAAATAAGTAAGAAAACCTCCAAGCCTGCAAGATCAAGTTAAAATGTTCTCATAACTCCTATCAAATTCTGAGTAAATAACTCCAAATCAAACTAATGCAAAAAAGAAAGTCAAATTTATGAGACTGGGGGAAGGAAACAATTAAGGTGAAGTATTTAGAATAAACATTCCATTCTATTATTTCACTTCATTACCTAGAGTCAGACTAACCTACTGAGAAATAATAACCAGTGGTTTGGGAAATGTTTTCTTGGGCCTGATGAGCAGTTTGGGAGGTTTTATGTATTGTATAGCAGACTAATGGGATGGTCATCTTTCCATCTGAATGAGGTTTCATGGGAAAAAGACAGGGCTTGGGTACATTTGCATTTTCTGAACTGGCCTCTATCATGCACCTTAATTCTCACTGTATTTCTCTAACAGTCATGCCCTATCTCTGTGAGTGACAAAGGCCATTAGTTAAACAACCATAACAATTCATTACCTTAATTAAGGAGACCATTTAATATGTCAAAGTCTAATTTTTCTAATAGATATAATTAATATAGTATTTTGCATTCTTTGAATATTCCCAGTATCCCTTCAGCATGAGGTTTCTGACCCAGCAAAAGGATGAAGGGTTTTCTGATACCAATGTTTGAATAGTGTCTAAAGTAACCTTAATAACTATTCCATCCCTCACTGCCCATCCATTAGTCCCTCTTTCATCTCCTATCTTTTATGTCACCTCTTGGAACAATGAGGAAGAAATTGATACTCTACCCCAGAGAGTTGAGCATTGCTTCCTGTCCACTAGGATGTGTGCATTTCATGAATATCAGTCACATTATATCTTCTCCTAAAAATCAAATGGCACAGTCATATCATTATGCATTTCTCATTTGTAAAATACCATAAAGTGTCCAAGTGCAAGGTCCTGCAGCTGGGTTGGGATGAAGGGATTGAGAGCAGCCCAGCAGGAGGACTTGGCTGTACCTTAGGATGAGAAATGGACCCTGAGCCAAGAACACACACTTACAGACCAGAAAGCCAACCTGTCCTGGGCTGCCTGCAGAGAAGTGGCCAGCATGTCAAGGGAGGTGACCCTGACCCTCTTCTCTGCTCTTGTGACACCCCACCTGGATCACTGCATCCAGTTCTGGGGTTCTCAGCAGAGTGAAGAGCTGCTGGAGTGGGTTCAGTGTGGGGCCATGAGCACGGGCAGTGGGCTGGAACAGCTCTTTATGAAGACAGGCTGAGAGAGTCGGGTGTTTGCAGCCTAAAGAGAAAGCTCTGGGGAGATTATTGCAGCCTCTCAACACTTTAAGGGGCCTTCTAGGAAAGACAGAGAGAAATGGGCAAAGCAGATTTAAAACTAAGAGAAGTTAAGCTAGATAGAAGGAAGAAATTTTTTTACAATGAGGGTGATGAAACACCGATACTATTTGCCCAGCAAGATGGTAATTATCACATCCCTGAAACATTCAAGGTCAGGTTGTACAAGGCTCTGACCAACTTGATCTAGTTGAAAATGTCCTTGCTTTTTCCAGGGGCAGGGTTGGACTACTTGATCCTTAAAAGTCCCTTCCAATCCAAACTATTCTATGATAATAAGAGAGCAGTTTAACACATTCCTTTGACCCATACACCCAGACCTGCACCTGTAATCAGGATTCAACTTCTGTCTTGACACTTGTGAATATCTGCACAAACAAATATGCATGTATTATGTATTTTTGTGTTTGTGTAGTTTATAGTACAGCTGAGGATGAGGGAGGTTTACAAGCACACCAAAAAATATTATTTAGGTCTGAAAAATCCAAAGTCAAAATATGTTTATTTTAAATAAATATGTTATTTCAAGCAAACCCTTGATTTTGTCATTGAAGTACATTTAGGGAAGTACATTGAACTCACAGATTATGTCTGCACAGGCATCTCATTGAACTAGGACCAGAACTCTAACAAAGTCATTTTTACTTTCAGAGAGGTTGGTTAGCACCTTATTTGTCCAAACACCTGGCTATACCTTTATTTCACCACTCTCTGAGCTGATGCTCATCCAAAAATTGAAGGTTTTCACAATAAAATTAAACAATTTACATTTGTAAATGCTGCCCATCTGGTAATCTCAAAATGCAAAAAAAAATTAATTAAGCCTCAGAAGTTGTTGGAAGACAATAAAGCTAAATATATTTTTTTAGTAATTAATCTTTATTTCACTCATGAATGTGCATGGGTTCACTTAAGTCAATATTTCAGACAGTTTTTTCCTGCATTCCAGTCTTCGATAAGCTCTTTTTGGTCTATATAAATGCATCAGTAGTATGGAACTGCATGAGAGATACATTAATAGTAGAGGGAGAGTTTTCCTTCTTACACAAAGATGATTTCGCAACCACCACCTTCCCAGCCACAATTTTAGTGGCTCAGTATAAATCCTTTTACCTTTTCTGTATTGGTTAGTAACATGCCTGCCCTTCATCTTCAGTATCTAATGAAAGAAAATATTTTATTCAAAGCAGTGAAGAAATGGAGAAAATAATAATCCTTACATGAGCTAGTCCAGCCCACACTTCACCCAGAAGGTTTTTTCCAGGATCTGCCCATCCAAAATAGTCACATGTGCATGTCAGTCTGCAATTTGTTGGAAGTCCAAATCTCTCTTCTTTGAAACTGCAATAGTGGTTCATTTTATAATATTACTTTATAGTGTAATATTTATAATATTACTCTAATGATTTAGAAATGCTTAGGAAAGGATTCAATGATTGGAGAAAGGATGATTAAGTAAGAGCTGATGAGTAACACAGAGCAAAAGATTGGTCAAATGTCCAAAGGGGAAGAACAAGAACAAAATTATTGGGATTGTTCAACTCCATAACAAATGAAGTCCCTGGTCTTCTCAAGTGCATGGTTTGAAATATTTGGATCTACGTAACAGATATCTCCTGGTTTCATAACTGGTTTTGGGGAATCTCATTTGACTTTGTTTTTGTTTTGTAAACTTAATCCAGATTCTCTCAATTTAAGTCAAAAATTTGACTTGAGCATCTTCACTGGCATTCCTCCAAAAGGATCTTGAAAGGACATCAGCAAAATATTTAGCAATATCAAAGAACCTCCAGGTGACTTCTGCAATGTCAATTTCTGCCAATTCACTACGAAACACTGCATAAAACAGCATCTGTTTGCTCTGCTCAGAGTCAGCTAGGAGATAAGAGATTGGCTAGGATACTGAAGGTGATTCTTGAGCTGATTGATACAGATCACAGAGGCTTAGTTCAGGGACTACAGCCAGGTTTAAGTGACAGAAGTGTTCTCAACTTTATCCACTCAACAGTATCCTTTAAGGGACTCTAATTGCTTTGTTTTATCGACAGTAGAAAACTTTTATCTAAAGTTGTGTGGGTCTTCATATTTTCTATGATGAATACATTGGGATTTTGGACATGAGAAACAAAAATAAATTCAGTTTTGAAACAAGTAAGTCTAAGATGAATGACAATCAGATGCTACCATAAGAGAACAGCAAAAAGAACTAAACTTTGGAACCCAAGTATTTTATTTAAATAAGGATTGATGGTAAGGCAACGCTTAAAATCTAGAAATAAAGGCAGGAGTATTTCACTGGCATTTATCAGGGAATAGAACAAATTAAAACAGTTTTTTATTAGGTTTTTTTATGCAGAGAGGATGAGTTTTAGGGAGAGTTCAGGTTGAAATGGATTGAAGAGAGAGGAAAGCCAGAAAGTTGCTATGGAAAGAAATTACACACTACTAGTGTTAGGCAAAGGAAGGTTGAGGTCCCTTTGAAGATATTCAACCTTAAAGGCAACTGTTTTGCAAGCCTCACTTCATTTGTGCAGATAAGTGATTGCTGAGTTGCCTTTTCCGCTTTGTCTTGCTTTAGAATTTTATTCTTTTACTGATGGATGTGTACTGATGTACTGTGATGGACATAAGGGTATAACTTATCTACAAAGGCAAACAGAAGGATGACACATATTTTTGAATCAGCTAGCAAGCACCATCTCAGAAAAGGCAGGTTGGGGTCAGTGCTACATCAGTGAAAATCCCCAAAGAGAGGGATCTGCTTCAAACCCAGCATCTCTCCTTGATGTATCTAATGATACAGTCTCTGCCTGTGATGCTCTTTACAGCTTTGTGAGCCCCTCAGATGTGTAATGACAAGTCATCCTTGAAATCTTGTCTTGGATGAGTCATTCAGTTTTTTCTCTTCATTTAAATGTACATTCTTTCTTCATGTCCATCTCCCTCTGGGTTTGCTCTGCCTCCTGCACAGTGACAATCTTCTTCATGTCTTTATCTAAAGCCTCTGTCCAGCACAGCTCACTGCAGGGAAGACGGCCTTGCATTTGCATATATCCCACTGAGTCACAGATTTTCTTCTTCTTATGGGTCCTTATAGATTTTCCTCTCTCACACAGACCTGGTGTGTGGTGCCCTTTCCAGTAACCCATCCACATCCACAAGTTTCCCCAGCTTTTCCACACATGTCCTAGCCTGGTGGAACAGAGGTTTCCTGGGGACCTGTTGTGTTCCTGTTCTGCCCTGTTCCTCCAAGCAGAGCACTGGAGTGTGTCCTGTCCTGTTGGCCTGCAGCCCAGCAGTAGGAGCAGCTTCCCCAAAACTCCATCCATTAGCTCTGTGAGAAGAGCAGAGTTCCCAAAGGCTCTGAGTTCAGATTTGATTTATAGCTGGTTTAATGTCAAAGGAAACAAAACTATGGCTCAGTCCATTTTGAGTTAAAATTCAAGCGTCTGTTAGAGGAACCCATGAATAGAATTAAATGGAAATTCCAGGGTGCTTTCCCATTCTAGTAAAAGTAGGTAAATATTTCATTTGTTACCATACATCAGGTCAGCAAGCACCTGCCCTTACCAGACAGGAATTAGGTATAATGAATCTCTGTTTTTCAGATAAAAGGTTGCAGCTGATAATTGTTGAAATATCTTAGAATTTGCAATAATTTTTCTTTTAATTTTCACCTCAAAGGGAACCTCACACACTCTTTAAGTGGTTCCCTTTTGTTCTAGGATCATTTCAATAGTGCACCTGAGCTGGCATCATACTATTGTGTAATTGCTGCAACTAATTTCAGCAGTCTGTTTGGGCCTTACTGACAAGAAGACAAGCTGTTTTATTTCTTTCCTCTTTGAGGATATCATAACATGAGGAGAAAAACACCAAGCATAATGAGACAGAATTATGTTATAAATCCTCAGAGGGAAATATTTTCTCAAAATTCTTGGCACAGAACTTTGCAGAATGACCTAGTTGGTAAGTGGCAAGAAACAAAAACTTAAGTAGCATAGTGTAAACAAAATCCTGCCCTAAGGAACATTAAACTAAAAAAACCCCTTGCAATTATCACTTAGGCATTATCCCCTTCAGATTTCTCCTGTCTTTCATGCAGATATCTTTAAATTATGGAATGTCTGATTTAATTTCATTGATACAGGATTAAATTCCGCTCTCTTTTTGGCTTACTTCAGGTTTGTGTATTCCTCACACCTGAGAGTCCTAATCTAGAACCAGTCTGCTCAAAATAGATTTAATTTCCAAACCCCAACATGGCAATCATAACTTATCTCATGAAGTCTAAATAAATGTACTTTTCAATAAATAATATAAATAACTCCAGCCACGTGGTTGTATCCCAAACAACGATGTTTTTTTCATTATACCCACTGCCACAAATTTATTGCTAAATTGAAATTTGGATTCTGCAATATGACTGGGCATAAAATTATCTCACATGAATATTCTGCAGGCTGCTTGAAATGCATTTTTAAAATTTCTCTTATGATAAAAAACATATTTGGGTTAATTAATCAACAGAAATAGAATAGTGGAGGGAATACAAACATTTCCCCTATTTCTGTTTTAAATACCTTTTCAAAATGAAAAATATCAGGACTTCCCTCACCATTATCTGTAAAGGTCAGTTAGAAAAAAGAATCAAATTTAGGCTGATGAAAAATTGAAGATAATAAAGATTATGTCCTGTTAAGCACTCAGGAAAGGTTTGTCCAATATTCCTGTTGGAGGAATTCTACTCCTAATAAATGCAGCGGCAAAACAAATGATTTGAATAAACAATAATAAACACAAAGGTAAAACCATGAGTTACAGTAATTTCACTATTATAAGCCACACCATTTTGACTAAAATTTTGGTCCGAACCCAAAGTGCGGCTTATAATCAGGTGCGGCTTATATATGGACAAAGAACAAAAAGTTGCTGTCCTAGTTTGGAGGACAGGTGTCTGCTGAGAAAGGCAGGAACTTCTCTTTGAAATGGAGAATGGAAACTCCCTCCCTCCAAATTATTATAATTTTGAAATCAAGGGGCTTTCAGGCAAAAATATGGGAATTAGGAATAACAGTTCTTTACTAGGGAAATTAAAATAGAAATACAGTACTACAAAGAAACAAACTCCAAACCCTGACAAAGTCAGAGTACAACCTGACACCCCGTCAGGCGGGGTGTTGGTAGCAGTCCCATTCCATGGTGGCTGCATCCTCCTGCAGAGACAGATGTGGCTCAGTTGGAGCAGTGCTCCTGTAGAAGGTGCAGTTTCCCTCCGGAGGTCCAGTGGTGATGTGGAGAAATCCGGTTTTCCTCTGGAGTCCAGTGGAGAAAGGGGCTCCCTTAGTGTCCCAAAACCTCTGTTTTTATTTTGGTAAGAAATGTTGGGATCTTCCCCCTGTCTGGAGCAACTTCCAATGGGATGCAGTAATTTTATCAGTCCCACAGTGGGACTCAATGGGCCATTAGCAGAAAATGACTGGCTGGAGGAAGGATGGGTTGTGAAAAGATAAAGAACAATGCCCTGCCTGGTTTCAGTGGATGGCCCATTAGCAGATAATATCTGCTGTTGAGATAAGGATCACTGCCCCCACCCTCAACAGATGGTGATAGAATAGACACCTTTTATCACACTCTGTATTGTAACGTGCGGTTTATAATCAGGTGTGTCTTATATATGGACAAAGAATGAAAAGTTGCTGGCACCTGGAAGTGCGGCTTATACTCAGTGCGGCTTATAATCGTGAAATTACTTAAATTATTTAAAAAAACCTCCAATATTTGTAGCTGAGATAAACAACAAGAAAAAGACTTTTATATGTCAGACACATGGTGGGACTCTTGGGGCTGTCCTGTGCCAGGAGTTGACTTCAATAATCCTTATGGGTCCCTTGCAACACAGTATAATCTGTGACTCTACTTGTTTATATAGAATAAATAGGGTTCTATTTGTTTATGTGGAATAAATTGATTGCCACATTCTTTCCTACAGCTTTACTGTTGATCTTGGATTAGATGGATCCTACTCTTAGATGTTGCAGGGATATTTTCTCCTCCTCAGTATCCAACACAAGAGATGCTAATCAACTTTGTGGATGTTACTGTGTATGTGAATTAGTTAAAAATACAGAGGACTTACTGCATGTGTGCTTCACTTTGATCTGAGAAGTAGAATGACTGTGAGTAATAGAGACATCACTGAATGCGTTTCCAGCAAAGTTAACACTTATTCTTTTGCCTTAATATAAGTCTGAGGATGTAAAAAATCAGTTTTCTCTCACAGAATATATAATACAAAATAATATCCAGAGAGGGAGGCTAGCTGCTAAGTTCACAGATTTGTGTAAGTTCCTAACTCAGTTTTAGATAAACTTCATTCTCATGAAACTGATTACCTTCAAACTGCTGGAGGTCAAGAAGGTTTATGGCAGAATTAAGTTTTAATAAAGTCTCAATAAGGTAACATTCAGTCAAAAATAATTTGTCTTTTTTCAAAAATTAATATTGTTCCTGAGGTCTGTAAAAGTCTAAAATAGAGAAATAAAGTTACAGACATAAAACCATGGCAGGCAAGCAAAGAAAAACAGAGAATTTTCTCTAGAACCTGAGCCTAGAGTTTTCCAGAAGCTCAGGATTTTGTCTCAGAGGTGTCAGGAAAAAAAACTCTCCTTAGAAGGCACCATTTAGAATTGACTGCAACACAGGACCCACTCTTTTGAGAGAAACTAAAGCTGGTAAACAAAACCCCTTTGGACACCCAGTCAGGGGAAGTTGCTTGATAATCCATTTTTCATTTTTATTCTGTCTTTTCCATTTTCTGGTGGTTTTACATATTCTAGTATATAAATCCTAGCTTTTTCAGTGATGGCAACCTCTCTATTTTCTCTGGTGAAGTCACTATAAGAAAAAGACTGAAGCAAATCTTTATCACCTTTCACATCAACCCCTTAATTATAAGCAAGCCTTCTGAAAGAAGCAGTGTGTTGGTCACCCAGCACCTGGAGTAACCTTTAAAGGCTTTTCTTGATTTGAGAATGGTTCAGTGGAGGACAGCTACTGCCAGTGTTAAACTCCAGCATGAATCTCTCTTTTGACAGTTGGAAGATATCTGCAACTTACTACCAGAAGCAATTTAAAGTCTCCCCATATAAGTTTTTAAAAACGTGCAAATGCCTATTAAGAATATTTCTGGTATAAATGGCCCTGCTTTGGACAAAGAATGAGCTAAATGCTATCTCTCCCAGGATGCTGCTCCTTCACATCTCCTTATCAGATATTCTGAAAGATCAGCACACATCTGTATACAAAACTTCCTTCAGAATACTTTTCTCTGTGTGACTTATATAGAAAAAGACAGTCTAAAAAGCTGAAATAAGAAAGTAATACATAAGCTCTTTATTATTTAGCTTACTCAAACTTCCAAGACACAAATAGGATGAAAGACTCATAGATAATTAACCTTCAGGAAAGCATAAAAAAGGCCAAGGACAACATTGCTGAAAATACACAGGATTCTTAACTCCTCCAGGTCAGTATCTATCTTTCTACAGCTCTCAAACTTCATTAAGAGGATGAAAGACATGATACAATATTTAGAGGAGTCCTGATTCTGTAAAATATCCTATTGTCTCTCTAGCTTAGTCTTATCACCTCATACTCAACTGTTAAAAATAAAAAATCCTGTGAGTGGACTCCTCCCTCCCATATGCATATTGTTTTCACAAAGCTTTTCCATAATCTCTGAACTCTTTTGGTGTTAGCCCCATGACAGATAACCAGCTTCCACAGAGATTTCTTCTTAGCTAAGATCATAGAGCTTAAGTTTATCATATCCTACATAACTAAGCCTTCCAGCTAAAGTATACTTATAAAACTCGAGGCAGACTAGATCCTTTCTTGTTTTTGTCAACAGATTCATTAACCATGATCATCTATTTATTTCACAGGGGAAGGCTGGGGAGTCTCAGAATGTACTTTGTCCTTACATATAATCATACTATCTTTCTAGCATTAGTGAAAGAATTTTTTTATTTATATATAACTTTAAGAAATTTGATAAAGTATTTTGATAAATAGCACTAAATGAAAAAAATCCAGAAGGAGGCTGCAAAATAGAGGGCAAAATGAAAGGACAGGTTCAGAAATAGCAGAAACAAGGGAATTTTTGTAAAGTCTCTCTAGTGGAGGCAAGAGATTTTAGTTCTATTTCTGGTCTCTACTGCTGACCAGCTAGGTGTGTTAGAAACCTCAGCTGGTTCTTCCCTTGCCTCAGCATAGCTCTGAGTGAATAATGGCTGCTCCCTGCTAAGTGGAATATGAAATTTCATCCTACCAAGTTACTAGCATTCACTAGGGCAGAACCCAGTTGCAAAATCCAAGGTCAGCTTTTATTAATCCAAGGTCAGCCTCCCCATATTAATATTTCTGAGTCTCTCTGAACTTCTGGCAATTATCAGTTCATGCTACCCTACACATAGGGTTACTTGGAGATTTGTCGTCTGGGCGGTTTTCTGATCTCAGCGTGTTAGAAAAGCTGCAGGTACAGACCTCCTTATATAGATATTTACAGCCAGAGGCCTGTGTGTGAGATTGCACATTGCAATCACCAGAGATCCAGCCAAAAGTTTGTCATTTAGTTCATTGTAAAGCTGGCACCTGCACTTGGTTAGTCATAGTGATCACAGATGCACAGGCCAAGGAAAATGCCTATCACTTCCACAACTTCTGAATGAGTACAGACTCGTTTGAGTATAAGTGAGTAAAGGCTCGTCCAACACACCTTCCTATCTTCAAACTGTTTTCCCAGTAGTCAGTCAGGTTATAAAGCCCCAGAGCATTCTCCATCATACCTAAAATAAACTCTGTATGTATTTTTTTTTCCTTTCTCAAACTCCCCAGTCAGTTTAAAGTATAATAACCACTTACACTATATAGGTGGCATTTACTTATTTACTGATTGGAATAATTTCTTTACTTTATCAGGTTCATGAAGAGACAGAAAATCCAACCAGCCTTCATGAGTCTTGCACTGTACAGCAGGAATATGGCATTTTTCTTATCTCCAATGTTTTCAGTGAATCACTGACTAAACCTATTTACATATGCCCACAAATGTCCATCAATCTCGTTACAATAAACCCTGTTAAACCTTGCAATTTTCTTCTTTGTCTGCAAGCATTTTTTCCTCTTTCAAATAGAATTTCAATATATCAAACATCATCTTTTTACAGCCTTTTTAAATTGCTAACCCAGAATTGTCTTGCTCTTTTCACATGGGGAACATAACTAATAGACTTGCTTTAGCAAATCTGTATATTTTTTTTAAAGCAACCTTAGACAAATAATATTATATAAATTATTTTTCCTGATTCCTCTTGCAGAACCTTAATAACTGCTTCCTCTTCTAACACCTTTTACAATCTGACAAATAGACCTTCTAAAAATGGCATATTTTTCCCCAGGTACAAATGAGGTTTTCCTTCCTCTGAAATCATAAATAACAATGTGAAAAAGACTATTTTTTTCCACAACAGATTTGAAGGTCATCTTGTTTAAATGTTGAAATAGATTGAAGCTGAGGACAGAGGGTTAAAAAAAAAAAAAAAAAAAAAGGTGACTATTTCACCATATGAAAAAAAATTATCTTATGTCCACTGCCTGTACATAAATTAGGGTAATCTGAACCACTGTCAGGTAATAACACAGGTCAAAAATTTTCAGCTATCACCTCAGGTATGAAGCTGATTAATCTCACTCAAACTAGAACATAACTTGTGGGAAGTCATACACCTTGCCCCACTGCATAATGCTCCAAGTGCACGCTTGGAGGGCAAGAGACCTCCCACTGCTCAGGCAGTTCTTAGTACAATCAGGTCTTGGGTAATGTCAAGCTTTCCTTGACATTAGGACAAAGCCTGTTTCTTAACTAGGTTTAACTAAGATTATATTTTCTGTCAGATTATTTCAACCATGACTTCTTACTGAGAATTCCTTGGTGGTGAGTATCCAGAATGGACCAATCTCAACTCTGAGGATACAAAATCACCTTGGCTTTGCTGAACACTTGCATAGTTCACGACACCAGAAGGGAAAATAGCATACTTTGAATTGCCCAACCATAATGTTTTTCAGCCACCTTGAATGAGCCACTGTATCTTAATAAAACTGGACATTACCACGACACATTTCTGCCTTCTTCTTATGAAAAGTGTCATTAACTGGGATTTACCCAGATTCTGTGATATTTCATCTGTATAACATTTATAATTACTTCAACAGTCACTTAAGCTCCGTTTCATTTCTCTAATTTCAATATAATTTGGGAAGAACTTATAGAAAAAGAAATGAAAAAACTCTCTGGTATGATGGACAACGATTAAAAATTAGAGCCTGCATTTACAAGTATGTCTGCAAGTGTGACAAACATTCATTAGACCTTTGTGACTGCAGTTTGAAAGTTTGAATAGACCAGAAATGTTTATTTGGCCCAAAACGTTATTTCAAGTTGAGGAAAGATACTACTGACTCTTCTGAACTTAACAAACATCAATATTCTTAGAATGAGGTTGGAAATATAATGCAATGACTATTTAATTGGAACTTATTCAGAATTATAGTTTGTTTTCTAATTGGAAACTTTTTATTGTGCAATTTTCCTGGATCAAATGTAAATTTTTTTCTAGTTTTTTGCCTCTAGTTTTTTTTTTTGGTTTTTTGTTTGTTTCTTTTTTGTTTGGTTTTTTTTTGTTTGTTTGTTTTGCTCCATTCGTTTTCAGTTTGATCAGTGAATTTAAATTTTGGAAATTTCCACAGTGCTAGCTAAACACTAGTTGCATTTAATGTGTGTGTGTTTCTCTTTGTGACAAGGGCAATGGGGAGATGGAAAATATTCTGGTTTTGTCAAAATGCTTTCTAAATGTAGTTCACAGGGAGCTAATTCACCTTCTGCATGGAACAGGTGGCTCACATAATTTTTTTGGGAACCTGTTGTGTAAGGATTGCATACAGTGATTTTAGCTGCAATTGTTTGTGTGCTACAATAAGGGAGCACAAGGCCATGAGAGACATAAAATCTGTGTCCTGCAGGACAGAATTATCAACACTGCAGGAACTTTAACTCAGAGGAATTCCTTCTGCAGGAAAGAAGATATATATTTTAAGTCCAAAGATATGTAGGTGTAGGTTAGATTTAAATAATTAGGCTCCATGTTTATAATTTTCATACTGAGAAAATACCTGTTTAAATCTGATGGTAACATTAAAACACAGGTTAGAATTTTCTTACATTGAAATAATATAATCTTCATAAATTAAGTCTTAATGCCATACAATTAAAAGCAAAGCATAATAATCTAAAATTCTCTCCTTTTCAATGAGTCTTTAAAGTGATTACAGGTTTCTTACCGAATACGTTGACCATACCCACTGCATGACACTAACATATTAGCCAAAGAACATTTATTATAGCTTTTTACAGACCCATGCAACTTTGATTTAAAGTCATGCATTCTAATATGTTTTGACAAGTAAATTGCTTGCCTTTTTTCCTTGATAGCCAACCGTATAAATAATGCATGCATAGTAATAGCTACAGCAATAATGTAAAAGTCAAGTAAGGAGACACATGCAGCATGTTAATGATAAAGGTGCTCTACTCATTTCAAACAGGAAGGAAAAATAAACAGCTGTAAAATGTCTGAAAAAGCAAGAGTCCAGTCCTTAAAAAATAGTTTTTAAATGACCATGGTAAGTTCTAATGGATACTGGAAGGGAATTTATTATAGTCCATCATACACAAAAACACTTTAGGAATCTGAAATTCTTTCTCTTCTCAAGGGGGATTGATTCAGCATGCAGAAGCTGAAGCATGACCAGCAGCAGAAGCTTCACCAAACATCTTCCCTCCAGGAAAATCCATGGTTTGACTAGGTATGGAGGCTAACAGAAAGCTCTCAAGTCTCCATCTGAAGACCTGAAGAGGAAGGGACATTGATAATTTGCCAAATCTTATTGGTTAGGTGAGAGACCAAAAGGGTTAGGTGGCCAAGTCTAAGAAGTATATGAGAATAAAACTATTTTTAATTTACAAAACTTTATTTTTGTGGTCTGTCATCCCTCTTTAAAAATAACCTCTTACATTTGAACAGGGGGGATGAAATACTGCAAGTCTTACAGAAGAGCTTGGACATTTTCTGACAAACTCCTTTTTCCATACCTTAGGGGTCTGACCACAGAGTCATTGTGAATTATATGAATGCTACAACCAAGTTAGACAAGCATTGCCAATTCAGCCCTTTTCCTTAAGCTACAAATCAGTTGCAAACCTGGCCTGATTTTTTTGTAGCTGTTACTCACAAGATGTTCACTGAGTAGTACAGTCAAATTTTGAAGTAGGTCCTTTGAAAACATCGTGTTCATGGCTAGAAACAACCTGTGGCACCTGCTGGAAAAGCACAGAAATAATTGTACACTGTCATAGACATTCAGAGGATTTTTTTCTTCCAATTTTTTTCTTAGTATATTAAAATGGAATGTAATTTGTTGAACATTTGTATGCTTTTCACAGAAAACTGATATGCTTTTATCAGGACATTCCTAAAACATAGTCAAAACAGAGAAGGCCCCAATTTAAGGCCCTGTAAATTTGGTCAAGGAAAATCCTGTATCTGAGCTTTCAATTTTTAGAAACACAAGCAGTAAAGAAATTCAGTCAATGGTTCTTAGTTTTACAGGAGGCGGGGAAGGGGGAGGGTTGTGTAATTTGATCCATTTGGAAAAATTTTGTTGCCATCAGATTTTATTTCAATCATGGGAATACAATTCATGTTGAAAGGTAAGTTTTCTGCACTCTTTTCATAAATATTTGATATTTTTTCTTCCTCTCAAGAAAGTCTTGGACCAAATCATTTGTATAAAACCAACGTTCTATCATTCAAACAGTAAGATGTGGTTTTCATTATAGGAATTTTGGTGCCCATTCTTCCCATAATTGGTTCTTTTTAATAAAGGAATACAAAAGAATGTGGTTTAAAATGCAATTATTATTTAAATAACACAACAGATGCAGACATTGTCTTTTGTTTTATATTTTTAGTAGCTGCCACATCTCATTTCTGATCAGTTTATCAGCATGTCATTTAAATGCTCATATTTTCTCTGACAAACTCTATGATTAGCCACTTAAATACCCTCTTTTTGTTCTTTTAAACAATTGCTATAAAGAGAAAGTCTTTGCTATATCAGCAAATGATTTAAACATGAATTATGCAATATGGGTGCTGCAGCTATAAATAATAAGAAAGAACTGATAGGAATGTTTAAAATATATAATTTTATTGAAATCATGTTGAAACATGCATACAGCACATTATTCATAGTAATGATATTTTAGCAAGAATGTGTGTGCATTGCAAATATAACCCTTCATTCCTCCTGTCCATTTCTCCCTCCAAAGACAAGGAGCAGGGTGGAAGATCAAAAGGCTCTAACCTGGAGTAGCCTCACATGAACATAAATTGTGGTACCAAGTGAAAGAACACAAGACTCTGTGATTGTTCTAAGAATTAAATATCAGAGTTTTATAAAAATCACAAATGTGCCTTGTGAAAGTATTTGGTGCCTTCTGGCAACTGTTTACAACAAGAGGTCTTGTGTGTCTGTATTTTCATGCCATTCTTCTTTGCATTCTCCTGAAAAGTTCATTTCAACATCATCTACTCTGCAGGTATTTTCAATATTTATATTGTTAGAGTATCTTTAAGCTATGTCTGCAGCAGCAACTTTCCCAGCCTAAATTTTGACTTGCTAACTACAGAATAAACTAAATTGATCAGACAGTGGATTTCACTGCTGTTCTGTTGTGGTAACAAGGGGCCACTTATACTGTTATCATTACATTTTCTAATGAGGAAGAACATAATCAACAGTAGATCTCACCATGCAGCTTTCTCAGCTTAACAAGGTTTCTGTTTAGGGTTATAGTGAAAACTATAAAAGTGATCTCCTAACACACTGCTCTCTGCCTAGCATTAAGATTGTACATATATTTTTATGAATGAGAACTTATTTTTGCAATGAAGGAAAATTTTCACATTGTCAGTTTGCCAGATGTGTGACTGAAGTACAGAGTTTCAAAAGGGAAATTTTGTTGGTCTTTAGAAAAAAACTTGTAACTTGAAAAGTGGACGTTTGGGATTTTTTTGGTTTTTGTTTTTGCTTTAGGTTTTGGTTTTGGGTTTTTTTGTTCTGTTTGTGTTTTGTTTGTTTTGTTGTTGTTTGTTTTTTGTAGGTGCCTCTGGACCAATGACACCAGAACTGAATGTAGCTTCAAACTTTTTTTCTTTTCTAATTAAGTTAAAATTTAAAAGACTAATGGAAGATCATTTAACATAGTGAAGAGATTTCAAATTTTGTGTTATGGACCTTAAGTGACTAAGAGAAAAATATTTGAGAGAACATTTGTAAAAGTAGAAGAATTTGCAGTGAGACGAGAAAAAGGTGCTGAATTTTTTTAGGACTGAGGGCTGAGTAGGATCAGAAGTTACTGGGAATCACCCAGACCTTAGAAGTATAGAACTCTGAACCAATGGAGAAGTTTGGATTTTAGAGATATCAAAATACCTGTTGGCCAAACCTGCTGAATGTTAAGGTCAATCAAACAACAACAGTAACAACGACGACAATAACAAAAATTCATTTTCTTACCATTAGTCCTAGTATAGCTGAGATCAGCTGAATTCAATTTAACTGATGCTTCTGATAACAATTACTTAACATTCTAAAGGTCTAAGAACATATGTGAAACAAACTGGCCAGAAAATGAAAATTGCAGCATGGCCAAAAAGGTTTTATTGTGATTACAAACCGTGCATGCAAATGCTCTTTGTAAAGTGGCAAAGATTTTAGGAGGTGTTTAAGAAGCCTCATGTTACTTGGAAAATTATGGGGTGAAAGGGAAAAAAAAGAAAATAAACTGAATAGGCATAAGAGGAACAAAATTTCTGTATCAATCTGCTGAAGTAATGGGACATCAAACTGAGCTTACTGTACCAGGGAAGAGGAAAACAGCCTATGTTTTGTGAAGGAAAAAATAATGGAGAAAAGTATTTTTTGTTATGGAAAGCACAGAGCCCACCAAAACACAGACATTGGTTCCTGTGTTTTAGCACTGTGCAAAAACTGTGCTACTTGTGTAAGTCAGAGCCTGTTCAGAACCTAAAATTGTTACAGACATGTGACAATGGATCCAAGCAAATCCTGCTAGATTACTTTGTGCCCAAATTACTTTCTCAGTGCAGTATTATTATGTAATAATAACATTGTTGGTTTTTTGAGAATTACTGATTACATCACAAAAAGAAAAATCAAATCTAAAACAATTATTCACTTTATTGAAGACAATGTTATGGTTTTCATTTCCACTAAGCCTTTCATATAAGGGTTGGGCAAAGATTTAGGATTGTGGCTGAGATATGCCTCTGCAAAAACACAGCCTAATAAAATTCCCAGCTGATTCTGGGATGCAAACAAAGCACAAATGACACATGTGATACATTTCTGAGGGGCATGGAATTTGTGAGGACAGTGTGGCCTTGTCTTGAAATAAAGGTAGACAGAGAATTTGCAGTCTCCTTCTAGAGCAGGCAGCAAATCCTTAAAATTACTACATGGGGAGGGGGGAACCCATTCTGATGACAGCATCACAGTTTCATTTTAGGTTGTCTGCCTTGGGGAAAATAAGGACATGAGTCAAACCCAGCAGGAGTAGAGTCATTGGTACTGAGAAACCTGAGGGTTTCAGTGGCAGAGCTCATACAACTAAGCTGCTCCTCTGGGATGAACTTTGTGGTGCAGCAGGATGACAAAAGCCACCCAAGAATGTCATAGAGGTCACTGAAGAAAGCTGCTTGCCCAATGAGGAGATCTGTGGGATCTTCCTTTAAAGCTGACACAAAATGCTATGAAAGCTGTAACCAAGCTCCCTCCTTATGAGCTGGCAAAATATTAAAATGTAAACATCTACATAGAGTCCTTACATTAACCCACATGCTAAAATATTTATTTCAAGTATTACTGTGACTGTCTATTACAAAAACTCTCCCTGTCTTATCCTCAAGGACTTGAATAGGAACTGTTTTAACAGAATGGTTGGCTTTGCTGTGAAAATCTGGCTGCAGGTGAGTTTTTTTTATGTTTTGATAATTGTTAAGCTATAACACAGCTGAAGCTAACCTGTTTTGAGAATGGTAGTGTGTAATTCTGTGCTATGGATTGCTTATAATTTCAATTGGTAAACTGATCCTGTCAGCTGGTATAGCCCATTGAGCAGTTTCTGAAAGGCAGATGAAACAATAAAAACCCAACAATGGCACTAAGAACTATTTGCATTAATAATAATTATTATTAATAATAATAATAATTACTTAATTGGCATATTTAATCTGCTGTAACTTTAAAAAGAAATCCAAACAGCAAACATCACAGGGAAAAGGAGCCCTGCTTCTGACTCTTCAAAACTAAAACCAATGACTAAAAAAAAAGAAACAAAACCAAGCCAGGTGGTATTCTATGCACTTGTACACTTCAATTGAAGTTCAGATTCTTTGGGTTTAATTTCTTATTATTTGTCTTTCAGAGGCAATAAAATCTGTGCTGACATCTGTTTCATTTGACAACTTAATGTAGTCTCCACAGACTCACTTCAACAGTGCTTTGTTGTGATTTGGCAGTGTGGGTGTCATCCCCAATGACACCCACAGCCATTGCTGGGTCTGCATTTTGACAATTCAGTGAGCTCAGCTGAGAATAGATATCTAAGATGTTTATTTTCATTCACCTTCTCTTTAGACATTGTATCATTTTAGTAGGTACAAATTCTTCCCTAAGTAGGTTATTCCCAACTGGGGAGAAAAAGTTCTTTTAGTTGGATGCAAAATTTGATGTCTATTGAAGAAAACATAGCTAGCATTTCAAAAATAAAGAAGTATGAGAAGAGGAATATTTCCTGCTAAAATGAATTTTCCCTTTAACATGGAGAATGTGCAACACCTCAGAAAGGATATATGGGGTTTTATTTGGTTTTGACATTTGTGCATAAAAGGAAAATCCAGCTGAAATAAGTGGCATTGTTAGAATTAAAAGTAAATTGTGATGTCAGAAATGGGTTCCATCATGCCAAAGGCAGCATTCATTATCATACAGATGATTAGCATATGCCATTATCTTTCCATGCATATCTTTAGGTGTAAATGTCCTTTATCTCTTTAAAAGTTTAGCACATTCTGTATGCATACACTATTATACACCACAGACTCATAAAGGACTTTGTACAGAGTAATTGTGAATTCAAATTCTTTTTTCTCTGAGAAATGAAAGAAATCATAAACATTCCAATTAGGAAGAGTGTACAGAAGCCTCATTCTATGAACATGTATGGGCTTATATTAATATTAATTATGAATCTTCCAAATGAAAGGTCCATCTGCTTCAGAGTGTAGACCTCAGAAATCACCTACCTGTGCTAATTTTCACCAGAAAGCTCCCTTTTCTTGTCTGCAGGCATAAACACCAGGTTTGGCCAGAAATAACACCATAAAAATGTAGCTTGTTAATGTAATGGGAGCTAGATACCTTGATTCAATCTTCTGTGGATGAGCAAAGTTTTTAACATAGTAGAATATATTTCTATCTATAAATACTGGTATATTTGTATGTGGGGAATATATTTAGAAATAAGTTTATATTTTATGTATACCTTTATATATTCTTTATGCCTGCCTAAAAATCTTAAGTTTATATTACTTACTCCTTGGTGCTTTCCCAAACACTCAAACATCTGGGGTGGCAGGAGAAGAAACACAAAAAGATAATGGTAAAATTACAGACTAATTATCTCAAGAAGAAAATCTTCCAGAGTCCATTATTATCACCAATTTCGTTGGGGTTTACTTAGCAAAATTTGACAGCTCAAATCATGGAAAGAGGTGGTGAGAACTGAGGTACTAATTCTTCAATATTTCGCATATTGGCATCAGTTTCTCTTGCCAGCAATTATTTTCATCACAGGAATAGGATCACCACTGTAATTATATGATGTGTGGTTTAGTGAAAGCTGTTTGACCTCCCTGAAAATTCTATCAGCCCAAAGTCCATGCAGACCAGCAAGTAATCTTTCAAAAAATGTGCTCTGTGTAAATCAAAATCTGTTAGATCTGTGTCTGGTGTTATCATTACAACAACATCATCTACCAGAAGTACTCAGAGGATATAATAAAGTGTCTGTTACTTCTGGAGATTCAGATGAGGGAAATTCTAATTTTCTATGCTACTCTGTTGACAGAGAATGGAAAGATGCCAATAACAATCCCAAGTCAACAGAGGAATTTGACTACATGCAGAAATTAATTATATTTCTAATAATAAGAAAGAGAGATCTATTTTCAGCTTTCTGTCCCTGACACTTGTTACCTAGACCTGCAGCTGGAAGTGTTCCATGCTTTAGAAAGCATCTTAAAGGGGAACTGAAGTAACAGCTGATCAATACTAAATATTGAGTTCATTGGTTCTGATTACTTTATTCCTTTATGATATTCAGCTATATGGGAAAAAAGAAACCCAAATCAACAAAACCCTAAATTTCCATGTGATTTTCAATCATATCTTAGGGATGTTGAAGGTCCTTAATGTGAAATAATGACAATACCATGAAAAAAAGGGTTATTTTTATTATGTCCATTGATGTACTGATACATGATAAGCTCTCAACTTCAGGAGACATGTTAGAAATTGCTAGAGAACTTATGACCATGCATTTTGGGAGGAAGATGAAGAACCCTTAATTTTTCTTGTAGCTTGAATGGTCCCTTTTTGAGGGAAAAGTACAGACTGCTGGCAGGGCAAGGCAGAGGCTCATTCCAGACCATGCCTATGGCTGTACCACACACGGCTCTGCAAACGATTCTCCTTATAGAATTATTCCTTGGTTTCACAGCTGTGGAGCCTCTGCAGGCAATGCCTGCCCCACGCAGAATATGAAGCAGCAATGAGCTCCCAAACACACTGTGTTGCTATCTGAGGAAAAGTCCTCAGATAAGAGGTTTCTTATCCTGTCCATAACTAAAATGCAGCCTCATACTCCCCATGCCATGTATGACAACTGCAAAATCTATAAAAACAATCAAAAATGGTGAGAAGAAAAGTACCAACCCACCTACCCACCTAAAACTATACCTTGCCTTCAGTTACTAAGATTTTTTAGCATGGAGAAAACACAGAAGTTTGGACTCCTGACAGTCAAAAGCTGTGTGGGCAAGAACAGGAAATCTGAAGCCTTTATTATGGAACAGCAGAGCACCAGAGGTTTCTGAGAAGGGACAGGGAATGTGTGTCATGTAGAAGAGATCCTTCACGAGCAGAGTAGGTGATTTAGAAAAGCAGTGTCTAAAAATGAGATTATTCTGGGTTTTTTTAAGGTATAAGCATTTAACTCTAGCCTCTAGACATAAAACCAGGAAGATATTTCCAAAATTTTAATAACATTGCAACTGCTGGCCTCTATGGTTCTAACAGGCTCTTTGACAGACTGCAACAGAAAGGTGAAATTCTACCTGGGATATATGACTCTAAGAAATGTCAGACTGAACATAATGAAAATGAAATCCCAAACCACAGGAAACCAGTGAAAGTCGTGTCATTAGGTCCGGTCTTTCCCAGTCCTCTTTACCCCCTTTTTCTGCCACCTTTAAAGATGTGTGCACCATGTACCCACACACAGCACACGACAGCTGCTTACAGATATTTTAAACCATTGGCTGGATGTTAAAAAAAACCCCAATTGAATACTTACAGTAAGATTTCATCCAGTTTGAGTGTTTTTATTCTGTGCATAGGAAAGTCAAATTACAGCATTTCATAAATTGTGTGGAAAAACAGACATTCCACAAATATCATAAATATCATCAAAACCAGTAAATATATAGCAAGCTTCCCCAAGAAATCTCATTCTGTCTTTTTCATGAGAAAAACTAGTCAAAAACTGTTTTAGACATGCAATATTTTAAAATACTGGCATATATGTACAGTAATTTCACAATTATAAGCCGCGCCTGATTATAAGCCGCACGTTACAATACAGAGTGTGATAAAAGGTGTCTATTCTATCAACATCTGTGGAGGGTGGGGGCAGTGATCCTTATCTCTGTGGGAGATATTCTGCTAATGGGCCATCCGTTGAAACCAGGTGGGGCATTGTTCTTTATCTTTTCACAACTCATCCTTCCTCCAGAGAGTCATTTTCTGCTCATGGCCCATTGAGTCCCACTGTGGGACTGATAAAATTACTGCATCCCATTGGGAGTTGCTCCAGACAGGGGGAAGAGCCCAACACTTATTACCAAGATAAAAACAGAGGCTTTGGGACACTAAGGGAGCCCTTTCTCCACTGGACTCCAGAGGAAAACCGGATTTCTCCACCACTGGACCTCCGGAGGGAAACTGCACCTTCTGCAGGAGCACTGCTCCAACTGAATCACATCTGTCACTGTAGGAGGATGCAGCCACCATTTAATGGGACTGCTACCAACACCCTGCCTGATGGGGTGTCAGGTTGTACTCTGACTTTGTCAGGGTTTGGAGTTTGTTTCTTTGTAGTACTGTATTTCTATTTTAATTTCCCTAGTAAAGAACTGTTATTCCTAATTCCCATATCTTTGCCTGAAAGCTCCTTGATTTCAAAATTATAATAATTTGGAGGGAGGGTGTTTACATTCTCCATTTCAAAGAGAAGTTCCTGCCTTTCTCAGCAGACACCTGTCCTCCAAACTAAAACAGCAACTTTTCGTTCTTTGTCCGTATATAAGCCGCACCTGATTATAAGCCACACTTCGGGTTCGGACCAAAATTTTAGTCAAAATGTGAAATAATTGTGAAATTACTGTAATTTTTAAGAAAACTTTCATTGCAATGCAACTGTAATTTAAGAGAAACAGAGGAGGAAACCAAAGCCATACTTCTGCTTCTTCCAGGCTTTGTTCAGGAAAATGTATTAATTAGACTGGTCAAAAAAAACTCACATAGAACCCAAACCTGTGAGGAATATAGCCCCAGTGGCTCAAGCACCTCCAGAATTGTTACTAAAGTTTCAAGGAATATTTCGCTATTTTCAGAGTCTGCCTGAACATTGATACTTCCCCAGATCGTGATGAAATATTTTCAACGTAAATCCTTGCTATTTATTGGGTGGCCAAAAAAAAGGATTGTATAAAGAACCCCTCACCAATTGGTCTTTTTCTTCATCAAAACAAAAATTTTGTCCTTTTGTTAAAATTTGTCTGTGTGTGAGATTTCCCTCTATTTTGCATTTTATTAGCCATCATTTTTTAATATTGTTTAATTTGGTTTAACACTACTCTGAAAAAAGACTGGAATTTCCAAAGAACATCATACAGGCAATGGAAACCATATTTAAACATTAAATATGTACACCTTGTAACTGTGTTTGCTTATTTAACTTTCTAGGATTAAGTTAAATGATGAAATTACTCTGACTTCTCAGGACTATTCTGTATCCCAGCAACACTTCATGCCTTTAAACACATTCTTCTTTGAAAAGAAATGCTCCAAGAACCTGTACCTCCTAATAACCCAAAACAACCAATGTGCACCTTGAGTTAACTTGAGCAGAATCAGAGGCTGCAAAAATCTTTTGTGGGTGAGAAAGAAAGGGTTTCATGCAAATGAGTTTATGTAGGAAGAAGGATCTATAGAAAAGGTTTCTAGTTGTATCACACATGCACATATGTTTTTCTTGTACTGTAGGACATGAATTTTGTTCCTACCTAACTTTTGGGTTGTATCTATAAACTCTGACCCCAGCTAGTTCTGCTCACCCCATGTCACTTCTTGTTTTGGGAAGCAGAGGGTGGTTGCTGCTACTGTTTCTTGTGGAATAGGATGCCAAATCCATTATTGTGTCTGTCCCTCACAGCAGGGTCAGAACAGTAGGTCTGGTTTATTGTCCTGCTCCACCTCCATGGCAGAGCACTGCCCCACAGATGTTCCTCAAAGCACTGCTTACCTACTGAGCACCTCTTATGATGTACTGGGCATGTCTTGGGCTCCTGCTTTGGTACAGGGTACCCACATCTATTCCATGATCACAATCCATTCCCAAAAAATTGTCTGCCCTACTGTACCTTTTCCCCATTGTTTTTGCTCCTTCTGTACCCAAATAATTCTTTCTGGTGCCATCACCAAGCTAAACTGGCCCTGTGGGATGTCCATGACAGGTGTATCCCTGTGCCAGGAACGGCACCCATGTAGAGCTGGCAAGGCACAGTAAGCTGCCAAAGGCCCTGTGATCTGGGGAGTCTGGATGTTTCTTACCTCACTCTACTCCCTACAAAATCCATCTCTCCTGCTTGGCACTTTCTGTAACTTTGACCAGCTCCTCACACTACCATTTGTGTAATTTGCTCTGTTCAGCTGTTTCCCCCATGTCAAACTGCCCAGGGCTCCTGTAACACTCCATCCCACAGGCAGACAGCAGGAGACTGAACCACACAGGAATGCACAGTCAAACCATGGAGCTGGATTCTGCACCAGCTAGGGAACACAAGATCAAGCCTTTATGCTTGCAGTTTCTCTGTTTTCTGAGTGTAAAAAGAATTGGTACTTATTTATGAAATGTTAAGTCTTCATGACCCACTAATCTGTGCTGTCACTGACAGCTGAGAGAACATATAATATAACATAGTGTCCTAGGAACATGTTGTCTTAAAAAGCCTAAATGATTATTTTAAATATTTGAGAAGAAATCAAATAATTACAGCTAAGTATGCAAGCACACTCCAAAACTAGAAAACAAAATAAAGAAGTGTGGGTGAGAACCATTAGTCCTCATTATGGCTAAACACTCTGCATACTTGTGACTGTCATTCCAGGACTTTATTCCAGACAGACACTCTTCACTGATATGCTGACCTAACCCAAAGACTGCATAACAAAGATAGTCAGAACCAGGACTGTGTCACCTTGCAGAGGTGAGCTTTGTGGGTTACACACTGATTGATCATTTCATCTGTGGGCTCACTGGGTCCTTCCCGTTTTGTAAAAGATTTCTGTTTTCTGGCCTGGTCATCTGGCAAGTAGAGGCAACACACATCTGCTTTGCAAACTTGTCTTATGATGTGTTGAAAGTGAAAGTGGCTGTCAGTCATCTAAGCCATGAAAAAAGTGTTTTCCTTTAATTCCACTTTGATCAGTAGTCAGGGTTGGTTTATTCTGTTTTTCATCTTGAAGAATTATGGCTGAAGATGTCATTCAACTGCACACAAACATTTCGAGGCCATCCTTCATTGTTTTGAATTAAATTTTTTCAGAGATATGTTTTCCAGAAATCTGTCCTGTAATTGAGAGATGATGTTCTTTCTGGTTGCCACTTATTGCATCTTATCGTCTTTGACCCCAATACTTGCACTGTGGCTGTGTTGGGAAACATGAGCCACATTTTACTGGGAAAATCAGATATTTTATTACTTACAGACTTTACAGTGTAGCAATGGAATATTATGGAAGCTTCCAGTAGTTTTATACCTTTTCTTAGGAATGCAAATTGTTACTAATCAGAAAGTCATCCAAGCTAAATGGTACTTGATATATTTTTGGTTTACGTAGCCTGATGTGATTGCCTGAAAGTAAGAAGAAATGTTTACTGCAATACCCTTAAAACCTCTATGTTATTTTTTTAAAAAATCACCTGAAATTTGTAATGAAATATTAATTTTTACATATATTTTAAGTAACTTCTTATTCCCTCCATGCATTTTGTGATAATTCCTTTTAATCAGATCTTGAAACCCTTGGCAAATCACAGTTGTTTCTGAGAGAAACCAACAAAGGTGTGAAATGTATAAGAAAAATGAAAGTTCTGACCTAGCATGCCCAAGAGACGAGAGAGGATGTTCTTCCTCTAATTAAATGCATCTTCAGTCCATATGATGCAAACCAATTAATATTTTTTTCTCACTGACCAGCTCTACTCTTTTTGCATGCTAAGGAGGCTCTGACATCCCCAGCTAATTAATTTTTCTGTTTTCTCCCCAAAGCTCATTTCTATTTCAACTTGCTATTGACCTGCCATTCTGAGCATCATGACCCTGGGATCTTTAGTCAAAATTAGTATTGAACAAAAAAGAGGAAATTACAGGAAAAAAAAGGCTCATCAAGAAGACTAATTATTTAATACAACTGCAAAACATCAAAATTTATTACACAAGTATAACGCATTAATTAATTTCTTCAGCAAATGAAGAACATACGCGTGGTGTTAAGTCCACCACTTCTGTTACAGGATATAAAGGTACAAAATACAGCTGATGTACTTTAGGAACTGATTCCATTTGAATCTATTAGTACATAGCATTTCTGGGGATCTTGGCTTAGAAATCATATTTAATGCAAACCAGCTCAAATTGCTTACAGGACAACTGTATCTAGATACATCATGTGTGAATACACACCCAGTTTCCTCCAAATGGTTTCTTAAATTAAAAAATATATTATTTAAAATGAAAATAAATTATCTGACTAGATACATATTCAATTATAAGGTAATTTGCATCTACATTCACACCTATATATAGAAGTTATGTATGTCCATTCCTCCACTGGGTCTTAGAAGCATGTTGTAAAAAAGTCACCCTGACTACAGGGCTGATGCATCTTCACCCTTTGCTTCCCCTTTTGTTTGTTTTTTTTTTTTTTCTCTGCTGCATGGTCCCCTGCTGGTGGGTCACACTCTCTTGCCTGCTGGTTTATTTGCCACCTCTGGCTGGAGTTGCCACCAGGGCTTCTTTCCTTTGAGAGTCAGATACTGGAGATACTCAGCAACAAACGAGCCTGCTCTGAACCAAAGCGTTGTTTATTTAAGCACTGAGAACAAAGTATATGCTGGGAAAAAAAGGAGATTTCAAAACAACCAACAGTGTAAACATATGTCTGTTTTACATAAACTCCTTGAGAAGATGTTACAGTCTGCTCAGCAGGCCTGTTTTTTTGGCCACCCTCAGGAGATCATTGAACATCACTCTGATTTCCTGCTACTGAACAACCATTACTGAACTCTGGAGACTGCACTCTTTTTGAAACTGCCACAGCCTTGTAGATCTCTGGGTTTCCATTTCTAGCTTGTACAAACATTTACTCTCAGCAACCCTCAAGCATGTGGAAATAAAAAAAAATAACTTAGACTGAGTTTTGAGTCTTCCCAATTTGTTTTCATCTTTTATTTTATTTCCTTCCCCTTCTTACCCACTTAGCAAATTAAGACACTAGTGACCTAGTCAAGGTTAGTGCTAAAGCTAGTCCAGGCTCTAATCAACCTTGTTCCTAGACTTTTTAATAATAAAAAAAATGTTGCACAAACCACACATGCCCACAGGTCTACCCCAAAATTTTCTATTGAGATACCCCTGAGCTAAACAATTGTTAAAACCCATATAAGGCTGTATCACACATCACAGGATATTTTAAGCAGCAAAAAGTGCTTCTGCTAAGAAAACTGATTCCCATCTCTTGTCACACTGAGGAAACTTTTCCTAGACCTTGCTGACTCCATCGGCCATAATCAAGAAGGAGCACCTCTAGCACAGAATTCCCATGAGCACCAATAAACACAGTTAAAATCCCACTCCAGATGACCTTGGGCCCTTCTTGCACTCCAGTCCTCAAGGCTGAGCTGTCAAACGAGCATCTGTAAAACTGTTTGCATTCTTCATTACATTTTTTTTTCTTGAAAATGTTTTTCATCCCCAGATTTTATCACCTATAGTTTTATTTCTTCTACACTGAAATTAAAAATGTTCATTAGATCTCCAGATTATTATTTTTAAAATGATAAGACTTTTCTCCATGACATAATTACATGAGAAGTCAATCAGATATCCAGACCATTATACATTAATATTTATTGCATTTCATACATTTTTGTTAGCTATTGTATAGAACTAACATAGCTGTACCAGCTTATCAGACAGAACTTAATTAAAAGCCTTACAGCTTTATCAACAAGTTTTTTCAACATGACCTTTTTCACAAAACTATGTTGAATTATAGTAATTAAATCAACATTCTACTACTGCTTACTAAATCTTCGATGAATTTTCTCCCTTTTTTTACATGACATTTAGGTTAAAAAAAAACAGTTGCAAACACTCAGCCACTCAGCTCAAGAACTCTAATTACTTTTAAAATTAGCACAAAACTCACATTCTTTCATTTTTCAGAATTTTGTCAGTACTTTAGGAATTATTACTAGTGAGAGAAAAACTACAGTTCCCTCCAGTTAACTCTTTTATTGTTTTGTGGGTTTGATTTTATTTAGTGCAAATCACTGTGTTGGTTGAATAAATATTTATGTCCTTAGCAGATGTTGATTCACATATCCTTTGCTTACTAATAGAGCAGAAAGTAATGCACCATCTTCCTGCAATGTGTTCCACTTCCATGCAAACAGACAATAGAACCAACATCAAAACTTCTTTTTATGCTACTAGGATCTTCTATTTCCATCTGGAAATGGATATTTCCTATTTCTATGACATCTTTAACTCTTGAAGGCCTTCTAAATTCTTTCCCATTGGCCTAAGATATATCAAATAACTAAGTTCTTTTATCTTGTGGATTTGCTTTGAATTTTGGATTTGGGGTTTTTTGTAATTATTATTTTTAAATGCTTTCCCCTACTAGAAGAATAGTTAGAACAATACTTTGAAGGTCACTTTATAAATATGATTTAATTTCCATTTTGTGTGACTTTTACCATTGACTTGTGAGGTGATGTTAACTTTCTAGTGACTGTGTTCCATCCTGTCACCTTTCCCAGGCTCTGGGACAGCCTCACATCAGGCCTCTGACTCCTTCTGGCTATTCAACTTCATGGTGCAATGAATTGGTTCAGCAAACGAAGAAACTACACCATGAAATGTTCAGCATGGACAAGAGTGGTCGTACTTGAAAATGACACCTCTGTGAGTCACCACAGATCTTCAAACAATAAAGTAAAATTAAAGCCAATCAAGCACCAAATTGTTAACATTATATCAATGTAATAAATATCTAATTTTATATACTAAGTATGTTATAAATTATTTATTTCTAGTACAATACAAAGATAAATGTAGATTTTTTTTTAATGTATGGTTTTTTCCAAGTCAAAAAACTGCAGCAGAAGATTCAGCGCCTAAAATTTTATATTGTCCAACATATTTCATTTGTCCCTTTTAACAATCTGAAATACTGTGTACTGAACATAATAGGAGGGTACTTAGCATTTCTGTCTCAGGTGAGGTGATGCATTGGTTAATTAAGACTTTACAGTCAGGCAACAACAGCAGCTGAGCTCATGAAATTCTCATATAAATACAATTTATGTAAGTTCAGTGACTTTGCAGAACAATTTTTAAGCCTACCTATGACTTGTACCAGCTGCTGTTCTCAGAATGTAACAGTATTTAAATGTAAGATCACAGGGAGTTAAACTTGGTAGCTCAGCTTTTATGGACATGTGATTTAGGTCCACATGACTTTGTGTGTCCCAACATAATCTGAGTGAATTGTTTTCCAGTGACCTTTGTCAGCTTGTTCTGGCTGAAACTGTGTCCCCTGGGAGTGATCAACCATGTCACCAAATGCCCCCCACTCTGTCTGACAAAAAGGTATTTGACAAGTGCTGAAACTGCTTTCCTTCCATGTCTCCAAGGCCAAGAATGGAAGAAGGAAAAAAAAAACAGACCGTAATACAAAATTAGCGGCTATATATGATTCCCATCAAGATGGAAAAGAGAGACATTGATTGAGACACGTCTCTGGTTCATTAGCATTGTTTGTCTTTGAGAAAGTTCTTGTCAGTCTAACAGATGAAGAGATATTGCTGAATGTAGAGAAAATGAAGATAACTGTGGTAAAAATAGAAAAAAATAATGAAGGGCATGCTGTTAAAACTAATTACATTAAGATTGATATCACTTAGCAAAAGAATGTTAAACCTCATCTCCCAAAAACGCATGACTGCTCATATACCATGAGCTGTCTGCATTTTACAGGCATTAATAAATGTTTGATTCCACTATTCTATATTTTGGTAATCAAAACAAATTAGCAATTTCTGGGTTGAAGAACTCATTCTGAACATGAGTGAGCCTCTAAAACAAGATCTCCATAAAATCAATTTTCAGTGAACTTGCACTTGTGTATTTGAACTTTTACAGAACCAAGCCCAGGTAAAAAGGAGACATGAATATTCAGCCTTTAAATTCCTTGGTCTCTAGGGCCTGAGGCTACGTAACAAATACATAATGAATAAACAAGACAATGGCAGCGCCCATTAGAACTTGTCCATAGATTTAGACTGTTTATTTTGGCTTATCGCTTATTCAAATGTCAGTTTTCTAGGCTATAATTCCAAGTGTAAGTGACATGCAGGTATCTTCATAAAGATTTTTTGTTCTTGGAAGCAGCCGTTATGTTGCAATTATTTGCTAGACCAAAGCTGGGTGAAGGGCACTCTCCTGTCCTTGGCAGGCAGTCCTAGAACATCTCACAAAATAAGTTCACCAGGTATTCCAGTTCTCTGAAGCAGGATCCTGACCTGTGGTAGGCAATAATGTCAGGATATGCAGCTTTTGCCATGCTCAAAGAAGCATGCCCGCAATAGGCCTGCACGTAAAGGTTTGAAAAGCACTGAAGAAGTTCTACTCCTAATTCTGCAGTCTCATTTACACCACATTGTTCACTTTTAAGTATGAGAGGAGTCACCCACCCTACTGAAGGCTGTAGTTGCATACTACACAAATGACAGCAGGGACACTGGTTTTGAAGGTCTTGACTGTCCTACTATTCCCATGAATGGCCACTTTTTTCCAGCCACATCTTCTTGTGGTCACATTATCAGTTGAACAAATTGGATGTCTAAAATAATCCGTGTTAAGAACAAACAATTAAACAACTCCAAAGTAATCAAACAAACAAAGGCAGGGGGATTGTAGCAATTTTTTTTAGTCACTACTGAGTAATCATTGTGAGTACAGATTTTGGTATGAATCATTTTAGAGGGTGTACAAAAATCTTACTAGAACTTCTTCTCTGTTGAATATCCATACCCATAGGTGTACCAAAAAAACCCTGCCCTGAAACTTAAGCAATGCATAATCATAAAAAGCAGTGCATTATATGTACAAGTCCTTGCAGCTGTGTGCATATGTCCTGATGATTATTGTGTGCTGTTTCCCTACCTTATGAGAGCCCATAGGTTTTTTCCATTCTCTGCTCTCCAGACTCTTGACATTGGCAAAAGTTCACGGCCTACCCAAGATTTATGGCTGATATTTATCCAAATACATGCTAAATACACTGTTCTTCCCTGGTAGCATGAAAGAAGGCCTAACTGTAATTATCTCCAAGGCATGATTAAGAAAGAAAAAATAAATCATAAGTTTATAAATCATCTGTGGGTAAGTGAAGAGCTTGGGCAGATACTTCTACACAAGGAATAAGTGAAATCTGCCAGTTAGATGGAGTTTTCCAAGCCTATGCATAAGAAATACTATCATTCTCCTGGCAATAAAGCATAACAAAGATAATCAATGCTTAAAACAAAAACACTCAACATAATACCTAAGGCTGAGAAAACCCAAGAAGAAAATCTGAACATATCATTCTCCAAGCACTTTGCCTACACTGCAAATTAGAAATGCATGCAATTTCTGCAGCCAGAAAACAGTTTAATTATGAGAGTTGAACACAAAATCTCCCATTGGTACAGATTGGCTTTGAAGTGTTATCACATAAGGGAGGATTTTGAAAATACCCTTGACCAGTTTTGTTGGAAATATATCACACTTCTATTTGTGTCAGCCTTAACCATGTATCATGTCACTCCTTTTCATAACATTAGAGAACCTGATCACAGTTCCAGAGTATTAAACTAATCATGCATATTTTATGCAAACATTAACCTTTAGTGTTAATCCAACAGCATTAAACCAAATCTATAATGAACCATAAAGGTGGTTTATAACATATTGTGGTTGCCTTTTATGAGTATTTTCATTTCTCTCACCAAAGTATTTTAAACCTTAGAAATAGTACCCAGATTTTTACAATGGAGCTTTATGTAAATAATACTTGGACCCTTTTCTGAAAGAATTGAATTATTATTTTACCTGTAAGCAAAGTAGATAGACTTTCAAAATAATGGATTCCAAAAACTTTAGTGCCTCATAAAAGTGAACATTGTTAAGCTTCTTTCTGTGAGCTTTTTACATGGGTAAATTTCCTGTTTAATTGAATGCTTAATCTGTCGTGTTGCAGTTCACTCTAGTAAGAAAAACAGTTGTTCCTGTACAGAACCTTTCATGTTACACATCCCACAGCACTTCAGAAGATATGTACATCTCATATCAATTATGAAAGAAATAAATTAGTTGCATAAAACAGAAACATTAAACTGAAAGTACTATGAAATGTTGCAATAATATTATGGGGCTGATCAAGCCATGAGAATTGTGGTTATCTAAGTGGCAAAATAATAGCTAAATTTTCCATCAGTGTCCAACATCTAAATTTCTACATCATTTGGCCTATAGACTTATTTTGGAAAACAGCTAATAAACAGTATTCCTATGATAATTACTTTGAAACTTGCAAAATAAATATAAACAATCACATCAATGGAAGGAGTACAATAATACTGATATTTCAACTCGTTCTGCTTAGGCATTACCCCGGCTTTCAGCACTGCAAGGTTGTAAGGGGCTCACAATCATTTGTAGAAATTTCTATACCCCTGAGAAGAACTATTACTACCTTAGTAGTGGGAAAAAAACATACAATCCTGTTTTTTTTCTGGGTCAAACGGAAAATCTACAACTCAAAAATGGCACATAAATCCCAGAATAGACCAGACCTCTTTATTCTGTAATTTCTTACACAAATTAATAGGAGAGAAAAGACTGACCCTTCCCCACCTCTAACAAAGTTGAATGAAACCTTCCTCCCATTGCCTTCTGGGTTGATTTTGGAGCAGTACTGTTAAGATAAATAAACAAATCTCCAATAATTCTATTATTGAAAGCAAATTCTTGAATTATGGAACAATTCCTATTATTTCTTCTGAAACACACAAAACCCCATCATTTGGAGAGCAGAAAACATATAATTCACCTCAAGTAACACAAGAAAACCTTCACACTTCCATACCTGTCCAGACTGGGAAAAGCCATCTCTCTATAGCAGTAGTCAGATCGACATGGCAGTGAGCTGATGTTCCTCTAAACAGTGGAAAAGCTGGGACATGGGATGATTCTTTTATATTCTCTACAATGCCTCTTTTACCCTCAAGTGATGCACTAACAAGTTTTCAAACGTTTCATTTCCTTACTTCATTCATAATTGTCAGTTTCCCCCAAGATCCCTTCTGGTAGTTGATGGCCACATGCAATTTTGAGGTTAGAAGTCTAATGCTTTATTTTCAGAAAAAGATAGGTTAGGCAAAAAAAGATTATTGTGGTGGTGAAATGAAGTAGCATGTCAAACAGACTAAGCATGTCTTAACATTTTGCTGCCATAGTTAGACACCATGTAAATAAATAATCTGTCTCTAGGATAAGAACTCCTGTTCTAAGGATAAATGAAATTTCCAAGAAGAGAAAAAAAACCCAAAACAACAGGGCAGAAACTCGATAAGGCTCTTGATGCAACGCTGTAGCAAATAGCACAGAAGACCAGATTATTTCTGACGGGAATTTCTTTCTTTTCACAGCCTGGTTTCTTACCTCATAAAGAAACTCTAGGTCATTTCCATGCTTACATATTGGGAAGTGAAATGGAAACCTTATAGATTTCTATAGAATTTACAGTATCTTAGAGATGTGCTTGGGTAAGAGTCAGTGTTGCTGTAGTAGCAGAGGAAAAAAATATGACAAGGAGAGTTGGACTTACGGCTCACTGCATACAGTTTAATCACTCAAACATGCATCAAAGAACCATCCTTGTACATTTATCCCTTATCACCTCTCTAAAATAATTTAGAAATACTTAAGCAATTGGGTATCTGTGGCTACTGGATAAATGAGAAAAAAAAAAAAGGAGAGGAAAGGAATAGTGAGTAGTGTAAGTTATGGCATATTTTTGTTAAATGATATCAAATGTTTAATTATATTTAATTCTTAGATAAAGATAAAGAATATTCATGAGAATATATCATTGTGGGATATCCAACATCAGATACAAGTAGCATGACCTCCTGCTTACCAGGAGAATCTCAAATTGGTAGCCAAAGTCTTATACAGAGGTATTTTATAATTTCAGAGTATTCATCCACAAGAACTCTTCAGAACTGCTTAGAATTAGGGTCAAAGAGCAGTTGCAGGAAAAGGGGATGAGTTTTTTTTAAGATTGTGGCTTATGTTTTGCCCTTCTAAGGGTTTACTCTCATTTGTGTTTTGCACTCTGCTTTAGCTGTTCTTCTACATCAGAATGCAGCTCTGTCCTAGCTCCATTGGTCCTTCTTCAGTCCACTCAAACCTGTTACCTAAATCCTCCTCTGCTTTTCACATCTCAGCTACTGCGTTGTTTCAGTCTCCTCACCTCCTTGGAAATGTTCTTTTCCTGTTGTAAGCAGCTTTCCTGGAATCAGTGATAAATTCTAAATTATAAAAATTTGACTTTCGAGGTGAATTATTCATTTGAAATAAAACTAGGTTCAGTATGAGATTTTTAAAGTAAATTATCTCTTTGAGTAACATAAGATTTATAGTAATATAGAATATTATTATAATGATATAAGATATTACAGAATAATATGCAATATACATTTAATATATATAATATATAATATATAACATATAATATATTATATATAATATATAATTTATAATATATAATATATAATGTATAATATATAATATATGATATATAATGTATAATATATAATATATAATGTATAATATATAATATATGATATATAATGATGATAGGATATGGATATAGGATACAGGACATAGGAAATAGGATATAGGATATAGGATATAGGATATAGGATATAGGATATTATTACTTGCTGATGCCATGATTTAGTAATTTGGAATATCCATAATGTAAATCAGTTAAAGCCCTCTGATTTATGATCAAATTGGTTTGAAAATTTAATTTGGTGGTCTTCAAAGGTGAGATGCAGTAGGCAATATGGAATGAGACTGAGTGAAGACTGACACCCAAATTCTGTCTGACCCATAGCTACTTTTCACATCTCAAAATAGAAGATCTCACAGCAAAGTGAGCTTACAACACAAATTTAGAGACAAAACTAAAGTTATTTTTAACTTTGAAATACAGTCCTGCATTCCAAACATCACTCAAATTCATAAACATTAATGTTTCCTAATTTTCAATTAGTAATTTCATAAAGACACAAACACTTAATCTGATGGTCTAGAAAGCTAGAAGAACAATAAAGATTTAGGTGAATTTTTTTGATTAAATTGATGATCCTGCAGATAAACAGACTTAGGTGACTGTATAAATTCATAACAGACTCTAGCTTGGCACATTCTGTCTTTGGACTGCTGTGTACACGGTGTTTGAGCCACTGATGGCAAAACAAATAATCATAGCAATAACATCCTCTCCACAGGAGGTGATGAAAGTCAGTCAGAGCTTTCCACAGAAGCTAAAAATGCACAAAATCAAGGTACAAACAGAGATTCTGGAGGAAAAAACCCTGAATTTTATAGGCTAAAAAATGGTCACCTGTGTTCCTTCAAGAGAAGACAAGAATTTTGTTAATTCTGTAAAATGAACACTTTTATTGCTGATATTTGGTAGCTGTATGCTTAGGGCACTGTAACAAATAGAGAACATTTAAAAACATGGAAGCTCATAAACGGAAATAGATTGAACTTTGTAAAACTTGGCAATATTATAATCAGAGGCAGGATAGAGGGGGAAATTTCTTTAGAGGTAAATGTCTGTGTTCCCTTTACACTCACTCATTCAAGACTAAACACGAGTCATTCAAAAGTTTAAAATCAGTATTTATGATAATTGGAAAAAAATCCTATTTCTTTCAATTGGCTATGGAAATTTTGACTAAATAAATATCTAAATAGATAAATAAATAAATATTTAAAGAGTGGTAAAAATATGAACACCCATAGCTTTTTAATACACATATATACATATGAAAACCAAAGAATCTGAAATGCAATTAATGCTGTAAGGCTATGAGGTCAAGGCAAATATAGTCTCATTAATATTAATATATACATTGTTCTGTCACACTTAATAACCTATGTCTTGCTCTCATTATGAATTTTGTATGTGGGTGAAATGGCAATAAACCAAGTTATTTGAGATATCTGTATATTCATTGCAAACACTGATCTCTATGAGCACAGCATGCTACTTTTCAACCTTCAGCATTTGAACATTTGAAAGGCAATTACACACAAGAAACTGGGGATTTCAATACCAGATCAGACTGCTAATCAGCTCTTATTTGGAGACCTGAATCCTTTTCTAAGCTAGTTTTATTTTTTTCAGAAATCAATTGTGAGAAGTCCAGACAGGTGTGTCATCATTTCTAAAATGATTTTTTTGTATTGTCACCTGCTGACTAAATCACTCAAATTTCCACTTTACGTTTGTGGGGTCCAGAAGCCTCTCGAACTTACATAATTGACAAAGTAATATCAATTAAAAATTTCACAATATCTTCTTGGAAATCATTGAAAATTAAATTAAATAACAGCTTGCTTCTGTGCAAGTAAAACTGTTTTTTTTTTTTCCCAACCTCTCTGACTCCAAGCAAGCAGTATGGGCTTGGAATATGTGAATGCTGTTTGAATAGAGAACTAACAGTTGAGTCTGGCTCCCACAATTTTCTATCTTAATATAAGACAAAGCAAGTGAGTATTGGTAAGAGAAAAAAAGAATGAGGATGGAAAATTATTCAAATTATTGATAATGATCATAACATGTCTGTAAAGAATGGTTTTGAAGGATGATGAAGACTCGGTTTTTTAGGTGATAAGAGGAAACTCCTCCCTAGATTTAGGATAAAGCGGCATTAAACAACACAAGAAGATGAAGAATGTTGTTTCAAAGATTTATCAGAATTGTTGAAGGAGGTTGGCATCACAGTGCACCCAAATGACTGAGAAATGATAGGTGGGGTAGAAGCAGGCCATGAAGGACCAGTACTTGTGCTTAATGAGCCAGAAAGCAGAGTCAGGGGAAGGAGGAAATGGGATAGGTACAGGAGCAAACTCATAGCAAAACTCTGACTTGGTGTTACCAGGACAGTCCCAGTTTGTTAATCCCAAAAGAAAAAGGATTTATAGCAAGATCAGAGAGGATAAAAGATTGTTAGGATTTACTGCTGGCCTTACCTCACAAGCAATGAGATGGGAATTGGCAAATTTGAGACAGACTTAAGAAATTAAACAAGCCAGGAGGTGACACAAGTGACGTACATGGGAGTGGCCATCAGGATGACACTGCCGTCCACAGACCAACAAATGAAAGAGAGAGGATCCTGAAGGGAGTCCCAGCTATGGATAGCAAGGTCTACACTTTACTCAAGGCTCTCAAGGGCAGAATATTCTCAGGATTTGTCAGAAGACACTTTAAACACAGGAAAACAGGACTGAAAGAGAATTGTAGTGGGTTTTATGCTAGAGGTGGCTGTTGAATACTAATGCTTTTTGTCTATCATTTAATCTGTCCATAGCTCGCAACAAAATTTTAACTTTCATCCCTTTACTGCTTTTTCTCTCCAAGCCTCTAGTCTGGATTTTATTTCAATATCTAAATAAATTAATGTTCTTCGTGTGCAAGAAGGTCTTTGTCATCTAGGAGGAACAGTCTTAAAGCATGTTGAGAAACACTTGATCAGCTCAGTTTATGGTACAGGGTTGCTAGCATATCCCACAGTAATTAGCTGAGGCAGCCTGACTGTTTAACAGGAAATGCTATTGAACTGCTCATGAAGGATATGGAGATCAGGAATTAACTGCAGAAATTATTCAGCAAATAATTTTGAAGAACACTAAATGAAAGAAAAGAGTAAACTGTTTGCAGATAATTTGCAGAAAGAAAAGTGAGAAAAATTCAAAGAATAAATTATTCATCCAGTTCTGGCAGTCTGGGTTTGTGTTAACCCTCTTGTCTCCTTTCTGATTTTCATTATACAGAGTGATTTCTCAGGGTTTTAAAGACAGAAATGTTTGATTCACACACACAGGAGAAACATGAACCAATGGGCAGTTCATGGCTCTTCCTTGTAGTGTAAGGGAACACATTTCCTTGCAGAGGAGTCATTTCCCAGCCAGGTAAAATTGGTTTGAGCTGTGGTGGCATTGCCCCCCTGACCCCATCCTGAGTGGATGGATCTGCAGACAGAGGGGCAGATCTGGTCTCCTGGAAGCAGAATGATGTCAGCTGGGAAACACAAAAGTAACCTTTTCCTCAGGCTCCACCAGCCTTGCTCTCTAACTGCTCAAAGACAAAAACCTAAAACAGAAATTACACACCTGCTGAAGTACGTAACGCTAGTCACAGGGTGTGTTTCTAAAAAAGTGTTGCTCCTCTGCCCAATAAGTTGTCTCTAAATTGCTCTACACAAAGTATACTATTTAAATCCATAATTTCCTTAAATAAATGCTCTTTCTTGCTCTTGTAAGAGAGTGCCACGTTACTGCGCCTTTCTCTGCTCGGAAGCCACATACAGTAACAGAATGGCTTGAAAGAAAATACAGAAAGAAAGCCTCAATTTCTTACTCTTTCAGACTCAGACAGGAAATTAGGTTTCAAAATACTTTTTTTTCCTAATGAATAAATTGTTTGTATCACTTGTTTAATAAATGAAACTGCTGTTATATCCTAACTGTCTTGGTATTTACTGCCTTAAAATGTTCCTTGACACTTCTTTTTTTTATTGAACCTAGGAAAGGAAGATGGCATAGGGTATAACCCTGAGGTTTTGAGATACCATAAAAAATTGATGACTAGTTGTTTTTTTCCAATAAATATTTTGTGTATCTTCTTTCTTAATTGATAAGGACTTTTCATCAAAATAATAAATAAGTTCTGCTTTATATAAAGAGATTTTAGAGTGATGTGTTGATGAAATATACAGCATTTATCCAGGGTAATTTAAATGGCTAAGCCTGAAAGGACAACTCCTTATTTTAGTTTCAGATGTAGAAATATTATTTCTTTTCTTAGTGATGTGTATAACATTCATAATGAAATTTGGGGTTGTTCTTTCTTTTCTTCCCTCTTTCTCTTTTTAAAATGCATTTGGGAGTTAAATAAAGCAGAGGACTACCAATCATATAAACACAGTTACCTAAACCTGTGCTCCAAAAATACTCTAGTCATTATAGACTATATTTTAGTCTGCACTGTGTAAATGGAAGTCAAGACATCAGAAACATCCCTGTCTTCCCTTATTTTCCAATCAAGAAAGAATTCATGCAGTTCTCGCTTTGGGAATGAGGTATCAAGGACATGTTAAAAATGCAAAAACTCTAAGAAAATTAAAATTCTGCAGTACAGTATTATTGTAGTGGAGAAAAGAAAGGTAAGAGGGTTGGGGAATCTTTTGCCCTCAGAGCAGGTGTGATTCTGACAGAGGCAATTCTGTCTGCTTGATCCAGAATAAAATACTGTGGTTGTATTTACTGAGGTAAAGAAGTTACAAACCTGCATCCAAGCGAAATTACACCAAGAATTATAAATTCTGTACCTGAGCTTCCTAACTGAAGTGCAGCATCTCCCAAAAGCAGATAGAATGTCTCTAAATCAGGCTGGGTGACACATTGGATTCAGAGATGCTATCCAGATGGAGGTTCTCTGCATCAGCAGTCCAAGTTCATCTGAAGCTCAGCTAATCTTTCCACGAATAATTGATGGTCAGCACTATCTGAATTTGAGGCTGCAATATGAAACAGTAACATGTTTCTCAGTAAAGGACACAAATCAGACATTAAATTTTACAAAGCCTACTACACAAGGTCTCTGGATTATGGTACCTGTGTAGGTTAATGGACAAGCACAGAGAAAAATTACTTGCCTTCACTTTTCAAAGCAGTCAGAGGAGCCTTGCATACAGTGAGCTATGATGAACCACACTGCAGTGTTGTATCTTTGCAAAACAGACAGCATGCAGACTGAAAAAAATAAGATCCTTTCCAAAGTGACTTTCAAAGCAGTTACTCTTCCTAAGTTACCCACATTCCAAAATACATTGCTTAGTGCAGAGAATTTTGTTTAGTGGATCCCTTCTACCCCTGGTGCAACTGCACAGCCCAAGAGGTGTCAGTGAATTCACTGCTTCACCACGGGCTCTAGTTGCCACTCTCTGCTGAAGAACTGCTCAGGGCAGCCTAAAACTGTGAGCTAGTAGAACCAATAAGCAGCAAAACTGCTAAGAAAATAAAAATAGGGGAATTTTCATCTGTTAGATTCCTACTATAACTCTGATCACCCAGCCACACAGCACTTTCACCACACCAAAGTTTGGAGTATAAGAATTGTCTGAGGGAAGGAGGAGAAAAGTCTGGGTTTTCTCAAGCTGGCATTGGCAGAGAAAATTGTTACTTAGCCTTGTAGGAAATTCTTCCTCATCAAATAACCAGTCTCCATTGGATCTGTATGCAAACTGATGGGTTTTTTCCCAGCAAGTAAATAATGATAGCAGATTCTCCTCTGTTAGTAAAAGAAAAATTGAGTATTTACATTATTAGGCATAAAGCTCAACTGACAACATAAGACCAGAATTAGACCCTTCTTATTTTTGTGGTGATTTGGCAGACACACTCTGAGGATATAATTAACACCACTCTTTTACCATATGAGAACCAAAAAAATGAAGTGTAAGTTTTATGGAAGGTGTCTGTTAAGATAAAAATTTTCTGTAAATGAATAAATCACATGCTGCAAAGGCCATAGTAAGGAAAGGTTACACCCTGGTTTGCCAGTTCATTTTAGAGCTACCCAAATCATACATGCATATTTTAAAGTTCTGGTTAACTGTGTGCACAGATCCATTTATTTAAATGAGTAAGCATCTAACTGTCAACATAAATCAAGGATTTTAGGGTCTCTACCTGCCATTGAATCTCAGACAGAGGGGCACAATTTTAAAAGGCTTGGGTTTGATTTGTTCCTAAAGAAAGCTTTCATTAGTTCCCAAAGAAATAGTAAAACTGTTTCAATAGGTTTTTCATAACTCATATTCTGTGTAATATACTATAAAGCTGTAGATCTGATCCAACCACTGCTAATGTTATTGGCAAAACTCCCATTGATTCAAAAGACTCTGACAAAGTCATTCTGAGAGTGAAAGTAGTGGGTGAAGAGCAGGAGTATTAACATCATTTGCTTTGTAAGTACTTCTCATCTTTTTTATTTACATAAAAAGTTAACATTTCCATTCTCATAAATTATTTAAATGCCAACACAACAGCAATAGGTTTTACAGCAGCCTCCAGCCATATCTCTGTATGTGAACTTGCTCCTCTATGGGGAGATTATAATTTTCTAAGGAAATGTCTCCCCTGACTCTCTTTACTAAAACTGCTGTTTTAGCAGTGACCAAAAAATGATAGCATCTGTCAGTTCTTCATGAAAATCTCTGTGTTTTGGATCCCACTAACAGTAAACAATTTTCTGAGAAAAGTCACTGTGGGATTCACAGCAGGGTTTGACAGCCACTTGTCTTTCAAGAGATTTCCCACTATTGAAGTTAACAGTATCAATGCCCACAGAAAATAAATATCTCCCATTAAAGAAGCCCCAGACATCTGGGTTTATTTCATCAGAAGGGCCTTCAGAATGAACTTCTCTTTTTATTTGTAAGTGCATGACTGTTTTAAAACAATATGTTGGCTCTGTTGGTTATTCTCTTCATGTGCCATTTTCTTCTAAATTATGTGATAATCCAAAGAGATAAAAATGCATACTTGATTTTTTTATTGATTTCATCTTCAAATTATTTTCAAGTGTGAATTATAACATTAATATAATCTAAATAACAAAGTATTAGCAAGCCCTTAATTACCTGCTACAACTCAGTACATCATTACAATTATTCATTTTAATGATATGATACAGTGCAATTATTATTATTATTTTGTTATTATTATGATTATATAAACCTACATTAAAACCCTGGATCCAAATACATTTCAGATCCCTCCATTCTTTTTATAGTGTTTACCCAGTTCTAAATTTCCTATCTTTCTTTGTTCATTAACACACCAGATGTTTATTCTGGTACATTTTTTGCAGAGCAAGGTTACCTGCAGGATTTAGACAGACTGTTGTGCCAAGTTCTGGGTTTGATCCATCCACAAGAAATTTACATGAGCAGTTCTCATCAAACTGCATGAGATTTTAGAGCTTAATTTTGTGACATAAATTCAGGAATTTCAAGTATGGTAAAGGACACCTGATTACCTAGTTTGCATTCTGACAGAAAGCTTATAGACATCAAAGGTATGCCAGCAACTTTAAATAGCTTGTTCTCAAAACATTGGATAATACCTGCCACCTTACTTAGACAGTCACAGTATTGATGAACACCAGATGAAGACCTTCTACAGAGGCAGCTAGAAAAGATCAGGGCAGAATTATGCTAAATACCAGTTTTAAAAAATCATCCAGAAAGCACAAGAAAATGTTGGGAACAGAGATAACAACCAATGATGAAGCAATAAAGCTGAGCCAAAGGTGATCATCATTGTCATTTCCATTGAAAGAAGTGACACACCAAAGTGTTTGCATGCCCAGAGTGAGGTTTAAAAGAAGAGCCTCCTGAATGCTGCCTCTGCCCTGGCTCTCCCTGACTCCCCTGTGACACCAGTAAACAGTGGAAATGAGGAAGCTGTGACAGAGGAGGCTGAATGAGAGAAGGCAAGTTCCTGATCCCAGGTTTTTACATCCCAGTGGAGTGAATAGCCATTTGTATCTTGTGGGATTGGTCCAGTCATTCATTCTTCCATGGATTTTGTAGAAAAGAAAAAGTTAAGCCTCACATCTGTTCTGAGTGAACAGTTTTGTTCAGCCAACCACAATAAGCAACAGAGAGAAGCCTGAAGCAGGAGGTGAGCATTTAGCAAACATGTATCATATTTTTTTAAAAAATCTTTTTCAAACCTTTGTCTTGGTCAGGTGAATTAGCTCTTAACAGCAGCCTCAGTTTAATAAGGTAAAGTTTCACTAACATTGTAAAATATACTTCAAATATAGCTCAAACACTTAATCATTGATAAAGAGAATGAAATTATTCCCTTATAAAGGACTCACTCAGCAATTTATCATCAAATATCCAGTCTGCCCTCTTCCATTTGAATATACTGCCATGCTGGCAGAGTAGTAGGCAGTAGTTATTAGAACTTAACTGAGTTTTCCAAAGGGAAACATTTATTTCACTCAGAGAATTTGTTACTACATTTACCATAAGAGGTTTCCATCTAGTCTGGATTTTAAACTAAGCAGCTTTGCAACATCTCATCAATTCAAACCACATTTTTTCAGGCAGCCCACTGAAGGCACTTCTAGCCTTTATAAGGGAAAAAAATACCCAGTCAGGAGACTTCACAGAGATATAGAGTGATTAGAGGGACAACTTAATTCAAATACATGGGAAAAGCAGCTCTTTAGACTATAGATTCATTTTAAGGAAGAAGCCTTCATGCTTTACATCATATTAAATGCAGTTCACTTCACCAGAGGAAACAGAATTTCTACATGAAGTATCTACATAGGTTAAAGACTGCTTGTTTACTATTTGTATCCCTCAAGACTTAAAAAAAAACCATGATAGCTCCTTTGGATGACAATTTTAGCCATGAACTTGTGCAGAACACTTTCAATAAAAAAGGATCTAAGATTCTAGCTGAAAACCAGCTGACATGCCTTTGGTATAACATTCAGGAGTAGGGATGCAGGACACAGAGAAACAATTCTGCAGACACAGGGGTCAGTGCAGAAGGAGGGGGAGGAGGTACCCCAGGCATTGGAGCAGAGTCCCCCTGCAGCCCCTGGTGCAGGTCGTGGTAAGGTTCATGTTGGAGAAGTTCATGAAGGACTACCTGCAGTGAAAGGAACCCCACACTGGAGCAGAGTAAAAGTGAGAAATCCTTCCCCTGAGGCCAAAGGAACAGCAGAGACAATGTGTGATGGACTGACCACAGCCCCCACTCCCTGTGTGCCTCTGTGGGGGAAAAGGTAGAGAAAACCATGAGTGAAGTTGAGCCTGAAGAAGGGAGGAGTGAGGGGAAGGTGTTTTAGGATTTGTGTTTATTTCTCATTATCCTACTTTGTTTTGATTGATATCAATTGAACTGTTTTCCCCCAAGTTGTCTGGTTTACCTATGATGGTAATTGGTGAATGATTTTTCCTGTCCTTATCTTTAGTCTTTCATTATTTTCTCTCCCCTGTCTGTCTGAGGAGGAGCCCACTCAAGGGGCTTTGGTGGGCACCTGGCATCCAGCCAGGGCCAGCCCAACAGAAAGTGATAAATGCCAGGTATTTATTTCAATCTTTCCAGGATCTTTCCACTTTAGTGCTAAGACGGTACTAACAATAAAATTAAAAGGATTGGATCTATATTGCTGCAACATCCCCCAGACTAACTTTAGAAAGTGGAAATCACCCAAACCTCTCCTCAGCTTGCAGATTAACAGTACAGACAAGCTTAATAGATACAGTTAAATTATCTTACAATGTCAATGATATTTTTAATGTCTGGGAAGATGAAATTGGCTTGTTGGGTTATCTCAGAGCTGCAGTTTTCTGAGGCTTTTCTCATTTAATTGGTTTCATACCAGCATGTTACTACAACCACAGACATGTTGCCTCTTCAGAACAACACATACAAGAGAAAAGAAGGCAGCTCATCAGGTGGAGAAATGGTCGTGAGACACTGCTCCCACCATGGGGTAGTGCAAAGCAAACAGATTCCATTTCAGTCCCAGGACAAAATATAAGCCAAAGACAGTGAAAAGACCTCACATTGGTTCTGATCTACAGACTGCAAAATCTGTTCCTTATCTACCAGACAGAATACTGCTTTTATTCCTGATAGAGCTTCAGGCATTAATGCTCAGCAATCATCAGCCATCACCATCAATCAGTCATTTAAATGGTATACAAGATTTTGGTTAATACTTTTGTACTTGAGTGATTTTATTCATACACAAGTGCCCTTGCAATCAGATCTGAGGCATCTTTTGTGACAGCAAGTATGACACTTCTTTTCAGACAGATGTTCCATATTTTGAACAGAAGAAGTGCATTTCTGAGTCTGAGGGTGAAAGGGAGTTATTTAATGGTTACATGAAAATAAAATATCGAGTGGTGTTGTCATAGCTTCATAAGGCTTAGTGGAGCAGCTGGAACTCACACAGAAGAAAGATAACCATTCATCAAGAATTTCAGTGAGAAACTGGACAAATTATTTTGAGACATCTAGTTTTTCTTTACTATTCTGAATTTACTATTCTGGGTTTTGTGCCACTCTGCTTCAAGCAGTGCAGGAAATTATTTGTACATGTTGGAAAGTTTTCTCTTTCCTCTCGGCAGGAGCCGGGACAGCATCAAGAGCAGAAGCAAGATAACTTTCCTATTTTTTATGATTGATACCAATTACCTGGGGAAAGGCAGAAATGCAAGGAAATCCCCTGTGAACTCAGTAGCCTTTACCTTAGAGGTGTTTGGTGCAGAGCTGGGCAGTTTGTTTGCCAGAATAAAAAAATCTTCAGTGAGTAAATAGGAACACTTTAAACTGCTAAATACCAGCATCCCAACAAGACATCTAGAAAATATCATGCTCCCTGCTTACTCGACCATGTCAAATTTCACCTCTGTGCTGAGGGCACTGCTTGCTGTTCCAGCTAAGGGCATCACCAGCACCCATTCTAGAGGACAAGTCCTGCAGATGCCAGGTGAAGGTGAGATCCCTGTAGGCTGCAGTCAAACAGAAGTATCATGACAGCAGCTTTCTATAAATACAGAGAGAGGATTTGCTGACTTTCAGTTTATTTTCAGGACTGTTCTCCTAGACAAAGATAAGATAAGCTGTACATTTGTACACTTCTGGTTGTGCCAAAGGAGTAGAAGTGCTGATTTAGCCTTCTGCACAAGGCAAGTAGCTCTCAGTGTGGCCCAAGTGAGACCAAGTCCTGAGACTCAGGCACTGTGACCTTCCTCCTCAGGTGACTGGGGAATACAGGAATATAATACATAGAAATATCTTAATTACATACTATTCTACTTTACAGCAGAAAGTCTTTTGTGACTTTCATCTGCTCCTCAAAGCAGTTAAAGCTCCTTTTAACCTTGTTTTTTTTCCTCAGATAGGAAGACTTGCAAAGATAAAGACACAGAATCCATGCTATGACTTGTAGGCTGATTTTGGCCCAGGATATCAGCAGTGTTGTAGGAAATATGGAAGGGGAAGGAGTGGATGCATTACCTAGACCTCATATGTTCAGCAAGGATCTGGAGTTTCCCTCCCACTCTGCAGTTAAAGCAAATTTCTGCAGCAGGGTCCTTGCCTTGCCCCACATGCACACAGTTTACCTCTTATCTGAGGTGGAGCAGGGACCAAAGCCACCATGTGCCATGTGTTTCAAAATCTCATCATTCTGAGTGCAGTACATTATTTCTGTCATTCATACTTATTAGACAAAGAAGGGTAAAATGCAGAAGGTGTCCTTGGCAAACAGGGAAAGTAGAGAAGACTTAGAATTTGTTAAAGCAAAAGTGTAATTTGGAAGAGCTTGATTTACATCTGCAAGTGAAGCTAGATTTGGGGTATTGTCACCCTTGTGCAGAAATGTGTGGGAGATATTTCTAGCTTTTGAAATAATACAAAAGATCTAACTGAAATGCATAAAAACGCAATTATTGAACATAAAGATTTTTTTACTTAACCTATTATTTTTATTTTTATTGCAGAAATATATTCGCTATGTATAGCATACATATCTCTCCACCCATTTGTCTTTCTTACCTATCATATTAGATATTTAATTTTATAAAACTGTCATCATAAAGTACTAAGTAATTCCTAGCCTGCTTTTAATATTTTAGGGAAAAAATAAAAACAGATGCTGGAACCAGTTGCACTTTTTTATACTTTTATGTTACCTATCCATAAATAAAAATAGCAAGTTTTGCCCATAGCCATTATTGCACCCTCTCTATATAATTAACTAGAGATTTGATATAAATTTGAGATTAAATTGACTTGCTCACTGTTATTTATTACTACTATTCAAACCTTTATTATATTCATCTTCTAAGTTTTTGAGAACAGCAAGTAAATATCTGAATATCAGACAAAAGAGATTGATTTCTTTTTATCTCTAAAAATGGCAATAAAATCTACTATAATAAATGGCATATGTAGACTTGATATTTTAAACTTTGGATGGTTGCATGATTTTAATCAACAAGATAACACCAGTGTATTTTACAGTAATTAGAAATACTGACACAAGTGAAAAGGAGATGAAAACTAGTTATTTTCAAAATAACCCTCCAGCAATACAAAAAGAAGGGTAGAGGAGGTTCCAAAGATTTCTGCAGAAATGAATTTATGAAAAAAATATTTTATAAGTTATATTTTGCCAAGTAATGTAGTAGCCGAGTGTATACAATGATTTTTCTTTCCACCTAGAAAATAGGAATCAAAAGATAGTTGGAAATGCACAGAACATTAGGACTTTGGAAGAAAATAACTCTCAAGAGATGATTCATGTCCTGCTCCTCCTGCAGCATCAGAGGAAGTGTGCCCACTACTTTTCTTTTTATTATTTTTTTTCAGACACAAGAAGCATACACCAAACAAGTTGTGGAAAACAGTCGGAGAGATTTCAGGACCAAAATATCATCTGGTTATATGAGCAGAGTTCTAGTGTTTTAAGAAAGAAAAAGAGCAATTTTAATCCAATAATGACAAAACTACTTACCGTAATTTCACGATTACAAGCCACACCCGATTATAAGCCGCACCTCCGGGTGTCGGCAATGTTTAGTTCTTTGTCCATACATAAGCCGCACCTGATTATAAGCCGCTCTGTCATTCGCAGCGAGGATCCACATGCAAAAAAGTAACAAATTAGTAACTGAATCGAAGGAACGTGGGGTTTACTGGCTCGGCTCGGGGCTGGGTGGACTCGGCCCACTCAGGGCTGCCGACTGGGTCAGGTGGCCCAGCTCGGTGCTGCTGCTCAGCGAGGCCGCTCGGGGCCGGCGTCCGCTGCCGGTGCTGCTGCTGCCAGGGTTGCTCACCCCAGCCTGGCACTGCCCCTCGGTGCCAGCGGGAGCCCGCCTGCACCTGCAGCAGCAGCGGGAGGGACGCACGGAGCCTCCCACCTCCCCCCGGCGCTGCTGGTGGCACAGAGCCTGGCTCCACCCACCACACAACAGAGTAACCAATTTGTAACAATCGCGCTATCCCAGGTTTTACTGGCAGGTGCTCAGCTCGGCACCTCGGCTTGCACTTCCAGGTTGGGAAATTTCAAAATTTTTTCATATATTGGCCGTTCCTGAGTGTAAGCCTCATTTCTGGGTTGGGATCAAAATTTTAGTCAAAATGGTGCAGTTTATAATGGTGAAATTACTGTAATTTTAATCTCATTCCCTGAGATTATAACACAAGTGAGTTAAAATACTTGGTGCAATTTATTTTCACTTTGTCAAGTCAGATCCTGCTAGCTGAGATATTAAAAGTAGTCAAGATGAAAATCCAAAACTTCTCTGTGTGAGCACAGAAGAGTGGCTGGGCAGTCATTGTGAGCAAAGAGAACATGATTTCTCATGAAAGATGTGTGGAGATAATTCACAGCTTTCACAAGGATGCTGCCTCCTGTGCGAATAGACACAATGCCCCATGGGGAGTGACTTCTCAGGGCTCTCCAAATGTAGCTAGCACCTTATACAGACCAAAGTTGAACTAACCTTTCCACTTTAAAAAGTCTCCAGCAAGACCAAAAGGACAAGCCGATGGAGAATCCACATGTGAGAGAGTTTCTGGAATTTTGATGCTCAGTTTGCTTGCTTATCTTTTTTTATTAGATTTTTTTGTAGTTAATGCTTTAACTACTGGCCTCTTGTTTTTCTCAGACTAGATAACTTCTTGTCTAAAATGTTTTACAAAATGAACACAATTCCAAGTTCCCTACATCTCTCCTCACAGTTCTCACACTCTCATACACACACACATTTTTTCCAATAATCTAACTTAAAATATTCTCCCACTGTCAAAGCCTCTCATGCTCACATAAAATAGTTTTCATCAATTCTCTAGTTTTGCATTTACTTCTAAGCCTGCATCATAAAAAAAAACTTTCAGCATGTAGGAATTCTAAAAAGACAGTGTTTTAAAAAAATAAGTTTCAAGATCATAAATGATACTTTATTAAAAATAACCTACGGAATATCTTATGAAGTAAAGATGTCTTTAGGACAAAAAACTTATGGATTCACTTAGATTTACAATCGACTCAAAGTTCGATAAAAGTACATGAGACACAAGCTCTAGCTTGTGTATTCAGTTGTATCTGACCTGAATAAGCACATTTGAAATGAGAACATGTCGCTTGTTGTGATTTTGCTTCAATAACTAAATGTTTGAAACACTGGATTTGCTTTAATTTTGTAATAATATCATCCTGAGCATTAACTGAAACTGTTTCACAATACTTTAAATGTCTTTGTGGAGTTTTTATGGGCAGGTAAGATCTTTCAAACCAGAGGTGGAGGTCTCATAACCAAAGGTGTGCTCTGTTTCTAGCTAAGCCCAAAGGACATTCTTCTGCTGCCCTCATGGTTCATGAAGCTGCTGTTTGTATTTGGGCAGAACCAGCACACAAAGGGCTGCTTCACATGTTGCTGCTGAGGAACATGCATTTCTGATGTGTTAATATGGTATCCATTGCATGGATAAAGCATGGGGCAGGGCTGTTGTAGCACAAAACTGTGTGCACAGGTGAAATAGGATATTTCCTGGCCAAGCACACCCACCATCCCAGCAGAAGATGAGGCACAGAAGGCCAGGACTAGCCAGCCTTCATTACCAGAGGCATAATAGCATTTTAAAGCACAAAAAGCCCTGAGGCACAAACTGTTTGGGAGCAGAGGGAGCCAGGAGTGCCAGGAAAAGGACAATTCTTGCAGGGTCCTATCCCTCCACTGCAGGAAGCTCTGGGAAGGTGCTAGTGCTGCAGGCACTAGTGCCAGCCTCAGCAAGAGGTGGGATTACCTACAACACAGGCACTGCAGCCACTCATAACGTTTGAGTGTAATATTTGGACACCTCAGAGCCAAAAATTAACCAGCTTTGGCATGCAGACTGTAAAGGGCAGTGCAATTGCTGTTTCTGTCCAGAGAGAGAGATCAGTGTGCTCCATTATCCCGCACCCAAAAAATGAATGCTGAGAGAGGAACATGGAAAGGATACAGGTCTATGGTCACATCTCACTGGTATGTTCATCCATTTGGCACTGACCTGTGCTGCAGGGGTTCCCTGTCTGCAGGGCAAGGCCAACCTCACCTCTTCTCAGGGTTCTCTACCTGAGGTACCTGCCCTAGGTTGCCTTTGCACACCATGTTTCTCCTGACCAATTTCAGACATTTATTTTAGCATGAGATGAATTGAGCCCTCACTGGCCCACTTCTCTCCATCACTTGTGACTGGCATTGAGATGATTTGCTCAGATGTCATTCGATTAGATGTCACAATCCATTGTGCTTAATAACCCTACGGTTACAAGGTTATGCCTTTCTCAATTCAGGCAAAACTATAGTTTTCACAATTTCCATAGCAAAAATTTCACAGTTTAATGAAAGACTGTGTAATAAGGGACTTCCTTTTACTTGTTTATCAGTTTGCCCCAGGTAGAGGAGAACAGGAAGAATATGAGATAATATTAAATGATAATGACTTCAGCATACCAATAATCAGCTCATCAAGGGTTTTAGTCATCCTAGAAAAAAGTTTGAAGTTTCTTGTAATAAGCCAGTGACATATAAACTGAAGAGTCATAGGAGAGATTAAATGGAAAGATAAATTCTAATCAAATGCTAATTATCAATGTTATTCTTATTCTATACATAACTAATTATTATCATGCAACAGTTTATTTTTAACCATTTCCACCTAGGCAGAACATCTGCTTCAAGGATTTCATCCTTAAATGCATAACAATTTAATTTTAACCAGTGGGTTTCTTTTTTCTTGTCCCTCCCTTAATTACAGAAGGAAAAGAAAATCTTAATGCCTTTACAAACTCATAAACAAATACCCAAAGCAAATAGTGGGCATAAAGAGAAGAGTGCCAGGGAAATAGGATAAATATGACCAGTATGCTTCAACACCATCTTTATTAGGTAATGATACCACATATTTGAATAGCTGTAAAAAATGGATTAAACATGGGAGGATTTTGAACATTGTAAATGACTGGGCAGATTGCACCATAGTCATAGTGAGCATGTGAAGAGCTGAAATTGAGATTTAGAAGAATTAAGCTCCTTAAGTTTATTTTTTTTGGATGAAAGAAGGAGATGTTGTTGCACTGGTATATTTCTTTTCACATAACCTATTCTGTGTGATTTATTTAGTTGAGTGCACTAATTGTCATATTGACCTGTATAATTTCACAGTTTCTTGAGACATGGGCTGTTGCCACATGAGCTAATATTGACATAGACTCAGGCCCCTGGCTCAGCTGATTTTCCCAATAGAAATTTCATATAAAATTCAACAAATTCTTTCTCTATTCAATACTGAAAATATTAATCACTTTTTGTCATAACATCATAGTCTTTGCCCATTTGGGTCACAGTAGATTAGTTATTTTACTTGGTAAACAAAATGTAGAGTGATAATGTTGTGACACACTGCCGGTCCTGTCATATACATTAAACATTAATCACAAAAAAGACTCCTTTCTGTTTGTAGCAGCTTTCACACCTCATGCTTTAACATGTGTCTTCTTTACCCAGCTTGCCAGTTGTCTGATCTATCTCAAGTACTCACCCACTTCACTGCAGCCCTGGAACCAGCTGGGATAAATAACAACTGTTTGGGGACAATGGGAATTGCCTGTATGGTTTCTTCTTCGGTTTGTTCTTTAACATCTTCATATCTGACAGCAAGCTTCCAGGCTTGTTGCTACTATATCTGCAAGGAAATGCCCCCAAGCAAAGCTTTCAAGGAAGTGGTGTAGACTCTGGATATAGGATTGCTGATCCCAGAGAATGTCTTCCCTAAATATATCAAGGGCCACCTTAAATCTTACTATGTTTCCAGAATTTCAATTAGGTTTTTCCAGGCCTTCCTGACTTTGCAATAACAAAGCTTCTCATTTTCAAGCTAATATTAAAATCAGCCAATTAACACCCATTTGTTCTTCTGCTGCACTCTCTGTTGCTTTAAATCCTCACATCTCCTCCTGGGAGAATTCTAATTGTTTTTGCTTTTTGTTCTCTTTTGCTATGAAATTAATGCCTTCTGATCCAAAAGAAGAAATGTCCTTGATAAATACACTGAATTTATTTCCATGAACACAAAATATAACTGGAAATCACTGAATACACTGGACAGTTGCTTCTGCAGTGGCAATGCACTGATAAACAGAGATGGGTCCCATTACTGACTGAAGTGCAGACTCAGGCTGCAATAGCACAGATTTAACTGTGCAGTGTCTCAATTCCTTGATGCAGTTGCTGACCAGACATTGATGACTGGTGGCATCAATGACGCCTGAGGGAGGTGGGGATGGGAGGCACCATTGCAGATTTCTGTGGTGCGACATGAAATGCAGCTCACATGGCACCAAGGAGATGCAAGGTTCTGGTCAGCAGAGTTGAGAGAATCAGCAGATAGAAGCACATAGTTTAGGATAAGCTAATTGCTTTCTAATCTGTGTTGCCTGATCTCCATATATGAGCTTACAGACAGATGCCTAATCTTAAGCAGAGAGCTTCTAATTCTTCTAATTCAATGTGACTCTGTGTGATTTGGACCAATCTCTATGTATTACCAAGAGTCAAGCAGGCGAGAAACTTATAAGCTTAGCCCTATTTTCTTAATTGCATATCTACACTGAATTTTACTAATTGCAAATGAGTTTTCTGGTTATAAGCTTAATTACACTGCCTTTTCAGGAGAGGGTCCTTTCCCTTTTGAAGGTCTTAGGAAGGCCACAGTGATACAAGCAAGCATCCTAGGGGATGAAAGCAAGTTAGGAAGCTCCATCTTTTCTCTAATATATTGCCTCCAATTAAAAATGCCATGTATCTGTTTCCAAGAAACTGTCCTAGCATAGGTATACATGGAATGGGAGAAAAATCCAGTGGCTCTGGAACCAAATAATTGTGCTTGGAGCCATGTGGAAAACAGAGTAGAATTTCAACAGGTAAGTGGAACACCTCTGGGAAACACAGGGTGAGGTTTTTGATTACAAGAACTGAGATGAGAAAGGTATCAGTGTACTATGGGTAAATTTGGTATGTAATTCAAAAGATAACATGTAATATCAAAAGATAACTTATCCTTCCTCAGTAGTAATTTTAAGTCATAATTAACCACCATTATCTAAGTTACATAAGGTAGAATCCAAACAAGGAAATAACACTTTTAATTTCTCACATGGTTTCGAGGGCATGGTTAAGTTTACAGAAGTTTTAGTTAGGGAACATATAGCAATTTATTCTCTTTGCATCTTTAGTAAATTTAAACACTAAAAATGTAGTAGTTTCTAGCTGATTGCAACCAACATCCCTCTTCTTGAGGAGCTGTACTCTCCAGACTCCCTGCACTCACCTACTCCCTCACACACTGAAATGCTGGAGCATCTCTGTTCACATACAACCTACCTAAACTCATCAGTGAAATGTTCAGAACATAGTAAGCTTTTGGTTAATGTTTTCTAGTAGTGCTTAGACATTTATCTCCCTTTCAAATCAGCAAGCTGCTCCAGATCTGATTATCAGTATCCACATCCCTCTCTCAACAGCTATTCATACTACTCTTTCTAATGTGTATAATCATGGAAGTCTGTAATAAAACCTGAGATGCTGCATATTTATTTCTATTTTTCATGGTTTATTATCCTGACATTTCAAATTGCTCTGCTTAAACTTTAATAAAGATTGTATGATGGAGAAATCAAACTTTTACATAAGAAATTGCTTCAATTAAATGTCAAAAGAGACATAAAAATTAGGTTTAAAGCCATCTATGCTTCTTTCTAAATACCCTGTGCAGAGGCTGACTCAGAAGGGAAAGTTTTGCTCCTCCTTACATTTGAAAATTATTTTCTAACCTGAATCTTCACTGCAGTATTTCAATATTTACTAGATGTTCAATTTTATTTGTAAGACCTACAAATTACCTACTGTTGCCTTTTTTTTTCTAGTGTCAAAGGGTATTTAAATATGCAACAGAGTATGTAAAATCAGTCTTGTAGGATGCCTCCTGTAAATATAAATGCTTTATCTGCTCCTTTTTTCCTTCCTCTTTTGCAACCATTGTTTTCCCCTTACATCCCCTGTGATGTATCCACATATAAACCATCTGCCTCACTGTAAAATTATATTAAATATTTATTACCTGTGTAATCTTTTTTACTTCTGTGTCTTTGTTTTGATCTGCATATTTGAACTATTAATATAATTATTCCTACTACTACTATATGTTTCCTTTTACCATATTTCTATTTCCTATCAAACCACTTTGATCTTATTTTCATGCATTTTTTTTCTTAAGTTTATATCCTCTGGCTAATGGCACCTTCCCTCACGACACAGCACTCCTCTGGCTGATTTCTTTCCCCTGAAGCTCATTCCCAGCATTTTTCTCCTTTTCAGACTTCTTTGTTCCTATTCACTGCTAATCCCCTGATTCCCCACTTAAACTCACCACCACATATTCTTCAGTCCCTTGCTGTTTTACCACATCCCCTTCAGCAGACTGATAATGCAATTTTAAGAGAAACTAAGAAACTTTAATACTGTTCTGATCCTTCTTGGATTTAGGCTTGTGGATAGAGCCAGAAGCAAGATGGGAAGGGGAGCGGTGGTGGGGAGGGGTGGGAGGGAAGCAGCTGAGAAGAGACAGAAATGCAAACTTGATAGCACTTCACAGGCAGTTTATTTCCCAAAGACTGCCCGCTCAGCTGGGTGGCAGAGCAATGTGAGCCACCAGATGTGCGATTTTAACACTGGTGTCAGCAAGAGCTGCTCAAGCAGCTTTGGCCAGCAAATGGAGTGGGACATCATTGCCTTTCTCTGCAGCCAGGATGCACCCCAGTAACTCAGCAATGCGAGGAGCTAGGAAACAGAGCAGGAGAAGCAAACAAAGAGTAGAACTATCTTTTGTGAGGACAAGAGTACTGAGGAAAAGTCCACCAAAGCCAATATGGTGGCAGAAAGGTGGTTCTTGGCCTTGCCTAAGGGAAGCCATGTATTTATTGAAGAGTAAAGGCAGGGCCAGACTGCAATGAGCTGAACTCTGCTGGCACACACTCCTAACTAAGCCTAGTGCTGAATGGCCCTACTTCTGCAGTGCCCCAATTGTACTCACACACACCAAGACAGAAAACAGGCAGTTCGGGACCAGCAACCCAAATTTTCTGCCTTTCCAAGCTTGAATTCACCACGAGTATCACCTCAGGTATTCCTTGCTCATCTTCTAAAACACAAATGGTATTGAATTGTAGATTTGCATTTCTAACTTCAGATCTTGAGCATGCACAAGTGGTATGGACATTTTCAATAATCCACAGCATGAAAAATGAGATTTTTATTGTATAAAATGCTGTTCAGTACTGGTAAGGAGTTGTTCTCCTAGAAAATAAAGTGCATAACAAGAAAGGAAGAATATATTTGTTTCTTTTATGCTGGTGAGTAGCACAGATGAGAGTGCGGCCCAGAAAGAAGGTTAATCCCTGTGTAAGATACTAAAATTTAGGGATTACATTTATTTAGCAGAATTCAAACAGTGATTACCCACCTGTTACTCATTTTAAAAAATTGGCCTGCTGTGTTATATATGAAACAATTAGCAAAACATTACAGCCTGTTTCAATGAATCCAGATATGTGCAATTTTCTCTAAAGTTTGATTAAAAAAATGATTGGAGGGCAAATGGAACAGCTTTTACTGAGACAGCTAACAATAAGACATATTGGGTTCTTATTATCTGCTATTAGCTTTTGCTTTCAGGTAGGATAAAAAGTACATTTTAGGAACCATTCAGTGTCCTATTATAATAATACCTGAACACGCCAGTTGGTAAGAAAGTTGACTTTTTATCTTACTTAATATTTTCACAAAAAGTATGGAACCTGTGGAAAGTTGTATGAAAAGATTTGTTTAAAAGTTCAGCTCAAGAGCAGTATCTGCATATTCCACCAAGGAGCATGTATTAGCAATACATGGAGCTGGACTTAATGCTCCAGTTTAGGGCTTGAAAACTGGGTTCTCCTTTTGACATGAGAGTGAGACACTTATAAAATCTTTGGTAAGTTTTAAACTGCTTTAAATTTCTTGTTAGCTGGGCACCTGCTTACTCAGTAGTTCCTGGCCTTTGTTTCTTTCTGTGTGGTTTTCCAGTGTCCATTTTGAATGATGTCAGAGTTTATCATTGTGCTGAGGGCACTGATGCCCAGTCACTGTGGCTCACTGTGGATTAGATGCCCAATTTCCCCTATGGCAGTTTACCTGATGTTTTATTGCAACCAGCAAACTATTGCCATTTCCAGGTGGCATTTAAGGCTGTCTTTCTTTCTCAAATATAAGAAGCTGAGCCTGTTGGAAGGAGCTCGTTAGGAAAAAGGAAACACTGGTTCTTAAAGAAGTCTCTGTTGAGCAGCCATGTCACACTTCTGCTGAATTTGGACCTTGAGAAAACCCTTGTCTCCCTGGTCTGTCACAAGAGCTTGTGGCTCCCAGCTCTGGGCTGGCCCAACCTTACACCATATAAAATGTACCAGCCTGTGGCACCACACACCAGAACAAAATCTATCTCTGCTCTAGATCCTGTCATAACATAAATCATAGGAAATGTGCTGTGTAAGCTGTGGTGTGATCTCTCCCTGGAGTGCTAAAAGCCTTTTGATTCCCCACATTTTTCTTGGAGGTGAGTATGTCCAAAGTACAATTCTAGACAATTGGCTCTCCATTTCACTCCTGCTTCGTGAGAACACTTGGCTCTTCCTGCTTTCAAAACTCAGCTTTCTATTTTTCCTTCCACTTACTGACTGTACAGTACTTTCTGCTTAACTGAAAGCTTTTGTAGCTGACTGAGTAAAGCTCTGTATTGGTGATAGGCCTGCAGGGTTAAGGACATTTTCCTCAGGGAAGAACTTAATAGTATCTCCTGCCACAAGAGAACTTGAAATCGTCTCTAGGAAATTAAAACAATTTATTTTGTGGCACTGAAAAATCTGTTGTCTGACCACAGTCAAGAACTAACAAGAGAACTACTTCCCTCTACATAAAACCTCAGTCCTTCTCCAGGAAAACAAATCAGTCCTGTTATTCCCCTAACCTATTAATGAGACTACCCACATTCTCTATCAGCTTCTTCTGATTTTCTTCTTAGAACACTTTTTAGCCTTTGGTTTTTCACTGCAGTTTTCAGTATTATAAATAGTATGCAGATTCCGCACAGAAATCCAGAGGGTTTTAGCAAAGTTCTACAAGAATGAGACAGATGTAGGTGTGTCAGTTTCACCCGCTGAGTCCAGCAGCTATTGATAGTAGCTAAGAACTTGCTTAGGAAGAAGAGTCTGCAGCAGATAGTGTATTTTACAGACAGGATTAGGAATTGAACACTACTGATGCACAGGGTTACAAGGAAAGCAGATTTTTTGGTTTCACAACAGCTAATTTCACCTCTCTGCACCTATGGCTCTGTCCATACCCACCTGCATTTGAGATTCTAGTTTTATTTGCATTATCCTCAGTATTTTCCTACAGTTAAAGAAAAATCACAGGAAAAAAAAAAAAAAAGGCTGGAGAAAACATTCTCATACAGGTCAAACTCATTGCCTGACTCCTGGGTCGGAAATTGTATCTTCTACATAGCTGGTTCACTACCACTTATCCCACCATTTCCATGCCTACTGATCATTTCTAAAGCTGTCTGCTTTTTGTTGAAATAGCCAGCAGTGGTAGAGCCACTGGGCTTTGATTTCCTCTAGCAGGGAAGGCTCAGGTCCCAGTTGCCACCTTTGATGTTTGCTGTACCACTAATGACTACTGTGGAGCTCCTCTCTGTGGGAGCTATGACACACAGAGCCATTTCACTACTGTTGTGAGACACATTCAGTAGAGTTCCTTGAGTGTGTATATATATATATCACTGAAAGAGTAAGCCCAGATAGAGCAAGGCACTTCATTCTATACAGATTTCTATACAGAAAGCATTTTCTATTAACCTGTGTAAAAAAAGCTGCTGGTTTAAGGAGGGAAAGTAGCAGGAGCCGTTTTATGTACCAGCTTACTACCAAGAGAGCCAGTGAGTACTACAGAACTACTCGCTCAGACTCATGCATAAATTAAAAGGAAACACCTATTGTAGCACCCAATATGGATTCATATTCTCAATAATCAGTTATGAAAGCTTTTATGAAACATTTCCTTTTTATATAGGTAATCCTAATAATTATCACATTTTCATAAATACCTGTGGTCAAAAAAAACTTAAAAGAGCACTATGACAAAACAACCAGTATCTCCAGGCTGGAGCACATATATTTTTAAATGCATTACAAAACCAAAAGTTTTACTTCCTGGCAAAACCTTCACTATCACTGAAATCCTTTTTTAATATCAGAATAGCACTAGAGGTGCTGAGTAGTCACAAAGCAGCAAGAAGTAGACATTTCCTTTCATGAGTTTTTGGAGCTGGATTTAGGTGCCCAACTGTAGACACATGTGACAGCTTTAACCATCACTTCAGACTGGTTATTTTAGACCTATCATCTCTTGGATACTGTGGACCATGTGGTTCTGCTGACACATTGTGCGAATGTTCTTGAAATAGATAGATACAGTCTTAAATCATTATTTTCCTTTCATTCCATATGGTCTAGGTGCCCTTGACATAATTTAAAAATACAGTGCAGCAGCACAATTTAAGATAAACCACTACCAATAAGCCAAGCAATTTAAAATCTCATATCCCCTTCACCTTCGAACAAATCCCCCCCAAACTTACCATTCCTCTCAACCTTCCTGGAGGGAAAAAAAAATAAATAAAAAAATGAACTCAGCAATATACCTTAAAAAAGCATTTGAAATTATACTATCATTCAGTAGTAAAACAGCTACTGAGATACTGGAGATAGAACATCCCTGTATCACAGCAAACGAGTTGCAGAGACCACAGGAAAATGCAGATGATTAATTAAAGATATAATTTTGGATAAATGCACAGTTATGCCATTCCTGTGTGTTGTCTGTTGCTTCTGCCTCATAATGTCCCTCTCCAATTTTCATTGCAATGAGTCCTATATACCAATCCCTAAATCCCGGAATCATTCCCACACAAAGTTCTTGAGGAGGCTACTTTGTGATTTTTTCTAATCTCCAGCTTCACGTGGATTGTGTCCTTATCAAAAGTCACTGGAGCAGTTAAGAGGCTGTGCACAGGATGGGCTCCCATCAAGCCCTTCATGGGGAGTTACACACTGCAGCACCTGCATCCTCCGACAGCAGCTCTACTTCACTGCTCCAAATGACCACACTGCAGCAGTCAATCTGTTAGCACTTTACACTTACTTTTCCGAGGTGCAAACAGCAAAGAATTGGGCCTTCCATCACTTCCAGTTTTTATAAGGCTTCAACAAACCAGGCAACATTGTGGCCCTTGTTTCACCCCTGGAACCACATCCCTGCCACAGTTCAGAGCAGCGTGACTGTGCACAGCACCTGGCAGGAAGCCCAGGATTTGACCCAGCAGGTTTATGGTGTATGGAGATGATATTAACACACACCATCAGCCAAATCTGCACTCTGGGCTGCTTAATAAAAACCCTACCACCTCCATCATAACGTTTAACCTCTTAGATTAACAAGAAAGCAGGCCAAACTGATCACTAAGAACAAGTTAGCCTAGAAAATTTACTATTTATCAACCACAAGCATCTACATTTTGTAACCTCTTTTCACTATTAATAGCTTTTCGAGTAACAGGAACTGATCAGTGACAGGTGGATTAACATTTCACTAAGTATCTAGAGTATTTATTAAATTTACCATGTGATTGCAGATGCACTTGAAAAATATAATCACAGAGTGAAATTTTTACTCCAAGTTAATACAAGGAGTTTAGTTAAATATAGACATCTTAGTAGACAACTGTTTAGTGTCATGACTAACATGTTTTTTTCCTGCATAGCAATATTTATGAACTGATCTATTTTTCCCTCACCTGAATGACTAAAATACAATAAGGTAAAATTTTAAAGAGTGTTCCATTAAGATCAAAAGAAAAGATTTCACTTTCCTTGGGACTTCTTAGCTGTTTCTGTCATTAAGACTAAGCATTTTAATAAAGAAAGTCAAGCTATTTTGAGACTCAGAATGATTTCAGGCAATGTAAAAGATGGAAAATGTCATTCATTAAGTGAGTGGTCAGCTTGCAGTGGCAGAATGGTCACAACTCATATTCTTTCCTGTATTCATCCAGTTGTAATTACACATATAATCATAAATGAACTGAAACCAATGTACCATACACTGAATTGATCCCCGAGTTTGTCTATACTGCCCTGCCAAGCCCCTTACTGCTATTCCTTCAGCCAGGTTACAGTATATGAATAACAGCTGAACACTAGTGCTGGGCTGAATTAACATCAATTAGCATTTAAATTGCATGTTTAAATGAGTGCATTAATGGGAGCATGCAATTTATAATTCTCTCTCCTCCACCTCCAATCTTATCTAGTGCTAGAGATTTGTCAGACAGCTGGTATCAATCTGCCTAATCTCAGACTTAGGATGACTGCTTGCCTGCATACATTCAGCTGGTACCCACTGATTAGAGGAAAATTCTCCTAGGTTAGCTTTAAATTTACAATGTGGTGTGACTTACGTCTTATCATCTGCATCTGATTTTACCAGCTTTCAGGGCCCAAATATTACCTGATTTATAATCACTTCCCAGTGCCTTTAGATGTGTTGCACTTCATGTTAGGCTGCAGCAAATCTGGCCCTGTGTTTCACTTTCTATCCATAAAGTTATTGATCAATTGCCAGCTGTACCATGACATTCCTGCCTTCCCATGAGAGGAAGCTCTGGATATCAAACCATGGGTTTTTGAGGGTGGTAAGAGTAAACATCAAGTGAAAACTGCCTACCAGTAAATACTAGTGCCATGAAGGAGTTAATTCTGTACTCCAAAAGTTTTATTGAGGAATATTCTGGAGGCTATAATTACACAGAAATTTCTCCTTCCTGAAATGAGTGGGTAAAGTCACCATATTATGAGAAATAGCTAGTGTGATTTATGGCATCTATTATTATTATTATTATTATTATTATTATTATTGTTCTTATTTTTACTACAGTAATTTCACAATTACAAGCCACACCATTTTGACTAAAATTTTGGTCCCAACCTGGAAGTGTGGCTTACACTCAGGAACGGTCAATATATGGATGAGGTTCAGAAATTTTCCTACCCAGAAGTGTGAGCCTGCAGCAGCCCCAAGCCGAGCCGGAGCCCGCACGGCCTCGAGCCGAGCCAGTAAACCCCGCGATCCCGCGATTCTGTTACTAATTGGCAACTTTGGGAAAGTTGCACTCGGGTCCTCGCTGCAAATGAAAGTGTGGCTAATAACCCTGTGAGGTTTATATATGGACAAAGAACGAAAAGTTACCGACACCCAAAAGTGCAGCTTATAATCGTGAAATTATTGTATATCAATATATTACTATTTTATGGAAAAAAAGGAATCTGTACAACCTTGGGTAATGAAACAAGGTAAAAAAAGGTAAAAAAAAAAACAAAACTCAAAAAAAGCCCCCCAAAAACCAAAATAAATCACACTTCAAAATCTTTTTTTGTCTTGTCTCTCAGATCTGATTCCAAGGCCAAAATCACATCGGTCTCACCATAAAGATTATGAGCTTGGGAGCCCAACTGGAGGCTCATCTTCAGTGCATGTGTGCCTCATACACCCCCCAAGCTCAGGCAGCACACCAAGCCTGCTGTCCAGAGATGCCCAGACACACACCAGAGGGTGTCTGCAGGATTTCTGCATGGCAACTCTGGGAGTCAAAGGCTGCAAAAAAGGTTAGACGAAAATAGGACTACCTCAGTGTAATGCTACAAATATCAGACATAAGGGCAAATTGCATAAAGATATGGATTCAGTTTTGGACTGTATCAATACTGAAAATGTAACACCAGTATCATACCAGAATAAAATTTCAAAAGCAACTTTTCATATCCACATTGAAATATAAAGCATCAGAGACAGTAAAAGCTATTTCAGACAGATATTATGGGAATCATCTTAACTACAATTACCTGAGAAACACCACTCACTACAAGAAATTTACAGTAGGTAGAGACTTGTAGGTATAGAACAGCAGCAATTGTGTGATAATTTCATTTGGTTCTGATATCTGTCCTCAAAGATGCTATGCTATGCATTAAATATTTCATGTCTATGTACTGTCTTGAGATTTATTATTTATGCAATAGATGACAGACCCTAAACTTTTGCTTGAATAACACACTACTATGGCAAAACGACTCATCAAGGTTAACCATCCTTCTTGCTTACTACCTTCAAAAATTACGTCCTCAAGAGGGATTGCACAACCAAGTCAGATAGTGTGGGCAAATTTAATTAACTAAATGTCAGAGTCCACAGTTGTTACAGATGACATAAAGAGAAAAAAGAGATAGGGCATAACCTTGAGGTACTTGTTATTGCTGCCAAATGCTTTAAAGAATTGTTCGCTTGGACATGAAGCCTTCAGTCTGTGGCACAATTAATATACGTGTGGATCACATTGTGTCACTGAAAATAAAATTCCAATATGATGTTTCTCACCCTCATTGAAGAAAGTCCAGGGTGTAAGGGAATAAAATATAAGGGCCTCTGCCAGAGCAGGTCTGACACCCACACACTTGTTAGACAGGAGAGATCTGGACCCAGTGCTGCTCTTTAATTGCAACCACAGCAGGGAAGCCCAAGATTTCCCCAGCTCAGGTTTACACTGGCAAATGGCCAGTGACCTTGGGCTGGCCACATGTTTGTATCAAATGGTGAGTCTGAAAATCTCCTCTGCCTTTCATCTGAGCAGGGCTGTGGGTGCTGGGCTGCTGGGAGCTGGCTGCCCCAGCCTGGAGGAGCTGGGCACCAGGACCCCAGGCATTTCCTGGAAGATCTTTTTTCTATGTCAGAGCAATGCTAACTTCACAGAATACCTGTACAGTCTAAATACTGAACAAATCTATCATTCACTCTTCCATCTACACTGGTTTGGGGGAAGAAAATTTATTGGAAAATATTTGTTCTTTTTTTTTTTTTTTAATCCCAAAAGAGTGACTAAGAAAAATCTTCCATTGACTGAGCTGTCATGTCCTGTCTCTGTTCTTATGGGCCAGTGAAAGTGTGAGGTATGAACATGAAATTTAGCCCCTTGATTTGGGAGAGACCAAGGAGACAACTGACTTCAGACTTGCCTAATTTTAGCAAGAGGGATCCTTCCTGGTCCTTTCTGGGAGCCCTTGGTGCCCATCCACTGCCATCCCATGGAAAGGGACAGAACAAGTCTAGAGCTTGCTTTCCTTCACCTGTGTACACCCAGAGGGGTGCAAAGGTCTTACAGGATTGCCAGAGAAAAGAATTAACCCTACTGTCCTCATGATGTCTTTAAATGACCCAATAACTGAAATGACTTAGCATTGTGAAGAAAAAAGTTAAATAAAATTCCCAACAAACTTGTTACAGTGCACCCATATTCATTTAAACTGACCTGTGAATGGCAGAAGAAAGCAGCAAGAGGATAACAGAGCTAAATAAATTTCAGAAGCAGAATAAAAAATGTATTAGAAATCACATCGAGAAATAAACATTTAACAGAACTTCTAAAATTATCTGCAATAAACTAACCATCTCAAATTAAACCCAAGAATAAGATGGAAGAAGGGGAAATTAGATACAGTGGTTTATAAGAATAATTCTGCCCTAGCAAAATAATTGTAATATAAATGAAACAAATATATCTATTTTCAAGCTTGAGCTATCATAAATAAACAGGAAACCACCCTTCAGGCTATTAGTTTTCGGAACCTCAGCATAAAGCAATTTTGTTTTCTTTTAAGAGACCACTGGATATTTATAGAGTAACACAGTGATTACAAGATAGTTATTATTAAGATTTAGCAGACAATACTCTATATTTGATATTTTACTGAGGTACATTGGGGTGGAGAGATTTTTATTAATTTTTTTGAGAAGTCCATAGAGCCATCTCTAAACACTTAGGGGAATGTAAGTGCTATTCCTAGCAGAAACAACCTTCAAAATTTTCCAGGCAGCCTCGCAATGAGAGAAATTTTCCCATACAGTAATCATTGTTGGGAAATTGTCCTTTCTAGACATCTTTTCTTAGGCTTTGTTCTGATAGGAATGAGCTAAAATAAAAGTGTGAGAAGTGAATGTTCACAAATAGAATTTTTTGTTTGATTCACATTCCCCAAGGAGTGTTTATGCCTTCAGAGATGTCAAATCATAAAGCCTTCATGAAGTCAAATCATACTGCACAGAAGCACTGTGAAAGAACAGAGGGACATTGTTAGGATTCAGAAATAATAAAATAACATGCTTGGCTGGTGCAAGTGACACTTGTGATTTACACCAGCTTAGGGTCTCTCAGTGCTGACACTTTGATATGTATCTTGGAACACACTCTGGTTAAGTAGCCTTTTAAGGCAAATTTTTTGCATGCATACCTTGCTTGAAGTATAGATTTCTCATATAGTTATCCAAAATATTTGTTTTCTGAGTATTTGGGCTATATGTTCATGAGGAGAATAATTGCAGAGTTAGTTCTCCAGTGGTTCCCTGGTTGTTTTTTCTCCCTAGCAGTCTCACTACTTCCCTGATTTCTGCTATTCCCTATTCACCTCACCTAGAAAGACAAAAAGTAAGAAGAAAAGCAGGACCTTTATCCCCATCTGCCTCACCAGGATTTAAACCATCCTGCTGCATTGGAGGGAGGGTTCTGGAAGCACTGGGCTTACACACACACACCTGAGTAGTACTACAGAAAAATACGAGTCATTAGCTAGTGAAACTTTTCTCTTGTCAAATATTCTTAGAGATAATCATAAAGGATCAGAAGGCTGTCCCCCTTCCTGCTCAGAAATTCTTCTGTTTGCTACCAGGTAAGGTGCCAATGAATGATGAATGATGAGATGCCAGAGGTGGTGCTTCATTATTGTTGTGTAGGGAAATTTTTTTTGCCAGTTGCCAAAATGGTTTTGAGCAGGGCATGATGCAGCCTGAGCACACAGCAGAGGGGCTGTTTGGGAGAAGGGTCATTGGACTGAATCACACCAACACCATGCTGAAATTTAATGTGGACAGTCAGTTCCAGATGCCCAGGAGCATCATATGGAACTTTTTAAGCTACTATAACTCCTAGGCCAGGATCCTGTCCCCTGTGGTACCCACGTGAGTGATGCTATGACCCTTGTGTACAAACCATCATCTTACTACTGACACTGTGTCCAAGGGGGTTTTTGAAACTTTTTTCAATAAAACAGCTCCAGTTGGGATCACAACACAGCAAAGTTAGCAAAGTTATCCCACTCAGCCTGTTGAGAATGAAAGAGGGCACACTGCTTTGTGGGGCATCCCATCAGGCTGGGGTAATTAAAGCTGCCAGGTGAGCCTGTCTGTGAGCCTCACTCAGCAAACCAAAGCATAGCCAATACTTGAGGAACATTCCCACTTGTTCTCTAGGAAGGAGAACAAGAAATAACCATATCCTGCCTATCTGCCAAAGAGCCCTGCCTCCCAACCAGGCTGGGTTAGGGGGTAAGCCTGGTGAAAGCACTGCAAATGGATTTTAAGATTACATACTGAATGTAGCAAAAAGTTTAATTGGGATAGAACCTCAAGTCTGAAAGGGCTAAGTACTGAGCACCTGCATTACCCACAAAGTCATTTAAAACAGAACAGACAATTAACCTGCAGGCAGTGATGGGCAGTGGTAAGCACTTAAGCACTCTCACAGACACTGTACATCTTCTTTTTAAGGGAAAAAATAAGTAAACCATTAAAACATGATATACAAGTTGCACTTAATAGGAAAAATCAACCTTCATTGAACTTAGATATGGCAATCTTACTTCCTACGTTTCTCTCTGCAAAAGCAAAATCATTCACTACTGTATCCTGAATCTTCAAATTATAATACTAACAAAAAACCCTTCCTATTACTGCATATTGAGAAAGAGAAAATTCCTAAAAGGAAGGGAGGGAGGGAGGGAGGGAGGGAGGGAGGGAGGGAGGGAAGGAAGGAAGGAAGGAAGGAAGGAAGGAAGGAAGGAAGGAAGGAAGGAAGGAAGGAAGGAAGGAAGGAAGGAAGGAAGGAAGGAAGGAAGGAAGGAAGGAAGGAAGGAAGGAAGGAAGGAAGGAAGGAAGGAAGGAAGGAAGGAAGGAAGGAAGGAAGGAAAGAAGGAAGGAAGGAAGGAAGGAAGGAAGGAAGGAAGGAAGGAAGGAAGGAAGGAAGGAAGGAAGGAAGGAAGGAAGGAAGGAAGGAAGGAAGGAAGGAAGGAAGGGTTTTCATAGCTCAAACACAGTACATTCAGACAGACTTCATTGATATTTTTCTGTGAATTCAAATATCTGAAAAAAAAAAGTTTTTTTTTAATGCATCTCTGCTGTTGGAATTAACCCTTCAAGGACCAAAGAGACTGATGGATATTCCTGCATACACTCAATGTCAATTGTGCTACTTACACCTTTAGATCAGCTTCAAATCAAATTGTAGCAGTCAAGCAATTGCCACTCCTAAGTGCTTCTGTGGTTCTGTTGTTTAGATCTCATGAGACTGCTAAAGCCATCACTTCAGGCTCACTGGTAAGAGCTACATCAAATTATTTTGTAACAATTTGAGTTCTTATATATCTATTATTTACTACTGCAGTGATTTAAAAACAGTGGAAATTTCTGTGGGTTTTGCTGCTGAACTGAGCTAGATTGACAAGAGAAGGGAGGAGAGAGGATGATGTGAGAAACAGTGTCACTATGCCAGTTAAATGATGCTGCAGATTATTTTTGTGTTGGACAAGTCTGCCACAACCAGTACTGCTCTTAGTGAGCTTTGCAATATTGGCAAGTGCTGCTTCAATTATTTTTTCCTCTTAATCCTTTTCCTATATATTAATCCTTTTTCTATATACTCCTTCTCCTTTCTTGTGATTTCTGCTTTGTAAGTCTTTCAATGGGCAAGTAATACACTGGAGAAGTAAAATCTAAAAATTCAAACCCTTTCCTGAAAGAACAGTGGGATATATCTGTAACTGTGCAAGTCAGAGATGGATTTGGACGATGCAGTCCTCTCAGCCTCTGCCCAGCACGAGATTTTCCTTCACTTAGGACAGTCCATTTTTAGAGATCTCAAAAGCTTGAGATTCCCCCTTCTCTTCTGCCATAACCTCATCTTCTGCACTAAACGGAACTTGTCCCAAAAAGCTGCTGAGCTTCTTAACCTGACTTTTTATGTAACATAACCACCTTTCCATTACAGCTGTGCATAACCTCAGGGTAGGCTGAGAGCCATCAGTGACTATTACATATAAATACCACTTTGCAGGAAAAGGTGCATGTGCTGTTGAAGTACATAATTGGTGCCCTGCAATGCCCTGACCTGGCACCCAGGTGTACTGCAGACTGTGCTGTAATAAGGCACTTCAGGAGGAATTCACACATCCAACTACAGTGTGGTCAGTGGCTAAAGGTAACCCCCTAACTCTTTCCATGTACTGTGTGAGGTGTTTGGGTGGTTCATTTCAATGTTTCAACTAGATGCCTACAGTCTGAAGTTGTGAATACTCCACTTTGTGACTTCACTATCCTAGATCCCTGCTGGACATGCTATATATCATACTACAGTAGTTTCACGAATACAAGCCGCACGGATTATAAGCCGCACCCCCGGTGCCTCGACAATGTTGCTGTCTTTGTCAATAGATAAGCCGCACCCCGAATATTAGCCGCACTTTCGTTCGTCGCGAGAATCCGTGCGCAGCTTTCACAAATTGGCCAATTAGTAAGAGGATCGCGGCATAGCGGGCTTTACTGGCTCGGGGCGGGGCCAGGCAGGCTCGGCCCGCTCATGGTTGCCGACGGGGCCGGGTGGCCCAGCTCAGCGCCACGGCTCGGCGGGGCTGGCCGGGTGGTGCTGCCGCCGCCGCCGGGCTCGCTGGCCCCCCTCTCCCGTCAGCACCGCCCCGCTGCCGCTTTCGCTCGCCCCGCGCCGCGCCTCGCGAGCGCCGCGCCCGCCCCGCGCCACGCCCGCCCCGCGGCGCTTTCGCGAGCGGCGGCGCTTTCGCGGCTCGCGGCGGCGCTTTCGCGAGCGGCGGCGCTTTCGCTCGCCGGGCGGCGCTTTCGCGAGCGCCGCTTTCGCTCGCCCCGCCGGCAGGGCTGCCGCCGCCGCCACCAGGCTCGCCGGCCGCCCCCTCCCGTCTGCACCGCCGCCACGTTTCCTCGCCCTGGCCGGCACTGCAGGCCCCCGCACCGCCGGGCTCCCCCACGCTGCTGGCCCCGATTCTGCTGGGCTTCCCCCGCTGCCAGGCAGCCCCACCCGCCGGCCTTCCTGCTTCTGCCATGCTCCCCTGCACTGCTAGCCCCAGTTCTCCCGGGCTCCCCCACCCTGCTGGCTCAGGCTCTGCCGCCCGCCCCCGACACTGCTGGCCCCGCCTCTGCCAGGCTTTCCCACCTCTGCCGGGGCCGACCGGGCTCCAGCTTGGCTTGGGGCTGCCATGGGCTCTCACTTCCGTGTTGGCAGCTTTTAGAATTTTGTTAATAGATTAGCCGCCCCGGAATATTAGCCGCACTTCCGGGTTTCCACCAAAATTTTGGTCAAATTGGTGCGGCTTGTATTCGTGAAATTACTGTACTTGACAAATTTGGGTTTACAAGAAGGTAATTACCAAGCTCACCTCCTTTCTTTTCAGACTTTCTCACATAAATTGTACAAAGGGGTGGGATTATTTCTTGTGAACAGAATTACCCTTCCCTATTGCTTTATCTCTGTTCTCCATGCTTCTGCTGTATTTCTCAGCCTATAGTAATTGTTTCTATTTCCACTCAGTCTGATGTTTGTTCAATTTGCGTAATAACTTCTTCATTCCCAACCTGAAACCAACAGTGTTGTGATCGATGAGATTTGAAGAAAGTCAAAAAGACAAATATTTCTTAACCTGACAGAATATTAATATTCTGTCTCATTAAGCATACCATATATAATAAAACACATTTTTTCTCCAGATCATGTAATTGTCATACGAAGGCAATATTCTATGCCTAAACACATTTATCACCTCTGTTACTTTCCCTTTGCCGTTAAATACTTTTAGTACATTGGCTAACTAAAAACTTATGATTTGTTACAGATCTTACAGAGCTGCTGACAGAGCTAATTGCTAAATTGCCACTGATCATACTCTGGGTAACTTTATTATCAGGTTTGATGTCACCTCAAATCCTTTTTCCCAGAAGCTTTATAAGACTCTAACATTTATTAAATTTGACCAAACAAATTGACCATCCTGCTTCATGTGAGAATAAGGTTTAGTAATATGATTGTATCTTTTACCTGGGAAATTTCAAACCAGCACATCAATTTTCAAAGGTCACTCACTTTGCACTCTCCTTACCCCAATCTGTTTGCTTTCCAGTAAGTCATTCCTGCATTTCAGTTCATTCTGGGGTGACAGAGCTCATTTACCTCTCCAGAGCTCATGAGGAGAATACACAGCAGTGTCATGTAGTGATCCAGAATCATTAATGATATTCACCAGCATTTCCACATGCAGTAGAGGATCTTGACAAAACAGAGAATTCTTGAAGGCCACCTGCACTCTTCACTGCAGGTCCCATGCACTCAGAAATAATTTTTTTAATGTAGGCACAGGTAGAGACCCAACAGAGCAAAAGATGGTGTCCAAATATCTAATTATTTAACTCCAGATTAAAAAGTTAATTGAGAATTCATATAGGCACATGGCCTAAAATGATAATGCTTTTTAAAGGCTGGGTTACACACTTTCTTTCTCTTCAGTAAAGTTACTCTTTGTCTGGCTTCTTCCCTTAGTTTCTGCTTTTTCCTAAGCTCTTCAAGTGATATTAAGTTTGTTATGTCAGCATGTTAGTCAATCCTATTGCAGCTTTTATCAAACTGGCAGACTCTGGCTCTGTGCTGTTTTTATGACATGGTTGCTCTGACAGATTGCTCCCACATGACACTGGAAAATACAGAGGCTCAAAGGAGCAGCTGGGAGCATGCACTTTCAGCCAGCTGCATTGATGGATTAGAAACTCTCCCAGAGCCTCTCACAGAAGAGGTTATAATGCTGTCTTACAAACACATTCGCTTGCATCACACCTGCACTGAGACACTCTGCAAATTGTTGCCATACTAATTTCAGAGATAATTAGGAAAAGCATAAACCCCAGGTTCCTCTCTATTTCAGTGTCTCACACAAGCACATAGAGGAAGTTTTGTGATCACTACTCCCACAGTCCATTACCCTGTCTTTTGATAACAGACACTGGATCTTTGAGAAGACATGCACAAGACGATCCCAAAATAATGGGTCTTTAAAATTACTGCAGTCAGTTTATTGCAGCCCTCACTGTCTAAAGGCAGGTTTATGCCTTGAAGTAAGTGAGATTGCAATCAATAAAAACCTCTGTTAAAGTTTACTGTTCTTCCTATTGTAGATCTTGGTCATTTTGTTAGCTATTGAAAAGAGGTATTTAAAAGTTCAGCTAAAATCCGAAGTGTCAGTAGTAGGATGCAGGAATTAGATCAATAGAGTGCTCTTTGTGTGAAAAAAAGCCACAATTTTTTCCTTCCAGCCACTTTGAGTCTGCCAGTTTCTAAGTTTGTTGTGTGCTTTTCTAACCATGGATTACTCACTTGGGTAAAAATAAACTAATGGTTTGCCTCCTCTAAACTCCTTGTTATCATTAAATATTTTTGACATGGGGTTTCTCATTCCCTTCCTTCAAAATGAAACAAAGTTCAGGCTTCATCCCTTTTTCTTTTTGTGTCTGTGTCGATATTGTTTCCCATTGCTTGTCTTCACATTCCTTGTTTGCTGCCAGTGACTTTTGCAGCCTTTGGCCACAAATCATACTCATCCTGAGGGTCATAAATCTCCATATAGACACACATAAGACATATTTAGACACTTTCCATGCTGAAACAGGAACAATTTGTGTTGCTTCCAAGTAAAGGATATGGCAGAATGGGAAGGTTCAAGTAGGAGAGGGAATGAAACCCAGTGAGGTTCTGTGGTGATCAGAGATAAAATGAGCAATAGCAATTTCCAAACTGTCAGGAGGCTGCAGGAAGCCCAGGCGCCTCCTCACAGGTTCCATCCAGCTTGCTACCTGTGCCTTAATAGCAATCTCCTGAGGCTGATTTGAATTGTGGTTAAGTTCCAGTGAAATTTGGTATTAAATTGGAAGGGAAATCTATAAATAAGTGTAAATTATGTTTTTCCTTTTCTCATCCAAATTCCTTCCTTATTTTTTTCATGTCTGTGCTATTTTTTATTCAGTGTTTGATGCCTCAGAGTTCAACATGAACATTTGGTTTGTGGGAAAAATTATCTCTACATTTCAGGTAGCTATTAACATAAATGGTGTATTTTTATATGTTACTGTTTGATCATCTTTACCATGCAAAAATAGATGATCATTTACATTACCTTCACTTCAGAATCCAAATCTTTTTTATTTATGAACTCAGGCAGATTAATACAGAGCATACTTGCATTTTTTCTGATGAAGAGCCCAATCATTATCAAGCTGCCCCATTAATGATTAAAGATTAGTTAGCATACCTTACACCTCACTCTATTAAATTGTTAGAATTCTAAAAATCAATATGAACAATTTAAAGATTCTAATATCTCTTTTTTTATTCTTATATGTAGGCATAACATCTGTGATCAATTTTCTGTCATATTGAAAAGGCAATTTAAAAGTTTGGCATGATCCTAGGGCCAAAATATTCTGGACTAAATTTTCTGAGATCAGTTTGCTGTTATTAAAGGAAATTTCCTCCTTAATACAGGAATTACTGCTGTTGAATGCAAAGATATCAAACATTTATTTTTAAGTATTTGTCCAAATTGCAGTATTAACCCTTTCAAAGATAGGATTCTGTGCATGTTGGTGACCACCTTGAAGTATTTAGGCATATCTAATTGTAACCTGAAAATGTGGTTCAGAATTTTTTGTTGTTGTTTTCTTTTTCTCCCTCCCTCTTCCATGTCTATCATGGCAAATGCTAGGAAAAGAGATAAAAAGCAGGGTTCCCATTATAGGACTTATGGCTTTGGGACTGCAAGGTGCACCAAGAGATAAGAATTCAGAATTTTAAAAGAGCATGATAAGGCTCTCTAAGACCATTCCACTCTCTGAAACTACCTGTTCTAGGGGACCTTTTCTGGTGTGCATTTTATTTATCAGAGAGCTGTGGTCACTGAAACAGTGGCAATTGGCTACTGCAACTAGACTGGAACCAGCAGATAATACCTCTGCAAAGAGCTGTTCCCTGTGAGTCAAACTCTGGTGAACAAACTGTTATAAGTACTCCTCAAATATGTGGACTGTGAGAGGGAGGGAGAGGATCAGAGCATTTTAGATAGCAGTGCCTTTTCAGGTTTAGGAATGCACTGTGAAAGTTCAGCTGTACACCAAATTACTTTTGTGCCAAGTGAAGGCTAGTGTTACTACAGGGCACCATTTGTAAAATGTTTAAATATGGATCAGAGTATGAATGTAAAAACCACGTACAATCTAGGCTGCTTCCCACACACACACCAGAGCAAATAATGATGTGATTTGAGAGACATAATGACAATATTGTGCCTATAATGCATTTGCCCAAAGGTACACTTGTGAATATGTTTTCTATTCATTTCTGTTCTCCATTGCACATTTCCCTCAACTTAATTATTCCACTGATTGTAATTAAGCTCCCTCTAAGTCTGTGAGTGTGGAGTGCATTTTCAAAATAAATATGAGCAAGCTGACTTGCTTCTGAAGCTTTTTGAAACTCTGTCAGCTCTATAAAATGCCTAACAGGCACTTTATATCTGAGAACACAAATTCATTTTAGATACTTTCTACGGCTTCATCCATTTTAAGAACAGAGAGAGAAAATCTGTTGATTTACAAACAATTGAAATCAAACCTATGGCAATTTTAAAATTCATTATTCTTACTATTGGTGTAATATTAGCACCTATTAAAATGTGAGCACCCCTGCAGAGATTATTATTGCTTCTCAGTAGTAGTGGAAGAAACATGCATTAAAGAACACTCAATGCCCAAAAACAAGGCTTGTGCATGGATACTCTGAATGGGCTAAAGAGAAGATCAGAAAGTATGATAGTTACTAAAGAGTAGCAGAACTAACTGTGTAACTAGATATATTTTTGGCATAAAACTGTAGTCTCAGTTTGCCACCTGTCTAACCATCTCAACATTGCAACCTATTTTCATAACCTGAAGAAATTTCTTGGATTCTCAAATGTTTATATAACATTGATTTGCCTCAACTGCACTGTAGTATACAATATCTGTTTTTTCCTCTCTCTCTCTCTACTTTCCCAAAACCACAATCTGTCCCACAAGAGAAAATGGTGCTCCAGTAGCTTTATAATATATACCATAAATTATATGTGTATTTGCTTCTGAGACAAAGGTGCAGAAAAAAGTTTCCATGTAGTCTGTTTTCATCTAGCTTAATTAATGACCACGAAGACTCCTTAATACCTCAGCATTACCATGCCCAGTATAGTGCATCAATATTATGTGACTGTAATATGTTCTAAAATAAGATAATTTGAAATCCATACGTATTTAAAGATTTCTGTTTACAAAGGATGCCAGATTTGAATAAAAAAAAAATAAAAATAAAAAAATTTAATTAGAAACAGAAGCAGCTAGCAAAATCTCACATACACAATAGGGTATAGATTTGGATACAGTATACCACCAGATGAAACATAACATAGTCAAGACCATATTGTAGCAGGATAAAGTCACTTTCTTACATTAAGCCCTTTTGTGTTTTCTTAATATACCCAAAATAGAATGGTTATCCCAAAAACATATTACTAAAAACAAATTCTATTTGATATCTCTTAATAAACATTGTTTAAAATTAGTAATGAATTTTTTGCAACACTATAATATTTTGTAGAGTGTTGCAAAGGTGCAATGTACCAGGTGGTGTGGTAATGATGTCACTCTGAGTTCCCATTTTAAGTTCCCAAGTTTCCTAAGTTCAGTACTTAATTTCATAAAAGCTGATGTCTAAAATAGATCAGGTGAACTGAACCACGAGCATATTTCTTCATCAGCTCTCAAGGGAGGGTAGAGCAGCTGTCGAAACCCAGACTGTACAGATCTAAATAAGGCAAGATAGCTCCCATCCTTACATCACTTGACTTGATCTTTTCTGGTCAGTGGCAAAAAATGGCAACTATGAGGACTTAGCTCTCCATTAAAGCAAATGAAGTAGTACAGAAATACAATATAATCTACAGATCTACAATGTAATAATATGGATTATGGCTCATCATTTCATAGGTTTGCAAGAGTAGAGGAAATAATCAGAACATGCGTTTCATTGCATCTCTGGTGAGACACATCAACTTGTAGCTGCCTGTGGATCTCTTCACTGTTCTCCAGCTGTTTATTTGTTTCTGTTTATTCATTTCTGTTTATTTATTTCTGTTTATTTATTAAGTCTGAGTAGAGGATGATATAATGCAGTATTAGAGTCCTGCTCACTACTTGCCTCATACACTGAAGCTTCTGAAAGAGGAAAAGTAATGGTTTGCTCCTCAAGTGGCAATAATGTCACTGACTTTAGCTTTAGTATTCCCAGAAAACACTCAACTTCTCTTTCTGTTGCAACTAGCAAGAGTGAAGTATCACAGGTATCTGATACACCACCTTGTAGTAATGATGAACAAGTCTGGGCCATAGTGACATGTCTGAACAAGTGTTGGCCATGGTCTGTATCATATGCACCAGCCAAACTGTATTTAGCTGTTTTTCTCTGTTTACTGCCTAGTTGTTTTTCTACATATTTTACTGTATTTTCCCATACCTAGCTGTTTTTCTACATATTTCTTAGTTTAAAACAATGTTTATAACATAAAGTGCATACAAGTGCACTAGATAAGCCATTTCAAGTGTTTTTCTGCAACTTGTTGAAACTCTTCAAGGCTACTAAAATATAAAATATGCTAAATTTAAAAAGAAGAAACTGAAAAACAGCATAACAAAATTAAAAGACCTAAAATAAAAGTGAGCAGCAAAGTTCTAAACAACAGCCAATCATCATACCTAAAGAGCTTGTACAAAGAGCGTAAACAGCATAAAAACACCAATCAAAAATGCATAATTGCATGGACAGTAATCTTAAAATGTATAATTGGAACTAAAAGTAAACAATAAATCAGCTTCTGCATAATCATATTAATTTGTTATCCAAAAGTCCTGTTTCTCCTGCACCATCTTGCACAAGTTCCTCGACCTGCAGTGACTCTGTGTCAAGATGGAACAGTAAATATAGTGCCCGCCCTCAGTGTTTCACATTTCTGGGATGATGCAGGAAACATAACCAAATTTATGGTGGCAGATGTAGCACACATGAATCACTGTTTTGGCATAAACATATTACAGTAATTTCACGAATACAAGCCGCACCATTTTGACCAAAATTTTGCTCCCATACCGGAAATGCGACTAATACTCAGGAGCGGCCAATATGTGAATAATTTTCTGACATTTTCAACCCCGGGAGTGCAAATCGAGTCAGTGCAAACTGCAAAGTCGAGCACCTGCCAGTAAAACCCTGCATTTATGCGGTTGTTACAAATTAGTTACTCTGTTGCGCGGTGGGTGGAACTGCTCCCTCCTGCTGGCCCCGTGGCCCGGGAAGAAGGTGGGGGGCTCCGTGCTGCTGGCCCCACAGCTCGGGGGGCTCCCGTTCCCCCGTGCCACCACCGCAGGAACAGGGTGGTTCCTTCCCCGCCTCCCACCGCCACCGCGGGTGCCGGCGGGCTCTGTGCCCCCGCTGCCACCGATCAGCAGTACCGAGCTGGGTCACCCAGCCCTGTTGGCAACCTCGAGCCCTCATGGCCCGAGCCGAGACAGTAAACCCCGCCCTGCCGCGATTCTGTTACTATTTGGCAACTTTGTTGCACGCGGATCCTCCCTGCGAACGACAGAGCAGCTTATACTCAGGTGTGGCTTATTTATGGACAAAGAACGAAATGTTTGCCAACACCCGGCGATGCAACTTATAGTCAGTGCGGCTTGTATTCGTGAATTTACTGTAAGTACTTTGCAGACCATATGGTAAGTAATGCAACAGTTTAGATGAGCTGATGTTGATGCCTTGCACTCGCTACACCATGGTGTCTTACAGACCTGCTTGTGTTGCTGTGCTTGGATCAGTTGGTGGGTAGATGTGCAGAATAAGGCATGATTCTGTGTCATGATAACTCTGAGGTGCTTCATTTCTGTACTGCCTTTGGCTGGGATGGAACTGTTTCTTCTCAGTAGCACGTACAGTGTTGTGTTTCAGATTTGTGGCTAAAAGCATGCTGATGGCACACGAGTGTTTTGGCTGTTGCTGAACAGTGCTTGCACATTGCTGACGTTCTTTTTTTCCCCACTCTGTCTCCCAGCAAGTAAACTGGGGGAGGGCAAGGAGTTACGAGGATACAGAGCTGGGACAGCTCAAAACTCTGCAGAGAGGTATCCCATACCTTATGACATCAGAAATGAAAGACTGAATTAAAGAAAGAAGAAATAGGGAACTTCAAATTTCAGGGTGGCCTCAAAGTCTGATTTGACATCAGTCCTCTTGAGGCAGGTGGTAAAGGATTTCCTTCTGTCAACTGATTTTTTTTGCTTTTTACTTGGCGAATTGAACTGATTTGTCTTTACCTACAAGCTTTCTCCCTTTTTCTTCTTGGTATTCTCTCCCCTGTCCCCTTGCACCAGCTATGGGTATGGCATGCTTTCTTTTATTTGGACAATTCAGAAGTCTCAAGTGGCTGAGTTGGGTAATTACTGCATGATGCCATGGGAGCCAGGAGTAATCAGAATCCCTGTTGGGACACTCACAGCAGTAGGGCCAGATACTGCTCCAAATGCCATCAGTGGTGATGCTCCTTTTTGCTTTGGTCCTCAATGGGTTTCAGACACAAGACAAAAGTGGATCATGTCCTGAATGCTCAGAAACACTGCCTAGAGTCCAAAGTTAATATAAGGAAGGCAGGCTTGAAAATCTGTATCTTTGTCCAACTGTAATTATTTCACACACTGATTGAAACAAGGAGTAGGATTCAGCCACAAACAGGATCTCTGCAGATTTCTTTACTAGAGCCTGTCCTCTAACATTATATTACAGTTTTTTGTGGAGTTTATCAGTTTGCCACTCTTTAATCCCTCCAATATGGAATGCCACTGATTTGGTACATTACTAATTTTCATCATGTTTAATGAAACCAAATATTTTACAACAGTAAATTTGCTGTGTCAATATGGTTACTTTAATCAGCTCTACATGTAATCCCATCAAAAGCAATACCAACTTTATTCAAAAATAGGTGGTTTCATTAAAACTACAGTAATTTCACGAATACAAGCCACACCAATTTGACCAAAAGTTTGGTGGAAACCCGGAAGTGCGGCTAATATTCGAGGGCGGCTAATACATGAACAATATTCTAAAAGCTGCCAACATGGAAGTGAGAGCCCGCGGCAGCCCCAAGCCAAGCTGGAGCCCGGCCGGCCCCGGCTGAGGTGGGAAAGCCTGGCAGAGGCGGGAAAGCCTGGCAGAGGCGGGGCCTGCAGTGTGGGGGGCGGGCGGCAGAGCCTGAGCCAGCAGGGCGGGGCAGGGGGGGCGGCAGAGCCCGGGCCAGCAGGGCGGGGAAGCCTGAGAGAACTGGGGCTAGCAGTGCAGGGGAGCATGGCAGAAGCAGGAAGCCTGGTGGGTGGGGCTGCCTGGCAGCGGGGGAAGCCCAGCAGAATCAGGGCCAGCAGCGTGGGGGAGCCCGGCGGTGCGGGGGTCTGCAGTGCCGGCCAGGGCGAGCAAACGCGGTGGCGGTGCAGACGGGAGGGGGCGGCCGGCGAGCCCGGCGGCGGCCACCCCGCCAGCAGAGCCTGGCAGCGGCAGCAGCCCTGCCGGCCGGGCGAGCAAACGCAGCAGCGAGGCAGTGCTGACGGGAGAGGGGGGCCAGCGAACCCGGCGGCGGCGGCAGCACCACCCGGCCGGCCCTGTCGGCAACCATGAGCGGGCCGAGCCTTCCTGGCCCCGCCCCGAGCCAGTAAACCCCGCTATGCCGCGATCCTGTTACTAATTGGCCAAATTTGTGAAAGCTACGCACGGACTCTCGCTACGAACGAAAGTGCGGCTAATATTCGGGGTGCGGCTTATCTATTGACAAAGACAGCAACATTGTCGAGGCACCGGAAGTGCGGCTTATAATCCGTGCGGCTTGTATTCGTGAAACTACTGTATATTCCCTGTTGTTAAGTGTATTATCCTCCTTCAGTTCTTTACTGATTGTATCAATGTCAACTCCTTTATGATTTTTCAAGTAATAATTTTATGCCGACCATTTTAACACTTCCCCAGAAATCCCATTTTCTATATTTTTCAATAACTGATAAGTAATTTGAGGTTCATTTGGTTGGTTTTTTTTGTCTTGGAATATTCTGTCTTTTAATATTTGTCACAAATAGATCTCAAGACTTTAACACCTCCACTGATCTTTTCAAAAGAATTCAGGCACAAGTTGCTTCATCCTCAGAATATCTTTAAATATGACAGTTTTGGCTTGATATTACTCTAACCACTGGCAACAACAAAAATTAAGTATTACATTAGCATCATTTGTCAGATGTCAACATTAGATGGGCAAGCCTGTTAAATATAAGGCATACAAGTCAATTTTATCAGGACATTTCTATGTTTTCCCAGAAAGTATCCTACCTTGTTTTCTCTTAAAAAATGCTGTAGGGAAGTAACTGATGAATATCTGATACTTTCTTCTACTGTGACACATAAGTTAACATCTTTTTCTTGGGCTCACACCTGTATAAGACATTTTGTGCTCTCTTGATATATTAAAACATTCTTTCTCACTGTATTTGTGATGAAGTCAGTGAGAAGAGTGTAAGGGTAGAAAACCCTCAGAATATTTAAAGATAAAGGCCTTAAAATCAGCAGATGTCACCTTGTTTTTATGAGCCCTGGGCATGCTACTGCTTCTTCCTCTGCTTCTTCATCAGATCATATCCTTATCCATTTACATCATGAGGTTTTGATGCTGGATGTTTCCTACACTCATCCATGTTCTTCATTCTAAGCTACTGATTTATTCTACTGTCTTCACAAATTCTCTGTTTTCTTTTTAAAAGTAATTCAAATGTTTTTTTCACCTTTTTTGTAAGGCTTGATTTATTTTTTTTTTGCAAAAAATCACTTTTGCGATTGCTGAATTCTTCTCTGGGGCAAAGGTTCATCATCTATTGCTTCTGCATGCAATGGCCAATTAGTATTCACATGAGTGGATCTCATTATTTTTTCCTTTTCAGACTGTGCTTATTCTTTTCATTTTGTAGAAATGACCATTGGAAAGGACAAACTATCAGTATTACTGGCCAGAAGTAGTATTTTGTTTAGCAATAGCAAAATAAGTCCGTAAGAACCACAAGACTTTTGAGCAAGGATCAAGTCCTGCTCATAGAGCTACTGTAGAATTATTCTGAACTTGTTTCACCAGTTTTTCTCTTAGACAGTTCTTAATTTCCTTGATTAGAAATATTAATTTTTTTTTTTTTATAAATAAGACAACCCAAACCAACAAAACCCTAAAATTATCAGTGATCTGGGATCGACATCTCCACTCCTGGATCAAATCCTGCTATGATCAAGAAATTTCTTTCCACAGTTGTTACATTAAAGGTGAAAACATATGAATTTGCTCTCTAAAATTAATTTTAATCAATATGCTCCTCTGTGATTTATCGGTCTTAATACTACTCCATACATTTTCTGCTTCCTGTCCCTTTAAACTTTTAATTACTTTGAAGTTGAGATTACTTGTACACATTTCATTAATGCCCACCCACTCATATATTATTTTTAAAATAAGTACTTATTATTCTTGTTTATTTGTACTCCTAGCTAGTAATAATTTAGATACCACAATGAGAAAGATCTTATCTCTCCATATCCTGATATCTAGATTCTTCTTATCAACTCAATTTATAGATCCAAGAGCAGAAGATTTTATATTATTTCACAGTTGTTTGAAAATCACTGCAAGCTTTCATAAAATTTTGATTTGATAGGAATTGTTTTGGATTAAAACCTTCAATATTTTTGTATAATAAAAAAGAAAAAGATAAGTGAAAGTGAACAAATTAATTCATGTTCTACAACAACAAAAAAAAACCAACATGGTGGTATTAATATTGATAATTGGAACTACTATAATGCATTACAGCAATAGCAATCAAATTGCCAGTCTGGAATAGCTATTACATTTTTAGCATTCATGAACAATGATGTAGATGATTGTTCCCTAGTTATTAACTCTGCAGAAAAACTTACCCCCCTTCAGAATTCAGCATATTTTTTCAGCTGCAAAATAAGGGCGAAAGCAACATAGCAACAGATTTTAAAATACAGAATTTAAATGCTTGAATAGCCTAGTAGGAAGAAGTGATCAAATCAAAATTTAAGTGAACATATTACTGTGACAAGTCTGCTCACTTCAGTACACATCTCCCAGAGGATCAATTTAACATCTTTTTTTCAAATGGATTGTTACAATGAAAAATATTTTTTAAAGATTTTAAAAGTTTTGCATGGAAGATCTTCACAAGACTGAGAGTCTGGACACTTTCAATTGCAATTATTCTTTTTGAATATGGATCGTTTAAACACATAGTTTTAATATTAGGTGTTTAAGTAGCTTATTTCCTCTTGAACTAGAGAAGTCTTAACACTGTATTATTTTTATAAGGATTTTGTTTCATCATTTTCAGTCTTGCTGCCTGTTAGTTTTCCTTTTTTACCTGTAAAAGAAAGCATGCATAATGCTGATCTAAATACTAAAATAATTGCATACAGAAGTAAAAAGGACCTGATAAGGAGGTGAATATTTAGAGTAAGTTCTCTTTCACTTGAACCCTTCCTCTTAAATCTCAGTTTACAAGATGGCCTCAAAGGTCTATCAATAATGCATATTTCATAACAGGATAAAATTGAGAAGGAAATAAGAAGACCCCACCAACCCTTATGAGCAACTAAAAAATAAAAGAGATTTACTTGGAATTCTGAATATGTTTCAAAAGTCAGTTATCTCCAATAGTGTTGTGTCTAAATTACTTTTAATAAGTATGGACTTCTAAAAATCAGGACATTATGGCCTGTACTTTACACTGAATCTCCAGAGGCTATTTGATTTATATTTGATCAATTTACTGCATAGCCAGAAAAGTTCCTGTCTTTCCACACCCATCTACTTGCACATCTTTCCTTCAGAGACGAGAAGATGAAGGAAATTCTCAGAGTGTGTAAAGATTCAGAACTTGTACACTGACAATAGTCCTTCTGTGAGATCACAGATTCTGGCATTTCCTCCATGTATCATCCTAAATAAGCTCTTCTGAGATTCTGAAGGAGCTAGCAGATGTTATGGCAGGATCCCATGCTGTCATCTTGGGAGGATGGGGAGGTCCCTGCTGGCTGGAAGCCATCCAGTGTTATTCCCATCTACAGGAAGAGTGTGAGGAAAGACCCGGGGGCAGTCTGGTCTGATCTGCTCTCTTCTGTTCTGTTCTGTTCTGCTCTGTTCTGTTCTGTTCTAGCTTGGGATGAATTGCAATACTTCAGTTCTAAACACAGCTTAAAGACAGAGAGTTGAAGGCAACAGGGAGAAGTGGCTGGAGATAGAAAAAAGGAAGAGCTTGAAAAAAGAATATGACTGGATTGCTATGACATCAAGATTTGATTTTAAAATTGCCTTTCAGTCTTCCATTGATATGCACCTCAGTACTTATGATATCAATTTCTGCAAAATGTTCTCACCATGTGTCAGAAGCAAAAAATGTTGCTTTGTCTTCTCAGAACTTTCTTCAGTACATTTGTAATCTGATAAACTGGATTTAAGGACTGATGTGCACAGCAGCAGCTGTGGCCAAGACGGCCAAGAGCTGTTCACTCCCAGGAACAGAAAGTGGTTTCTGTGAGGCTGAGCACCCAATGCAGGGTTATAATCAAGAACTCCATCAAGGAATTCTCCCACTTTTAGGTACAACAATAGACAGGACCAAAATGTGAAAAAACATGATACTATGGTTAGTTTCAATATTTAGAAAAGACAGAACTGAATTCGTCTGCCCTGCTGAACTTCTAGTAAAGTCGATATTCATATTTCATAAGAGGAAACAATTTTCACAAATTGCAATTCAAGTATAAGAAAATTTCATTTCAAAGAACTGATATTCTTACTCCCTTTCCTTTTATTTCGCACTCTTTCTTAATATTCTTAATAATAAAGGTAAAACAAACCATGTCCATGTATAAAGACATATTTATTTTCTTCCTGTTTAAATGTAGACCTCCAAAAATATTCATGCATCCTCCTATCACTTAGGCATTTTTATACAAGTGTAAATCAGCTGACTACACGTAGGTACTATTGCCTATTTCTACATGTAATAACTGAGATAAAAATCAGTGTCATAGTTTCCTACAATGGCATGCAATGCCCTGTGCTTGTGAACAGAAGAACAGAAGGCTGAAAAAATCACAGTGAATATTTTTCATTTTTAAGTATGCTCTTTAAATTGTAAAGAATATTTACACATACAAATATACATTCAGGAAACATACTTTAGTAGTCATAGAATAGCAGCAATTTAAAAAAATCCTGTCTTGAATTAACGCATTATATATATATATATATATATGTATATATGTAGGTTTTAATTAGATTGAGAGACTTCTATTTTTTTATTTGTTTTGTAATCTTGCATCATGCTTTTCTTATATCAGATGGGAGGGAAGTTCAACATGAAACATACCACTTTAAAGGAAATAACTATCAATATCCACTAGCTATACTTTCAAATTACTGACCATAATGAGGTGATTACTATCTAGGTTTAGAAGCAGAATAGCTCACAACAAAACTCTCTTTTCAGTACTTTATTCTCAAAAGGAGACGACAGGAAAAAGAAGATGAAAGTCTAGTTTTCTGGAGAGGTGTTATGGTTTTACAGATTCACAGTAAATAAGTTGGGGTTTCATTGCTAACTCTTCTCCTGTCCTCCTGATACTGAGCAATTCAATTTTCTGATTATTTTTTTCCAGCTAAAAATCTTCACTGTCTTATCTACATAGATTGAAACTTTTACATAGTAGGACTTGTTCTTTACCTATCTCTGACCTCTGCTCATCTGCTGCAGTAGCAGCAGTAACAGCAGTAAGAGCAGTGGCTAATTTGGGTTTAGTGACTCAAATATAATGCCAGTGTTGCAATCTATTTCAGTGCAGTCAGCAACGTTTGTCCGAACAAATGAATCTCCAGGTTTGAAGCATTTCTCATTATTCATGCACACTGCCATTAATTTGTTATGCAGCAGATTCCAAATGAGGGAATGAGCTGTGTTGCTGGTTTTTATATGATTTGTTTTTTATTACAGTAACAGTGACTGATAGAAATATTCCCTTATCTACAAAAACACCGGCAGATTTATGCAATATTAATATCTGCAGCTAAGTCCAGGCAGGTAGCTCAGCAGAGGAGTCCAAACATTCTGATGCAGCTCTAGTTATCCAGAGGTTTAGAGCATCCCTTCACTGTCAACAGCAACCATAAAGGTGACATAAAATGTTTAAATTACATTTAAATACTTACAGACAATAAGAACTAGCTTTCCTGACCAATGTGCACCAAGCAAGGTAATAAATTCCTGGGAATTTGAGCTAGTCCTTTTTTTTTTTTTTTTTTTTTTTTTACCCACTCTTGCTGCTTTGTATTATCCCCTCACTGTAAACCAGCCAGGCAACCTTCTTACTGAAGCTCATTCTTTATCTTGACCCCTTGCATTTTTCACCAAGACCCATAACCCTCTGGCAGCAGGAATGAGCTGCAACTGTGCTCTGCATAGAGTGCTGTCATCACAGTACTTTTCCAGTGATGTAAGGAAAATTCCATAAAGACCTCAATAAGCTTTTCTGAGTTCAGCCACCTACTTTTGATTTCTCAGCTCTCCTTGGTGTTAAATTTGTCTTTCTTAACGTCTTCCTTCTACCAGCCCATTCCTTGCTATTCCATAGCACAAAATCAGTTTTCTATGTGCTTACATAGTGCCTGCAATAGCCCTGCTTATCCTTACTCACAGCTCCAGCCAACATCATGAACACAGAAGTATTTACATAATTGTACCTTACATACTGCAAAAACAAATGTTTTAAATAATTGTGAGTAAGATTGATTGGATTGGGGGAAAAAAAAAAGCAAAAAAAAACCCCACCAAAATTCTCATGATAGATTTGAGAGAAGTGGGAAAACCATCATTTTTATATCAGTTTTGGATGTTCTACTGAAGAATTATATAAGAAGTAATAAAACATACTTATCTACTTGTCAATCTGGATGCTCCCAATGTTCTCAAATACTTTTTCTATCTGTGGTTGTAAGACTTTCACAGTATATCAGAAACAACTTTTCAATATGAGATATAACTGTGGAATATAGGGCATGCTCTTTTACCTTTACAAGGTGATTGCCATTTTTGGGGGAGTGTCAAATCATAACTAAATACATTTGTTTTGTTAGTATTATCCTAATCCCTAATAAATTATATTGTTCTTGTTATGCATACTGGAGTTCTCTTCAGCATCTTTTCTGCTGTGTGCAAACTCATACACAAATATATGAAAAACTCTCTTAAAATTTCTCAAGGACTTCAGCAAACAAAAGCATGATAGTTTCCACTTTGTCTAGCAGGGCCAGAGATATCTGGCCTCATTTTAGATTTTCAGTAGATACCCAGCAGCTGTCTAGGACAAATCTTATTCTGGAACTCTAGCTAATGGAGAGAGATAAATAAATTCACCTTGGTTTATACTTTCTAAGGAATTTAGTACTAGTGCCTATTATGACTGATAAATTTGGTGGAATGGTGTATATGTATATGTATATGTATATGTATATGTATATGTATATGTATATGTATATGTATATGTATATGTATATGTATATGTATATGTATGTGTATGTGTATACGAAACCATATGTATATGAAATCTTTTCCTCATTCCTTCACACATATATTATAAATATTTGTTTTTTATTAAATCAAATGATGAATATTTCATGCAAAATTATTATTTCCTTTCATGTATCACTTCTTGATGTTATATTTATTTTTTTTCCTAGATAAATCTTCTAATTTCAGACAGTTGTTTGAAACCAGTACTAAGTTATTAAACATCAGTACTTTCATTAATTTCACACATTTTCACTAAACAAGTGTGATTTTAAATCTTCCTTATATCTATTCCCATCTTATTTAACCTTTATCATAAATAGCATATCAGTCAAATAAAGAAAATAAAAATTCAAAGCATTAATAGAAATCTAAAGAGAAGTAGTCTAGTATTTCACTTCACCAACATTTTGATAAGATAGTGTCGGTTCTATAAGTTTAGTGATATTTTTTCAGGTAACCTATATGAGTATTATTTAGCATATTCTTCAAGTATTCTTTAGCTTTTCATCAAGGCCTTTTATCTATTCCTTTGCCAAGGAACAAGGAAAGAAGCAGGTAGAGTGTTTAAAACTTAAGAAAATATCTCCTCAAAGATGTTTCATCTTATTAGATGTATGTAGTACCACAAAGGAGCTCTATTTTCTTAAAGAAAGTAATTTTTGTTAGAGAAAAAGTCACTTTTACAAGACAAAAGTTGTGTGCCACATAGTAAGCTTTTTGAAGATGGGAGAATTTATACTTTTTGCAAGTCCTAGTGTAGCTTTAACTATTGGTCAGTGCTGATTTTGACATTGAATAATGTTTATTTTTTAAAAAAGCACAAAATTTTCCTTTCAACACATTGCATGACAACTGCACCCACTGATGTAACTTCTGCTGTGAGGGAGAACATTAAACTCTGCATTCATACACTGACAAAATACCCTGAATTTTGTCCATTTCTTTACTAATGGACAACTGCAATCTGCATTAATAGGAACTCGTAATTTATTAACTGATTAATCTATTAATTTATTAAATAATTAATCAGTGCTCCCATTAGCTTAGTATTTAACATCAAGCTATTCTGGTTTAAAATATTGTGAACAGGTTAAAAAAAAACCCAAACAAACAAAAAACCACCATAAAATCAACCCTCATTCTGCCTATAGCCAAGAAAGGGATCAGAAGGGATCTGAAGAGCAAGATGTTTAAAAAACACATTGCCTGGACACTATCTGACTGATCTTTTCAAATAATTTCTGAAAACATATGAGAGCCAGTGCTCTTCCCATATGTTACTAAATTTTATTATTTGGTCTTCCTAATATAGTGAGGCATCAGTAAACTGCAAGCTGCAGCTGTGGATGTTTCAGAGCATTGTGACTGTCACAGTATCTTATGCAGAAAGGATAAAACAGAGATACTTCTCTGTTGGCACTGACACAGATAGGAAAGTTATCTTCATAAATAAAGTGTACCAATATCTGAAATTATAACAAAAGTCTGTCAACTGACAGAAACAGGAAGTTTTAAAGAATAATCTGCACATCTGCCAGCATCCCTTAAAATAAATGCTGGCTTCTATTAACAAGAGAAAGAACATGCTCAAATAAGAAGATAAAGAGTGTGTGAAAAAATCAGTGAAAACTAGCTTCTCAGTTTTCTAATTGCAGATGGAAATATTTATATTCTTTTCAGAGTAGGAAATAAGAAGACTAATTACACCATAATATGGAGAAGTCACTTCACAAAAACAGAAATATAGTCCTGAATTAAAGTCCTTGTGCTTCTCTTACGAACATGAGAAAATCAAGGAGGAAAGAAGATATAAAATTGAGCAGTCTGATACATAATACAAACTTCTCCTTGATCATAATTAGTGGTAATTGTATTGTTACTGTGATTTAATTAAAACCAAATGGAACTTTATTTATCAATTATTTCATCATCATCATCGTCATTCTCATCATCACCATTATCATCATCATCGTCTTTTAACCCTACATGTCCACTGAACAGTCAAGGAGCTGAAATTGGTTATCAAGAGCCTCTTATACTCTACATGGAAAAGATTCATTCTGGTATTTTCAAAAATAGTCCTGGGAATTTTCAAAGAGGCTGGAGGTGTTCACAGACCCTTCTTTTAGGTCGGGATGATGCAGAGACAACTTCTGGAAGGGTTGCTCCAGAACTGAGAAAGGCCATCCACACTTACACAGATCTTTCCCTGTACACAGTCATTACTGGCACACACAGAGACAAGCACTGCTGGAGAAAGGATACTGACATTTTGTTGGACTTTAAAAAGCTGCTCTTATCTGTTCTGTGACAGTTATTCTTTAACAGAAAAATGTGAATTTTTACATGTCTTTCAAAGACCCCAGTGTTAAGGGACAGATAAATTTTAATATAAATACTCCTTGGTAGGTTCAAAAATTAATTTAGAAATCATTCCAGTCCTAAATATATGTCAACAAAACTAATTCACCACTAGATTAATGGACTTTTCATGTGAGAATTCAAATTCTTTATAACCATTCCTTAATCAATCCTCATGTCTAACCTAAACCTGATTCTTGGATTTCTTTGTGGTTTATATGAAAGCTTGACTATAACCAGAAAATTGCTCATGAAGATTTTTTTGTTTCAAAAAGATATTTCCATCAACATAGATTTAATATTGGTCTATGCTCGTCAACAACAGGTATATTAAACACAGTCAAAACAAACTCTCAAAAAATGGTTTAGTGCAAACTTACATTCCTTAATTTAGTAACAAAATCCAAGTAGAAAATTGCCATGAAATTCTGTATCTTGAATATCTGCTTTATCACAATATACAGTCATTAGAGTCCCAGTTTCTCCCTTAAAGGCACTGAAAATATGACTTTGAAGAAGAATAACCTAAGTATGCACAAAAATGAAAATAAGAAGAATCCTCTCAAAGGCATTCTTAATGTGTGATGAAAGAGACACAAATCAAAAACAGTCACAGAAGACAAAGAAGAATGCAATTTCAGACCAAGATTATACTTAGCTTTAATAAGCATAATTGATTTTTCAGTAGTGTGAGATTGAAGGGACAAAACTCTAAAAAAAGGTTTTCATTGCACAGAATCAAACAGCAGAGTAACTCCTCAGAGAAATTCAAGGTGACTCCTCTAAATGCCTCCAGTGTCAGAGAGCAAAAAGTGTGAATGAGACACTACTTGTGATACACTGAAAACCACATAAATATGGAACATGACATTACCTCACCTTATTTAGATATCTCAAAATTATTTGCCAAGTCTAAATCACCTGATCACAAAAGAATGGCTGTCTCTAGGCAGGCATTTCCAAAGACGGATTTACACCCTGAAGGGCCCAAAAGTTTTTACGGCTTGTAGAGCCTAGGCTTAGCATTTTACTTCTAATGTAGTTCTGTTTAAGTGAGGAATTAAAGAGCGGTGCAGTAAGAAAAGACACAATAATCAGATAAGTAACCAAGTATTATTGATTTCTTCAAGGCCAGCTGCTGTTTGTCTCTCCTGCTGTGACAAATGATATTTCCAAGAACCACTCAGCTTTTTGAAGACTAGCATTCTCCCAACCAGACAGACTACTCCAGAGCCTGTTTCTCCCATTAACAGCATCTCCCAAATATTTCAGACCTTTTTTAAATACTGGTTTATCTAAAGATCAGGTTTGCAGCTTAAGGTTCCTTTATTCCAAATTTCAGTAAGGATCAGACAAAAAAACCCAAACTTTAGTGGGCTCTAAATTGAATCAATATGTTCAGCAGCCCAGTTCCAGAGTCCCTGAAAGATACCAACTTTCAGACTTAACTCAGTACTGTTATTAGCTATTATCTGCCGTTTAGTTATCAGCAGTCTACTGTGTCTTTAATTTACCACACACTAAACGAGCTGGGAAAAAAATCATTAATTTGAATCATTGCTAGGTACCAGCTCACCTGTAAGGTATTTTGTAATACACATTACCATCATAAAGTGGCACCACCCAGCTGCAGACTTTGATTAGCCTTGTGGAGGATTGCAGACACCTGGCTTATTAAGGTGTGTCCAGCTGTTTGCCAGTCCCATTTTCAGCATTCCATTTGCACAGTCACAGTTAGGGGCATATTTCAGAGATTATTCATAACAAATACATCAGAGTGTGTTTTTGCTAAAAAACAAATCAAGTGAACAGGTCTTTCAGTCAGGAATGAAGATGAATCAATAAAACAAGTTTGGGAGAGCTCAGAAAATGAAATACAAGATATTTGCGTCTACAGACCATCAGCAATGGTGCTGAGATCAACACAAAGGGAGGAAAACTGAAACATGGGTATCATAGAGAAGGGGTAGAGGGAAAGAAAATATTGCTGGAAGATCACAATGATAGCGGATTTGAAGAGATGTGTCAAAGGCAAATAAATGTACAAATTAGGAGAAAGCATAACTAAGAATGATAGAGACTAAGGAGATTTAATCCTAATAGTCAGTGTCAGTACATGATCGTGTGTCTAAATGCTATTTTGAAGATTTGTGAAAATATGTACAGTAAATTCACGAATACAAGCCGCACTGAGTATAAGCTGCATCTCTGGGTGTTGGCAAATATTTCGTTTTTTGTCCATAAATAAGCCGCACCTGAATATAAACCGCTCTGTTGTTCGCAGCGAGGACCCGCGTGCAACAAAGTTGCCAAATACTAACAGAACCGTGGCATGGCGGGGTTTACTGGCTCAACTAAGGCTGTGCAGGCTCGGCCCGCTAGGGGCTGCTGACAGGGCCAGGTGGCCCAGCTCGGCGCTGCCGCTCGGGGCTGGCCACCGCCTCTGGGTTCGCTCGCCCCTGCCCCGCTCCCGCCGCGGCGCCGGCCGGGCACGGAGAGCACGCCCCGCTCACGCCGCACTTCCGGGTTTCCACCAAAATTTTTGTCAAATTGCTGCGGCTTGTATTCGTGAAATTACGGTACTTTTATATTTGATCCTTTCCAGAGCATTAAATTTGGAAGATATTTTGTTTACTGCAGGTTTGAATAAGCACCTGGCCTTTGAGCTTTGTGTCATACAGGAGCACTCAGTAGAACTTTTCCTTTAAGCATCTATCACATGGAAGAAGTGGGTTCAATTAAGACACCTGATCAGTTTGAGTACTTAAGCCAAAATAAGGTTTGTTATAGATGACAGATGAGATAAGAATTTCACAATATAGACAAGTGAAAAGGTCTCTGGAATATCTTTCTATAAATTAGAACTAATCAATACAATCTATTGTGCAGAATTATAAAAACAACTTTTCAGCAAGAGCACAAAAAGGTAGTCTAACACTTCCAAGCAAGAAAAATTAGTGTGTCAGAAAACTCCCTGCTTTTCTAAACTCTAAGTTCCTAATTTCTAATTTCAGTGGTTGCAAATATAAAAGAAGGGAAAAGATCTCTTTAAACAATTTCCTGTATATTTATCAGCTCTTCTGCAGTTGAAACAACTTCGGAGGGAGCAGCTGTTTCTGTCAGGGCTTATGTTAAAGAAACAAATAAGTGTGTTTTGGTCTGCTTATATGGGTCCTTATGAACTGAAATCATTTGAATGTGATAGAATAATAGGTTCTACCTAGATACAGCTTGACTTTTTAGAATCAAGGAATCATAGATTATGCTAAGTTGGAAGGGACCCATCAGGATCATGAGTCCAACTCCTGTCCCTGTGCATGACACCCCACGAGTCACACCCTGTGCCTGAGAGCATCGTCCCAATGCCACTCAAACTCTGCTAGGCTGGGGCTGTGACCACTGCCCTGGGCAGCCTGTTCCTGTTCCCAGCCACACCCTGGGGGAAGAACCTGTTCCTGGCATCCAACCTAAACCTCCCTGACTCAGTTTCATGCCATGTCCTTGACTTCTGTCACTGGTCATGAGTGAAGAGATCAGTACCTGTCCCTCCACATCCACTCTTGGGATGGTAAAGAGCACAGTGAGGTCTCTCCTCAATCCCTCATCTCCAAGCTGAATAAAACAAGTTTTAAAATATGTACCAAATTATGAATTAAGAGGGTTTTCCTAAATTTATATTTCTTTCTATGAGGTCTTGAAATAGCTAATTGCTGAAATCTATCAGATATCAAAGGTGAAAATATGTATATACATTTTTTGAGAATGTGGTCAATAATTTTTTTAAGAGGCAATTTCATATTTTTGGTTCAGTGGAATCTAAGTAAGTCAAAGAACTATTATTGAAGCAAGCATACAGAAAAAATATATAAACCATTTAAAATAACATTGAAGTTTGCAAGATTTCATTTAAAACCCTTTATTTTTCCTTCCTTTGTAAATTAAAAAACAATAAACTATAATAAAAGCCAAAATCAAACTACTTCTATTTTATAAAAACAATCTTCTTATATTGACCCAAGCTGAATTATTTCTGAATATCTTGTTTCATTACAGACTTCATATATAATTACATTTTTATGATGTAAGGGGAAAAAAACAAAGTGAAGAAATTTACTGTGTGATGGGAACTCAGTTACAGCCAGTTCTACTGTTTACCTGCTTCTCCACCTGGCCAAGCTCCCAGTCAGCCTCAAATTAAAAGTTTTCTCTTACTACACCCCACTAGACAACACTTACAATATTCCAACTCTGGGTAAAGAATTAATGCCTCTACATGGTCTTCAAGGTTCCCCTTAAGAGCCCAAGGGCCACCATTTCTTACTCTGCCAGAAGAGTATTCAAGTGCTACTTCAATTATCTGAGAATGCAGCAATGGCAAGAAACACAATAATGTGTTTCCTCTGAGGTAAATATCAATATCTAAATGTTTTGGCTAGTCATTTTGTTCATGGAAACTTGATCCAGTTCAGGTCCCAGCCCAAAAGAACTACCTCAGAAGTGGCTGAAATAGGAAGTGAATGATGTTCTCTCTTTGAGTTGAACCACTGAGTGAATGTACAGACTGAGAAGCAGAAAAGAGGTAAACGATCCTGATGCTAGGCATCATTTGTTCCTAAAGGCATTTGTGACCTGGACACATTCAATGCACCTTGAGGTCTAATGTAGGGTTGGATCAGAGCTAGGGGTAGTTACTCTCTGGCATATTTGCTAAAAATCTCGGACAAAGCTGTATTCATTCCTTTTTGTAAATACTTTCATTAAAATCTTGGATACCCCAGTGTGGTAAATAGTGTAAGGTGCTGCTCCAACTGTTTGGTATGTGTTGGATTTGTTCAGGTCCATGTTCTTAAGTGACCTGCACCGCACCTGGCTGCTGCTTGCTTGATTAGCCATGCTTATTATGCAAATGAGAAGCAGGGCTGAGAGAAGTCTGAAAAATCAGAACACAGCAAAATACAAAATACCATAGAAAAAACAACAGAGAAAAAACCTGGTGCTCCAAAATCTGGCAATTCTAATCCAAGAGGCTGACTGCAATTAGAAGCAAAAATACCAGAACCTGGGGGTCCTTGTGAACAGCAAGCTGAACATAAGACAGCAATTTAGCAATGTACCCTCCCCACAAAAAAGGCTAAACATATCCTGGGTTAAATTAGGCAAAATATTGCCAGCAGGTTGAGGGAGATGATCCTTTTTCTCTATTTTGGACTAGTGATGCCACACCTTGAGTATTGTGCTCAGTTCTGGGAGAGAAGAGTAGATATCCTAAAGAGAATACAGCAAAGACCCACAAAGATGATCAAGGGAAGAAGGGACGAAGGAAGCGAGGAAGGAAGAAAGACTTTGACACTTAAATTCACTCTCCTTTTTTGATCAAAATATTCCTTTTGCACCAATTATTTCCCTTTTTACCTGTTCCAGACACATCCTGGACTAGATGAATTTGCTCCTTGCACATGATCCTGGATCCCAGAAGCCAGACATCTCTCTCTCAAATTCACAGAAAGAGTTTAATCTTCTGCACATGCCTAAAAAATCCACAAAGGATTGGAATTTTCACAAACACAGTTACAAATTCGAGCAATACAGCCCAACTTTGATATAATTTCTGTTGTTCCTTACATCATAAAGGGAAATAGCTGGTTTACACTGTATGCAGAATTAATTATATAATAAATTAAATTGGTCAAACTGAAAAACATTTCTGAGATTAGGGAATTAAACTCAGGATATCCCCAGCCAAAAATATTGAATTAACCTCTTATGTACTCCCCCATGCCCTTAGACACATACTCCAGTTGAGGGCTGAAGATCTGCACTGAGTAAATCACTGGAGCCAAGTCTCTGAACTTTGACTAGTCTTCAAGCAGGAAACTGATGTGCAAATTGTGAGGACTGCCAGCATTTTTCAAAATCCTGCCTATGCTCAGTATTTCTCACTGTCTTCTGCCTTGGTTGATATATGCCTCATGGAAGGGTAAAATATATGTATATACAAAAAAGTGGGGTTTATGAGGAGATGTTCTTAAAAATTTTGTGAAAACTACCCTTGTTCAGAAATATTTACAGTTATGAAGTTATTTTAATTGTATGACCTACCAATCCTTTGCAAGTGTGTATTTATTATAATGTATTTCATTTTTTTTTAATTTCAATGTAAGTGCACCACTAAAACAGACCATAGAAATATTAAGTTTAGTTTCCTAACAGTTTCCTTAAAGACAAAATTCATTGCAGCACCAAAAAAAAAAGATTCAGATGTTTAAATTTCCTCTAGACTGAGTTTCTACCACCATGAAGGAAGCCTGAAGGAATTGCATGGAGGCAGAGCCTGGCTGTGCTTCATTCACGACCCCCCTTCATCCACACTCCCACTGTGGAACCAGATTCCTTCAAATCCCCAAATCCTATTTGTGCAGGCAAGAAATCTTCAGATTTTCTGTTATCTGTGTTGAAGTGAACACTTTCAAACTCTGTATTAGTGAATACAGAAATTAAGACTATAATTTACTGTGGGTTTGATTATAGACTCACTTTGCTGATTGATGGAGAATGAATCCTTTCAGGTAAAGTACAAAACTCAATAAAATTAGGGAAAAAATCAGTCATAAGGAAAGCATACCAAAATCTTCCTAGTGAAAAATATGTTTGGTCATAAAACAACAAAATTTTAATTTCAAAACACGAGAAATGAACATTTTTACTTTTGAAGACAATGTCAGGAAACATAAAAGAGAAAATTGTATTTTAATTTTAATTTTTGTTTTCAAAAGTTGAACCATTTTTATTTTAATTTTTCATCTTTTAGTCACAAATAAAGTTTAAATACATTTACTTGATTCCCCCCTTTTTTCTTTATACAGTCTTCCACAGTAACTTTTCAACATTTTTTCTCTTTTGCTAAAATCTAAATGTTAGAAATAGGCATGCAAAAATTTCCAGACATCTCAGATTCCAATTGAGCTACAGATAATAAGGAAAATGTATTTTTAACAGTGATCAAAATGATGATTTTTTAAATTAAAAACATAAAAATGTATTGGAAAATCCTAAAAGAAAAGAAATATGAAAGGAAATTTAGAACAATTTTCTAAAAGAACATCCTTTCTTCACAGCTTTTTCAGTAAGTTGTTAATTATTCTTTGCAGCCTGAAAGTCATATATTTTTCAAGCATTTAAGTGTGAAAGGGTACAGATAAATCAGCAGGTGCCTCTTTGCTGTCCCAATAATATAAATAGCTTTAGAAATCCACCTATGTATCCCAGGGACCTTCTCAATTTTTTGAACATTCAGACCGTATCAGTTTTGACGTATGTTTGAAGAATGGGCAAAGGTTAGGGCTGTTCCTATTTCATCTGAGTTAGTTTGGCCATGATGATTCAGAAGGAACTCATTCGTTCCCATGGCAATAGGGTGAATTCTGTAAAACTCTGCTTCTGTCATTGCAAATAAAGCTCTTTTTTTGGTGAAAACATACCAGTTGAAAGAAAATATCAGGTAACAGACAAACCTAAGGTTCTTGAAGATAAATAATTAATTTCAAAGGGATTTGCAAGTAATTCATAAACTGAAAATAGGTCAATAGAAATCTGAGAGGACTCCAGTATGAAAAGTGCAGAAAAACCCCAGACAGGAATTTTTAATAAAATAAGAATTTGAAAAGTTCTCTTCTGGGACAGATTCTGTCATGTGGCCACCCTTGGGTATCATGAAGGATTCTTAAAGCCAAGTCAGATAGCTAGGAAGGAAGCAACAAGCAATGTCTTTGCACCTCCATCTCCTCAAGGGTGCAAGAGTATTCCCCAGAGTTCACCTTGGCAGGGCTTTAGAGAAAGGAGGACACACCCCTGAGAGGGTGGCCTTTCAGGGAGCATGAATCTTCTCAAAGAAGGCAGGAAAAAGCATTTTTGGTGGAAGCATTAGGTAGGAGGGCATTTTCCCTAGCATCACAGGGCATTACCCAAGTCATCACACCAAGAATTAATGCGCTGAAGATCCAATTTTTCAAAAAAAAAAATGTTTTTTAGGAAACCATGAGCCATTCCTTGCAGTATTCAATTTTGACTAAGTTGCCATGACCCTTCAAGATGTTAGAACAGTGATGAATCTAATGATGAGTTCTCTGTTCTCTTTATTCTTACCCACCCAGGAAGAAAAATCAACAAACAAATCCAAACAAAACAAGCAAACAAAACCCCCTACAAAACTAAGTTCTAAATTTTCATAAATCATATCAAAAACAAACCAGTAAAGACTTAATTGTGAAAATCAGCAAGTCTACTGGTTAGCATTGATATATCACATTTCATGGTAGTGAAATGAATTTTCACTGCATAAAGTGTGAAATTCTAAATACATTCTTTCCTATTCTAGAGCAAATAAAAATAATTGAATTAACTAAAATAAAACTTTGGAGAATAATTTTTCTTCCAATACAACAACACAATGTTAGTAGAAAAGAAAAACATACAGGGTTGTGTTTAGGGAGGATGTCTTTTGCCCTCCTCCCCTAAGCAAACACTGGATTTTATTTCACTGAAAGTGATTTAAGATGGATGTCAGTCCATTACCTGCTTTGTACCTTAGAATAAGTGACTCACTGCACACACAGAATATACCTTCATCATTTTCTTAATAACTAACTAATAGCATAATCAAAACAGTTACTATCTTTCTCATTAATTCTATCTGAATATTTATGTTTCAGTCACTAGTGCTTGATTTCTGTTTACTGTTTCATATGCAGAACCATAAAATAATAGAGTCATTGAACCATAGAATGGTTTGGGTTGGAAGGAATCTGAAAGATCATCTTGTTTGAGCTCCCCTGCCATGTACAGGGACACCTTTCACTAGACCAGGTTGTTCCAAGCCCCATCCAACCTGACCCTGAAGACTGACAGGAATGGGGCATCCACAGCTCCTCTTGGTAATCTCAGAGTCACCTCCCAGGATTCTAGTTTGCTAAAACACAGTAAACAGACTAGTGCATGACAGGAACACAGCCTTTAAATCAAGTAGATTACAATCTAGATAATTCCTCCTCTCGAGTCACACCCTGCTTTTAATCTTAGCAGTAATTATGAGGGGAGAACTGTGCAAACTCATTCATTTGGTTTTTGTGGGGGTATGAGATATAGGTGAGTTCTCTGCAGTTCAAATCAGAAGTGAGTTAATCTAGATAACATCTTGAATCCTCAATTATATTCCTGTTCACTCAGGATAGGCACATATGTGGGCCAAAATGATCATCAATAAAATGCATAGATTCCTTCTCCATTCTATATAGTCGGTGGATTATTATGATGGACAGCTTATTTATTACATATTTATAAAATAATCCAGGGAAAATCTACTTTCTTGATTGTCCTCCACATTTATCCTCATGATTTTGAAGCTCAGCATTAAAGGTTTGGGTTCTTTACCTCTGCAAGGATGTTTGATCGCTGTAGACAGACAAAACTGATAACAAACATCTCTGAGCATGCTGTGTCTCAGTTTCTGGATCATCTTTCCTGACCCAGTTCTTCCCTGCTCTCACAGGTTGTAGCACCTTTTGGAAAGCAGCAGAGGAATTTTGCTCCTGTAGTTCTTCTGCCTCAGCTCATCTTGTAGTGAGTTAGATTCTCCTGTTGAATAAATTGGATCTCCTGCTGCTATAGGCTCTGACTTTTTGTCTGTGCAGAGCCACAGATTTATTTTACCATCCTTGTTTAGAGGACTGTAGCTTTGGGCAGAGAGAGGTACAGGCACCTTGTGGCAGGTGCATCTGAACCACCTCAGTCAGTTGTCCAAAAATTGAGTTCTTTCATTTTTTGAACTACTTCAACAAATTGCAATGTCTTAAGGCAGAACCCTGAGAGCAAAGCTGCTGCTGGGGACCCCAACACAGATGATCCTTAAACAGGTCAAGATAAGCTTTGCTTTATCACAGTGTTGAGGCAACACAGCTCTGCCAGTACATCCACACAGTAATGATGAACTGAGGGTTATGTCACTCTCAAATGAAAAGACTCTATGTGAATCCTGCAACTAAAACTACTGCCAGAAGGAATTAAGCTCCTCAGCAATGACAGAAACAGCCAACTCTTATTTTCAGGTAGGCAATAAATGGCAACAAATTCTATATGCCATGCATGCAACTGAAACTTTCATTCATTATTAAAAGATCTATTTTAACACTGTATACATCCTAATTTAGCCCTCATAAATAAGACTGGAGAGGTTATTCAGACAGACACTACACACTACACAAAGGTGTATAAGGCATACAGCTTCTCCACCAGTGAGACCAACAGTCCTCCCGACCTGGTGATTATTTCAACTTAATTATGACATCTGGTGTTGACCTTCTCTCCAAAAGCAGAAGAGATTAAACATAAATGTCACAAGAGTTGCTCAAAGGAAGAAGTTATCTCACATGCAGATTTTTGAATATATCAATGTTTCATACATAATGTCAGAAACAGGAATCCAATTAATGGTCACCCAGTTAGAAGAGTTCTTTGGGATATTTCCCATGACATTTAAGAGAAATGCCACTCTTGAACTGGGATTCTTGTATCTGTTGAACATCATCAACAGATTTTTATTTTAAGCTTAACAATGACCACACCTCTAACCTTGACTTGACTCTTGCCAGCACAAGAAACAGAGTGCTCAGACACACCTGAGTTCCTTACAGCACCTTACCATGGCACTGCTGTGTGGCATTGTAATGCTACAGTGAGAATGGGGAACCAAGCTGGAAGATGAACAAATGTTAACAACTGCAGGTGAAACAAGCACATTCTATCACACTGTTCCCAGTTTTATCACTAAAGATATTGCTCTTGTTGTGGTGTCCTCTGTCTTTTTAACAGTTTTTCCAGTATAGACCATACATGTATCTATATGCCCTGACAAATAGCCCAAGTTGTAACACAAAATTGCACCATCCAACTGTTAGGGGACAATTTTATATATAAAGTACGTAAGTCTTATCAAATAGCAGTATCTGCTTGGGGGAACATGATTGAGTTTGTCAAAGGGAGCTTGGAAAGCTATCAGATATAAAGGATTTTAAATTACTGTGCCAGTATAATTACCATGCAAAACTGTTTCGCATTAGGTTTTCATGTTTAGTATAAAGGTGTCTTATGATAGTATACAATATCCATCTTCCTAGTTAAAAATACCTGTACAACAAAAAGTGTTTTCCTAATAGATGTAATGATAGCTCATTGTAAGGTGATTTGTATTGTTTTTCTATTACTGGATTAGCTGAAGTTTAGATTACATTAGACTTTCGGTTAAGATTTATATTGTTTATTTAAATAAATGGTATGAAGAGAGGGTCAATACATCATACAAGAATTTAAAAAGTTAGTATTTAGTTTCACTTCAATTTGAAGCAACACTTTCTCACTTCTGCCACATTTGTAATGAAAAATTAAACCAGCAGACTACAGTTCCAGGCAACTTCAGACCTAGAGGTTCAGGGTAAGCAGCTGAACTCCAAACATAGAAAAGTCTATGCCCATGAATTCTGACTCAATATGACGGGGGAGTGATGGCCCAAAGTCCTGACATTTTTTGTCAAGTTGAAGATGATCTGAGTCTGACAATTTGAAAGTTGTCCATCTTTGTCCATCTGGAAGACTGGTAAAACTGGGTTGTACAATTTTGCAAAAAAGCATTACAAATGGAACCCACAACACCAATAGAGTTCAGCCAGAACAATGCCTAATGATACCCAAAGATTCATCAATACTAAAATATCACCATGCAGTGTTTCATGTACTGTGAATTAAAGTCCTTCAGTGAAAATATTGTCAATAATTTTTCATTAATATCTCTTGTCTCCAAGTCACTGATGTCCTTTAAAATATAAATGTAAAAAAAAATTTTAAAATTTTTAAAAAGACAAGGACAGAAGCAGTTTGGATCATTCATTGATTTCAAAGCAGGTATGAACCAAAAGTGAAAACCTTCCAAAGTCAGGTTGCTGGTAGGAAGGTAATGATTCATACTGCTTCTATTATAGCTAGAGAAAAATGAAACATCAAGACATGTGGGTTCTACCAGTGAACTATTAAATTGAAGTTAAAACGTTGGCAACACAGCAAGTAAAAATCTGGAATTGTTAGATCTGCTGCCTGGTACTGAAACCAAATCACTTTGGCTTAAAGAAAAAAAAAAGTGAGAAGGGGAGAAAGTAAAAACAGGAGGGGTTGAAGAGGGAGAGACATTTTAGCTGAACCACCTTCAAATTCATCTGCGTTTATCCAGATGAAACCACGAAACCACAAAAACTTCTGAGGTCGTTAATTGTTGCCCTGCTGCTCGAGCTCCCCTGTGTCATCCAGCAGAGATTTTAACCTCAGTAAGGATAATGAGTGCTTATATGGCACAAAGGAACTACAGTGCACACAAAAATAATGATTCTGTCAGTTACAAAAAAGGTATTTAGTACCATAAAGTGATTTTTTTAGTGTTGCAGTCAACTGCCTTCAATGTCTGTTGTCTCTAAGGCTGAGTGAATCACCTTTTAAATATATATAAAGATCTCCTGTGAAATCACTTTGTCAGTAGCTCAGCTGCACAAGGTAGAGATAACCTATATCAAAAATTCCTGACAGGGACTGTGCTTCCTTACCAGGTCTTTGAAACCTTCCCACTCAGTGACCTCAGGCTCCAATGAGTCACTGTAAAAAGTCAAGCTGCTCTATGTAGGTAATGAATGCACAGATTCATACTGCTGCTATTACAGCTATGAGAAAAATGAACACTTCTGAAAACGAAAATCTGTGGAGTTTATATTTGGAAAAAGAAATGTAACAAAATCTCAGTGATTTCACGGTGTGCATCTATGCTGTCAGATGGGTTCAGCACCTCTTTCACTCTGTGACACCAATCTCCAAGGCATCTGCACTGCATATATGTTGCAAACCAAGTTTTCTTCTTAGCAAAAGGAACCAGAAGAGATTCCTGGTCAGGAAGTTGTGTTGCCCAAGCAGTATGGTTGTGGTGAGCCTTACCCATTGAATGAGGCTCTACACTTGAGTGGGACAGATGTGTGCCTGCTTGTCTGGGGAAACAAAGCATGGTGAGTATATTCATGCTGGAATGCAGCATTAAGAAGAAAGGTTCTTTCCTTTCCACTCCAATCAGTCTTTGTGGCATCATTCCATTATGACAGATACATGGAATTGCTCTTTCTACCAAGGCCTAGCATGGAGCTTTGCCAAGACACACTGTGGCCAGCTAGAGGAAGGGGTAAAATGAGGTAGTCTCCTATTGCCTTCCTTTCTTTTTTTTTTCTCTTCCAATATAAAAACTTTGCAGCTTAGATTGTAGACTAAATGTAGTCTTAGGTGCCAAACAACACTTGGCATTCATTGCAATGCATATGCTCTTATACAAACTCAGCCTACTATACAATTCATTATACAATCTTTCATTTCAAAAACCACTAGCACCAGTGTATTAGAAACAACCTCTTTCACTCCAGTCTTTCCTCTTTTCATAAGAACAAAAAGTTGCACATGCATTTCTTAAAATTCAGCCAGTGGCCAAATTGCAGGACTGCATAAGTGAGAGCTGAATGAGTTCTCCATCTTACAAAATTAATTCCAGCCCATACTCACCCAATAACTGCCAAAAGGCCTTAAGTCAGGAGGGCAATCTCTCTGAATTTTCCCTTTAGTTTGTCTAAAAAACCATACACTCCAGGGAATGATTCACTCCCTATAATTCCCTATATGATCAGTCTGAGGATCAGCTGTCTGAACTCAGCAGCTGCACAGAAGGGACATGGCCCACGAGGTAGCAGCGTGGCTCCCCAGAGATGTTTCAGTATCTTACAAGTGCTCTAATTGGCCTCTTCTCCTATGAGTAAGGTTGAGAACACACATCCATGTTGCTCCCTCACACTACTTTTGAGCAGATGCCACATCCAGACCAAGCTGTGCTGAAAGGCGCTGCTGTTGCCCCCTGCCTACCTATGCCAATACACAACTTGCTCAGAGTTGTGCAATTCACCCCAGAAGCACATGAAACAAAACCCATGTTCCCTGTGGGCCACTTCTTCTGTCTAATTAATACTCCATATGGTGTCTCAAGGAGGGAACAAGAAATCATGAGAGAGTGATATCTTTTTATAAACACTCCATGGAACTTCAGAAATGGTCCCATCCTCTAATAAACATTATTCTTTGTACACATCTAGATATGTACTTGCACACATGTGCAAATTTGTGCTATCAGTCACACCTTGGAAATGCACAAATACAAGGATTTGCAGTTAATTAAAGGTCCATCTGCTCTCTGTGGGTTGTTAGCAGAGCAGTTAGTTTTATAGTTGCAAACTCAGGAGCTCAAATTCAAATCCAGCTTGTGGGCTGTGGATCACACTCCAGTCTGTTGCCATTTACTGCTCTCAGCCTGAGGGCCATCCTCCATCTCCAGGGCAATTTTGAAGCACAAATCTCCAATTTTGGGGTGTGGTTTTCCTACTTTTTTTTTTTTTCCCCCCGTGTGTGTGTATAGCATTTATTTTTCTTTCACATCTGTTTAATATGAAAACTGCATACAACAAGGACATATCGTTTGTATTGCCACATTTTCTGACAGAGTTTGTACTCAACCAGATGAAGTGGAGGGATTGAACAAGCTTATTCTTAAATCCTAAATATATATATATAGGGTACACATGGCTCACATCATTATCAGGTGAACTAGCCAAGAAGGAAAAAGTCTGCTTTTGCCATTTGACAAACTGGGGTTTTTTTACTTAAAATGGATGAAAATTTTATGAACAACTTAGGTTTTTCCCTAATAAACCAATCTGTGTTGTCGTCTGCTTTGAGACATTAGATATACGTCCCAATATAAAATAGTTGACAATATTTCTGACAAAATTCATTCAAAACCATGGCAAGTGATATCACAAACAATGAAGCTACTTCCTATTGCCCATATTCCCCATAGCAATTGGTCCTCTGTGGTGTCTGGATGACATGGCCTTCAAAACCTGAAAATTGTATTAAAACTAATTTCTAACAGAAGTTTCATGGTATTCCAACCATTAAAATAGGCAAGGACAGAAAAAGGTCAAATTGAGGGAATGCATTCATTTAAGACTCATTATTTCCTAGGATTTTTAGGACCAGCCCATAATTCCTTCCTGCTGTTTTGTAAATTGACCAGAGTTTGACTTGACTGCTTTTTAATAAAAAGTTATTTGCTCACTGTTCTTTAAACACCTTCTGAGGTTCTGGACAGCAAAGGGAAGAAATACCAGAACCCATAATTTCCTTGCAAACTGCTTCATGTTTATAATTCCACTGACATTGCTATGCCAGATTATCACATCTGTCAAAGAATATTGATTTGCATGAACACAGCAGTTTAATTTCCAGGAATACAATCCTGGGGAAAGGAGAGCAACAGGCAAAGGCATGTTAGTGTATTTTCTCCAGTGAAATGCAAGGTCTGCTTGTTTTATTCTGAGACTGGTTATTTCCATTCTTCTGGCCTTGTATTTTTGTTTAATTTGACCAATATGTTTTGCCAAACAATGAGGTTTAACTTTGCCTTCAATGCTGTTATTCACTTGAGATCAGTATAAAACATTTCTATGCTCTCCTTACATTTTCCAATCCTTATACAATGCACGTATTTTTCCCGTTAGTCCCTTTGGAATCCCTTTTACATATTTCTTTGGAATTTTTCAAAAGTCCTGCACAGTATTTAAATACAATTCAGACTGAAAACATGGTCTTGAAACATCTTGTCCCAGCAATACTGTGTTAGTAGATCTATTCTCTGTGTAAAATATTGCCTTCAACCTTTTCAGTTCAGTTTAGAAAAGTGAGCATTTTCTTTCTTGAGAAGGTAGGTAGATACTTCAGCTGCTGAACTGACGACAACATGCTTTAGTCAAACAATATAGAGAGTGAATTATGAAAGAAAAAAATCTGTTTTGTCTTCAATTAGGAAAACATTTACAGTAACTATAAAAGTGATCCTTTAGTGTTTGTGAAAGGCTCAGGGAGTTTTAGTAGTAAAATTGGAACCCTGTAGTCTCTTTTAGATATTCTTGAAGCACAGAAATTAACATTTTTCTGACCAGCATACAGCCTCATTAATCTTGGATGACAGCAGATACAAGAAGCATAGAAAAATGGTTCCGTTTTAACCATACCTCAAAAAATTTCTGTCCTTTCCAAGTGAAGAGCATTCCCATTTTGCATAGTTTAATTCTACAGCTCTGCATAAGAAGAAGAAATGTACCACCTTTACTGGCTAATGTGTTTTTTTTTTTTCATTCTAAATGTACTTATTCTACAATCTACAAAATATATCCATTCAAAATTCAAATTTAGAAACGGATATCTTGGAAAGTTCTGTTGACAGTTTTCCTACAACCAGAGGGCATCTTGTAGTCTTCTTTAATGATTTGGGATTTCCATCTGATTGAACCCTGCCTTTTTCTCACCTGCACTGAATTTTCTTTCCTTAATAGTGAAGAAAAAAGGAAATATATCTTTTTCAATCCATTGTTTTCCACACTTTTTTGTACAGATTAATGTATTCCATGTGATTCCATTTCCAAACCTTCAAAGAAAGATCTGTGCAAAATGTCTACCCACCCAAGGCTCCCTTCACAGGCAATGGAAGTAAGACAGAGCAGGAGATTCTCAAAATCCGACCTTACATGAAGCTACAGATTAGGAAAGACTTTTACAGAGAGAAGACATCTGCACTTCATTTAGACTTTTATTATTTGCTTAAATTTAGACTGATTCAGTACTGAAAACTGACCTCCATCCATTTACATTCAGGTGCTTGTATGATTTTGTTTCTTTTATTGTGTTGACTTGCAAAGTTCTGCTAGAATCTAAATCATATATTTTCCATATTAATTTAAATTTACAGTGCATTAACCTCACTTTGTGCCAGTGTTGATTTTTGCTGGAAAGGGTTCTTCAGAACTCACAATTTTACCATTTTCTTCTTTGTTAAAGCTGCGCTTCTCCTGTTGGCAGTTAAAAATTCTTGCACACTGAGATAATTCACCAAAGTAGTTTCTGGAATTTTCAATCTGCTCTGAGCTACCATTGTGCTCTTAACTGTGAGCTACTCCACATGTCTTCATGCCTGAGGTATCCACCCTTGCAGTGCTTCAGATCTTCCATCACCTCAAACATGTGCAAACACCATGGCTCAGGGGTTTTAGCAGACAATTTATTTGGCCTGGGAAAAGTTATTTTGTCAATGGTGAGTTCTGAATCTTTTAGTAGCCTCTTTCTGAGTGCTTTGGCCTAGATGGTGACATAATTTAGTCAGATGTTAAGAACCAAACTAAATCCAAAACTGAAAGGTATCTTCATATAGCTTGAAATGGTACAAATTCCTCCACAATTCTTACAAACCTCTTTTTTCTATGTCTGTCTAACAATTGTTCTGATGTTTCATTTTTATGTGAAGTGTGAAGTACTCCTTGAATTTTTTACTTCACTTACAGAGTTGGCCTCTCTGCTTGAGTTACTGAAAACCATTTAAAAATCAAGTAGTTCAAAACCACCTACTGTCAGAAACAAGGTTGCCTTCTGTCTTCCCTTTTAGTCGCTCCCCATTCCTTGTAGTTCTTTTTAAACTTCCTCAAGTTATTCTCCAGGTTTTCCAAGGGGTTTAACTCGGCTGGGGTCTTGAACAGCTCCTTTCTTCTATTCAGACATAGCTCAGTTGATTTTATTCCTGTTTGGCTCTGCAGCTGCAGAGAGCAGGGAGATGGCAGAGACCAGCTCCACTTCATGACAACATTCTTAAAAGGCAGAAAATATTAAGTTATTCTTCCTTCTCAACTTGTAATTTACTTCCTATTTTAACAGAAAAACACAGCTTAAAGGAGGAGTTTCCCAAGAAATGAAGGGAAGAGAACATAAATACGGGATGAGAAGCTCTGTGGAGAGCCCAAAACTGGTGTGGCCTACTGAGAAATGTCAAACTTGTTATAATTAGAATCAGGCACTGATGAGCCTAAATAACAAACACTGCCTTTGCCTCTGGATTCTTCCTCTTGTGTCTTCCTAGCTGCCTGGGCAATTAATACCCTCTGAGGCAGAAAAGAGCAATGGCATCTCAAGGGGACTGGCAACCTGAGCTGGAACTGTTGCTCCATTCAGGTTTGTTCTGCCACCTTAGAAGACCAGCACTAGAGGAAATGGACGTATCTCAAAGAGAGGAAATGGTATCATTTTTAGCAAAAGTATAAAAATAAGTTGGTGATGCTATTCTCAGCTTCACCTTTTTATTCTTCTGAGAGTTTAGAAATAGCTTCATTATCTATATAAAAGCAACTCCACTCAACTGAAAAAATTTCTCATCTTAACGTTTGGTTTTGTACAATATTGGCATAAAACCAGAATATTCTGAAGTTTTTCAATGAGGAAAAAAAAACAAAAAGCAAGAGGCAAAGAGGGATGGAATACAGCCAACAGTCCAGCTAACTAGGTCACTTAGTAGGGACAGGAACTTTCCTTGCATCTCTTTGTGTTTCTCTCTGTATAAATAACTAAACATTCACTGCATTACAAAAGGGTGGATTCGCTATCTGTGGCCTGATAAAAAGTGCCATGGCTAGGCTAAAAGACACTAATGGAAAAGCCTTTTTTCTTAATTATGTAGATCAGAGATTTGATCTGTCCATAAGATTCAACTAAATCTTGTAGTTACTGTCATTTGGGTGTCCTGTAATGAAGGTCACACTTTTTGTGTCCCCAAAAATCCTTCCCTGATGCAAAATAATTATATACATTACCTATAAGACACTAAAATACTTTGAAGACTTTTTTCTCTGGAGATTTTAATGGCAAGGTTCTTCATTGAAAAACTTGTAACCAGTTTCGGAAAAAGCTGGGATTTAAGTGCAGGTAACTGGTGAAAATGGCAAGTATTTCATGCGAGGAGCATTTTTGCAATGCATATTTTTTCTTCAAATGTAAATATAATAAAAGTTAATCACTTCAACATTAGAAAACTAAAAGTATTTTAGTGAAATAGATTTTTTTTTTAGTCGAGATTTGTGAAAAAAAGTGTTTGCAGTATTTTACTGAGAAATATTTCTTTAAGTTTATTAACAAGCTTTCCATCTCCTATTCTATTTACAATGCATACAGAATTTTTATGTGAAAGTTTTCTAGTTTTTCTCATTGATGGCAATGGAGTTACTTCACCACTACAGTATTTCAGTTGTCTGCAGACACGGTAGGATGGAAATAACACAGGTAAGCATTGTCAAAAATGGAGTTATGCAGGGATAATCAAGCTTCCCTAAATGGAGGAAACATTGTTTGCATACAAAACATTTTTTAAACGGCCATGTGAAAGGAGATTAGACTTGCTTGCAAGGAATTGGCACATAAAATCACTGCAGAGGGCTCAGTGCTCAGTCTCCACCACAGTGCAGGGCTGAGTTCCGTGCAAACACCTGACCCATGTGCTTTGGATCCCAGCACATCACAGTAGCCTGTGGTTGTTTTGATGGGAAGGAAGGAGTGATGAAACAAACTGGGCTTTTCAGCCTCTGCCCTACCTCAACTTAAAACACAAGATGCTGTGAGTGTTGCTCTGTTGTACGCTGATCAATGTGATTGCACCTTTGAAGCTGGCTGTACATCACGCAGCAAAGATATCTTTGATTAATCCCCTCCTGGTTAGTTTAAGTGATAGAAAGCCCCCTGAGGACTTAAACTTGCTCTCCTTCTTTTCAGAGATCAGAGACAAATAGTTTCTTCCTGTGTTATTCTTGTCTTGTGTAAAGAGGATTTGTACAAGGAAATCCCTGGTGTAAACAGTATTGAAAAATTGTTCTAAAGGATTAAAGCTTCTCTAACGATCTGTCCCAGGGAGTGTGTCTTCCAGCAGCTGCTCTCATGTAGAGAGGTTTGGGCTTCAAGTAATGAGGCAGTGCACTATGCATAATGTTTTAACAAGATGTGAAAGACAGAAGCCTCACTCTATTCTATTTATTAGAACAAAAAATAATGACAATTCTTGCTGTTTAAAGTGAGGTAATTTTGCTCAATAAATTATACACTCAAGAGCACACTAGCATAGCATCAATTTCTGCCTCTTTATATGCCTTGAGAAAAAAAGCAGGTGAGTACTAAGGAAGTAGGATAAGGATGAAATCCTACAGCTCCTCTGAATTCCCAGACTTCTCCTGTACTGTTACTTTAAAATGAAAAGGACACTTTTTTTTCCAAAATCATAATATTGCCTGATGTCATTTCTAATTCAATAAGGAGAAATGCTTGTATGACTGTAAAAAAAATCTCTACAGCTCACTAACCTTTCAACAACTTTATCCAATATTAATTTGTCTTCTATTTAGACACTGCCAAAAAGACCAAATTTTGTACCTGTAGTAGAACTTTAGTCAGGAGTTAATTCTTTGAGTATCCTTCAAATTCATTGGTTTTCTCTTACTAAATGGTCATTTATTAATTTTACTCTTAGACCAAAGTTTTTCTGTTTACCTTCAGAAAAGGTTGAACAATTCCACTTCATGGATAGAACTATATAAACATCTTGCCCATTACATATTTTTGGAAATATAGAAGCCAATGGAGCCATAGAGCTATAAGGTCATATCTGCTTAAAGCAAGATCTGTGTCAAAGATTTCAGTCTGCCTATAGTTATTTTCTTACAGCAGGGAGACTACAGAGGAAAGAGAGATGTAGACTGAATGCCAAAACAACACTATAAAGAATTCTTTTTGTTCCACAAAACAACTCAGAGAGGAGACATAAAAGGAGAAGTAAAGCAGTTGATGATTCTCTGTATAAGTTGAAACTCTGGAGAAACTTTTGGTGTGCACACATGTATATGCACACTGAGATCAAATTAAAATGTCCTGACAAACTCAATTCTTATTATTTGATCTTCCTAAATCTTGACTGAGTGATTTGAATGCTCTTTATTGATCATTACTTGTTTATTTGTGCATGGAAAATTCTCATTTTCATAAAAAATTATATATATGAAATATTTAAGATTATATGAATCAAAAGTGATGCTATTTTAAAATTTGCTACCATCTGTCATGTAAATCAGTGGAAGAGTAGATAACATCAGTAATCTTCTTAATATATGGACTACCTCTTTAGTCTGCTTTTGTCTCTTGTCCCTCTCCTGGCATCGCTCACTTCCCATCTCTGTATGCTGGATCTGTTACCCTCACACCTTCCAACTTCCGTCTCCCCTTGCACCTCTGTGCTGTGCTCTGCTTCAGTCCATTGCTCAGGAGACATCAGCTCTCACATGGATATCCTATTTGAATGCAATGTAGCAAACTGATATATTCTTAAAGATGGCACTGAAAGAATTAATTCCACCTTTCTACCCTTCCCATTTATCTTACTCCTGCCTAATGCCTTTTCAGACTCCAAGCCCGAATCTGCCTCAAAGCAGTCCTGATTGCAGCCTGCCCATGCGTCTTTGGAGTCTTCAGCACTTGCCCTGCTTATCCAGGTTTTACTTCCTCGTCTCACCAGCCCCCTTCCCATGGAGCAGCTGCTGTTTCACAGTTCTTCTTCCAGCCCATTCACACCTCTTGTTCTCCCTGCTGACCACATTTCCATTCTCTATCCTGCTTTCACTGCTGGCTCAGAGCAAGAGTAAGTGACTTGCTGCTGGTCATGAGGGGCTGCCAGGTTTCTGCCCAGATGTGAGCACCAAATTAGTCCACCGCAGTGAATCAGAGGTGCCTGTAGTATATTAATACTGGGGAATGCAAAAAATAAGTTATTAGAGGCAGAGGTGAAACCAAGTAGACTAGACTGGATCTTCAGTTAATAAAAATCAGCATAATTCCATTATTTTATATTTGCAAACTCCCCATCTTTGTGTATGAAATGAGAACATTGCTAACACAGCCCCCATTTCATCAGGGCACTTAAGCATATATTAATCATCTATATTTGTTCAGCAAAGTATTAAGCAGATGTTTTACTTTAATTCTCACGGAGGTCAGCATATAAGAGCATATTTAAATGCTTACGATAATAGAATTAGGATGAAGCATCTGGGCCTAGGAATAAAAGCACTCTGCTGCACAAAAAGTAAAAGAAATCTGAAGAGATAAAATTATCAGATAAATTCTTCTTTTTCAAAACACCAGCTTATCAGACTAACTTCTGTGCTCTTCTGTAAATTTGGTACCTTCCATAAATTTGTTTTCTTGGATGCATGATGCATCTCTTGGTCAGCTAAAATTGTCCTTCTAAAGATTTCAGTTACTTCCTTATAAAGATTTCAGTTACAGTAATTTCACTATTATAAGCTGCACCTGATTATAAGACGCACGTCCGGGTGCTGGCACCTGTCTTGGGTTACAATACAGAGTGTGATAAAAGGTATCTATCTCAACGGGAGATATCTTGCTAATGGGCCATCCACTGAAACCAGGCAGGGCAGTGTTCTTTATCTTTTCACAACCCATCCTTCCTCCAGCGAGTCATTTTCAGCTAATGGCCATTGAGTCCCACTGTGGGACTGATAAAATTACTTCATCCCTTTGGAAGTCGCTCCAACCAGGGGAAAGAGCCCAGCATTTCTTACCAAGATAAAAACAGAGGTTTTAGGACACTAAGGGAGCCCCTTTCTCCACTGGACTCCAGAGGAAAACCGGATTTCTCCACATCACTGCTGAACCTCCAGAGGGAAACTGCACCTTGTACAGGAGCACTGCTCCAACTGAGCCACATCTGTCACTGCAGGAGGATGCAGCCACCATTTAATGGGACTGCTACCAACACCCTGCCTGACGGGGTGTCAGGTTGTATTCTGACTTTGTCAGGGTTTGGAGTTTGTTTCTTTGTAGTACTGTATTTCTATTTCAATTTCCCTAGTAAAGAACTGTTATTCCTCACTCCCATATCTTTGCTGAGAGCCGCTTGATTTCAAAATTATAATAATTTGGAGAGAGGGGGTTTACATTCTCCATTTCAAAGAGAAGCTCCTGCCTTTCTCAGCAGACACTTGTCCTCCAAACTAAAACAGCAACTTTTCATTCTTTGTCCATATATAACCCACACCTGATTATAAGCCGCACATCCGGGTTCGGACCAAAATTTTAGTCAAAATGGTGCGGCTTATAATCCTCCCTTTTTTTTGGTCATGTTTAATACACAATCAAGAGAAAATGAAAAAGGGAGAAGGACTAAGGAAAGCAATCACAGATTTTCTAGTTACTGCTGAAATAACTCCCTGAAGATGATGTGTTATGCTTCCTTTCCATTTTTAGTTGGCAATCCTCAAAAGCACATCATATGAGTGACCTCCTTTGTCCTATCCTTGTCCTCAAACATTAATTAGTTTATGCTTTGTGAGTGACTCCTGCTGACTAGTATCTCTGAAGTTAATCATGTCACTAGGGACATTTGTGTAAGCTTAGTTTCTGTGTAATAGCACTAATTATAAAAGGAGATGTAAGGTTATTTGGCTACAGAAGTGTATTTTTTCATAAGGTTACAGAAAAACAAGAAGCATTTGCAGATATCACTGGTGAGAAGAACCAGTCAAATATGAACTGGCTTTGTGTTGCTCACCTGTTCATTAACACCTTGATTTCTTCACTCTTCTCTCCCTCACCCATGGCAATGTCCTATAGCAATGGAATTGTTGGGGGGAAAAGAATAAGGTTTTAGTGCAAACTTCTACAGAAAAGCAGAAAAAAGCTTAGTCCGACGTGAGATGGGGGACAGGATGCTTGAGATAATTTTTATAGGAATAGAGGAATGTATCAACCTTTCTGTATTTATCCTTTGATAGGGCCATCACATCACTATGAGGATGCTTAATAACTTGCTCTTTGAAGTGAAATTATACTCTGAAAAGCTCCTGAAAATGTAGTTTTGTATGTGAATTTTGTTTTGGAATGGAGAGTTCTGGCTTTTAAAATGTTGGTCTCCATTGCCCTGACCCTGAAAGGCAGAGTGAAGTCATCTATTGCTAAAAAGCTGCAATTTGACTAGTAAAGGCATTGGGAATTCTTACAAAGCTAACACTGGTTGTTCTAGCAGTAAATCACAGTGTTTGTCCCTGTTCTCTGTCTCTGCAGGGATCTTCATTTAGGACAGTGGTACAAATACAGATGAACTGAGAAAGAGTTTGAAACATTATCTGTGACACTGACTACATTCTTTTGACTTTGTGCATACAGCAAGAAGCTGAAAAACAAAACTACTAAAAGTACTAACCCCTGATATGAAAGGAGAAATGGCATAAAATTTTACCACTGCCCAGTGGATTTAGATTAGAAATTGTGATGTTTGCAGTTAAGGGGGTAAAAATAACAAATGCACAAGCTGAAATTATGTCTAAAATTAATGGGTAATTCTACAATATTTCAAATAGGGCAGGTTAGGACAGGACAGGACAGGACAGGACAGGATGTCTGCATTTTTGTGTTATATAATATGCCACTGGAAGCATGAAAGTGCTAGAAAATACATCCAGACTATAAAAAGGTTGCCAAGGAGGATAAAGATACCTATTGAAATCAGAATAATTCTGACCCTCGTAGAACACCTCCTGCAGCAAATGTGGGTAACAGAACAGCTGTTTCAATAACTAACACTCCCCACAAATGACAGCTTGAAGGCTTATGCCAATGTCAATCATTTCTCCTGATGCTAAAGCATTCCTCCTGATGCAAGATCTTAAGTGCAAATGAGATAACCTCACTTATCCTGCACTATCAAGAACGGGAACCAAAATGTCTTCATTTGCAAAGCGTGTTGGCGCGATCCAAGCCCAGCAGAGACCCTTTTGCAGAGTGGCAGCCAGTGACAGGCTGCGAGACTGAAATGTTCTTCAAAGTTTCAATCACTAAAGGTGAGAAAAGACAGCATTTCATCCATATGTTCCCATTGCACACATTTTAAAGGACCAGTTAAGCAATTTAAATCAGGGACAGTACTGATCACATAATTAGACCTAATTATTTACTGAATATGTGCAATGAAAATGTAATTTCTGCCTAGGACACTGGTTGGCCATTTACTTCCTCCAGATATTTAACTGAATGCAGAGCAGGCTGAATTTCTGGGAAACTATTGTGTTTCAGTATGCTGTTATTTATTTTAAGTAAAATACATTAAAAACTTTTTTCCAATGTGGTCCAAAATTATCATCACAACTAGGATTTGAACAGGGCCAGCTCCATCAGCTTTTCCTCATAAGACAGATGCTCCAGTCCTGTAATTATCTTCAAAACCCTCTACCGGAGCTGATCTCTCCTGTGCTGAGGAGCCCAGAACTGCACACAGCACTCCAGAGTGGCCTCACAGGGCAAAGGAAAGGGGTAGGATCACCTCCCTCAACCTCTTCCCAATGCACCCCGGGATCCAATTGGCCTCCTTGGCCCCAGGGCACTGCTGGATCATGGGCAGCTCATCATCCACCAAGACCCCAGGTCTTTCTCCACAGGGCTGCTTTCCTGTAGGTCAGCCCCCCACCTATGCTGAGATTATTCTTCCCCAAGACTCTGCATTTGCTTTTGTTGAGCTTCAGGCTGTTCTGTTCTTCTCTGCCCATCTCTCGACCTGTTGAGATCTTTCTGAAGGGCTGCCCAGCACTCCAGGGGACCACTCCTAGCTTTGTGTCATTACTGAACCTGCTGGGGAGGCACCTGCCCCTTCATCCAAGTCATGGATGAAAAAGTTAAACAACATTGGATCCAATATTAAATCCTGGGGGACACCACTAGTGACAGGGCTCCAACTAGACCCAGTGCCATGCACTTCACCACTCATCCAGTCCACTCTTCCTGAGCTTGTCTATAAGGATAAGTTGTGAGACTTACAGAGTCAAAAGCATTGCAAAAATCAAGGTAGGCAATATCCACTGCTTTCACATCTTCTACCCCGGCAGCAGTTTCTTCACAGAAGGCGTCAAGGCTTTTAGTCACTCAGTTCTTCACTTGATCCTAAAAATCCTCAATCAGCAACCTTTCACCAAAATGTGTATGAGAAGGAAAAGGAAATGTCTGACATCCTGGAAATGGAAAACTCTCAGTCAGGTAGAAATGGTGTTTTGAGGTGGGTTTAATTTTACTCAGCTTTAGCTATGTAAAAGCTAATTTTCTCCATTATCTGTGATGCAAACTGGCAATGGACAACTATCCTGAAACAAATATTCCTGAAGGTGTCTGTCTCTCATTATTGACTGTTGGGAAAGCCTGTGAAGAGCCTTGGCCCAGACACCAGTGGTTTTATGTCTAAAGCTTGGATAAATTAATTCTCTCCATGGCCATCATAATAACTGTCACAATAATCTTTAGTTATTACAATAAGTCCTTCAGCACAGGAAATATCTTACTGGATCAGTTTTCCTGCATTTGATTAATTGCTCTTTTCTCAGTGCTGTGCCCTGTCTAAAGCACTGAGTAATCTCTAGCAACGTAAATCACTGTAAAACTTCTAATGCACCTCAGTGTTAGAAACCCTGGTATTTCAAATTCCTTATGTTTTATATGAGAAACCATATTCATCCCATCACAAAGCAAGCTGCTTCTGCAAGGGCACTGTACCTGATTCAAATAGAAATGTTCAGGAGAAAAAAAAAAAAAAAAAAAAGGAGTGACACTAGGTATCTAAAAGGGTTAAACAGAAACTTAGATTTAAAATATTCATGATACTAATAACAATTAATAACAGGAATTTTCCATTTGTAGGCAAGCCAAATCTACAAATATCTCTCATACGACATCATTCATGGCAGTGTAATGACAAAGTGATTTCACCTTAAGGTAGGAGAACAACTGTCCCCAGGGTCATTAGGGTTGTTTGGTCTGCATGTCTTCTGGGTTTTGAATTTGAAAAACTGCATTTATTCCTCTTATTGGAATAAGGAAGGCAGGAGAGGTCTGTATTTTCTTGAATAAATCCTTGCTCCTGATAAAAACAGGGATGTGTTATTGACCAACAAACTTGAAAAATAGCAATGCTGGCTCTTCAAAATATTTGTGAGCTGGAAGGCTGACAACAGATTAACAGTTAGACATAAGTCAAAAGAATTTGCAAAATAGTGGCCACTTGATCTGTCCTTCACAAAAAGCACGAACCTCTGAGGGAATACACTTATTAAAAATCTGATGAGATTCACGCTTTTTAAATCACTATAACTTAATCAAAACTGAAGAGACTCTAGAGGAGCTGTCCTATTTCTTACTGACTCCAGTAGAGTCAGTCCATGTGCTATGATGGCAAAAATGTCTTTAAAAAGACAAACACCTTGAGGCAAAGGATCCTACTAAGTCTTCATCCCCATTTACAGGATTTATTAAAATAATATAAAAAGGCAATAATAGAAACCATCATTTTAGCAAGGTGACCTTCAGAAGGACATTTCAATAGATGAATCCTGAATTCTTTACACATAATACACAATACATGCAGTCTGCAGCCACCTAAGTCTGAACAGACTGCACTTAAAGCTTTCAGCATGTTGGTGAAAAGATTAGGTATGTTAATTGAATAATTGAAGCTTTATATAGTGGTATTTATTCTAGTTGAATTTATAATTTACTATTACAGAATGTTGTAACAGATTAATATCCACTTATCAGTCTCTGAACAACCCTGTATCCATTACAAGGGAACTCACTGAAAGATGGAATAATCACACTAATAGAATAAATGTACTGTTCACAGGGCAGTCTTTTTATTTCAAAGAACATGTGAGGCATCAGCAAGGACAGAAAGTCCTTGGAAGGGGCATCAGTATTAACCTAAAGGACATATCTGGAGATGTTCTAGGCTTCCACTGAAAACTAATTTTAGCATAAAATTCAGGAGTAGGGAAAAAGCAGGTAACATAACTTGGTTTTTTGCATTGCTGAGTATCAGGAGTAAATCCTTTCAGTTTCACAATCCATCTGAATAATGAGTGTGAACAGTCAATTAAGTTAATAAAGATACAGGACATCAGTACATTCACATCAAGGTGATGTATAAACTGCTATCTAATGAATGCCTGATAGGTATATCTGAATTTAATTAACCTTTATTCTCTTCAAAATGAGAGTTTCAAGCACCTTACAGCTAGATTGCCTGTATTTGTAGCAAATTGTCAGTTATCAACATTTACCCACCTTCTAACAAAGCTTAAAATGCAAACAATGCAAGAAGAGTACTGAAGCAGAATACCAGGAGGAAGTAGTTTAAATGTGTTATATATTTTTTAAAAAAGCTAAAACCTATTGCATAATTTTACTAGATTCTTAATGACTGAACAGAAGAGCTCAACATTTTTAAAAGCAGATTTGCATACAGCATCACCCCAGAAACCAGGGTGGCATGCCATGGTTTAGGCCCCCGGTCTGTCTCAGGGCCACACTGTATGGGCAGATCAACAGATTGGTATCATATACTAAGGAGATATAGGAACTGCTCAGGGGTTCTCCTGTTGGTTGTTTACAAGGGATAAATTCAGCACTTTGACTTATAAACTCTAACAACGTGATGTAAATACTTTGTAGGATTAGTGTTTGAGATCTGTACCTGAAGTAGCTGTATCTTTTCCTGGTATCCTGAGTGGGCAAAAAAAGACATTTACAATTCATTTTACTGTAAAACAAATACAGTAATTTCACGATTATAAGCTGCACTGAGTATAAGCTGCACTTCCGGGTGTTGGTAACTTTTCATTCTTTGTCCATATATAAGCCACACCTGATTATAAGCCGCACGTTAGAATACAGAGTGTGATAAAAGGTATCTGTTCTACCACCATCTGTTGAAGGTGGGAGTGGTGATGCTTATCTCCATAGGAGATATTCTGCTAATGAGCCATCCATTGAAACCAGGCAGGGCACTGTTCTTTATCTTTTCACAACCCATCCTTCCTCCAGCCAGTCATTTTCTGCTAATGGCCATTGAGTCCCACTGTGGGACTGATAAAATTACTGCATCCCATTGGAAGTTGCTCCAGACAGGGGGAAGAGCCCAACATTTCTTACCAAGATAAAAACAGAGGTTTTAGGACACTAAGGGAGCCCCTTTCTCCACTGGATTCCAGAGGAAAACCGGATTTCTCCACATCACTGGATTTCCGGAGGGAAACTGCACCTTCTACAGGAGCACTGCTCCAACTGAATCACATCTGTCACTGCAGGAGGATGCAGCCACCAATTAATGGGACTGCTACCAACACCCTGCCTGACAGGGTGTCATGTTGTACTCTGACTTTGTCAGGGTTTGGACTTTGTTTCTTTGTAGTACAGTATTTCTATTTTAATTTCCCTAGTAAAGAACTGTTATTTCTAATTCCCATATTTTTGCCTGAAAGCCGCTTGATTTCAAAATTATAATAATTTGGAGGGAGAGGGTTTACATTCTCCATTTCAAAGAGAAGTTCCTGCCTTTCTCAGCAGACACCTTTCCTCCAAACTAAAACAGCAACTTTTTCTTCTTTGTCCATATATAAGCCGCACCTGATTATAAGCCGCACTTCAGGTTCGAACCAAAATTTTTGTCAAAATGGTGCGGCTTATAATAGTGAAATTACTAAATATCTAAATATCTAAAATAGGTCACATCTGCAATATTTATGGCCTGTATAACACCCAAGATGTGTCTGTACTCCATTGACAAGAAAGTTAGCCTAAAGCTAGATCTAAAATACATGTTGTAGGCATTTTTGGTTTTATTAAAACTTATTGGAACTTTGATGAGAGTTATATATCCAAAGAGTGTTGATATTTTTTGTCCTGCTGTCTTTGGTATAATTTTTTTTTAGTCAACAATGAAAAGAAAAAGCAATTCACAGTCCAAGTACAGTGAATAAGCTCACAGCTACACTGATGAAGAATAGGGGCCATAAGAAGTACAAGTCACACTTACAGAGCATGAAGATCATAGAAAGCACCAGCAGAATAATCCAGAGAGCATCATAAATGTATTTAAGATCTAGCCTCCAGTGCATTTCTGGTCTGTGTATGGGATTTACTACCGAGATGACAATTTGGTTTGCACCAGAGCAGAGCCCTGGTAAAAACAAGACTTATATTTCTTAACAAAAGATATTTCTATGTCTTAGAAGACATGGTTTAATCATACCTCTTTGAAATATTAGCAGCAAATGCTGGCACTACAAAGAATAACACTGTCACTATCTAAAGGTGTCCTACGATAAAGACTTGCCACATTTCAATGGTACTGCCTATTGCTGTGGCTTTTGCTTCTATAGGCAGATATGAAGAGACAGGGGTTTAATGATCAGTATATGCTTTTTTTAGTTTAGGAACATGTTTTATGAGAGATTATATATGTGACATATATCTGTTTTTACTTACAGATATATTTGAGACAGGCAAAATCTATTTATTTTGATAATATAAGTACAGTTTTATGAACATCCCTTCTCAGTAAAAGCATCTTCTGGCAAATTTTATGCATATAAATAGAAATATTTTGTAATTTATTTTGCAAAATATTCTGTATGTTCTAATGTGTAGTACAGGAATGTAGCAACTGGGAAAATACAATTCTTTCAACATTAGGCATCACATTCTGATATTCTCAGGATTGTGATTTTCTCCTCTGAAAGTACACTAGTTTTCTTCATGATGCATCAAAATATTTCATCTGTGCAGAATGCATGAGTTGTTCAGAGTAACTTGAATAGATGAGGTACTAGACTTAGTCACACAGTGCTATTTTCACATCTCATTTCTATTATTAAGCAAAATTGCAGCAACAGTTCAAAGTTCGGACATACCTAGGAAGGAAGATAAGAGAAAAAAATAAGAATGAAAAAGAAAAGCACTTTCAAAGTGCAAAAGACACAAAGCATTGATCAAGAAAATAATGGCTGAATGAGAGTAACTTAGCTGAAAGCCCTCTGCCAGAGTTGCTAACAGCCATTTATGCAGTAAAATAAAATTTCTGTATGCACACAGAGATGTCAAACACAAATGTAAATGTGAAGAAATTCTTCAAACAGCACAATGTGACCACAAGCAAAACACTTCCATGTCTGGTCACTGTATTTTAAAAGTAAAATGACATAAATAAGGACTGAGAAGAGAACAGCACGACAACAGACTCAAAACTCCTTTGGCAGCTCAAAATGTTTAGAGAAATTGCTGGGTAGGCTTTTAAGAGAGACAAAACTGCACTGAGTCTAAGAAATAACTCTTCAAGAAATTAAAGTGTTTGAATGGAAATTGCAGTCATACCAGCAATGAAAGTAAAACCTACAGTATTAAACTGGTCTGGAGTTTTATAGTTTTTTATTTTTAAGCAGGGAGAATTTCTTTCACACCTTCCTCCTACTCCAGCTCCTGTACATGCAGAACTCTCCTTAGCAAAGACAAATTTCCAGAGACTTAAAGAACCCCAAAACCTAACAAAGTCTTTGTCCATATTCAAATGTCCATAATATTCCTGTGTCCATAATTCAAAGTTAGGTCAGACAATTGAACTTCGGCTGTTATGGTTTCTGTGACTGGCAGCTCCACAGACAGCAGTAAACCATTCTTGACAGCCTTGTGTCCTGAGCATGTGTCCATACACGTGCCCTAAACAAGACTGAAATTTGCACCTCTTAGAGACAGCAAAATACTTTAAATGTGCTACAGGCATATGCTCACAGTGGGGCAAAGTGCGGTGTCAAGCTGCCCAAATGCTCAAATTAGTGACAGGCAGGCAATGCCAGGACATAGTTCAAGTTCCACAGGGGCCATGTGAAGTGTTTCCTCATGAACTGAGACCAAATGACTTCTTACAGCGGTCTTCAATATCTGTTTTGTGCTCAAAAGAGTTATTTGTGTTCTTTCTCTCGCTTTAGTCCAACACCAGGTGCATTTACTCTTTTTAGAGTATCACCTATCTGAACTAGGGGTTTTAAGGGGTAAATTTACCTGAACTAGGGAACATTCAATGGGTAAGCGATTTCTGTGAGATACTACCATGGAAAATAAGGATTTACAAACTAGGAGTTCCTTCAGAGGTGGTGGTATGTAGATACCAGAGGGCAATTTCATCTCAAACTCAAGGAATGAACAATTGAGTAATCCTGTGGATTAGCTGAAGGTCAACAGAATTGAGATATACCAGGAGAGGGGCAAATTGAAAAAAACTCCAAAAATACTGAATAAAATAATATCTATGCAACCACTGTTAATATTTATTTCTTAAAAGTAAAATCATTGCAGTGTTTCCCTAAATTAGAAATACTTTTGAAAAAAAGTATGTCGCCAACCTTCATTTTAAATCAAGTTTAAAAATATCATCTCATTGTAAATTTGCATTGCATCAAGAAGCATGTTCATGACTTGGCCAATCTCAAGTCTTTAAAATGTTTTGCATCAAAATCAAATTTTTACATGTTATTCAGAAAGTGTAAAACAACCCATCAAGGATCACGTGGAAAACTCTGCACTGTGCCCCAGCTGCATTTCTTTAACAGAGGTGAAGGAAGAAAGGACATTAACCATCTCAGAATGTGTCTTACCTTCCCTACTATCTATTTTTCTAAATTCATGCAGACATCTCCAAAGGACCATATATTCCACCTGCATGGTCTGGGGGCTGAATTGTTCTCCTGACTTGTCACCAAGATTAGTTTGGACTAGCCAGTGAACTCAGATGACTCCCTTGAAGGCAGGGAGGCCCTGAACAGACATGAACAAATTGGAGGGCTGGGCAATCACCAGCCATGTGAAATTCAGCAAGGGAAAGTGGTGGGTCCTGCAGCTCAGATGGGGCAACCCTGGACGTACAGACAGACTGGGGAATGAGAGGCTGGAAAGCTGCACCTTGGAAAGGGACCTGGGGTCCTGGTCCATGGCAAGTTGAACATCAGCCAGCTGTGCCCTGGCAGCCAGGAGGGCCAGCCCTGTCCTGGGGACATCAGGGACAGCATCACAGCCAGGCAAGGCAGGGATTGTCCTGCTCTGCTCTGAGCTGGGGCAGCCTCACCTCCAGTGCTGGGGACAGCTCTGGGTACCACAATCGAAGACATTAAACTATGAGAGAGCAAGGAAAGCAACAAAGATGGTGAAGGGCCCTGAGGGGAAGCTGTGTGAGGAGGGGCTGAGGTCACTTCAGGTTCAGGCTGGAGGAGAGGGGGCTGAGGGGAGACCTCTCTGTAGGTACAGATTCCTCATGAAGGAAAGAGGAGGGACAGACACTGATCTCTGCTCTGTGGTGACAGTGACAGGACCCGAGGGAATGGTCTGAAGCTGTGTCAGGGGAGGTTTAGATTGGATATTAGAAAAAGAGTTTCCCCAGAGGGTGGTTGGACACTGTAACAGGTTCCCCAGGGCAGTGGTCACAGCACCAACCTGGCAGAGTTCTGGAAATGTTTGGACAATGCTCTCAGGCACGGGGTGTGATTCCTGGGGATGTCCTGTACAGGGCCAGGAACTGGACTTTATAATTCTTGTGGGTCCCTTCCAATTCAGCTTATACTCTGATTCTGAGACTAATTTAGTCAGGTCACCATATCTACAATACACACTGTCTACAAATAATGCAGAAAATAAAGGCAGCAAGAGATTCCAGGGCTAAATCATAACTTGCTAATGAAGGTGTCGGAAAAGATGCAAAGCCTTCATTTTTTCCTGTTACTAAGAAGAAATTTAAAAATTACATTAGGTTTAGCACTAAAAAATAATGAAGTTATAGCACGCAAGTGAATACTTCAGTTACCAGCAAATACCAAATACATGCTAAACAGAGCTGCATGTGTAGGTCCTACAGGGAGTGTGAAAGAGGCAGGATTATCCCAAACCTTCATATTGTGCTGGAATCTGTACTGTCTACTCATTCTTACCTTGCAGATCAGAAACCCAAGCAAACGAAGAGCAACTATTTCAATTTATTCTTCCAATATAGGGTTATTTAGGGTCTTAATGCAAGACATCCGTGAATAGTTTGGTAAATTGACTTAGGAATGAGGACACATTTTTAACAGGTTTGCTTAGCATTTAGTTATGTAGATCGAGAGAAAAAAATATAAGTGGAAGTAGTATGAAGAACATATTGTTTCTTTCAGATAAGAAATGTTTTATGAATTCCTATGAAGTGTAGGGAAATGCATAATGAAAAATTATGCCATCAATAATATAAAATGGAAGGAGAGAAATAGAACAAGTTAGGCCTGCAGCACTTTATTTATGTAAAATAGCTCTTCTATAACCTTGTCCTGATAAACAAAAAAAAAAAAATATTTAAAACATTTTTTTATAAATCTTTGTGGTTTTGCTCTACTGTTGAAATAAGATAGACAGCAATTAGCAAAAGATACTGACTGAAGCATCATGTCTTTAAAAGCAGCATATATGAAATATTTACTTTGACAATGTCTAAGTCAAGGGTATAAAAGAAAAAATGCTAAAACTTATTGCTCATTCCATTATAATACTTCCTATCAGTAGAAGCACAGTGGGAGATACTTACCTTTACTTATCTCTGGCAGTAATGCTGTTTGCACAGGTGACATAACAATTTTTATGCTCAAAGGCACACTTAGTGATACAAACAAATGTCTCAGTGCTATGTATGAACCTGCCTGTAAAAGTTGTACTCAGTAAATGTGCAGGAAAAAAAGAAAAGGCTAGAGGAAAAGTATAATGTGGTCAACTTCTGCACCAGAGTGCAGATATTCTGTTATAGTTATGGAATTCAGTCTTAGCATTGTCCTGCCAAAGTATACCACATTTATCTATGAGATGGGAGGCCGTTCCCTGGGTGTCAAAGCTGTTGTCCTCAGAGTGGACAACAAGGAAGGACAAAGCCTGATCCAATGTCATCAGCTCAGAAAGGATGAACAGAGCTCTGCCAGCTTGTAAAAGGAGATGATCAAATTAGAGGGAGCCCCAATTATCTGCTGTGGCTCTATTTGTGCAATTCCAAGCCACAATAAAAGTGAAATGAAAAAACATAAGTAGAAGTATTCAGAGGAGACAAAAGTTTTCACAAGGTTAAAAAAAAAAAAAAGTGCTGGCCTTCATCACATTTTAGGACTATTTAAGAGGATATTATTCTAAAAGACACATTGGAGTTATTCATAATATAATAAAACTAATGGTAGAGGTAGGATCAGGCAGTAAAGGCTGGACCTTTCTTCAAGTTAAGAGTCAAGAAGATGTCAATAGTGCAGAACTCTGTAATTATTTATATATTGCATTCTGAACATCACTTACTGTCTACAGGAGCAGAGAGTGAGGCAGTCTGCACTCTGGATAGGCCTCCAGAGATCAGCAGAAATGGCTGGAAACTGTAGATTTGTAAAATTTGGTTTGCACCTTTCTTTTGCTTCCTGTGTAAGATGGGAGTGATCCCTGTGAGCTTAGGAAACTGTTTTGTGCACTGCAGCATTGCTGTGCTCGGGTCAGGGGTGATGACTAATGTTGCTATTGAACTCACTGCATTGGAGCCCCTCATGGGGGGCAAAAGGCATTTTTAGGTTCAGTAGTGCAACCATTTCAAATGTAATATCTTTATAAATAAATAAACCAACCACATTTAAGATATTGTCTGAAAAAAATAGATTAATGGAAAGGTGTCTCAGTATTAGCTGGACTTCTATGAGTTTAGATAAAGGAAGAGAACACTGCTTGGAACAGCGAGGGTGCTGTTAAAAATGGTCAGTCTGGCTGCAAACTCCAGATAAGTGCCCAAGGACAAAAAAACTGCATCACGGTTCCAATGCTAGTGTTTAATGTGAAATTATATATTTGGCTGGAAAAGAGCTCTTTGTCTGACACAGAGCAAGGAGCTTTTGTTTATGATGTTTATTAGGGCTTACCAGGAAAGGTGCCTAATGTAGGGTGATAAGAGCATTACTAATTTTCTTTGACAAATGGCTCTCAGATATTTTCCATTGTACATTGGTACATTAGACTGCAATTTCTTTCATGAATTTCCTTTCCTTACAGCTATGCAATACTGATTCCATGGCAATTCTAATGCTCACACACAATGAAGTAGTATAAAGAGTGGTAAGAAAACAAGATTATAATAAATAAACATAAGGCTAAATATTTTTGCAGTCGTGCTTCTTCAAACAATCCATAGCTGTATGAAGCCTGGAGTAATTCAAAAATGCATACCTAATGCTGATACATTAAAAGAAATAAAAGTATAATTTTCAGTTTCTAAGATCTACCAGTATTAAAAATACTGCTTTCAGCCAAGTTAAAGCTGAAGGAGCTGCTTTTCTGCATAAAAGGTGAGACCACTGTAGGCTTCTCTGCTTTTACTCTGGGCAGCAATTTCTGACTATAATGAAAGACAGACAAGTAAGTACTGAGATGAGATACTTTTGTTAGAGGAATTATCCCCTGTCATTCTCAGAAAGAACATTTGAAACTGTTTAGCTGAAAATAACTATAATAAAATATTAATTTCATGAGCATTTCTAGCTGTGATAATAAGTTAGAAAATCTCCAAAACATGAAAAACTCTGTGGTTTTAATCAACTAAACCAAAAATATTTGAACTGAGCACAGCCAAACCAATGAAGTTGTATAGTCAAAATAGAAGAAAATTTAAAGCCTTAGGAACGTGGGGTGACAATTCTTTGTCAACTTTCACAGGAAAACATTATGTAATTGATTTATTTTGTTATTGGGATTTTTTTGGTTTTTTTCTTTTAACTTTGACAAACAGAGAGTATCTGAACTTGGTATTAGGGGCTGTGGCATTTTTCACAGTGATCCCTTTCACCCAGACTGCCTCTTGACAATTTTTTAAAACCTTGAGAAGATCATATTACTGGATATGATGTTCCCTCTGAAGACCAAGAGCTTTCCCATGTAAGTGCTATTTCCAGCTGCCAATTTCATTATTTTGGACAGAGAGGCTGAGAGTAAGGAGTAATATCATGTACCCCTTGAGCATCCAGCTGTAACCCCCAGAGCACAGCTAGGTTTGGTTTGATGGTACAAGCCCTTCGAGGTGAAGGTCTTCATTGTTGTGTTCAGTGCTGCAGGATGTTTTAAGAAAATCAAGTTCGTTCAGCTCCTTATGACCATAAATTATTTAAACCATGCACAATAGTAACTGCAGTAACTTATTCCTGCAGCAAGAAACAATTCATGTGGATGGCATATTGAGTGCTTGTGAGAGGTATTACTTGTGTTGCAATGAAAACGTCCAACTTTGTTATTTGATATGAAGGAAAAGGCCTTTTCCCCAGCTCCAGAGAGCTGAGGCACTGAAATGGTCTCAGGGTCTGGAAAATCTCTGTGTTTTCTCTCTGAAAGCAAAGCCACCTCATCTTTCACTTACCAACCCTGCCATTGTCCCCAGGCAAGATAATTTTTCTGCTACTGGCAAGGCAGAAAAATTCTCTTGGGCTTTTGCTTCCTGGAAGTAATGACAAGTACAGATCCAAATCCTTTTTGTTCCACAAAAAGCATAGTAAAGGAAGTGAGTTTCCAAGGATTCAGGACAGCAGAAGGGAGTCTTTGCATTGGAGAATGTGCTGAGATGGAGTAATTCTTCGTAATTAAAGCAATCTGCCTTCAAGGGACAAAAATGGGAATCATCTGCTATGGACTCTATTCATTCCTGCCCAAGAGCTTGTTATTTCTCACTGTCTGTGAGTCTGGGGATTTATTCCCATCAACTAAGGTCTTTTTTACAACTTCAGTTCATCACTTAAGGATTCAGTACCTTTTAGAAATCAATACAGGAGTGCATATACTCTTGAGCACTTAACCCCTGCATGGTTTTCATGTCCCTCATGACTTCCTTGATTTTTTGGCACTTCTCTTCAATATCCTTTACTTTTGACTGCAAGAAAGATGATTGCTTGAGGTGGAACAAAAAATTTTTCAATATTTGTCTTTTCTGCTGTTCAAATATAAGTATAAAGATTATCTTCACTTGTGACCCTTTATAACGCTGATCTTTTGTCTTTTGTCACTTGTAATTGAGGAATCAGTATTGGGAATACCAAGATACTGAGTGCAGAGCACTGAACAGTCATCCAAGAACCACAGTGTTCATGAAATTCTAAAGTTGGCAAGATTTTAACGAGGAAATTCTGGAAAGCAGAGTCATTTACATCACTCTGTCAAGTGTCCCCTTATAAATAATGAGGTGTGGATGAAGGAGGGTGCGGGTTGACCATGTCTGGACACCATGCCTCCCCATGGTCTTCGTCATGGGCTGAAAGGGAATTTCAGCTCTGGTACCTGGAGCACCTCCCGCCCCTCTTTCTGAACTGACCATGGTGCTGATTCTTTGACATTTTGTCACTCTTCTCACTACAGCTGCATCTGCACATGGATATTTTTCCCCCTTCTTAAATACGTTACCCTGGAGGTGCTCCCACTGTCATTGATGGGCTCAGCCTTGGCCAGCAGCTGGTCCACCCTGGAGCTGGCTGGGATTGGCTCTGTTGGACACCTTGTTAGCCCCTGCTACTGAACCTTGGACACACAATACAATACCCACTTTTTCAACCTATTTTTTGTTTTAGCATTAGATACAGCATCAACAAATCAATCAGAATCTGAGCTGCAGCAGAGGGACATTAATAATAGAGACAAAGCTGTCATCATTCCAATCAGGCAACACCTGGAGTGATGTGTGCAGGTCTGGTCCCCAGACATCAAGAAAGACATGGACAGACTGTCAAAGATACAAAGGAGGGTCACAATGATTAGCAGAGGTCTGAGGAATCTGTTCTACAAGGCAAGACTGAAGGAGACAGATTTTTTCCCCTGCAGAAGAGAAGGCTTACAGGCACCTCATCAAAGTGCTTCAATATTTACAGGGTGGCTACAAAGAGGATGGAGGCTCTCCCTCCACAGATACACACATGGAGAAGACAACTCAATATAGGAAACATTTTTTTTTTTTCCCAGTGACAAAAATCATTCCCAAAACCTCTCCAGGGATATGGTAGAGTCCCCATAACCAGATGTTTTCAGTGTGCAATTGGAGAAGGTGCCAGATAATCTCACATAGTCTCTCTTTCCCACAAATGACCAGATGATCTTTGGAGGTCCCTTCCAACCTGGCTGATGGTATGATATAGCAATGATATGGCATTCCTGTGGCAATGGTTCCATGATGTTACCATGCACAGTGAAAATGTACTTCTTTTTGTTTGCTTTAAGATTGCTACCTGCTCATTTCACTTGAACCTCCTTTAGACCTTTCCTGAAGCAATGAATAAGTGTTTCCTGTTCACATGACTTATGAATAATTCATTATTTTATTGATCTCTGTCTTAATCATCTTCTTCCTATACAGAGAGCTCTAATCAACATAAACCATTCCTTACCTTTAAGATCATCAGTCACCTTTCCATCCACTCCTTATAGTTTCCTGTATGTTTTGAATTATAAGAAACACCAGATACTCATAGAGTGGGCAAATCATTGAGCTGCATGTGACATAATAATGTTTTATGGTTTGTGTAGTGGTCATGTTTGTTTGATGCCTCTTAACAATTCCCAAGATTTGTTTTGCTCTTTTGACTGCCTGTTCAGTATGGAGCTGTTATTTTCATAAAACTGTCAACTACTTCCCTGACATTTTTTTCCCACATTGCAATCTGCAATATAGAAACTGTGTTTATTTATAATGCTGGGGTTTTTTTTCTCCACATGTACTACTTTGCATTAATGAGCACAGGATTTCATCTGCCATTTTGTTACATTTTATGTATTTACTCAGTAACATAAGCAGTCAAATTCCTTTCAACCAATCTGTTCTCATAAAACACACATTTTTTATAACATAAAAAGACCTGTTTGTGTCCTCTACACCCACTATGTCCTCTGCCTGGGGGAAAAGAACAAGTTGAGAAGACTGCAGGAAAAATATATTGAGAAAAAAATGTGTATGTCTAGGTTTTTCCAAAGTTCTCTTCATAGGAAATCTATTTGCAGCTTCCAAGTTGGCATAAAGATAACCTGTCAGTCTCCCTTGTGACTGAGAAGATGGCACTACTGAAAAGTACAGATTCCTTCCATTAGACTATCCTATATAATATCTAAAAGGTATTTTTTGGTAGAATTTGATAAATAATCCAAGTATGAGAAACCATGTGTATAATTTTAAGACTTTGAATCATCCAGTTTTCCAACACACATTATGTCATTGCCTGCCAGGCCTTCAAAATCCTAGATCTAATAGGCAAATTTCATATCTGTGAGGTTACTCTAATTGCCTATCACAATTAGAAATATCACAGAGAAAGTTCTAAATTTTGCATTCTGAGAAAAATTCCTCATCTGTGTTGAAATACATAATTGCTAAGAATTATGTTTTCTGGATTAATGCACCACAGAAATTATTAACCTAGCCCATTCAAGGCATCCTGAGAGTTTCCTAAGATAATAGTATTTCTCCTACATAATTTTAGGCAATTGCATTAAAGATGCAGACTTTAAAAATCACAATTGAATATTATTGTCATGAAACAGATGGACTTTTAAGATATGAATCATCTGGCCTACTTTGGCAGAAGGTGAATCACCCTTACCTTCTTTTAACTATATTGACAAGATATTCAGTGACCATAAGGGCATTTAGGTGATCAGCCCAGTTGGAGCACACCCCAGAGTAAAATGAAGTCAGTACTCTGCATCAGGTATTCTAGAGTGCAAACTAGACTAAAGTGCATTCAAAAATACCACATTTTCCAATCAAAATAAACATGAGACTTAAGAAATAAAGAAGGTAATGAGCCCTGCAGCAAGAGGAAAAGTTGTTAGAGAATTAAACACTCTAAGAATGCCACTCCATTTTGCATTCAGGCAGAAATCTGAAATGCTGGCAGTCCTGGGCTGGAGTTTAAGATTTATTCATTTCTTGATACTTCTAATGTGCTTGTCTTCCCTCTCAGCAGGAAATACATTAGTGAAAAAAATGTCAGATGTGGTCTCACTGGAGAATTAGTAAAATTAATTTATACAATCAAATAATGGCGAGGGAGTAACAAAGTAAAAAACACTACTGGAATAAAATTTTCTTTGGTAAACTGGGTAAATTACAGGAGTAATTTACCCCTTTATTTCTGTTGCATATATTCTGCAACTTTGACTTTGTGTTACAGTTTTGCCTCTGGATTTTCTGTTTGACTGAATTTGTTTTTTGCCTGGCTTCTGGTAGAATAAGGACTATTTGATTGTGTTGGTGGTTTGTCTGCTCTTTCTTCCCATATTTTTTACACATATGTGACAATATAATGAAAATGTCAGTGATGTTAAATTCCTAAAATCTCTCTGAAATGAGACAGAGAAAAGAGAGACCTTGCAGTAAGGTTGCAATTCTTATTAAATATAATAAAATTGATACAGAAAAGCAAGTACAAAAGTGTCATAAGACTTTTTCTTGTGTAACTACTAATGTGTATTTAATTATTTCATTATTTTGTCTTATATATTGCTTTCACATTTGATGTAACTGATAGGAAATGTCTATGGATTTTCTGTATCCAAAGCAAAATATTTTTTTTAAAATATAGTGCTTGATGTCATTATTATTTTTAATCTTTTAATCTTGTAAAAAAATATCTGGTCACTGTTTGAAACATTTTACCAGCAGTCTAAGATAACAGTCAGAATGCTGAGAATGATGAGTTGACAACATACTTCCCAATTTCTTGGGAAATTAATTATGCACACATGTTGCCCATTCTATAAGACCAATACATATGTTACTGTAAGTGTTCAAAAGCTGAAAGTAGTACACTACAAAACACAACTGGAACAATGAGATGTTCACAAATTCATCCACAGTAAATTTGCTACATGGCTTGTTTTAGGGTTTTTTATTGCATATTTTGTTTAATTGCTGCCAAAAATCAAAGTGACAGAATAAATTTCTCTGGATTTGCAAAAATCTCTTCTAACTCTTCAGATGGGCTTCAGTGTCTCTTGTCAGATTAAAAGTTCTTAAAGCTTGAAAACCATGAAATAAAACTGAGTGATTCCGTCATTGTAAAGATTTACCACAGTCACTAACACCAGTCTTGATCTGACAAAAATTCAGGCAGGCAAGAACCCTGAAATATCCAGTTGTTAATTTTTAGTCATTATAAGAACATTTATATTTTTAATTTTCTTTTTTTATTTTTTTAAATATAACACAGCAAAGCTGATCCAGAAATATGGAAGAGGCTTCTTGAATTCTGATATCTTTTTAAAGTATTTTAAGTATTTTTAAGAAGATCTACTGAAACCAGCTCAACAAGAAGTACTTTCTTGAAATGGAGAACATCTGTTTCCAACCTCAATGCCCTGGGAAACCCTCAGGACTACATCAGTGTTCAGTGTCATCAGTGCAACTCAATGTATCTGAACATGCCCAAATCACATCTCCATTCGCTAAGAATAGAAATTTGGATGAACTAAGATACAGAAGCAGTATTGTAAGATTTTATGAGAATAACTTTATATTAGCTTTCCACTGAAAATGTTTTGTAGTGTATCTTCAGGCTTAGTAAACTCTTAAGATGCCATTGCATAGTCACTGTAAGAATCTTCAGTGAAAGGATTATAAAAATGGAAATTTCATGTATTTTTGTTTCTTCTCTCCAACTGAGAACAGCAATAAAATGTATAATCTGTAGTTCAATAGAAGTTGATGAAGTTGCTCCATGAACTTCATGGGAGATGGAGAAACTTTTACCAGCTAAAGATCTGACCTTATGTCAGATGACACGATGACAGCAGCAGGGAAGCTGAAGGCAGTTGAGTCTGACACAAGCCCTGCTACCACAGAAGGTCTGTGTGTCATGTGGGCTCTGCTCCTCCACGAAGCCAGCCCCATCAGGTGCTTTAGCATTTGACTTTGTGCCAACCCAGGCTTACATCATGCTTGCTTAGTTTTAAGCTTGCTTTTTCCTCTAACATTTTGCACGATTCCCACTGAAGTGCATGCAGGATTGATCCCTTTCTGTATTTGAAATGCGAAGTTCAAGGTAAGAACAAAACCAAACATGGCAGCTGACAGACAGGTAAAACCACGTCTGTATAAAAATGACTGGCAGGATATTTCTGGTGTTGTCACATCACCCAAAGTCTCATAAAGCTTTCAGACTTTCACAGTGAGCAGCACCATCTGATGCCAGATAGATTCCTGGGACTGCTCTTCAGAATGTAATTCAAAGGCAAGTTAGGCATTGCTCAAAAGATGCCAATTTGCTCTATAATTAATTGCCTTTCTCCAGCCAGCTTCAATTCACAGAAGACAAGGCCCTCATTCTTAACGATGTTGCATTTTATCCCCTCAAATTGTTTAGCAAATCCCTTATTCTGTCATAAGTTTTTCATTTCTCCCCTGACATTTCACCCACTATATTATGGGCATCATCTGAGGATTTAAATCCAAAAGCTATGCTGTGGTTCCAAAGCTTCAAATCGACATTGAGAGATGTAGTTCAGCTGTTCTTCTATAAATATGCAGCAATTATAAAGAAATAAGGGTCAATATAGACTCCCAGAGAGATCTGCATTAACCTGCACTCACTATATTTAACTAGAGACATGAAAGCTACTTAGTTTCAAGGAAGCATTTAAGTATTACAAATTCATGAATTTACAAATTCATGAATTATTGATGAAATAGAAACCTCTCTGGAATTTGAGCAATTTTTATTTGAACATATTCCCCATATTTATGTACAGGCATCTTAACAGCATTTTTCAATTTCAGTTTTGGGTTTTGAATATACAGAAGGAGGTTCTCATTTTTTAAGCATCTGGTGCATTTGCATTACAAGTGTGGCTTGTGCCAAGCATTGTGAGCTTGTTGTCACCACAGCCTAAAATTCAGCTCACAACCATATCCAGTTTCCCTCTGTCCTTCCCGCTCTGCTGAAGTCGGTGGCATTTGGGAGTCCCAGAGGTGTGCTGCCATGGGATTCAGGCAGGTGAGACAGGCATCATTTGGGATGGATTATGTGGCTTGTTGTCAGTTTGGTTTTCTTCTGTTTTATTCCAGAAAACACTTCTGTTACAATTTCCATCTACAGGATTGACTGAAGCAAATCAGGCAGCTCAGAAATTGCTGGTGCGATTGACAAAGTAGCAGGCCTAATTAGCAAATATCAGCAAACACTTAGAAATTTGCAAATGAAAAATTAGTCACTTTGCAGTACCTACTTAAAATATATAGTGTATTCAGCACTCTTAGAAAAGGAAAATACATCCTGTGACTGCAGATCTTTTGCCAGTGGAATTTGGAAACAGATAAATGACCCTTGATGAGCTCAATTGTTTAGAGGATGGTGCTAATAACACCAAGATTGTAGATTCAATGCCTGTATGGACCATTTAAAGGTTGGCTTGATGATCCCTCTGGATCCCTTTCAACTCAGAATATTCTGTGAATGTGTGAAAACCTTTCACTTGTTAAATTATGAAAAGAATTCTGGTTTTGGCCTCCTACACAAAAATCTCAGAGTCAGATTTGGAATGCCATGTCCAGGGAGGTTTTGGGTCAAGATTTCTCTGCTGAAATAACTTCATGCAATTTCATACAGAGGCAAGGTTAATCCCTCCTGCATCAGAGACACTGCATTTTGCAGCTCAGTGACATGACCTCAAAACCTGGACAAAACCAGGTGGCCCATGAGGAAGTTATAGATCCTAGAAAGCAGTCATATTCAGGACCAGCACACACGGCTTGTGTTGATTGGTGCTGATTGTGTTGATTCCTTGCTGATTTTCTGTAAAAAAGCTTTTTCTGGAGAACAAATTGCCTCTTCTATTGGAGGAAGTGACCTGAAAGGAAAGTGAGAGGAGATAGAGGTCTCCCACCCCATGTTTTAAATCATTATGGTTTCAACCACATGAAATCAGACAACTTTATCAGCTATGATTTTCTACCATCTCTCTTTATTCCTGGTCATGTAATAATATTTCTTCCCAAGCGTAATTGGAGCTTTAGCCATTAAAATGCAAGACTCATCCCGTCCATAAGAATTTGAACGTATCAGTCATATGGCCCAGATTTGGATGTTTGTCCTGTCAGGCCAAAGACAGACAGACTCTGATTGGTGACAATTATCAAAAGTGAGTCTGCAAAGCTACCCTCATGGTCAATGCAGGGGCATCACATGGAGAGACATCAGCTGAATTTCCCATTGCAGCCTGCTGTACATCCCCAGGTTAATCTTTGAGTTGTGAAGAGTCTTCCCTTCTCTTCAGCTTGATATAATTCCTTGGAGATTGTTTTCCATTATTTCTTCTTCATAGGATGGGTTCTCCACTGATTTTCTTTCTGTTCAACTTCACTGCATTCTTATATTCAGAATTGATGTTTCCATCTAGTGTTCTCACTGCTGAGTTTCTGAACTTTCCCAAGAGAGAAAGAAGCAGGGACAGATAGACCAGGACTGCCAGTCCAGGCAGTCCTGATTTGGCACTTTTTCACACCTATAGTCTTTATTCTTTTATGAACCACATGACACCTCAGACTCTGCTAACCAGATGGAACATGACTGCCCAAAGCTGCAAGGACGCTCAAGGCTACAAATGATTTGTGCACACCAAGGGAAGAAACTGCCTCTTCAATGCCAGGGCCAGTAGCACTGGGACATTTTTATAAAAGCTGCAGTGCTAGGCTGTAAAATCCAGTCCTAACATGGTTTCCAGCACAAAGTTCTGCCTACAAGTCCTGCCTGTTGTTTCTGATCTTTTTCACTCTCCCTAACAAAACTCTGAAGTGGAGGATAAGGAGAATGTCCTTTGTGTCCAGAGAAAAGCTGTAATGATACAACCTCACTGACTGTAGCAAAGGACTTCTTGTATTGTAACATAAAGACCAAAGGGAAAAAGATTTTTTTTTTGTGTCTGGTTTCACATTATAATTTTAACTTGAGGCTTAGAAGGAGTCTTAGCGAATACTTGCTGTAAAATGTGAACAACTTCTGCATTAATTCTGAGACAAGTCTCTCCCTTGTGTCTTTTCATCCTCCCTGATGAATGGACTGGTAAAATTTCCCAATTTTCTTTTGCATTACATGTTTCAGCTAGTATGTGAAGTATTTTTGTCCCACTGGGGCAGCCTGAGCATTTGACAGCTTCCTAAACCATGAAGGAAGACCAAGGGTTTTTTACCATTCCTTTTGTAGTCCCTCAGTCCACCCTTGCCAGACACTGGGAACAAAAGTGATGCTGTTCTTTAGGTGAGTCTGTTGATACACACAGCAAAACTGAGGAAACATACCCCAAATAAAAAGGTAGAGCTTTTGGAATATAACAGCAAAGTTGTCTTGACAGGACAAAAAGAAGACAACAGGAGATTTAAGAGGATGTGTTCTAAGGTAGGGAGCAGAATATTGATTTGGTGTCTCATTTCTGGGTCCCAAGAACTAGAACAGCATTTTACCATTTCCATCCCATAACTACCTGACCAACTGCAGACCTCAGTGATCTCAGGACTGGCTCTGACTGTTTGCAGAGCTGTGCCAGCCATTCTGTAAAGCTGAATGCAAGCTGCAGAGCATACACAGGGCAGTGGTGGTAGGCACAGATTCTGGTAGAATTAAATAATTTTTTAATATTTTTTTATAATTATATTACCTGAAATGTGAGTCCTTCAACTGTCCCTGTTCCATTCCAGGTTTCTCAATTATTTACTCTGCTTTTAATATAAGAACTAAAGAGGTCACAGGAAAGACCTGTTTTCAAGTATTGGTTAAGAAGAATGAATGGAAGAAGAAAACAAGGTTCATAACAAGGGTTGATTCTTGAAAACATGATGGCTGCTGGCCTATTCATTCCTTGGTCTAATGCTGTGTAATTTATCCTTTTGTCCCTCATCCCTTTGCAAGATGATTCCCATGCTCTGTTTACAGAGGAAAACAAGACTGCACTGGATCACTCAGTCCAGAATGAAAAATTTCCAAACTTTCAACTTTAAAACCCTTCTTATTAAATGACAATTTACACTGTGTAAGTACTACTTATTCCATAATGTGAGCTTAATTTCTGTTTTTATCCTATGAAGAGGAATTCTGTAGTTCTATTTATGATATCAAATGCTCTGATTTCTCATAATTAAGAGCTTTGTTTGTCAAATTGTTGATGTTTGCACATCACAGCAATGGAGAGAGCAGTGCTGTGTACACATGGAAGATGTTCACAGAGAATGCAACTGCAGGCTGTTGGTGTTTGTACAAGCTGTAGCTCTCAGCAAAACCTGGTGTTGTGTGTTGGGGCATCATTTTACAACACACACTCATCCCAAAATTTCTTCTCTATTCACATTGGGGAAATCTTTCATTCAAACAACGACCTCAGAACTATAAATCCATTTCCTGCTTGACTTAACTCTGGCCTTGTTAATCTGGTGTCTAGGATTATCCAATTTGCATGCGAAGCAAGAGCATTTTCATTCTGGGACCTGGATGAAAAGTTTTGCCCATGAAGTGAAAATGAACTTTCCACTAAAAAATCCAAAAACAAACAGATGTTTTTTTAGTCTGTTACCACTCTATGATCAGGAAAAAGGCTTTCATACTTTGCATGATTCTTAGTTTTTTAAAAGGAAAGGGGTGGTTGATGCCTTTCTGCTCCATGCTGTTAGAATGAGAAGTTGCTTAGAATGATGTTTTTGTTTTAGCTTCTGCATGTAGAACTCCTGAATTAACACTATTTCCCTACTGGTGTCTAACACAGACAGAATTGTACATGTGTATAAAGATGAGTTGGTTATAGTCAGTGAATAGCACAGGATGTTCCTGTTGGTTTTCTTGAAATGTGGCAAAAGACTGCCTAAAACTTTAAAGTGTCTAATTAAAGGAAATTACTGTTCCCTCCTGCTACTACAGAAGTGGTGAAAAGTACAGTTGGTGACAGTCTCCCACGCATGTGTGACTGCCTTCAGAACTGTCCATAACAAAATTCTTACTTTCTGTCAAAGTTTTGAAGAATGCCTAATATCTTCTAGATTCTGCTCTGGCAACCACCCTTTCACAAAATTAAACAGCTTTGATCATTTTCTCCAACATCTCTTTGTGATTCTTGTCAGTGCTTATTGTTATGACAGCATTCTAAAACAGAAGTCAAAGCTGATCAATCTAATCCATCCCATATTTTTCATGCTAACAAAAACCAATCCTTTTTCCATTTTGCATATTTCTTTCATGTAGTTTTGAAACATATTGATGCACAAATCCTTTGTTTTTCATGGGAGACATATCTGTGGTCCCATACCTGTAAAAATTGGAGGACTGGGCAATCCACGAGCCATATGAGGTTCAACAAATGCCACATTCTGCACCTGGGATGGGGCAAGCCTGGATGTACAGACAGGCTGGGGAATGTGAGGCTGGAGAGCAACCCTGCAGAAAGGGACCTGGGGTCCTGGTCCATGGCAAGTTGAACATGAGCCAGCAGTGCCCTGGCAGCCAGGAGGGCCAGCCCTGTCCTGGGGACATCAGGGACAGCAGCACAGCCAGGCAAGGCAGGGATTGTCCTGCTCTGATCTGGGCTGGGGCAGCCTCACCTCCAGTGCTGGGGGCAGCTTTGGGTGCCACAATCTAAGACATTAAACTATGAGAAAGTGTCCCAAGGAAAGCAACAAAGATGGTGAAAGTCCTTAAGGGGAAGCCACATGAGGAGTGGGAAGAGCAGTGGTCACACTTCATCCAGAAGTGTTTGGACAGTGTTTTCAGGCACTGGTGTGGCTCTTGGGGATGGTGCTGAGTAGGGCCAGGAGTCTGACCCACTGATCCTTGTGGATCGCTTCCAACTTAGTTCACTCTATGATTTTGTGATTTTTGAATAGCCAAAATTTACTAAATTTCTGCTTTTATAGCTATGACCCAGTGAACAAGCTTTAAAGTTCCTCATCTTCACTGGAGCATTAAAATTCTGCTCCTGTACTTTATCTGATGAAAACTTCACATGATATGAATTTAATTTCCTTTGGTTAAAGTAATAATAATTAGGCAAGAGATAGCATTAGTTAAGCCTACTAAGATGTTGATGTGGGAAACCTGTCCTAATTCTTTCGTTGCATTTAAATCCTTATACTATTAATGTTTGTGTTTCAGAGGGCTGGTACATAACACTACTCTGTTTTACATTTGAGGAGTGAAAGATGTTCAACAGGGAGAAACATTATTTATCCTTCAGGTGATGCACAAAATTTTTGCAGAAGAGAAAGTCAAACCTGCTTTTACAGTTTCCAGGTTTGTATTAGAAATAGTGTAGTGTTTTAATTTGGCAAAAAAACTCACTTTTCACTTCTGCAATAGAGATTTCTGTTAAAAATTATTGATTATCTGAAATCATGGGTAGGTAGTTTTTTACTGATTTTGGCAGCAATGGTTGTCCTTGCCCAAACAGTTTTCCATGAGGAATACTGCCTCAATAAAATTTTTGTTTCTAACCTGTTGTTCAGACCACAGAGTATCAGTAAAAAAGCTGAACTTAATGTATAGTGCCTTTAAGCTAGAGATGTTTCTTGGGTTGCAGCTCCCACTCTTCAGTAAGAAACTATTGTGTACCTGATTGACTATACAAATATATTTGTTATGCTAAACTAGTACTGAAGTTTTATTTCTTGGAGAAAACATTCTGAACTGGTGTGTGAATAGTGGTGCCACAGACATGGTATCACAGATATGTGAATATTGAATTTGCAGTAAAGATTTTCTGCTACAATTACTCTAACAGTTTTGTCATTGCATTATCTTGTAATAAAATGCCTTTTCACAGATACATTTCAAAAAACCACTTCATTCTTCTTATTTTGCATTCCATCCTACCTATTATCTGAGATATTAGGATAAATTTTATAATAAAATTTTGAATAAATTCTGTAATTATAATTTTAATGTTAAATTGGTTTTTTTGGCAAAATTATTGTATTGTAAAATGTGTATGGAGATACTAAAATGTCAGTATAGCAGTCCTGGAAAACACTCTGCCTTTTTCTTCTTCAATGGACTCCCTATCTCCTTGTTTTCTCTTTCTGTCATCTACCTTTAGAATACTTTAAAGAGCTGGTTTATCTCTGGTAATCATCACTCTGCATCACTCTTCAGGAAATTATTCTTTAATAATCTTGTCAGAAGGAGAAGTGTGACGAAGTTTAATTAGTAAACATACAACATTGATATTTAGTGGTACAAAAATCATAGATCAGAGTTTTACCTTCACATACAAGAATTTAAGGTTGATGATTCTGAAAAATATGGTGCAGTTCTGTTCTGCTCTATAAGGGAAAGATAATTTTTGTAAGAAATTCTTCTTTTTCTTTTTTTTTTTTTTAATTTTGCAATGCTCTTCCCTTTTTTCATTAGCTGATACACAAGTGAGTACTTGACTGAAACCTGAGCTATTTGAGTTGCTTCTGAAGTGGCTGGCACAGTTGTGCTGCTTTGTGCATCATGAGTGATCAGACACTAATGGAGAATGGGCTGTCACAGGGGAGGAATTTGCTCAGTGATTGCTAGTTCTCTGGGTGTATTACACTAACTGCTGGCTTTTGTAGTCCTGTGTAAAGTGAACCCTAATTAATCCAGCCATGAAAGTCCTGCTTCATCTGCTGAACCCAGTTCATTATGAAAAATGTAAACAGCTCTCTCAAAGCACTCTGTGTGGTATTAATTTCTGCTGTAATGATACTTATTGTCTGATTGAATTCGCTTTGTCTTATTTTTTACTATAAATGCACTATTTCTAGTTTGTGTTCCATCTTCATCTGTGGCATTCAGATTGGTGTTTCCCAATAAGTTGCCTTTAAGTAAACCTTCATTTTAGTGCTTCAACCAATTGGCATCTCTCTGGTACATTCCAAAACGACTACTTCAGTACTGGCATGGCATGATCCTCCCATGGGCATGCAGTATAGCAAGGATGTGGCAGCAGCTCCCAGGGTGGGAGTCAACAGCCTCAGGGAAGACTCAAAGAGCAATTCACTTCTTCATGGTTATATATTCTTCAATTAAGTCATTTTTCTAATAGAAATCATGTCTAGGAAGCAACTTTAATAGAATCAATACCAAATTGTCCTTGTTGCCTCCAAACTCCTTGAGGATGTAGAAGCCATGTCACCAGGAGAATAAAACTCCTTAGAAAAGGTGAGGGCTTTTCCCCCTTTTGCCTATAAAGGGCTGAGAACACAAGATATTTATCAGTGCAAATCAGGATACCCATCTCTTGGCACACATTTGGTGGCTCTCCATTTTATCCCATGAAGGAGGTCCATTCCACTGCACAGTCACGCAACAAACAATTCATGAATGGGAGCCATGGGAACAGGTACATCCTCCTTTTCCAAAGGAATAGGTCCAATGTTTTGACTCATTCATTCTGTGATTATTCAGGGGGAAAAAAATGTTAAGAGAAAGATGAAGGATGCTGGAGAAAAGAAAATGTAGGTGGGAGAAGGGAGGAGGAACCACAAGGGAAAGTAGCCCCCAGTTCCAGCATGAGCACTTGCCATGGCTTTCATTTCTAGACCATTCACTTGCCTTTTCCACTTTCAATGATGGAAGCCCCTTTCATCTTCCTTCTCTCTTACCCATCTTTTCTAGAACTTGTTTGTTCCAAATATATGAAGGATCTTGATTCAGAGTGTTGCCAAGTGTATGCTGCATTATGGATCATTTTGATCTTCATTTAGCTGTACCTCATTAGAGGAGCATGTTTTGTTTAAGTAGTGATGAGATTATTCATAAGTAATTCAGTGCCACTTAGAGAAAAATCAATTGTAGGAGCATTAAATTTTCATTAAACATGTTAAATACAACCTGACAGTCAGATGGTCTCCAGTCTTATGTGTTTTACTGCAATATTACTGTAAGTAACAGACTGAATGCAGGATTAGGTGGTAAAGAACACTTTGCATGCTTCAAGATAAAGGATAAAAATGGGGTATTTTTCCATTAGCATTCACTCTGTAGGGATCCTCAATTACTTGCAGGACCATCTGCACTTCTAGAGATGCTGTGAGTTTGAAGTGAATCGTGTGTGCAAGATGAGCAGATTGGAGCTGTCTGGGCAAAGAAAAATCAGACACACTGGGTTTTGTGGGAATATGACACATTTTGTAGCTCCTGTAGGCCTGGGAACATCACACACTGCAACTTCTTCACTTCATTCTCTCTAATCCTCACCTTTTTTCTGATGATTTTGACATGACTTCCATGTCTTCCTGTCCCATAACATTGATCTCATCCCCCTCAACACATAAATTTCTATCTGTCCTCCCAAACCTTTTTTCCATTTCTCACCAGTGTTTTACCTCCCCTCTCTCATTTGCTGCTGCTCTAACTCTCTGCTGACATACCCAGTCACCTAGTCCACAGTCCATTCTTACCCCACAGCAGCTGCACAGCTCACAGTCCTGTGAGAACGCCATCCCTAGCCCACATTTATCTGCACCCTGATCCCTCTCCTGCAATCTGACTGCTCCCTGTCTTGCTCTCCTCCCAGCCTCTTCCTCCCTCCCATGCAAGTACCCATTCTTCCCCCTTCCCTTTTCCACTCCTTGCACTTCTGCCTGAATTCCAGGCTTCTCATCCCCACTTCCTCTCCAATCATTTTCTTTGCTGTTCTTGGTCTCCAACTTAACCAAGTAGTCTTTTATTTTTGCAAAGAGCAAGCTGCAGGTACAGTAGTTTCACGAATACAAGCCGCACGGATTATAAGCCGCACCCCCGGTGCCTCGACAATGTTGCTGTCTTTGTAAATAGATAAGCCGCACCCAGAATATTAGCCGCACTTTCGTTCGTCGCGAGAATCCGTGCGCAGCTTTCACAAATTGGCCAATTAGTAACAGGATCGCGGCATAGCGGGCTTTACTGGCTCGGGGCGGGGCCAGGCAGGCTCGACCCGCTCATGGTTGCCGACGGGGCCGGGTGGCCCAGCTCAGCGCCACGGCTCGGCGGGGCTGGCCGGGTGGTGCTGCCGCCACCGCCGGGCTCGCTGGCCCCCCTCTCCCGTCAGCACCGCCCCGCTGCCGCGTTCGCTCGCCCGGCCGGCAGGGCTGCCACCGCCGCCGGGCTCGCCGGCCGCCCCCTCCCGTCTGCACCACCGCCGCGTTTCCTCGCCCTGGCCGGCACTGCAGGCCCCCGCACCGCCGGGCTCCCCCACGCTGCTGGCCCCGATTCTGCTGGGCTTCCCCCGCTGCCAGGCAGCCCCACCCGCCGGCCTTCCTGCTTCTGCCATGCTCCCCTGCACTGCTAGCCCCAGTTCTCCCGGGCTCCCCCGCCATGCTGGCTCAGGCTCTGCCGCCCTCCCTGCCCCGCCCTGCTGGCTCAGGCTCTGCCGCCCGCCCCCCGCACTGCTGGCCCCGCCTCTGCCAGGCTTTCCCACCTCAGCCGGAGCCGGCCGGGCTCCAGCTTGGCTTGGGGCTGCCGCGGGCTCTCACTTCCATGTTGGCAGCTTTTAGAATTTTGTTAATGTATTAGCCGCCCCGGAATATTAGCCGCACTTCCGGGTTTCCACCAAAATTTTGGTCAAATTGGTGCGGCTTGTATTCGTGAAATTACTGTAATTCCTTCTGTTAGGAAGTTATGTTGAAGTTACTATTGTTGCAAATCCCTTGGCTGTAGCAGGGGATAGTAAAACTTGTCCCCAGACTATACCTTAGAGGGTTGTGAAAAAGTGACACCAAGAGAGTCTTTCAAAGAGAGCTTTATGGATGGAACACCACTATCATTCAGCTTGTGCTGGCTGATATTTATGACATTCTGAGAATGCCACAGCTGGCCTTCCCAAGTTTAGCATGTAACAAGAGCGCAGCATGATCCTATTAATTTGAGTGCAAGGTTTACCTCAGCTCTTTCTGGTGATGTTTCATTTCTGTTTATCTATCACAACTAACTGACTGCTGCTGAGAATGGGATGTACATATGTGACACATCTTTCTCTGCTTCCTCTGATAAGTCAGTGTTTAGCAGTCAGTCAGGCACTGGTATGAGAAGAACCTGAATTTTATTTTACAGTTGCTGCCTGTCTCTTTTGTTCTGATACATCTGTCTAAGCATAGAAAATTATACTGTAGAAGTACAGAAAATCTGATTAGATATATGACTGCTTTTTCTGCTGTCACAGATAACTACAGCAATGCAGCTATACCATATGATAGCATTTTTACCTGTTCCAGGTTTTGGAAGACCTTAGCTACTGCTCTTCAGAACAATTCTATGCTGAAGTTTGCTCTTGAATTCTATAGCAGAGAAAGCAAATGCATACATTTTACTGCTAGTATCTTGAGAGACTGGATAGTGTCTGGTAAAAAATATTTGATCTTGGTCTTGATCCACCAAAATTAAAGAGAAAATCCTAATGTTATATAAAAGACCTCCACTGGCTTATACAGAGTTGGGCTGTGGTAAATGCTTCTCTCTGCTTCAGAGTTCTGTATATTTAACACCACTACCACTTTAAAATAAAGATGGCAAAATGACAAAACAGGTTGAATTCACAGAGAAATCATCTTCAATTAACTTTGGAATATAAAAAGCTGTGGTTCAAATACAACAACAATGCAATAAAAGATGTTGATCATTATATTTTCCAAGGTTTCGCCCATAAAAAATATGAAAGTAATTTTCAAAAGAATGGTCTCTTGCACTGGTACTTAAAACTTTTATGCTGGCATAATATCAAGATAAGTGGTCTGAAGAATTCAAGCTAGATTATTGTCCTTATGATGGTGTTTACATCTACCTATCAGGTTGTTTCTCTTTGAGAAATTTTGAGTCTTGGTGAATACATATTTTCCTATGCATTTCTAAGATGTTCCAAGGGTTCTTTAGAATTAACTGTTTCCACTGAGTAACAAACCTTTGAGGTTCAGAGGGTCACTACAAGTTAACAAAAAGCTGAAACCTGAGTGTTGAGTATTGCAGTTCAAAACCCTTTTCCCAACAATTTCCCAGGGGTGAGGGAGACTGTGGACTCATGTCCTTTGCCTACTAAACACACTCTCAGCTGACCAACTGAGTAACACTATTAATATACTATTGCTAAGAATGATTGCTTTTACACATTAAGAATAACTATTTTGTACAGTCACAAGTTTGAACAGATTTTTCAATTCAAGAATATGCTACTTGGCTCCTTCTAGCCTGTTTTAATGCTGACCTCCCTGGAGAGTTTCTAAATAGTTATATGACTGGCAATTTAGGGAAGCAACAGAATTTCTGGCATTCTAGAGGCATGGAAGATGTCACAGCAAGTTCAGTCATTATTATTCCAAATAGTGTTGCCAAATTTTGATGGATGGCATTTCACAGCATAGGGTCATGTCACTTTAATTTGTTTTTAAGGATAAAGAAAGGTGGGCTTGGTTCTTGTCCCCTTTGTGTTGTTGTTTAACAAGTAAGCTTCTGGTCACATGCCCTAGTTTTCCGTGTATTTCTCTTTGCCTTGGTTAAGTGATGCATAGATAAAAGAGGATTTCTTGCTTGAATTCAGAAAAATGACTCAGTGCATGCAGAGAACATCATCTCAGAACAGAGAACAGTGCTTTTCAGTGCCCTCCAATCAGAAGAGCCTTTGTAAGGGTGTCCCTTTGTCTGTCACAATCTAGACACATGGATTCGTTTACAATAAACTGTGGCTGCTTGTTTTTGTGTGGTGAGAAGAACAGAGAGGTGCATTGTATCCATCTTCTGTTAACAGCATAGAACTGCTTTTAGTCAACTCTTATGAATATTTCCTTTTTCAAAGTTCGGGAAAAATTTTTACAGGACTCCTAATTAAAAAAATATTTTCTTGAATTTCTATGGGCAGTGAGTAAAAACTGGGTGGAGGTTGTGAGATCTGGCTTACTGTGGATAATTTAATTCCTCTTCCAAAGATACACATAAATTTTGCATGTTTTGTAATGCCAGAGAGGCTGTTTTGAGAACAAAATGTTGAGGGATTTTTTTGCTAAGACTATACAGGCGTGAAGAGGGACATTTTAGGCTGCTGCACCAGGTGAAATAACTTCATTAGGGCTGACAAAGCCAAACAACAGAAAAACTGAATACAGAGCTTGATTGTAGAACATATAAAATATGCTGGAGCAAATATCTTTCTGCGTGGCTATGACATCAAATAACAATATAGTAACATTTCTTCCAATTTATTTAGAATTTGAGTATATCCCAACAGATAAAATTGTACATCGTACCTAGATATTTTGAACTAAGCATTTTGGCAATAGCTCTAACTTAAGTACAATTGGAATGGAATTTTACTTGCTGCTTGTTAAATTCTGAAGCACTTAAAGCTTTAGAGTGAGCGATATGTTCAAAAGAATATCTATGATATAATTTCTCTGTTACCTTTAGTTTATGTTTACCACACAGCGCTTAGGACAAACTCACAAATCCTTGGAAATGCATGGCTATGGGAGCTTGACGCTAATCCTTCATGTTAAAGACCACTCTCAAAGAAAGCAAATTATTATCACCAGGCTCATATTTGTATATAGTGAGGGTGAGGATGTTTACCAGCTTGACTGAAGCCTATTGCAAGATTTTGTGCCAAACTAACAGTGCAGGCACAATGGAGCCCCATATGAACAATATCAGTAACTCAGGAGAGCAGAAGATTTGAATTCAGTCTACTGCTTTGTATTTCCCTGTCATGTGGATTTATCACTCATCCTTCCATATGTTTCAGTCAGATTTATAGCAAAGGCTTTTCTTTAATGTTTATATTAAATTGCTATAAATTCCTATGAAAAAAGTAGACTAAGCTTTAGAGAGGTGATCTGTATTTAAGAGTTCACAACTCCTTACAATGATAATTTGAAAATTTGATACCCTTAATTTAAAAATTCATTGTAGAAGTTACACTTAAGACTTGCTCTAATACAGGAAACTGCAAGAATATTTTGTTCTTATTATATGTATTATGAATTATGTGTAGTTAAGAATATATCTATCATGTCAGATCTCACACTAGCAATACTTTATTTCATGGTACATTTATGAAGATTTATGAGACTTTTTTCCATTTCATACTTTTGTGAAGTCCTAAATGTTTTGGAATTTAAGTTCTAGTGTTCCAGAAGTGCCTTTGTCATCTTCAGAAGATTTCCAAATTGGAATACGAAAAGTTGGAGGGTGGAATAAGGAGTGGTTCTGGGGTCTTCTAACCCCACTTACTTTCCTTTCATTATATTGTTCTGGTGAAGTTTTGATTTCATGTTGCATTTGAAGACATGTGAAAAATATATTGACTTCTTGGGATGAGAACTCAACAGGGTATTTTTGTGATTGTTTTTATTCTGACCATGGAAGATGGAGGGCTGGGATCTCGACCCTGTAGACTTTCAAATCAATCTTTCACTGCCAAGAAAACTACCTTCATTATTTATTCTGACCTGTCCTATTGAAGCAAAGATGTTGTGGAAAATTCAGAAAGGACCCTTAAGAGGAAAGAAAACCTACATTCCAGCAGATAAAGTAGTCTGAGGGACTTATGGGCTTGATTTTTTGTGTCCGACACTATTTTCTCTGGTAAAAAGCTCTGTCCTTTAAATAGATGGTGTGACTCAGTCTTTGGAGTCCTATATATCTCCTCTCTTTTGGTGAAGAACCTTATTAGTAGGCCTAAACTTCTGTCTCCCAGCTGCCTTTTCTGCAGCAGTTATGATGAGGTCTGACTCTGCTAGTGTGTGACACACTGAGCCTGAAAGAATGGGTGTCCCTTCCCACATCCTATCTGCATCCTGATGAGGAGCAGAGACATCCAGAGCCCATCACTGGGGTGTAAGTTTGCAGATCCCAGACAAAAAATGTAGATATTGAGGGAACTTTGAGATCAAGAGGCCAGATGTAGTTAATACAACCTGATCAGTCTGTGTCACACTACTCCTGAATATTTGGGTGTTTTGTAGATGGTGTTTATTTTTTCCTATATGTCAATTCTTGTTTAGAAGCTAAACTAAAAAGAAACTGTATAGCCAGAAGAAAATATTTTTGAGGAGTGAAACACTGTCAAAACAATATTTTTCATAATTACATTAAAATATAAAGTGTAATTACTGCAAATTTCTCAGCTTACCTTATTTGCCCCTCAATTTCCTTGCAGTCAGAAGTGCTGTTCTGACATTACAGGTTGGCTTTAATGCACAAAAATCCTTCTAATAAATTTCAGTCTTGTTTCAGATATTGCTACTGTGCTGGAATTGCTCTTGAGAGAGTTTGTAATGAGGATCTGTTGCTTCAAGCTAACTGAGAAGCTCCTTCTTTCATTGTCTTGATTTATCAGCAGCCTTTGATGCTGTTGACGATGGGGCCCTATTACATTGCCTTCAGCACCTCCTGGGTTTTCCAGCCTCCACATTGCCCTGGTTCACATCTTATTTAATGGAGCCCTGTCGCTACAGTTATATACTGCAGTTCTCTTGTCATACTGATGCCTTAAGCTGGGTTGTGCAATTGGATTTTGATGGTGCAATTTGCCATGACAGCACGGCACTACAGTAAAATTCTCACTTTTGTTTGTTAATTTTTTATATATAACACACACCAGGTGTGCAAGAGCGATAATCATTTGAAAAATTATGCAGCTGCTTGTTTATGGATCTGTATGATAATGGGATCTGTAGCAATATTTGACACTTCCATGTAACTGACTTAGGTTCTAAGACCATATGGTGTTAAACTTGCAGGTCTTGTGTTGATAAAAAACTATTTTTAAACAATTTTAAAAGGTTGACTATATTACTACATGGGGATTTTTTTCCTTCTCATTACCATGCCTTGAAAGAAAGGTGTTCTTCCTATTAACAAGCAGTGTCTGTTACATACACACTTTCCTGTTTGCATCATTCATAGATTTTAGTGTGGAGCCAATAACTTGGCAATAGAGCATGAACATCAGAAAGGCAAATGGGGAAAACACCACAAGGTGAAAGTTTGCTCTCTGTCCCTACTCCTTAGATTCATAGGCCAGAGACACCTTTCTTTCTATTCTGGATTTCCTGCCATTTATCCATTTCATGCTGTCCTGTGCAACAGAGCAGGTATAACTCCTCTCTGCTGCAGGGCTTTTTCCAAAACTACCAAAAAATACATGTGGACTTCTCCTCAGGTTTGATTTGGAAGTTTCTCTAGTGTGTGAAGAACAGCCTTCATTTGTAATTCCAGCTTCAGACCATCTTTATATATTTTTTCTCCATATAAAGTCTAATCTCTAACCTAATGGGGTATTATGCCCAGGCAGCAAGATGTCTACTTGCAATGACACAATAAAATTTCCTACTGCATGGTTTTCTGATGGATTCCTACAATTTTTCTTTGCTAGTTTAAAAGCCAGTGCTTGTGGCTGTGGAAGGCTGGTTTCAGTGGACCAATAGGTATTCCTGTACTGCTAAATAAAAGTGCCAGCTAACAAGCCTGAGCTCTGCATCCCAGACCACTTACTGCCTTAGTGTTAGCATTTCTGAGCTGGAGCTGTGCTGTCCAGCCCTAAGCAATTGGGAGGACTGCATGAGCACAGGACACTGGGCTCTGAAGGGATGGGCACAGAGGCAGGTGCTGCAGACCCAGCCACCCAGGGGCAGCCAGCCCCAGGGCCAGTGCATGGCTATCATCTATGCTTTGTTCATTTTACACACAGCTAATGAAGCTGCATCTTACCGGAAAAAAGCCTGAGGGGACAGCTGGTACTTCTACCAGAGAGAGCCAAAGGCAGTTTAGGGTTAATAACTGGAAACTTGCTGAGTCAGAGCCATTAATGTGTCTCTGTTAGAAAAAGAAATCGAGCAGATTAGGGTGTATTTCTGCAGCACTGGAAATTGCATTTGGTTTTCTCTGAGCTGGAGAAGGTGTAAACAAATGACACCTAGCAGCCTTCCCTGTAGTGACCTTTGCATCCCTGTGGGCAGAGCTTCCACCCTGGCTCCTCACCTTCAGCTGAGCTAACTAAGCAACTGCTTAGCTTACTGCAAATTATCCCAGATTTCTGTTTCTTCAGGATCCTTCTCATATCAGCCTGACCTTCAGCATGCTAGGACATTATCAACATCAGGGTTTTTTCCATATTAGAGATGCGCTTACAGGATAAAATTCAGTGAGATTTGTTAAGGTATGTAGCTCCAATGTTTTGGTTCAGCCTCATTTCTGCTGCATTATACTTTGCACTTTCCATTAGGTGAAGTGTAATTTAAAAATGTGGGAAGAAGCCCCTTTTTGAAAGCACTTGCTATCATCTTTGCATGGCCTTCACTTCCAAATGTGGCAAAGTAAGGCAATGTGGAATCCATTCATTAAATGACACATTAAGCAGCCAATGCCTTTTTTCTATATTGCCTGCAATAAAATATATTCAAAGCACTTCATATTTCATTAAAATTATCAGTGAAATGATTTTCATCTAATGTTATTTCTGCTTTTAATAAAAAGGCCCTGCAAAATGAATAACTGAACATTTTTCCTTCCTTTCTTTCTCTTTTTACAATTATGATATTGAAAATATCCCACAAGTGAGGGAATGACCCATAAATTGAGTTATGAAGGTCATATTCTATGAAGAGCAGATACTTTCCATATATCTTTAAAGGCATAATCATTGGGTATAAGCTGGTTTAGTTCACAGTGAGTCTTTAACTGTGCTCTGAACATGATATGACTGTTTACAGTAGACCATGCTGACTTTGAAGTGTGTGTTTCAAATACCTGTATGTACTCTATTGTTGCTCTTTTTGCATGCACTGTGGCCATTTAACATTGTAACAATAGGTTTTGCCAAAATTGTCAAGTTTAAAGCAGTCTTGAAAGCTTTTTCTGAAAGTCAAAGCTGTGACAATTAGATTATTTCACTGTGATGCTGTTCATTGTTTACTGATTAGAGACTTTGAAATCAGAGAAATTATTAAATCTGAAATGGTCATATAGGAAAAAAATACTTCACAGACAGAATAATTATATTTCTTTTGATCTTAGGCTTATTGTGAATATAGATAAATGTAAGCTTTGCTGCAAGTATCTCAGATAGGTGTCAGATGCCCTGGAAATCTTGAAAGTGGGAGTATAGCTCACCCAGGAGTGAAAAAGAATAACAAATCTGGGGGGTTAGTGGAAATAATCTGTATTTCTAGAAACAATGATAATTCATAGAACTGTGTTTAAAATAACCATACAATAAATAAAAACAATGGTTTTCATTTAAGCAGTCAAGTGATATTTTTATGGTTCCAAAAGAGGTCCTTTGGAAGTTCTTCAGCTTTTAATAAGGCAGTTAGTTGTCATTCTCTCTAATTTTGAATGTTAATGTAATAAGAACAGGTCATATCATAGAAAGGAAGTTATGAGAAACTGTTTGCCCTGAAGCAGATCAACAAGGATTAATATAAAGCACACAGGTTTATCGCATAATAATGTGCTATTTTTTAACAGCTTTAATATGATCTGTAATTATAAGTATCCCATCTGCAGAATTAGGAAAGAATACTCAGATAAAGACAGAAAAGAAATTAAAGTTGGGTCAAGGAATTAAAAAAGAGGAAGCAAAGAACAGGCAATTATTTCTTTGTACTACAATTTGGAAAGTCACAGCTATATTCCATTCCAGACTCCTGTGAGGAAAAGCAGACAATGAAGTACAAAGCTGAAATAGTACAGAGGAATTCATGCACTGGAGAAAATCATACAATGAGATAAATTATTTGTTGGCTTCTGCTTTTAATGACCAGAAACTAAATCTTCTGTGCTGAATGGTCTTCCTGATCTAAAAGGTGATCTTCTCCATGTGTTAGGATTTAGAACAGCAGCACTCCAGGGTCAGTGAGGCTGATGAGTCCCACACTTAAGCTGCCTGTTTATCAGATTTTTTGCAGGCCACCTTAATTCCCTTCTCTTAGATCAGCCTGCTGAGCTCCTGCACCTCACATGGTGCAGGTGTCCCCTTAGAGATACCAGGGCTCCTGCCTCATCAGTGCCCTGCCGAGACCTTTATCAGCTGCAGGCAGAGAGATTTCTGATTGGATTAGAGATTGATTGTACACTAATCACAACATCTAGACAGGCAAACAGGCAGCTTGTGGTCAATGGAATCTTGTAATCAGTGCTGGGATAATAACATGCATGCAGCTGGGATTATCGAACAGCAGGTTTCAACACACAACCTCCATACTCAGAAAAAAAAAAGACCATTTACATCTTAGACATCTTAGAGAAGAAATAGATAGTCAATTTGCCAGTGGGAACATTAGTTAAAAGTATTTCCCAAACCATTAAACCAGCTATTCTAATAGTGTAAGTACCTTCATTTCCAAAAGCTATCTGTAAAGGTCTTCACAAAAGGCCCACAAAAATAGCAGCAGCCCACTGGCTGCACATTTGTAACAGCCTCAGAGGTGTTCCAATTTGCCAGCTCCCAGCTATATCAGCCAAGCTCCACAATGAAGTTTTACTTACCTTGGATCAACTCGATCTTCACTTCAGAGAACAGCAAATCTCCTTGAGGTGAATTTGCCCCGACGCCTCGGCTCGCTGTGGAACGCAGCCCTTGTGTGAGTGCACAGGGGAGATAAACAGAACCTCAGGGCAAATCATCTCTGGGGCTGATTTAAGCAGACATGTGGTCATATGCCTCTGAGAAAGAAATCACACACACAAACACATCCCTCCAGAAAATAGATGGTTCTGAAGCTGAGAAGGTGTGCTGGTAGCTCGCTGTTTGAGCGTGGGGAGCAGTGACGGATGAGTAGCCACTGGAGCTCTCATTTCATGACATTAAAATCCGAGGTCTAAACATGTTTTGACACTACTTTCTCACACAGATGTTCTGTTTTGGGGAATAAAGGCTTCCTTGCTTTTTGAAAGGGGAAGGGGTGAGAATGAAAGAATCACCTACTTTTATTCCTGACTGGATTTTTCCCATAACAGATATTCAACAAATATAAGAGTTAGGAGCCACTTTTGGAAGAGACTGCTCTGCTCACCCATAATTTGCAAATGAGCTGGTAAACCAAACCAAACCAAACCAAACCAAACTAAACCAAACCATACCAAGCACTTTCTTTCCCCTCCCACCAAAGATAAGTTACATCTTCTTTAGGGATTCTGGCATCATTAACCAATGCATAGGCTCAAACATGTGAGTTGGTTTAGGATTTTGTCAACAATCAGTAATAGGAACATGGGTAACTGGATAGCATTTTTAGAGATCACTCTTTCCTTTCCACTGCTGTGTGTTAAACAGAGCCCTGCTTCAAATTATGTGCATTTGAAAACACCAGGTAGAACTGTAAAGATTTGCCTCTGCTTCAAAAACAAACAGAACTGCATGTCGAAAAATTTATAACAATCCATAGCATGGCTTTTTCTTACCTGCATATTTAGGAGTATCATCTGATCTTTCAAGACATTGCACAATAAGTTTGGATGGGAGGCTGTGCAGTCACCCCAAGTATTGCTGTACTACAGTGGGATAGCAAATGTATGAGAACATTAAGACTTCCAGTGAGGAGTGGTAAAATATATTTCAGCATTTTCTTTAATGTGTAAACATGTGCAGATAATGATTATCTTGTGCTCTCAGTTTGCAAGTTATAATTACAATACCTGAAGAAGGCAACAGTGAATAGAATCCTAATCACAGAGGGTGGGTGCTACCTAGCAGAAATTCAAGCAGTATTTATTTAATTTTTAAAATTGAGCATTTCCTTAAAAAATTACAGCATCAATAAAATTCAGAGCTAAGGGATACTCTATTTTCAGTTTTTCATTATGGAATAGAAAGCTTTATAAAATTTGTCAGAAGTTTTTAGCACTTATATTAAACTAAAGAATCACTGATTTTTCTTTCATTTTACTATTATTTTACTAGCCAATAAATTATGAGGATTATCCTAAAATTAAAGATAAAGAAAGCAAAACAACAAAAGAAAGCAAGAAATAAACACCAATCCATCCAGTAGGCTTAAGTAGTTCTTTTGAGTAAAAATTGTGGACTTTAGGCTTAACACTGGGTTTTGTTGCAATCATATTTTTTAACTACAGGAAGACTGCATGCAGTGCCACCATAAATATTGTATCATTTAAAGACTCATGATTTTACTTTTTCTAGGTAGTGATGGGTGAATTAGCCAAGGTTTGTAAATCTTATAAAAACTTAACAGTTCTAGCAGTTAGTGTCTGCCTGTAAACATTGTCCATGAAACTTTCCATTTTCTCTTCACTTAGAGTATCAATAAGCAACTACAAACTAACATCCTCTTTGATGTGCAGAATAACTTCTGAAGTAGAATACTTAGCATTTTATTTTGCAAAGCTAAATGTTACTGACCAGATGGAGCCCTCTTTCCACTATCGATGAACAAGTGAAAACCCTGGATAAGGCAGAGCTGCTCCATCACCTGTTCCTGGGAGTGGACTGTGGCTTGGTGTTATCAAATGCAATTTAATTAACTTGATGATTGAATGACACAGTTGTTCTAGCTGCAACCAACAGTACTTCTATATTTATTCTGTGACTGTGAGAAACTTGTAGTTTTTATGTCTGTCCATTGGGAGTGCAAGATTTCGATCAGTACATCCTTCCTTCCTTCCTTCCTTCCTTCCTTCCTTCCTTCCTTCCTTCCTTCCTTCCTTCCTTCCTTCCTTCCTTCCTTCCTTCCTTCCTTCCTTCCTTCCTTCCTTCCTTCCTTCCTTCCTTCCTTCCTTCCTTCCTTTCTCTTTCCATGCTCACTGCAGGAGGGTTGGATTACACAACCTTTAAGGATCCCTTCCCACCCTGAACTTTCTATGAATATTTCCAAAATGGGAGGGAAGACTGTCCCTCTGAAATGCAAAATTTCTTTTGTCCAGTTTCCTGTAAGGAGCTCTGCAAGGGAGAATACAACTTCCCTTGGGACTAAAGGCAGAGAGAGGTGACATTTCCCAGGTCACAGATACATGTGAGGACGAGGTCTTCCTTCCTCAGGACCATGGAGACAAAGGCAGAGACTGCAGAGAGGAGATGACAGAGCACCATGAGACTTCCTGAAGAGGATGGCAGAAAAAAGATTGGTGTTAATCATATCGTCTACTTCATGAATGATGACATAACAGAACTGAAAGTCCAGGAGTTACCAGTGACATTAAATCTCTGCTGAAATATTTAATGTCATATAGAAGAGAATATTTCTAATAAGAACACCTGAAACTGCAAAAGCTTGTAATTTCACTTCATTATTTTATTTTTGCTTTTGGAAAAAAAAATCCCTGCATTTATTACACACCTGGAAGTAATCTCCAAAGTGAAAAGAGGCATTGGTTTTCAAAATTAAAATACAGTGATTTCACGAATACAAGCCGCACCAATTTGACTAAGATTTTGCTCTCAAACCGGAAATGCGGCCAATATACAGGAGCGGCTAATATGTGAATAATTTTCTGACATTTCCACCCCCAGAAGTGGAAACCGAGGTGCCGAGTCGAGCAACTTGCTAGTAAAAGCCGGCATTTCGCGATTGTTACAAACCGTTACTTTGTTGCGCCGCGGGTGGAGCTGGCTGCCTGCAGGCAGGGGGGCGGGGAGAGAGGCGGGAGAGGTCTCTCCTTCCTTCCTCTGCCGCAGCCCGGGGGAGAGACGGGGGGGCCCCGTGCTGCCATCCCTGCGGCCTGGGGGGAAGGCAGGGGTTACGTGCTGCCATCCCCGTGGCCTGGGGGGAAGGCAGGGGCTACGTGCTGCCATCCCCGCAGCCCGTGGGGTAAGCGGGGGGCTCCTGCCCCCGCCCGCCGCGGCAGGAGCAGGCAGGCTCCAGCCCGGCCCGCCGCCACGGCAGGAGCGGGGAAATTCCGTCCCCCCCCGCCGCCGCTGCCATGGGAGCGGGGGGTGCTCCATCACTGCCTGCCACTGCAGGGCAGCGCCGGGCCAGGGTGACCGAGCCCAGTGGCAGCGGCGGCTGGCCCCCAGTGGTCCCGCCGAGTGGCAGCGCCGGGCTGGGCTACCTGGCCCCGTCAGCAGCCCCTAGCGGGCTGAGCCTGCATAGCCTTAGCTGAGCCAGTAAACCCCGCCCTGCCGCGGCTCTGTTACTAATTGGCAACTTTGTTGCACGCGGGTCCTCGCTGCGAACGACAGAGCGGCTTATATTCAGGTGCGGCTTATTTATGGACAAAAACCGAAATATTTGCCAACACCCATAGATGTGGCTTATACTCAGTGCGGCTTGTATTCGTGAATTTACTGTAATTGATTTTTCTTTTGGCATCTTGAAAAACCTGCATAATTTTGTTCATATTCTTATTATCTTATCCATTTCTGTCTCCCTTGAATTAGCTATTCTCATATTACATTGTTCTATCCTCTTAAATCTCAAATCCAAGTTAAAATCCAAAGTCCATCCAAATTAAGTTAAAATTATTCATCCTCACATGATTCAAATTCAGTACAACTGTTCCAGACTCTAGTAAAATCCTGAAAATCAAACTTGTTGTCCAGTTTGCATTCTACCCAAAATCCACAAATTTGCATGACCTTCCAAACATGTCTAAATAAGGACCGTTTCACTCTGAACTATGTAATAACACACATAAATCCCAAATTTGCCCAGGTTGCTCATGCCAATATTAAGCTCTAAATCAATTCCATTGAGTAATTTAAATTTTTAAAAAATCTAATGAAATTCTATACAGAACATTTCCATTAAAATCTCGTCTCCTGAACAGAAACATCTCTGATTGAAATCGGCATGAAATTCCTTTACACAGGGAAGGTACTGATTTAAAACACGATCTGTCTATTTACCCTCATTTAGTTACAGATTGCCATAAAGTAATTCATATTTAGCACTTTAACTCAAGTTAAGGGGGAGAGGGAAAGTTGGAAGTCGGCATAAGATATGAATATATGTGATAAAAATTCTGTGGCAATGATCATTGCCTTCTAATAGAGTCACTGAAGGTTAAGGTAAAGGTTGTCAAAAAGAGAAAAGTTCCCCATCATTTAATGTTCTGCTGATGAAACGACAAAGTAATAATTTCACTCAGTGTTGTGAAATTGGTATGAAGTTGGAGAAAGAAGGGAAGGTGTTCTTCAAAAGAAAAAAATACTCATTTCACTGCTAAAGATGGAAGAGGGAAGGCTTTCAACTCAGTGGATGTTGAAAGGGGCCTCTAAGCATGAACCCAGCAAGTTATAAAATTGAAGCCAATAAGGAAGTGCGCTAACAAGTCCTGAGAAATCAGGGGAAATTCCTGAAGTGATGCTGAGAGCTGGACAGGCTAAGTAAATGAGCCAAGAGCTCCATCAAATATAAGTGCAAAAAGTCTGAGTAAGGAAAGGCAGTATTTAAGAAGGTAAAAAAAAAGGGAAGTTTCAAGGGTGAAATGATGTTTGGACCCAGGGTGATATCCTACAAAGCAAAGTCATAATATCTGCAGGTTTAGATTTGAAGTGGGCTACCAATTAAAACCTGAATACACTTCTGTTAAAAAAGTAGATCATACTCTGCCCTCAGATTAATATCTCTATGTAGCACAATACATTTAGTAAATACAATGGTGAATAATTTATAGTTTCATTTGTTTCTTTTACATCTGAATGCAGCTTCCCTAAGCAAATCACCAGCGGTCATGGTTTTTTAATAAAGAAATTGCTAGCTTGTACACCTGGTGAGGAGTTTAGAAATGGTTTTGTTCCTTGGGAAGAAAAAAAAAGGCAAGTCCAGTTGCACGATGTTATACATCTTATTTCAGACAGTTAATGTTGCTTGATTATTCCTCACAGACCTGACAGCAGAAAAGAGTTTGGTCTAAGGGAGGCTGAGAACAACTGGGAAAATATCTTTTATTATTCTTAAGCAGAAGTTTCACTGGAAACAGAGTGCTTTGGGTAAGCAGTATAGGAAAAAAAATAGCAGGATGCTGTTTCAAAATAAAATCGAAATATGTTGTAAAGTGAAGAAACAGTAATGCCATAGGGATTTTTTGCTCTCTAGAACTACTGGGGGTGTTGCAGGCAAGAGGATCTAGTATATAGATTTGTTTCTTAGTATATTTGTTTGTTGTTTTGTTTTTAAGCTGAAAAATCTATTTACACCCCTTAAGTCTTCAAAGAAAACCCTTCTTTTTAGAGGATGTCTCAAATGGAGCTCTAAAGCATGGTACAGGGATTGTAGAAGTCAAATAAATTTCTTTCCAATGTCTAAACATAAATGACATTAACTTTCTATGCTTTCATATTGCTCCTGGTTTTATTGAACATTGCTCTGTGCTACCTGTAGTAATTCCAGCTGTTCTGTACCAAGGCGTGGGAGGCACTAGCTCACCAGTGGGGGGATCTCAGGGATGTTGAGCTGCTGCATTATGAAGACTTCTCTCAGCTAGAATATCAAACTGATGAGCTTTCTCTTGAATAAGGTCTATTCCCACACTAGATAAACAACTTTGAGGAATAAGTAGTTTATTTTATAGCTTCCTGATGAAATGGGGACAAGCTTATTTTGTTTACTCAAAAAAAAAAAAACAAGACTATAAGTGTCCAATGTTATAATTTTCAGTATTATCTCTTGCATTTGGAAATAAGAATAGATAACTAAGGGATTTTTTAAAAATAAGGTAGTCCTAATGCAATCTGCTGTGAGAATCCACAATGGCCATCAATAAATGCATGGAAAAATTAAATGCAATAGAAAAATTTAATTATAAAGACCCAGAACATGAACTATGTAGTGCTTACTGGGTTTGGACCATGATGCTTACACAGCACACATAGCTGATGAATTAATCTAGGGTTTTCTTCTTTGCTTTTTTTTAAAGCAGTTATGACACTTAATTATGTGCCATTTCCTCTCTTCACTGCTGTCATAAATATCGTTACTTGTCCTACAGGATGGCATGGTTGTGCCTTACTAAGCAATCTCTGACATTAATGGAGTGAATCTAAATAAATATGTAGGTTGCATGGAAATAGATGTGTATATAATCATGTAGCAAATTACAGTCTTCCTTATCAACTGCATCTTGAGATTATTGCTGTGTTTCAATGAAAGAGCCAGCTTCTACTAATTTGGCATCCCATTCTGCAGTTATTCCTCTTTGCCTGTGTGCTTTGGTTCAAAGAAACACACTGAGGTCAGAAAGGTTTCTTACATATGAAAATATATAATAAAGAACAGGGATCCTTTAATTTATATTATATAGAGTATATCTTAGAGGACTGGAATCTTGCAGAACTATTGAACCTATGTTCCTGTGGAAAATGATGCCTCAGTTCCTGTAATGTAGGAGTAAGCCTCTCTGCAAAGGTATCTGCTTGTGCATAAATACAGATAGTTATTTATGTCTGCAGCTGAATGTGACTCAGATGATGATCCTGTGTAACATGCAACAAGCTCCTGCCTGTTCAGTCCCGTTTGGTTCAAGGGACTGCTCAATTCCCATCTGTTCTTGACAAAGCCTGCTCCCTTCCCTGTGCCTTTCAAGTGCTCAGCTGCAGGCACAAGATGAAACCCTGACTCCACTTCTGCTCACAGGGCACAAAGGAGAGCTCACACATTGAGCCACAAGCTGATTAGCTGTGTGAATTCCCATGTCTCCTACATGAATTCCCCCTTCTGTTTCCCTCAAGACAGGAGGAATAGCCCAGCAGTAAATAGAGTTCCACATATGACCTTAACCTAATCTGTGCAAGGAAAAGTAAGGGGCCCTCAGTAGACTGCGATTCAGGATTGTGCTTTTGTTGTAAATGAGCCATCTTGAGCTCCAGAACTGGTTTTGTGTAGAAATCTCGAGATATTAGGCCTCTCACTGTCGGTCTCTTCCCCTGACACAAATCTCCAATGCTGAAGTATTAACTGGTAGAAAAGATCCATTTATTGCTCTTCTCTCAGCCTGCTTCTTCAGTAAAAGTTTTGCCCATTGAAATGTAACTGGTAACACTTCAAACATTATATAATATTATGTGATCTAGATCTGATGTCAGATGCTTCATAGTTCTTTCTCTGCATTGAATCACTGCTAATACTTCCAATCTTTCAATGTCAGGAAATATATATTTTTGGAAATAGAACTATATGATGTGGTAATCCCATCTCCAAACAATAAGATGACTACAGAAGACTTAAATCCACTCATCAAGAAGTATTTATGGTTGTACAACCATGAAAAAGGCAGAAAACTCTGGGGGAGCCATGAGTGGAATTAATTGATTCCTTAGATTATGATGTTCTTTGACTACTGTATGGACTAATTGATCTTTTTTCAACCAGGGAAATTTCCTCTCTAGAAAAAATTGCATGGGCCATAAAATGGAATGATTTCTTTCTAAAATCTGGACATTTTTATGTCAGGACAAACACAAGCTTGTAACCATGCAGACTGCCAAAATAAGTTAAATGCATTTAATTTGACTTTGGACATCTCGGAATCCAATGAACTGATCCCCAATAGCAATGGATTTTATAAACGACACAATACATAGGGTTTATAATGTTGCCTTAAAAACAAGACAAATTGCATTAATCTTTTTCCTTAGAAAAATTTGAATGTGTTTCCCTAAAATCAGAACCTGGCCTGTATCTTTCCTGCCCTAGCATATGTGATCCCTTAAAATTGGTTGAGAAAGGCACATACAGAAATAAGTCTGTAAGCAGCAGAACAAATTGTATTGGATTGGTTGCTTTAATGAAAAGGCATTTTAAAAACAAGCATTCAATATTATCATTTTCAACTGAATGCATGAATAGGCATTTAACAAGATAATCAGATTTTATTGAAGAATAAAAGTAGTGTTATAATGCAGGCATATAACCTTTTTTTTTAATGTGATAATTATAAATGAAGATTCTGTAACAACCACAATAAAGACATGGAAAATTGAAGTGCAATGGTGGAACTTCAATATATGAGCCCACCGTGTGACACAGGTAATCCTTGTTGGTTTTAATGTATTGTGTAAACATCAAACATAGCAAAAATTTTATTTCCTGTGGGTCTGTGACTCATGGTCAAAAATACACTCTGCTGTGCAATAGAGGGCTCATATTGCTGCCCTTTTGCTTCCTAGCACAGTAGTAAGGTCTTTGAGCAGTAGTGGCCACCTTTGTCCATAAGACATGGAGGTATAGAATATCTTTGAGATCTCTGCCTCTTAACTTTGGCTGAAATTGGCCAAAGAATCCCACAAGTTTAAAAGGTGATAGTTAGAGGAGTAAATACATATATAATTCTCAGAAACTGGGTGGAAGAAATGGTTACCCAAAATAGACTGGGTCATACAAGAACGAGATGAAGTTTGTGCCAGTGTCAATTACTACATAAATTTAGTGATATGATTCACACTGACACATTTTATATTTGTACTGGTGATTTTTGCTGACATTTAACTCAAATATGTAGCTCCATAGAGGCAAAGAAAACTTGTACATGAAGAATAGTGAAATCCAGATTATTTTTTAATACTGAGTGATAAGTCTGAACTACTTATTTTACTGTTAAGGATTTGGCATGATCAAATTCTATGTGATAAATCTATCTCCCAGACAAAATCCGTCACTGGCACAAATTCCTCTTTACTTTGAACTCATAGTTTTGTTTATGGCTATAATTTGATCAGTGTTTTGAATAGGAGGCTTTATTTTCTATATTTTACACTCCAAAAAAACCATGATTTTCACTGTGTGATGCATGTGAGGAGCTAATGCCAAATGTTGCCTTCTATTACTCACACAGAGCTCTGCTCACTGAAATGCTTATGTGTAAATTTAGTGTGTAGTTCCATTTCACCTCTGAGAAACACTGTTGCCAAAAGAGGCTGCTGATCCACTCTCTGCCAGTCACACACTCTTCTTGTCCTTGCATCGGATGCAGAAATTAGAAGACCACAGGACGGAGCTGAAATATATGTCACAGGTTACTTTAATGTCATGTAAGCCAGTCAGCCTCTCCCACAACATATTAAATGCTGCTTTCTGACAAAACTCCTCAATGCATCACTGAAAGTAACGTGTAACTGGAAGCTGGAAAATAATAGATTGGGGTTTTTTTCAGAAGATAAAGGAAAGGATCCTCTTAAACTGGCCAAAATGAGGCAATTGCAGTTCCTGTGCCTGAGCTCTGACATATTTTCAGCTTATCCTATCAGACCTTTTTGACTTTGCAGAGTGTATCTATCTTGGTGTGGCTCTGTCCACACAGAAAAAAAACCTTACCATGGCAGGTCTGGAGATGTGGCTGGGTCTACACATAAGCAATGTAAATTTTTCTTTAATGCAGCAGACAATTTGGAGAAAAGGGATAAGTTGTATCTCCAAAGACAGAATTTCCCAGACATCGTTTTAAGGGAATTTGATCCCCACAAATTTTAATGAGGTCAGTAATTGACCTCACAAATTGAGGGCTATCATGTGCTGTTGAGCTTTAAAGAAATGTAGAAGTATCAACATGGTGATACATCAAAGCATGTTAAATTCACCACATGGCTGAGATTTTGTGTTTGTTTGCTTGCTTGGGGTTTTTTCTGCTGGAATTCAGAGGCAGACTGTGTATTGTGCACTTTTGTAACTGAGATGGAAGAATATGAAATTTAATATTGGCTCAGGATCTAACCAAGACTCAGTCTGGTGGGAGCAGCACTGAGAAGGTGTTGCTGTGTGCCTGCCCAGTTCTGATAGTCTTCTTCTAAGTATCTTTATTGGAGAATATATAAAAAGAGTTGGAGGAAATCCATATTGAACAGCAAAGAGCCCTTGAAAATGAAGTGGGGGTCAAAACTAAGAATTGATACAAAAATGCACAACAAATGAAGAAAAGGACAGAAGGGATGTTCAAAAGAAGGAATCAACAGAGTATCCCCGGGTACACAGCATCCCTGAGAGCATCTGAGGATCCTGTGGGTGCCACCCAGCAGAGCTATGCAAAGAGCTGTGATATCATTGAGGACCAGAATTAGACTGAAATCTCGCTATTAAAGTTCCCTCCACATGGCTACAGATGGAAGGACATAAAAGAGAGAAGTCCTTTGCTTTTCTGGGAGAATCTGTAAGCAGAAAGCTGCGGCAGTAAGTTTGTCCAGAATAACAGAACACCCAGAAGACGGAAAAGGGCTGAAATCTGGTGCAGGGAACCTGAGTAAGTAAATCTGCTTCTTGCTACAAGATGGAGCAGAAAAGGGCAAGGAATTTAAATTGATCCACAGGAACGTTTTCCAGTGGAAGACTTTAGAAGTAAAACAGAATTAAATCTAACAAAGGAGGACTTTTTTGAGCCTCTTTGGTCATAAGATACCTTGCTTTTAGGTGTTAGATGGGGCAGAAAGCTGTGGAAATTGAGAGTGTGAATGATGCAGTCTGGACTTGTCTTGTTGGACAGTCTTTTTCTCTCTCTGCCAATTGCTGGTGTGATCTTATGGGATCATATTAGAGTGATCTCGGTTGGATTGGGGACTAGGAGCAAATGAAGGCTTCTCTTCCACAGAAAAGAGTTTGCCAGTATGGCCAGAAACAGGACACAGAGGTGTATTTTGAAGGTGGCACACTATGACAGTTCCCTTTCTAAGCAAGAGAAAAACTCAGAATGTACCTGACTCCTTGCCTCCTGGGTTATTCATGTCACAGCACAAATCATGGGAGCATCCAACATGCATTAGGGCTCTCTAAATGCAGCTCAAGTAAGACAGTCACAGTGTTGCTACATCTCTGACTAAAATCAAACCTTGGGTTAAAATGATTTTTCCTAGCAAGTTCTCGTTTTCTGACATTGGATAGAAAGCAGAGTATGTGATGATGCTTATTTCTTTTCAAGATAAATCCATTGCAGAGACTTGAGTGGTTGAAATCATAAATCCCCAAGGAAATAAGCCAAGAGAATGCCAAGTGTACAGAGGCAAAGCCACATGTGTAGGCTGCCATTAGCTTTACCATTAGTTTGAGATTTATCAGAAGTCAAAGCAACCTGATCAGAAACATGGTAGTGTTACAGTAACCAATACAGCACAAGTACACCTGTCAGTGAAAGTACAGATTTTTCACTCTTTGAAACATTATCTGAATGTAACAAATATTTTTTTAACTTCTGATGAAACTCTTTCCACAAAGTGTCATGATTAAAAATTATAATGTCCTTATTGTTTAAAAAAATCCTTATTAGTTTACTAAATAATCATTTCCATAGACATTTCAACAATGGGTTATGTCCCTGTTGAACCCTGGAGTAGATGACCTTGGAGTGCAAATGTCAACAATAATGTCACGTACAATTTTTTTCCTCTCTGTTCTGACTTACAGCAATGATTTGAGAATGAGAGCCGTCCTGCTGAAGTGCACTGATGTTGCAGTGCTGAGGAACACACTTGGTGAGGGTACCTCAATGTGCAGCTGCTGGGGAGCTGCAGGCTGAGCTCTGGGGGCAGAGCCCAAGGCAAGAGGCCATGAGTTGCTGTCCCTTGCACAGGAAGGCACAGGACCTGTGGCCAGCCAGATGGGCACTCCCAGAGATGTGGCAGGAGCTGAGGAGCTCAGACTTCCACATATTTAGATTGTAAGGGTATAAAACCCCAGGGGTTCCTTTGCTCAGGTTCCTCCTCCAAAGCACCAACTCGAGCTGTTACTCAGTTGATGCACCATGATGGAAATATTTTAAGGATCCAGACATCCAAAACTCTGCTATGGGAAACCTGGAGTTGAGCCAGTAAGAAAACCTTGTCAAACTGCAAAAGAGTGGGGTATGGCTGCAAAGGGATCTCAGTCTTAGCTTGAGGGGGTGAGTGTGACTGTCAGAGCTGCTCCCAGATGGTCAGACAGGACACTTTCCTTAACATTTACTCTTGGCCATGCATGTAAAATAAACATGGTATTCAATATTTTGATCCCAGTTTTAAAGCAACTCTTCATTGGCACCTTCTGCAGCTTTTTTTATTTCCTTTTCAAGATTTCTTCTGTAACTTGTAAAGGGAGATTACTTAGAAAATGAATTTCCTTTAAATAAAGGAAATATCTTTTGTTAGATATGGGGTGAATTTAGACTCTGTGTGCATCTACATTGCTAAACATGTGTTGTGAAAAGAGCCCTCAGCAGTGTACCAGTTTTCTGGGTCTTGTCATCTGTGTGATACACCATCACACTCTGGGAAAAACAGTTGTATAATTTTGCTCAGAAAAAGTCTTCGGGGATATTTCATATAAAGAGATTTTATTCACTGACTATGATATGAGTCAAAATCTTTTAGACTTGTTACCATAGCTATTCTTGACTGCTACTGCTGGTGTTTTCTATACATATAAAATGTACTTTCGTTCAGAATTCAGGGATGAATTCTTGTAAAAAGCTTCAATAAATGATAGAAATACATTTCCTGCCTTTACATATAATTATGCAAAATAAGGATCTTCAATTTTAAACTTACTTTTCATTCTAGCACAGAAAATATGCTCTAAGAAAGGGTAGATGATATCATCAGTTGGAGTACTGCTGTATAACTAAGGATAAAAATTGGGGTTTGAAAAGATGTCTATCATTTATTGAAAAAGCAGAGATGTACAGGGACTGAGTCTATTAAAAATTTCTGTAGATAGTGTTATTCTATGCTTGTAGCAAACTCGAGTTTTTGCTGCCACTCCCACATCTCTAAACCAGGAATAAACAGGAATATGGAGAGATTCCACTGATTGGCTGGCAAAAGGAAGCAGAACTGCCCTGGCAGTCTGCAGCTTCATGAACAGTTGGCAGGGGAAGCTGCTCCATCAGGTATTACTTATCGAGGTCTTAAGATGAGCAGATATCAGGATAAAATACTTGCAATATGAACAAGAGAGAAAACTTAAACTTTAAAAATAGAGTTTGAATTTAATTTAGACAAGAATGAAAGTGGGTTAGAAGACCATATATGTTGAAACAAATGCAAGGATCATTAAGTCAGTTAATGTTACCCTTAAGGTGGCCACTACTGAGACTCAGCCTGAAAGATTACAGTGCTTATTATTCAACAAAATTGGGAAGAAGATTCTCCAGATACTTACTATAATTAACTATGAGCATCAAGGTATGTTTTAGATTGAGTACTGATGTCTTTCTCCTGGTCTCTGATGGGACTGGTGCTGTTTAACATCTGTGTCAGCAATATGAACAGTGGGATTAAGCTCAACCTCAGCAAGTTTGACAAGGACACCAAGCTGAGACGTGCAGTCAACATTCTGGATGGAAGGGATACCATCCAGATGGACCTGCAAAGACTGGAGAGGTGGGCATATGTGACTCTCTTCAAGTTCAACACAGCCAAGCACAAGGTCCTGTACCTGCTTTGGGGGAATGCCAAGAGAAAATACAGGATGGGCAGAGAATGGACTGAGAGCAGCCTTCCCTCGGAGGAGAAGGACTTGGGGGAATTGAACATGGAGCTCAACAGGTCTCAGCCATGTGAACTTGCAGGCAGAAAGCCAAATGTGTCCTGGACTACATCCAAGCACCGTGGACAGCAGGATGAGGGAGGGGATTCTCCCTCCACTGCACTCTGGTGAGATCCCATGTGCAATTCTGTGTACACACCTGGAGACCACCAGCATAAGAATACTGAACAGAGAGGGCCACAAAGATATCAGAGGGCTGCAACACCTCTCTATAAAGACAGTTGGGGCCATTCAGCTTGGAGAAGAGAAGACTGGGGAGAACTTTTAGAGCCTTCAGGTACCTAAAGGAAGCTACAAGAAAGCTGGAGAGGGACTTCTGACAAGGGCAAGTAGTAATAGGTTAAGGGCAGATGTTTTTTAAACTGAAAGGGTAGATTTAAATAAGATTTTAGAAAGAAATATTTGATTGTGAGGGAGTTGGGGCACTGGCACAGGTTGCCCAGAGAAGCTGTAGCTGCTCTATCCCTGGCAGTGTTCAAGGCCAAGCTGGATGGGGCTCTGAGCAACCTGATCTAGCGGAAAGTGTCCCTGCACATGGTAGGGGAGTTGGAATGAGATGACATCCAGGGTTCCTTCCAACCCAAATCATTTTATGGTTCTACAATTATAAGATTTAAGTTTCGTTTAATGCTATCGAAACATTTCTTGTGGTTTAAATCATAGCAGTTTTCTCACTGTCTAAATAAAAAAAATTAAAAAAAAAAAGGGAAGAGGAAAAGAGAAAAAATCCTTGATGAAAAACATGCTGGTACAATTGCTAGGAGGAGAGCAGTGGCAAGTGTTTCATGAAACTTTAGGAAAAGCTGATATTGTACAGTAAAGAGAAATTTTATCTTTGGTGGAGCTTCTCCTCTAACTGTTACGTACATTTAACAAAAATCTGTCCATGATGTGACACTCCGGCTGCTGAGACTTTTGTAACTCAGTCAAGTGTGCTGCTTTCTGAGCTGTTCTGAGCATCAAAGTGAGCTCTCTACCATTAAACTCATTCCTCTGCTCACCTTCCACCTTTCCCTGTATTCCTGACCTGTCCAATAATTTTTTAGCCCTCTGGCCAGTTTCAGACAACTTGGAGATAGTAGCTGGAGAAAATTAAGTTCCTACAAGTACTGTGAAAAGCAATGGCAATATGACACTTTTATGAAACTGGTGCCACACACTTCTGAGAATGTCCAGCTTTCTAGGAAGCTTTATCTGATTTTGTACTAGACAAAATAAAGGCAAAAAACCCTAACTGTTTAAGACTCAGATTTGTAAATTGCTGAAGAAAATATCTGTACACACCTCTGTGCTGCTGTGCTGTCTGCTCCTCTTCATATTCTCATGTTAGAGGTTGGAATCTCCCTGGATGGAGCCATGCTGCTAACATAAACAGAACTGGGATCCCAATTTGCTTTGATGCAGAGCAAAAAACTCCATTATACAAAGGCAAGAAAGCAGCTCAGAAACAAGAGTGCTAACACCCAGTTTAAATAATCCTAAAAAAATTATGATGAGTATCCAGCAGCCTACTCAGTAATGTGACCATTCATTTCCAACTTCATACAGCAAAAGAAAGCCTGTTAATATCAGCAGCTAATTACAGCGCCTCCTTCTCTCTCCAGACACATAAAAGAGGCTGTGAAGTGCAGGAGGGAGAGACTGCAGCAGTGGCAGATTGAAGCTCTTCTTGTTAAATTAAATCCAGCTGAAGATGGAATGTGTTAGAGTGGACAGCAGTGATAATGGGCACTGTTTCTTCTGTGTGTCTGTGTATAAATTAACTACCTTTCAGAGTTATCTGGATAATAAAGCTTCAGCAGTTTTCCTCCTAGTTCCACATGTGCTGCAATAATTACAAGCATAACTTTATTTACTTCTGGCAGTAAAAGTATGAATAAATGATGTCTCATTGCTGTGGCCATGTTCTCTTTGGCCTCTTCTCTCGTTCTGCTCTATCACAAATCATGTCCTTAACTCTGCTAATGCTAAGAAACACAAAGTTGGCAGATGTCTTGCTGTGTGACATATTTCCCTTGCACTTAGGTCTTTAAACATTCAGTCTACCTATTTTCTAAAAGGAATATATATGAAACTGTGATAGAAACTGAGAGTGCCTGTAGTGCTCATGCAATGCACGGGTGCTGTGTCATGGCCTGTGTTATTTCCAGATGATTTAAAACATTGCTGACTATTACCTTTTTCTTGCTTTATTTGGCTTCCCTTTCAAGTCATAGTATCTTGCCATCAGTGCTGAAACTAATTTGGCTGTGACCCTTATGTTTGGTGGCTAAATTGATTTTTCTCTTCCTGATTCTTGTTTTCCCTTCCATTACAAAGCACCACCAGGATTCCCATATGGGTAATGCATCAGATTTTTTGGACAACTGGGTAAAAAAATCCGGTATTCTCATGACTTGCAAAAAAGTTGAAAAATAACAATAACAAGCAGAAAAAAACCCAGCCTGGGAGTTAAATTTAAATAGATTATGTATTGCTAATTCTGCACAGAGAAATTCAGAGAGCTAGTTGCATTTGTATTTATTCCTGTAATGCCTCCAATTATGTTTTCAGATTGTTCATAAAATTCACATTATTTAAGAATGTGAGGCCAGCATTTGCAAATAAATGAATTTTGACCTGAACAGACAAAATATAGGGGGAGAAAAGATAACATAATGCCAGTAGAGTTATAAAGCCATCTTTATCTGGAATACTTAGGTGCCATAAAAATTAGATAAAGGTATTTCAATCAAGGCCAGGGTTGAGGTTCTGGGTTCTGCAAGAGTGCTTGTGTGTGTGTGTGTGTGTGTGTGTGTGTGTGTGTGTTTCATTTGCTGCTTTTAATTCATAAGCTCAGGGCTTTATAGAAAAGCACTGATATATTTTGACAGCAGCAAAGGCTTGATTTTCAGGCGTCCTGCATATTCGCAACTTGCAGTAAATTTGTTTTTTCTCAAAAAATCAAACTAAGTTTCCTAAACATGAGGGCTTACTCCTAATTTTAGAGCTCGAAGCAGTAGTTAATTGACACTGTTTCACTGTACTGGGTTGCTGGATCCTGCCCTCCTCCTAAACAAACTCCTGAACATCTCCCCACCTCTTACGTTAAACCACTCTTTGACACAGGTAGATGCATTCAGGAATGTTGCAAAAGCAAGACAGATTTTGGATTTGTTCCAAGCTAGCATTCATCAAAAGAAATCTCTTTTCTAAGTAAAGCCAAAGTTTTCCTTTTTCTCTGCTGTGGAAGACTTGGTGAGGGGATGCATTTCAGTGACACAAGAGGAGCTGGATGCCCAGAGCCTTGCAGGGTGTCTCACTGCTGGGATTGCTGCACCTTGCCACAGGGAAGCAGCCTGGGATCATCTCCTGTGCCCAAGAGTGCTGTTAATCCATCAAGGAGTAAATGTGATGTTTTTGGGTTTGAGCTCCCATCTGGAGGTTCCCTTGCACGTGGGCAGCAGCTTTTCCTTTGTTTCCCAGGTGATTTGTGATGACCCATGACTTGTGTGTGGCCAAGGAGAAGGTTGTGGTGCTGCTCAGAGCGACCCAGACTCCCAGAGCAAGGATAATGTCCTGTCCACCCATGCAAAGCATCCTGGCAGTGTAAAGAGGGCTCACCTCTCACATCCTGTCAGAGAATAGCATCATACCTATTACACCAACAGATATTTGAAATTAACCTCTTTGTATCTTAATTTCTTCCAAGTCAAAAGAGGTTTACTGCCTTATAGCACATTCTGTAATTCTTTGATGGAAGACATTTCACCAGTGTAAATTATTATTTTATTACTTTTGGCAGACAGACTATTTAGCAAGTCTTTTGAAATGCATGCTTCTTCAAAACCCGCTAAATGCAGTGGGAATCTTTACACAGAATCTTAATTTATCTCCTTATACTTCAGTTGTTTTTTTAATCTTTCTTTTGAACCACTGAGCAATTTTCAATCTGGAAAAAGAATCTGAGGAATGATATGCAATTGTCACACACATCAGTCTTTTTAAAAATTGAGTTTATGACTTTGATGTAGTCTAGACAAACGAACATGTTTCAGAAACTTCTGAAGCTGACTGACTCATGGAAGTACTGCTTAATATTTTAATACTTGGCTCTTCTAGCTTTTGAGATATGAACATCAGCAAATGAGAACTTTACACAGGAAGTCGAGTCAGCTTCTCCATTCCCCTGCAAAGCAAGACAGCAGATGCTGCTCACCAGCCCTGCTCTGCAGTTTGGAAAATCTCAGCTAAGCACTGCAGTCCTTTGCCATTGATCAGTAAAGGTGGGAGGACCTTGGGAAATAACAGGGAGAAACTAAATGCTGTGTGTGAACAGAGGTCTTGATACTAAATCTGTCCTTAACATCATGAATATACTCATGTGTTTATAATATATATTTATTTGAATGCAAATGCATTTTATATTGCAATGATCTTTTGGCAGTTAGGGATTACTTTTTATCCTTTCCTGTATCATAAGGCAAATGAAACAGTCAATTAAATTAATCCTCTGCAAATTTAAAGTGGCTGCCATACGAACACAGCTATAAGCTGTTAATTTGCAGCTATAAGATATTGACAGGGAAACAGGTTAGTGCTGTTTGATAAAGAATTAGATATTTAGTCCAAATTGCAGATGCTCTGTGCATTGAAATCCTCTGCAGTCAGGGTACTCTTGCAATGGTTGCAACTCTTTACCAACTTTTATTTACCTCTTATTTATGTTCCTATTGTCTCTTATTCTACAGAAATCTCTTTTTCTTTAAAAAAGATTCTTTCTAGCCTAGAGAAAAGTATAAGTAATGCTTTCTGTCTTCTCCACATCCACACCTTTCCATTCCCAAATTTTGCTACTATAAAATGATCCTTGCCTCTAAAACATGGCTCCTTTTTGGGTAAAAAAACACATTGCACTGGAACAAGGATAAACATGTGGAATTTCCAGTACAGACCTCATTAAGCCTTTTAACAGAATAACCTTCATCACTGGATTCTTAAATAGGAAATGCAATGGTGCCTCCTTTATTAATTAGTTGGTGGAATCAATTAATTGCTAACTAATAACTAAATAGCCAACCCTGCAAATATTTGAGCATCTGCATATCTTTAGTCATCAGAGTAATGATTGGAGAATTGATAGGAGAAATGTATGTTTAAAATTAAATTAGATTCTGTTAGCAAGATAGAGCTTTTAATATTTCTCTACAGAAAGCCTGCATTGCTGTCTTGCTTCTACAGCAGTGGGTTTCATATTTACCTGTAACTATATTTTTCTGTCTATCTGAATAATGCAGTATTTTAAAGTAACAATGTACATGAAACAAGAAAAAAACGAACAAGAATCTTCCATACTGGGGCAGAGGGGAAAGATGTGTTTCAGTAACTTATAATTAGTGGAATAAATGAACCATGCATTGGTTAACAAATTTCTGTCTTGTTATGATAATACCCAGGTTTTAAAAACACAATGTTCTGGGAGTAATCCCAGAATCCAAGGCAGAATAACAACACTATGATTTGTTGTTCATTCATATTAATAAGTTACACTCAGTTTTTAAACTCCATGCCTTTTCTCATGCTCTTTCTCAGTTTCAGATGTTATAATGGCCAACAGCTGTCTGTAATTGTCATTGCTCTGTCACAGGACACTCATTGTCACTGAGTGACAGACGTGATGACCACTACCAGCAAGATGGTTAACATCCCCCACTGAGAATATATATTTATCTTCAAAATTTAAAAAGTACAAAGAACCAACAGCAATCATTGACCTGCCCCTATCTTGCTTTTCTTTTTTTTTTTTTTTTTTTTTTTTTGCAAGTAGAGAAGATAAATAAGGTGGCCACTTTACTCTGAGGTCACTGATGAGAAAGAACTGTGGATTTTATTCAGGGAATAATTTAAAAAAAAGTAAAGTGCAGAAACCATCTTTTTGTTACTCCTGGAATGATTTATAAAGGACCAATCAGTGTTCTCCAGGCTGTGGAGTAAACAGGAAGGAGAAGTTTACTGAGCACATCTCTGAATATGGAAGAAGGATTGCTGCAGTTTCGCCATTTTGTGGTGTTGGGTGGGTTGCTGGTCTTCTCATTTTGCCTTCATTCCTGTTCCTTATATGTCATAGACAAAGTTTTCACAGATAACCTCAGACTGGCCTTATTTAAGGTATCATGGAGTCATAGAATGGTTTGGGTTGGACCAGATTGTAAAAATCAGTGGCCCAACACTCTTCCCATGGACAGGGACACCTTCCACAAGACCAGGTTGCTCAGGGCCCCATGCAACCTGGCCTTGAAAACTGCCAGGAATGGAGTACCAACAGCTTCTCTGGGCAAACTTTGGTACGCCCTCATCTGTAGACCACCTCCTCCTACTTTAGACCACAGAGCCATGGCCACTCTGTGCCATACATAGCAACGAAGGCACCTAGATGTTCCTGAGATGAGGTCCATATTTTTCATGCAGTGCTTTTTATTTTAAAAAGCTTCAAATGCTCAAGTTTCCTTATTTGATCAGCTGAGATATATCTTTCAGACTAACACAAAATGTACAAGACGTCAATGCTGAAGTTTGCTTTGTGCTTAATGAGAAGAGATAGATTTGTGTAAGGTGTCAGTTGAATGAAGTACATTTGGCAAATGAGCAGATACTGATGAAGTATCATTGCTGTGAACCAGTTGTTCAACGTTTCATGACGAATTTACTGAAGACACTTAACATGCCTATTTTTTTCTCAGAAAATGTGGCCTTGGTGCTGAGGAGTCAAAGACAGCTGCAATGGCATAACATGTTTCTTATACACTTTAATGGACTGAAAAAGTATTTCAGATCCAAAAAAATTGTCTCAGCAGTGTCCCTCAGATTTTATTCATAAAATATGATTTCCTTACATGCATAAGGTTACCAGTGGTCTACCTAGCTTTTTTCATGCTTAGCCTTCAGCCTGGAAAAAATTGTTCCCTTTAATAGAAGCAAATGTGTAGTAAGTTGATATGGAGAATTATAAACTGTCCTCTGTCATTAGAATTGTGTTAATTCTTTGGGGGTTTTGTTGTTGTTTTTTTTTTTAATTCTATCACAAGGGATTGTAAACCAAAGTACGAAAAACATAGCAAGCAACACTGAAACAGGCTGAAAACTGAATTTTGCAACTTTGGACTTAATATTCTTTTAAATCCCAAACAATGCCATGTCTTAGGAACAAGATAAAAGCACTAACAGTGTAACAAATTCCTGTGAAATGATTCCCCTGCTTTGCACGGTATAACATCACCTATTGAGAAATGTATTTGTTTAAGATGCTGCTACATCTGATTATGAGATTATGTTTAAGAAGATAATATATACTTTACCAAGCATTACTTTACCACTTATTTAGCGCTGAAGTATAATCCTGTTCTATGTAAATGGTTAGAATACAAAATAGATCTGCCCTGACTCAATGAAAGATATTTTTTTTTATGCTTCTACAGATGTGGGCTTTTCTGAGTTGCAAATGCTTTCTAGAGTTCTTCTTCACACCCTGGAGGGGCAAAAAGCAGATTAGGATTTTGGGGGTTTGTTGTGTGTTTGGAAAATAAGTTTTTCATGAATACCAAAAGAAGTGTAGCATGAAGAATAACTTAAATGGCTTTTCAGCATTGTATAAACAAACCATGGAAACCTGAAATAAATGAAAAATATTGAACTGTGGAATTGGCACTCTGGGTGAAATTAGGTGCAGTATGAATTTCATATCCAGAACAGATCTTCTATGTGGGATTACAAAGGTCATCTATTAAAAAGTCTAAATTTACCAACAGCTACACCTTGCTCTATATGTGTTAATGTGTATATTTCACATGTTCAATAATTATTACTGCAGAAAGTTACTCATTTTTCTATGGAAAATCATTTGTATTTTGCAATATGTTCACAGATTAACCAAATCAGTCTGGGGAGGAGGCTGTGTATCTATTAAAGCACTGAAAACCCAGACTTTTAGATTTAAAATGTACACCTTAATGAGGGAGACAGCAGTGTGGGATGGGAAGGCACAATTCTTGATTCAGCAATACTTTTTTCTTACTTCCATCCCTGTGTGAATTCCAACAGACTGACAATCCTTGAGCCCTGATTTTCCATTCTCCCTTCAGCAGGTTGTGCCCCTCAAGGAAATGATACCCTCGTGGCTCTAGCATCCTAAAGCTGTACAGCTATTCCCTGACAGGGACTCTGCTGATGTCAAAGGATGGTTACATCTGGAAGGCATAAAACAACAAAGAGTACTTCAGAAAAGATGCTCTATACATATAGATCCCGTCTCCCTCCTATGGGCCAGCTCTCTCTGCCAACCAAGCTATCCAAAATCCGTGGCTTCTCTTGGGGCAGACGCCTGCAGAGCGTCTGACAGCTGGGAAGCCCAAAGTACTTTTCCAGGTTGAAGTGGTGGTGTGATGCTTTCCACCTGGGACTCAAGGAGCATTATAAACGAATCCATGTGAAAAATCATCCAGGCAAATCCTCTCCTCCTCCTTGGCAGAAGACTGCTCTGGAAGTTCTGTGCTGCTCAGTCTGCCCTGAGCATTCTGCTGTCACTTGTGCAAATTCAGTACTTGAACTAAATTGGTGTTAGGTATGATCTGACATGAGCTTTGGCAGTCACATGCTAACTGTGCTACACTTCCTAGTCCTGTAGTTGTGAATTTCAGTCATATGGCCTCCATTCCTCCAACTTCCACGTGCTCAATCTGCAGTTTTATCTACCTTCACCCTTTTTTCCAAGGGGCTTTTTCTTCCCAGCAAGGACAATTGCAACGTGAGTATTAGGTGCTAACAGAATCAGTTTCTCCCTATTTTGGGATTACACCCCACAGCAATGAAACAAGGTCCTGGTTTGCTGTTTTTCTATCCAGGATTGAATCAAGAATCTGGTGGATGGTTGAACACAAAACTTGTTGACTCCTCCCATTTTAGTAAGCATCAAAGGCTCACATACCATCATAAAACATCTTTGCATGAGGGACTTTCTCAAATAAGACAATCCATAGCAATATTTTGATTCCTTTCCTCAGAATAAGAAAATATTAGAAATATATATGTGGCACATACTTTTCTACTCAGCCAGTGCTCTGTATCAGCCAGTAATTTATGTAAGGTAGTGCTGAGGCACGTGCCCCTTGTAGGGGAGAAAGATTTTATTTCATTAATTTTATGAATGTCAGCAGCTTTAGTTTTACCCTGTGCATGACAATTTTATGCTTCTGAGTGATACACACAGAAACACAGAATCATTTAGGTTGGAAAAGACATCTAAGATCATTGAGCACAACCACTAACCCAGCACTGCCAAGTCCACCAGTAAAACAGGTCCCCAGGTACCACATCTACACAATTTTTTAACCCTTCCAGGGATGTTGACTCCACAACTTGCCTGCATCACATTCCAATGTCTGACCACCCTTCCAGTGAATAATTTTCCTTGATGTCCAATCTAAATGTCCCCTGGTACAACTCCTGTCCCTGTAGCTTGTTCCTTGGGATAAAAAGCTGAGTTCCTCCTGGCTCCAACATCCTTCCAAGGAGATGTAGAGAGTGATAAATTCCCACTTGAGCTTCATTTTCTGCAGGCTAAACACAGCTCCCTCAGCTGCTCCACATAAGACATGTGCTCTAGTTCTTTCACCAGTTTATTCTTTTAATAAGACACTGTTTAAAGGACTAAGCAGCAGCTCTGGTTCCTGCTGCTCCTATAACTGTATTTGAATTTAGACTTGCTAATAATGATATCTTTGTTTTATTCATTTAAATTCTTTTCCAAAGAACTGTGAATTTTTCTCTTCCTGACTTTTCCTGATAAGCTTACGTGCTAAAAAATACAATGAGGCTATTGGTGCAATTTGCTGAGCAGATAATATTGTATGACATTGAGGTCAGCAATGGTTCTTGCAACAGTGAAGATGGTTAAATTTAAAGAGAATATTACCCAAATGTTATTGGCCAGTTATGATGTTTAAAATTATAAATATAGTGAAAAATCCCCATTCTTAATAAATTAATTTGAATATTAATGGAACAGTGGAGAAATATAATCCCAGGTATATGTAGCTAGCAGATCTAAACCTAGTGATATTGTATGTGGGAGGAAAATACACACAAAATATCAGTTTTCCTTGTTATGACACCAAGCAAGCCCCAAAGAATTTTAAGAAGAAATCTGGGAATTATTTTATATTGAGAAGACAGTAACTGTGTGGACATAAACTGGATTTTACATGTGTCTATCTATCATTTTCATTTCCTTGTATATGCAGCACACAAAGAGAGGAAGGTTGTATATAATTTGGCACTCTTATTGGCAGCATGAAAAAGAACTACTTTGTCAAAAGCTTCAGTCTAAAATTATCTTAACTTTTCCTACAGAGGCTGTGCCACTGCTTGACAGGTTTTAAAGAGCTACTGGAGAAGCATTACTGCTTCTTCCCCAAAGATAATTAAAAAAATATCTGCACATAACTGCAATGTCTCTAATTTGTTTTTGACCCAAGATGACAAAACTTTAACAAATCCTGTTTAAATTAATATAATTAGGTGAATAATGCCTACCCTGCTTCCAAAATTTTTGTGAGACAAAATAGACTAAAAACCATTGACACTAAAGACCTACTCCTCTAGAAGATGCATCTCTATCCCACTAGGTCATATTCCTTACAAGACCACATGGAAGCATTTGAATTCCCCATTTTCAGCTATATATATTATATTGCAGATAAGTGAGACTGAGAGTTAGTATTTTCTTTCCCAATAGTCAACTTTCCTTTGCTGTTCCCCACCAGCCCTAAGGGCTAGTGCAGATTGATTAATGAGCTCTACATTCTCATACTTGCAGTTTTTATCATATTAAAGCTGTAGGGGTTTTTTCCCCCCTCTGCAATAGGAGCAGGTCAAGAATTATGTATGACTGGTTATAGGCTTTGCAGACAATTTTTTTTCTGTTACCAGAATCCCCTCCATCAGGAACTCCTTTTGTTTTAACTAGTTGTTCTTCATACCAGAGCTACATGTAGAAAGAATTGCTATACTCCACACAATGTAGGTGGTATAAATGCAATATATAAATGCAAATAATACACTTGGGGGACAGAGGAAATGTTTAATTTATCTAAGCTTTGCTTTATCATGGCTCTTATTGCCAGAAATTCTGTTATCAAGTTTGTTTATTCTGCAAAACTGAGTACCATTTCTCTACATTTTTTCAGTAACCCATTAAGGCTTTCTTGAAAGAGGAGATCTTTCTGTTATATAACACATTACTTTTTCATAAATAGTCTTGACTAGTTTGGAAGTAGAGTTTTCTCTGGCATCAATAGCTTGGGTTGCAGTTCTGTATTTCAAGTTCTGTCATGCTACTGAAGTCAAAGGAAAAATAAAACTGAACCCTCTTAAGCTATTCTCTTTGCCTTACTATAACTAGATTTGCACAGATCTGTGTGTTTCTAGCTGGGCTGTAACCACTTGCAGTGTATTCTTTTTGTTTAGGCACACAGCTAGAAAAAAGTAAAAAGAGAATAAGCTTTCAACAGCCTCAGAACTGTTCCCTTCTATACTTACAGCAATGTGGTAGAATTCTGTTTTCAAATGTTTTATAGATCCAGAGTATTTTTAAATTTAATTAATGTTTAAGTTTAATAAAATAATGCACAAAATCATTATTTTGTGACATTAATGAAGTCTATTTTCTAGCACAGTTTGAATAGGCAATACTAAAATAGCACTAAAATACATTAACATTAGGTCATCTGCTTTGCATTTATAACAATAAGCTCACATTTTCAGAAAGAATAATCTTAAAAATTATTTTTTTCAGTTCAAACTGTACATCTTTATCTTAAAATTCCAAATGTTTCAACAATAGATGCTGATTAAGGACTAGACAATTACTCTTCATCTTTCAATGATTTATGGCACAAAGACCTTTTCTCCAGAGTTTGAGGTGCTAAAGAGGAAGAGTACATTTAACTTGGCAGCTCCCTGCCTTCCTCCTTATTTACTAGGCACAGAATTTACCTCACTGTTGCCATCGTACTAGAAAATGAGCTTATTGCCTTTATAGCATGTTTGGTCCTTGGTGGGGACATATATATGGTTGAGTTCTCCAGCATTTATATAAGCATATGCAGAAAATGAAAATAAAGGACACACATTCCTCGAGTAGCTAAAACAGGAAGACAAAATGCAATGGCAGGACTCATCTCCCCATAATGAGATTTAGTATTTATTTGCCTTAACCTGCACAATGTGCTGAATGATTTCCAGGCATTGAAATAAGCACTTTGCTTGTCCCAAGGAGCTCAGTATTTAATCAGGGGAAAATAAACAGTCAGTAGGAAGAAGAAAAGCAGTAAATATTTGAGAATGTTGACAAAACCCTCTGCTCTTTTTTTCACATGTACGTAATTTAATGTTCATTGTTCTTTAAATTTTGAACATACTTGCAATAGTCTTTGGAGTCAGTGGTTTCAGGATTTTAGTAAAGTTGTATTCAGTATGAATAAAATAAGTAGGGAAATTGAGTTTAGCTTTGTCTGTTTCTCTTGGTATCAAGGTCAGTGAACATCCATCACTTACTTGAAATATATCTAATATATCACCTCAAAACTCTAATTGAATAAAAAACAGGAAGCCAAAAAGCAAAAATCTGATAAGATTATTTAATCTCCCCACCCTCTGAAATAACTACCACCAAGCTGAGACTATTTTAAAAATTACTGCTAATATCCTGTGCATTTTCTCCACCTACTTTGGTTCCTGTTGTTTCTTTTCACATGCCATTTCTAACTCAATAATCTCCCACAGTGGTTGTCACACTGAGGAAGGTAGTTAGTAATAACTAAAATCATGCCTGCAGCTCTTAGGTTCCCTGTTAATAAGTTGGTATATGAGCTGGCTAAAACACCTTAGGCCAAAACTGTCAGACCTTCATCAATTTGAATTATACAAGACATCTCTCTAGCATTTGTGTGTGGACTGGCTGTTGAAGTAGCCCAGGACAGTTCCATCACAATTTTTTCTGATTTCTTGTGTGGGAAGGCTGGGGCAGAAAACACACACGTGCACTGGTCTTGAAAATTCTCATCTGTTTAACACAGTTATCGAATAAAGGATAATAGTTTACATATAACTGCTGAGTTTGCAGTGGTGAGTAGCAAATCAAAAGGCAATGAAGATTTTACTGTGCCTAATCTGTGGGGTTAACCCAGTGGTGTAGGAGTATCCTTCCCATCCTTACCCTTTTCATCCCATCCTTAAGGAAGCTGTTAATGTATTTTGTGTGTTTCTGTTTGTTCCTTTGCCTTCATACATGTGAGGTTTTACTTCCTCCGCTATTCCCTAAACTGCAGCTCCTACACTGATCGAGAATTGACCACTTGTGGTAACACCCTGAAGACCTCTGTTACCTTCTTGTTTGTGTGCTCGAGCCCTCTGTCCTCATTCTAGGCTTTCCTCTTGGGGACTTTTACACCTATTTTCCCCAAAGATTAGTCACTACCACATGATGCTGTGTGCATAAAGAACATCAACTTGCACAAACTCCCAGGATTTTTTCTCTTTTTTTTTCCCTTCATGATTTATTTGTGTGTCTCAGCATCTTGAAGAGCTGTACCTGTCACTGGGCTTTCTGGGAAGAGCTGGGATTGAAGAACTGTTCCTACTTTTATTCAGATTTTGGAATCATTAAAACAGCCTGAGGTGGACAAGAGGCCATTCAGAAGTTGTGCTGTTCCAGGCAACTTCTGTGGCCTTCACAACCCAGCCAGTGCAGAGCTGAAACAGCTGGTACAAGTTAACTGATGTTCATTTGTGCAGTATTCCTCTCAGAAATAAAATAATCATTCTGTGTTGTTTGGGAAACTGAAGATTTAGATTTTCCACAAAATTTACCTGCCTATATGAAGGTTGACAGGCAGATCTTCTAAGTGAAGTCACTGAAATAGATTGTTAAAGCTACATACTCCCAGGTGATTTGTAATCAGTGTATGTCTTTTATGCATATCTGGCATCAAGGATAGAAGTACAAAAAAAAAATTCTTAAATTGTATTAAATGGACTAAGAGGTGTTGTTACTATTATTATTATTATTATTAATAATAATAATAATAATATTTTTATTATTATTAAAAAGATTTTGTATTGCTGTATTTAAACCCTGTGTAATTCTATGATGCTTCTCCATTTAATTAATGTGCCAGTACAATAAATACACAAAATCATTATTTTGTGACATTAGTGAAGGCTACTTTTCAAGCACAATTTGAATAGGCAATTGAACAACAGTGCACTAAAACACATTAAAACCAGGTCATCTGCTTTGCATTTCTAACAATAAGCCCATACTTCCATGAAGGGTAATCTTAAACCACATTTTTTTTCAGAGCAGCCAGTACATCTTTATCTTAAAATTCCAAATGTTTCAACAATAGAAGATTGTTAAGAACTAGACAATTATTTTTCAGCACCCATTGATTAATGACTTAGTCTATGACACACAGAGAAAGTGTAGAACAAAGGAGTGTATTATAATAATGCACAGGCATTAAACCATCTTCATTAATAGGGTCTTTTTGGATTCTGCTTAGCATGAAACAAAGTATGCCATAAAGAAAGTGAAGTATTAGCTTTAAATATCTCTTTAAATGCACTTGATAAAAATAAAGCCTACATTTGTGGCCTTAATCTTAAAAATATTTTGTTTTCTGGGATTCACACATTCTCCAAACTAGGTGAACTGCAGCAGGGTTTCTGAGCTATCAGCTGAGCTCAGTTCTTACAGGCCACATTATTCATATTTTGTACGTTACACTAGGCCATTGCAAAATATTTCACTGTCATCCCTCCTCTGAAAACTAGAGCTGTAAGGTACTGCTGAGCACTACTAGCAGGAGCAAAATCTGAATATTTTAAACCAGTTAACCTGTTAAGATTCTGTAAGGCAAAACTGTTAAATGGCCCTGATAAGAAATAGAAAAAGCACAGTGAAACCACAGCCTTAAATATAAAAGTATATAACTGTATAACGTTTGTTAAGGCTCTGTTTCAACTAGAAATCTGTGAGTGCTTTCAGGTTGCAATCCATGAGATGTTTTGGCTTCACCTTTTATAAATATATTTAACTCTGACACCATCCCTCCTCCCACTGATCCTGTCAAGGCTGCTGCCTGGAGAGCACACATCCACATGTTTGAGCGACTAGGACCTCAAACATATCCCCTGTGCTCTCCACTTTTTCACAGCTATTGGCACTTAGGCTTGTTTGTCTGTTTGTTTACAAGCTTTTAGGTTAATTTTAAATAAAATAATATTATCTTTCCCCTGTGCTATTGTGAGTCTGTGTTAGCAGTCTACATCACACATAACTCAAAAGAATGAGGCTAAAATATGAACTAGGCATAGACCATGTTCACAGCACTTGGAAAGGACAGAAGATGGATTATGAAGAGGTTGTTGGAGCTAAGTGAATAATTCACAGGGAATAATTAATTTGACAAACTTACCCTCTTTGTGCATACAGACCAGATAACAGACTCTTTCATTCACTCATTATTCAGATTTATTCAGTATCTTTTGAATAGGGCACAGTAGCTAAGGCATCTCATCATGGATCCAAAAGCACAAATTAAAATCTCTCCCTGGATTCATATTTTATTGAACTCCTCTGAAAACTGGGACCTCCCCACTTGGGACAAGCAGGCAGGCAGAAGAATTGCTGTGGTGTGGGCCAAAAGCCCACCCATCCCAGAGCATGGAAAGCCCCCCTTGTCTCCAAGCAGTTGATGTGAGGGTGGTGGGAAACACCCTGACAAGAGAATTGCTGCTCAGGATGCGGCTGGCTTGAACAGAGGATCACAGCTGTGTTTCAGAGTGCCAGGCTGATGGAAGAACATGGCTTTTTTTCCAAGTTTTTTTAATGTATCAACAGGCCTGAAAGGAGGAAGCCCAGCTCACATGTGCTACCTCTGACATTTTTTGCTGCACATATTTTCTGCACACACCTACAGCATGCAAGACTTGTTAACTGGGATGCTGTTTTGGAGGAAAATCTATACTCTTGAGTTGAGACTTCTGATATTTAATGAGAAGTGATGAATACTGGGAATCACCAGCTAAACCCATATATTAGGTGGCTGACAATGAAAACGTAATTGATACTGACTATAAGTTTTTTTCAGTTGCATTCATGGACCCAAAATAAAAGTTTTCTGCCCCAAAGACTTTATAAACAGACAAGACGAGAGAAGTACAAGGAAAAAAGTGAAATATATGAAACCATTATTGTGCCAGACTAGCTTTAATTAATGAGGCTTTTGTTCTTATTCATTTGTCTAAGAAACCTCTACACACTTTTTTTTTTTTTCTGATTTGGATTCTATTTGGTGTAATGTCATATACTGCATGCTATATCTAACAATGGTAATTAGTTAGTTTTGTTTTCTACTCAGATGCAACAATGCTTTGATGAACTGCTTTTCATTTTAATTGCATTAATTTAAACATGTGTATCTGATAAAATATTTACTGACAACTTATCTGGCAAGGACATACATGGTTCAATAAGCACAAATCACACTGTAGTTTGTACATATTTTATAACATTAATTTCTTGGTCAATGTTTAACAGCTTAACACTAGAACCATTTCATCATACATTCTATTATTTTATCAACAAACATTCACATCTTCTAAATGAGAAGCTGTAAAAAAGAAAGAATAATCCTCTCCATCTCTATTAGCATGTGACTGATAAAAATAAAATTAGTGTTAATTAAAATGTATTGATATCACAAAGCAATCATGATTTTGAACTTGCACATGAAAGATAAAGTATTTTTCTGCAAAAATTTAGAAAACTCTTTCTCCATGCTATCAGAGATATCCCAAGTAAATTAATTCAGGAGAAGCCCAGGGTCATATGTATTGCTTTTTTTATCAATTGTTTTGATGAAAAACAAAGCTAAAAGCAATAATTGAGTTTTTTTCAGGTTTCTAGGCTTTAATTTGCCTAATTTTATGTCATGTCAAACATGACATTTTATGTCAATGACAAACTCAATGATTTTCAGTACTTTAGGTAGTAACTTTAGATAGTCCCATTAAGGTCATCACTGGACAGGGTGACAGCTCTGGACACTGACCATCCTTTATGTCTGGTCTCCTCCAAGTGCACACTAGAATTAAATCCAAACTGAACCCCTAGAATCAAGGATTTGAATGACATTTCACTGGATTTTGGGTCAAGGCTGGTGTTTCTGCTTTTCTCCTGATACTCTGAGCCTTAGGGCAAGCAGGAGCTTGTCCTCACTGCAGCACAACTGTGGGATTGCACCAACCAAAGGGCCAGATTTGGGGGTAAGAGTGAATTCCACCCAAGGCTCACAAGTAACTTCAAACAAAGGAGTTTGATTTCTGTGTCAGCCACAATTGCATTATTCTCATCACACAAACTATTTCTGTTAGCTCGAGTCTCTTCCTTAGTGATCTCACTGGAACTTTTTTCTTCAGTAACAATTAGAGAGAGCTTGGAGGAAATATTTTCCTCCACATAACAGATGATGATTTTAAGAACTGACCAAAGCAATGGATGTTTTACAAACTATGGGTGCCATTATTTACACAAAGAGAACACCTGCAAGACATATGCATAGAGATGGCTTACCCAAATCTTCCTCAGCTTTGGCTTATTGATTTGTTCACTTCAGACAAGTTTTGATAAAGATTTTTCTCTTCTGGAACAGTTTTGCCATAATAATTTTTGCACTGTACACATATTTTTGTGATTTATTTTAATAGAAAATAATTTTATTAAAGTCTTTTGACATATATTCCTTGAGCAGGAGAAGTGTAGCTACAAATACCTTTTAGTGGCTACTTTGAAGACTGAAATCCACTCTCAGTAGGTTGAATAACTCCTACACTCAAGGAAGACATGGTCCAGGGAATATTTGACTTTAACTTAAGCAACTCAGAGGAAATCAGAATGAGGAACAATCTACATGTTCAGTTTGTGCCTTGCCTTCCTTCCATACTGTCACCTGCTGGAAAAAAACCAATGCTTTCATACTGAACTGTAACATTTGTCCTCTCTTTGCAACAGTAATATTATAATCACAAGAAGAGTGATCAAATAATGAGAGGTACACCAAGTCCTGATGCAGTAATTTGGAAGTCTTGAAATTTCATGAAAAGTCATCCTGTTCTAAGATTGGGGTTTGGGTTAGATTTTTTCCCCTTTTCATAAATTTACACTAATTACACTAATGGTCCCTTTCTCCTCCAGTAGATTCCTTGGAGTATTTGCAGGGGACTGCCTGCCACAGCACCTGTTTTACAAAGAAAGAAAATATCCACTGCTGATTTGTTCCTCTCAGCCAGCCCAGATATCTGTGTGATTTCATTCATTAATGTGGAGATTAGTGCATTCATACTGGGTGCTCTTTTTCAGAAGGTAATGGCAGTGCCCAGTAAAAATGGGTCATGATTTGTAGTGGATTCTGTGGCAACAGAACTAGATACTGACTCTCAATTTGCCTTGTGAGCTCTGTTCATTACAGATGAATAAATGTCCACAGCATGAAAACAAGAATGAAATGGTCTGACTAAATTTCTGACATTTAGCCAAATTCTTGATATTCCTTAATGCACTCACTGATGTCTATTCTTATCCTGAATAGCCCTTGAATTTACCATCTGGTAGCAGTTGTTGAGGCCTTTCCCATTCTGGCCTATAGCTCCATTGCATGTCTTCCCTCATAAAAACCATCCATTTTTTCAGTCATTCCCTACATCTCTCTTTTCAATTAATTAGCCTTTTTTGCCCTTGGTCCACAATTTTACAAACGTGCAGTGCACAGAATCACACACTCTACCTGAGGACGTAGCAGTGCAGAGCAGGTCAGAAGGATTGCTTTCTGAGCCCAGCAGATGGTACTCCTGTTTAGATAGTTCAATACAGTCTTTGCTAGTTCTGCAGCAGAATGATGGTGCTGACAAACACAGGCTGATTGAGCCACAAGACTGCAAACACAGAAAATGATGCTACAGTAGGCAAAAGAGATGACCTAGACAAGCTCATTGACATTCGTCATATTTTCCCCCTGTGTTATGAATACACATTCCCTCATATATATGAACTGTAACTATATTCAGTATTAGATCTAATCTTGTTCGTATTAAAGTTTTGCATTAAACCCTTATTGGCTTCAACATCAATGGGAATGGGTTTGTCATTTCTGTTGATTATATAGAGGCACTCAGTTACACTTTTCTTTTTATAGTCCATTTGCAATGAACCATAGATGCATTCATAAAAGATAAGAAGACATCAGACTCAGTACTTTCAATGCCAAAAATACAAGTTGATGCTCTTTCAACTAAGCAGAATGCTGTCAATAGAAATTAGTAGTGTAAAAAAATGCTGTGCGCCACAGGGAGATGCAATCAAGGCTTTCACAGACAGATATCTTGGAATGCTTTTTATTTTACACACCCTTAAAATTAAATAAGCTAACTCAAAATGCCTTTTATGAATTTGTAAATATTATCTCACTGCTGTATACATTCTTCAAAGCATTTCTCTTTCGACTTGGATGTTCACCTCTCCTTTCCAGCAGGCTAGATTAAGCTTCAATGAAATCTGAATCTTTGTGACTAAAAGGCTGATTTATCATTTTCTAAAAAGAATAATCATGCTGTCATAGGAGGACAGTGGGTTGATTTGGAATACCTGTCAACCACAAAGGAAATCCCTGCAAAGAGTTAAAATAATTAGAAAAATTGCAAACCTATTTACAAATTTCTTGGCATTTTGTCTTTACACTAACACAACGATTTTTGACCTTAATAGCTTTCCCCAGCACAGGCAAACAAGCTTTGAATTATTGTTCTCCTGCAACGTAACAATTCCACTGCTCTGACCCTTGGTGTCTTGCAAAATACAATAGAACAATAATTGTCAATCCTTCCTATACAATGTACTAGATTTGACAGAGGTCAGCATTAGCTACAAGACCTTTGGCTGATGCTCAAAGAGGTAATATCTCTTCTCCAGTTCAGTTGATAAAATGCTAAATAGAATCAATTTTTGCCATGCTTTTGTGGAGACAGAGATAAAAACAGTTTTTAGACTGTAACATGTTTTTTAATAGACAGAAAATAGATGACAGTATAGCTCAAAGTGCTTTGGTAAATATACTATTTAAATGTCAAAAGTTTTCATTCTTCTAAAGAGAAATGCCGTAATTTTTCCTCCCAATTTGCAGTGTGATGAGTCTAAGAAGGCTTTGCTGTGTGCAGAAAATAGAGGATTTTGTTGCAGATCTTACATGAGTAATACATGAAGGAAAAGACTGACTCATAGACATTTTGTGTCAGCATGTGATTTGTACAAAGCAAGGATATAATCTGACATGGAAATAAAATGTGTGGTAGATGCTCCTCTTTGGCACCATGGAGAAGCTGGTGGCAAGGTCAGCAGCTACAGTGTCTAAGCTCCTCACTTTGTAAGCAGTTGTTAGTTAAAATTTTGCTTCCGTCCTAGAGCCTGAGTCTTTTGTCTGTCATCTCTGAACACTCTGATCAAAAAAGCTTAAGAGAAAGAGACATTTATGGCATGCAGCAGTACTCCATATCTGTGGGGGAAATCAGACTTTGAGACCAGAAAGAAGAACTGGCATACGAAAAGAAATGAAATATTTCTCATCATTTGATTCAATAACATTATTCCTTTTGGTATAGACTATGCACGTAAAACTGCCTAATGTTGAAATAAACAGCAACAAAAAAATTCTCCCATTATTACTTTAAGTGTATTCCCTAGTCTCTACCTATACAAAACATGAACCACACAAATCTTTTCTTCCCACTTCTGTTGCTTGATGCTGAATACACTATTTTGAATATGCTGTCAGTTCAGGTTCATAAAGACTTTGTGGGGGGGCAAAAACACCATTTTTCAATCAAGAAGCTGTCTGTTAGAAAACAGCTATTTCACAAGACCATAATTTGACACTGAGCTTCAGCCTCTGCTGTGATGTCCACGAAAAATGTAAAACCAGAATGGGCTTCAATTACAGAAATCCCAGCCTTTGCAAGATTTTCCAGCAGAACATGTGAGAATTTTCTCTGTGCTGGGATGCTGCTGGTCCCAAGAGCTCACTGTTACACAGTGAAGGCATGCACTTCTTCAGGGCAGCAAATGTGAGAACAAGGGAAACAAGGTGGAAAACAACCTCTTGAAGGCCCTTTCATCTTTTGAGCAGCATTTGTATTATGCTTATTCACACAGAAACTATGCTGCCATACTGGTGACATTGCACATAGTAGAGGAGTCAAGCACTAACTGCGCTGAGCCTGTGGCAGGATTTAGGCATCACTTCAGATCTGTTTGCTTCTCCCATCTCACCCCATTCCTGTCCCTGCCTGTCCTTATCCCCATCCTGATCCCTGTCCTTATCCCCATCCTGATCCCTGTCCTTGTCCCTGCTTCCTTCATCTTTGTTTCTGCAAACCCAACAGTGACTGAGGCTCTGCTGATACAGAAGTGGTTCTACAGCAAGATAACTAAAGAGATAATCATCTGACTGCAACATGTGATGGAGACAAAAGGTCTTTGCAATACTTACTGAAAAATGCTTGCTGGAGTTCAGATGTCTGTGTCCTTCATTCCCCCCTTGCCCAAAGTTGAGCTCACCTAACTCTACTTGCAACAAACCTCCCATGTCTTCAGTGTGTTGTCAGGGATGTGCTTGGTTTTTAAAGCTGGGAAAGTTAAAACACATTCATCATGAGGTTGCCCACTCCTAGTCTTGGTCAGGAGGTCCCTGGATGTGAATTTTAAAAATTATTGTTAAAATGTTAGCAATTTTGAATAGTAATTATGTTGTACATAGATTAAAGGCTGGCCTACAGCTAATGGGATAGAGGAGCAGAAGACTGGCCTCTCTGTCCTAAGGAAAGGATTTGTGTTTCAGAGATTCCTGATTCAAACAGGAACAATCACCAGTAAGTTTTTCACAAGTGAGTTGGGGTGCATGCAGAGTTATCCCTAAGCAATTCAATTTCACTTGATAGAGGTAGAGGCGAAGTATCCTTTAGCAGAAGCACATTAGAGGGAGCCAGGACTGGTAAGTAAGGGAGAAAGCAGTGAGAAAGGCAAGTAAAGGGAAAACCAGCTGAAAATCTGCTGAATATCTGTGGAGAAAAAAAAAAAAGCCTACCTCTTGGCCGTTGGTTAAATATGTTGTGTGGAAAGATGTAACAATGAACAGGAACATTTATTTTCAGACAGTGTGGGAGAGAGGTTTATGAAGCAAAGCAATCTGTAATCAGTCCTTTTTTTCTCCTTCCTACATTTCCAAAAGATTAGCCCAATGCCAAACCAGCTATCTATCCTGCCTCTAAAAGAGGCACCTGGCAATTACAGCTCTGCAAAGGTGCAGGGTTCCCTTTGTGGCTGTGTGTGAAAGAAGCAAAATACCCACTTTCATCTTTGCATCTGAGTGCATTTGTACTACACACGTACATGGGATTTTTCTACAAAGACAGGAAGGCAAGGTCTGTTTTTTCATCATACATTTAAAAGTGAACTCTCACTGCAGGCATGGGGTGAGCAGCTTGCTCTTGGCTTCACGCATTTATTTCTCAAGAACCCAGGTGCACTAAGCAAATATGCACATTTTATTAGTAATTTTACTAGAGAGTGTACACTGATGGTTGTACATATATATATTTGTCCATTTACCAGTACTATTGCTGGAAGGTAGGAAAAAGAAATGTGGAAGCAAGAAAAGTCTATTACCAGGAAAGGTAAAAATTTAGTGACACAATTTAGTAAAGTGTATGAAGCATGGCATTCAATGCTCAGGAAAACCCCTGATATTCAGGTCCTTATCTAAAGTATGTCCAAACTATCTGCACTTCTTGAGTCTGCAAAGCTGAACTGGAAATTGGACAAGACAGGCTTTTCTGGTATTGCCTGTTTCTGGCTTGGGCAGATAGCAGATGATAGCATCTCTCTTTACACACTTCTGCAGAGCAGCAGCAGTCCAGGGCTAGCCAGGAAGCACTGTGATGTGCAGGAGAGATAACAAAGCCCAGGATTAGCTATGGCAGGCCCTTGATTTTGTTCCCAGTGGAGGTCACGTCCCACGTGCCCCTTTGTGTGAAGAGTGCAGCCAGCCTGGGCTCCCAAAATGTCTCCTTCCCACCCAGTGGCGAGGCATCGGCGGCTGCTGTGTGGTCTTTGTCAGCGCTGCCTCTGCACAAGATGGGCAATCCATTTGTGTCCTCAGAGATTTCCCCTATGGACACCAAATCCACCATCACTCGTGGGCTTAACTCCTGCAGCACCTGTGTCAGGAAGTGTGGTCACCTGTCAAAACTGAGATTTCTGTGGCATTTTGCTCACTATTTGAGGATGCAAACACCACTGTGGATTCTGCAGAGTTTGGAAAATACACCCACTCTGATTCACCTGAAAGCTATCTGGTCTTAATAAAGAAAAGAAGAAGAAAAAAAGACAGGGTTTACTCATTCTACTGGGGGGGGGGGGGGGGGGGGGGGAAATTATCAATAGTTTGCTTTTTTTTTGCCTTGAATTATTTTCATTTTTAGCTAAGTTCATTTGCAAGAACTAAACTGGTTCTGTATAACAAGGAAAGCAAGCAGCCATACTGACTGATTAAAAGCAAGGTTACAGAATAAATACCAATCTACATTTGCAGTGTATTAGAAAATACATTGAGCAAGTGTTCTGTTTAGTATAGCTTTTACTTCAACCATAAAAATGTACATTTCAGAGCTAAGGTGAAGAAAAACATAAATAAAATTACCTAGTGTTATGAAGAGGGGGGAAGGGATGTATGGAGTGTTCATAAATAGCTGAAGGTATCGATCAGTGATGGTGAAATACCAGTGAACTGTGCAGAGCACTTTGAGTTACCTCCTTGTCTTTGATTAGGTTCAAATGTTAAACTTAATCTGTAAACCTTTAAATGGGATTCTGAGCCCAGAGTCTCGAAGACCTGAGGTTTCAGAAAACAACTGCTGAGTTTGATCCAAATGTCAGAACAAAATGCAGAGAAGGACTTTATATTGGACTTGGAAATGAAATTAAAAATCAATGAACACTTTTTAGGCATTCTTCTCCCCTTGAATATTAATAAGCAGGTAAGAGGAATAGTAGCATCTGGAGAATTGTCTGTGTTAAGAATCTATGTGGTCAAAAGCTTTCTTCCAAGTAAAAAAAAAAAAAACCCATATAAGTATTGTTTTTTAAAATGTAAAAATATGAAAATTAGAGGATTTTCTACTTTCTATGTACGATTTTTTGTTTCCTGAAAGAAAAGGCTTTTCCCTTTTGTGTTTCTTTGAGGAGAAAGCATGTTTGTTTTTAAAAGAGAGAACTTTCACCCTGTTTCTTACAGGACACTCTCCGCTGTTCCGCGTGGTTTCAAGGACAGCCTTGTTTTAACGACAGCCTTCCTAATTCTCAAGTAAATTGAGTTTTCACTGTTTTCTTGGTCCACTTGGGAGGTGGGCACTGACACTCCGGATCGGCTGCTGGCGGCGCGGGCCGCATTGTAATGCAGAACAAATGAGGGCTGGATCCGCGCCCTGCTCGCGTTCAGCCGCCACCGCTGCCACTTACAATTACAAAGGACAAGAGCAGGAGACACTCCAGCAGCGGGGAAGCGTGACCTGCGAGCCGCAGCTCATTTCGCACTGCACTTATTCAATACAGCGCTGCCCTATAATTTCCTATAGCATTGTTATCTGTTCGCCGGCTACACACTCACACCTTCATTATGTCCCCGGCTGCCGGCGCCGGCTGCTTGTCACATCTATTGATTGCACTCGGGCTGTAATTTGCATGGATCGCTCGAGAGTGTCCTCAGACAGACCGACAGCATGGCTGGGACCGACACCCAGGGACTGACATTCATCCCTGCGGGGTCTGACACCCATCCCTGCCGGGGACTGACACCCATCCCTGCCGGGACTGGCACCCATCCCTGCCGGGGACCGACACCTAGGGACTGACACCCATCCCTGCCGGGGACTGACACCCATCCCTGCCGGGGACTGACACCCATCCCTGCTGGGACTGACACCCATCCCTGCCGGGGACTGACACCCATCCCTGCCGGGGACCGAGCCCGCATGCAGGGACCGGGACCTCGTTCAGGGGCTGACACCCCTCGGGGATCGGTGTCCCTTGCAGAGCGCTGCTCCTGTCCAGGCTGGCACCCCTGCTGAAGGGTGACACCTCTTGGCTGATGTTCCTGCTGGGCAGCGATGCTCCTGATGGGCACTGATGCCGCTTTTAGGCATTGATGCTTCTTAGAGAGACTGGTACCCGTGCCAGGGTCTGTGCCAGGACTCTGCCAGGGCAGGATGCCCCTTCCGAGGGGACAGCGGCCAGCAGGGTCCCTATGGGGGCTCTGGACAGCTGCAGCCAGTTGGCAGCCCCAGGCAAGGACCTCCACATCCTGATAGGAAACCCGATGTAAGAGCATTGAGAGAGACTGTCCTGGCTCTGCAGCAAGTACAGTGCTTGGGATCATGGCACTGTGGTTCAGTCCATGGCACTGTGCTTGGGTCCGTGGCACTGGTTGGGTTCATGGCACTGTGACTGGATTCATGGCACTGTGCTTGGGTTCATGGTACTGTGATTGGGTTTCTGGCACTGAGGTTGGGTTCATGGCACTGAGGTTGGGTTCATGGCACTGTGATTGGATTCATGGCACTGTGGTTGCCTCTTGGACAGCCACAAGGAACTGCACACCCAAATCCCTCTGCCCACTGTTTGCATTAATTTGCACAATTATTGGGTGAGTGTTTTAGCATAAAGGCTTGAGGAAAGACTGAGATACTGGAAACAAAAAGGGAAAATTGTATTAGATGAATGTCAGTGTTGTCTGTACTGCACTAGGTTTTCTATTTCCCTGTCATAATGAATGAGACTGAGAGGATGCAAGTATGTCTGTGAGTCTCCCACCACTGCAAGCTGGTATGTCAGCAATCACAGCTGGCACACACGAAGAAGAGAACATCCCACAACTGAGTGGTTGTGAACTTGTCCTGAAATTGGGATGCTGTGCTCTGACCACATCTGTAGATGTGCAAGCCCGACTGAGATGTCAGTATTTTGCTGTGGCTAATGAGATACAATACCTAATCCCATTTGTGTTTAAGTCACTAGGACAGGTCTGATGTCTTTGGCTGGAGGTAGGACTGGATCTGATATCAGAAGTAGCTGAAGATCTCTGTCTAAAAAACTGTTTAAGTGGTTGCACAAGCAGAAGACAACAAGGTGATCAGATGGGGCTAAGAAAAGCACTAATTGCCGTGTTCCAGGAGGAATATAAATAGCCTCTTGAAAGGTTTGGTGAATCATTTGCCCTTTCTCTTCTGCACCTTTGTGTTTCAGGGGGAGGTTCTGCGAGATTTTGGCTGCGGGAGGAAGGAATCCAAGCTCCCTGAATGGTGGTAGCTCAGCGGGATAACAAAATCCTCACATTATTGCAGAGCAGGCAACTACGCAAACCTTTTCAAATCCTCTCCACAAGTAGAGTGCAGATAAAAGCAGGCAGCAAAATGTTTCTGAAATTATCTGTGATGGAGTAAAATCATGCATCATTTCATGAGGGATGCTGAATCAATGCTTATTACTTACAAGTAAGGTGGTTAAATCTTTCAATGGGTTTGGGAAGAGAGAAAGGGAAGGGAGTGTCTGAGATGAGCACAGTAAATTGTACCATGAATTTAAAATAAATCCATCCTAATTACTCTTATTTTAAATTGTAACATATATATTCCTGATCATTCTCTATCCCTTCCTTTCAGTTTATGACACTGTTTGATGTACTAAACCATTTGCTTCATTTTGTCTTCTTTTCTCCTGCTGTCACACACAGCATTTTAAAGAAACTACACCAGTGCATATGAAAGGAAAACAATCTAATTTCACTAAAATATTTGTAAATGTGAATTTTGTCTTTGTTTTCTGGGTGAGAAAAATCAAGTATCCATTCCTAAACAACAGGAATTATCCCAGCTATTTTTGAGAATTAGTTCTGAAAGAAGGCAATTGTGCCTCAGCTTGGTGTTAACGATTTAAAAGTTTCGACATTAATACATAACAACTTTCAGTTCAGAAATTTTCATTATCTGTGATAATGCAAAGTATTATAATTTTATTTACTATTGCATCAAAATAGATGACACTAAACTACAGCTTCCTACACACAGCTGAGTCTGGAGTTGTTGTTACAGTTGGATTTTTTGGTGAAGTACTGCACTTCTATTTCCAGTTGGAAGGTTGTGAGAATCATAATACACCCAGACATTTACCTTTCACCATTCCTGCAGTAAGGAACACAGTGTCACTTTAAAAATTTACAGCTGAGGTCAAGGCCACAGGAATCAAACAAGCCCACACAGGCAGGGGTTGGTGAGGAGAGGTCACCCCTGTGTCAGTGGGACTGCAAAGTGCAGGTGGTGGAGGCAGGGCAAGCTGCTCACCTCTGTTTTGAGAGCCCACACAGACAATGTTCTATGAGGTGGCCTGAATTTTGATAGTCACTAATATTTGTATTTTTAAAAGGCATACAAAAATAGCTAACTTGTGACACGATTAGAAAATGTGCTGTAGTGTGTGTGGGCTTCTCTGACAACAGCAGAGTTCAGCCTGATACAATCCAGGGCACCATTGCAATCTTTATCCATGGGCAGAGTCACTTCCACCAAAGAAGAGAGAAAAAGCAAGAATCCTGCTAAAACCTCCTAAAGACCTGATGGACCATGTTTTCTACCCAAATTGTCCTCTAAGCTCAAGGAAACTACACTCCCAGCCTTCTACCTCAGCATGATTAAGGAGGCATCCTGTGTAATAAACACCACTCCAAATTATGATTTTTCAGTATTTTAGTTTTTCCAAGAATTTTTATGTGATTTGTTTAAATCCAAGAACAATGGTAAGATAAAAAAGCAAGAAAGCTTTCTTGTGCTATTTCAGTATTTGCTGAACTAATAATTCAGTGTCATATGTGATGATGTAGTAAGTCAGCAAACGTGAAGTATCTCTAGGGAGCTCTTTGTTCTGCTATTTTTTTCCTATCCAGTGCTTCAGGTTGTCAACAGAAAAATATAAAATAAATTTCCAGATTCTAAATAAGGCATCTTACATATGATCCTAATACTTCTTTTTGGGGAAAAAAAAAAAAAGAAAGAAACAGTCAAGCACTGATGTATAATTTTCTTTAAATGTTTTCCCTTTGATAAAGATGTAACAGGAATAGAGCATTTGAAAAGGATGTTTATTAAACTGATTCTATAAATGGAAAAGTATATTCTAAACCCCAGGATTCAGGAGAATACTTTGTACTTTATATTGGTGGATCATTTCAATCTTACACTCCTTTGTCCCTCAAAAAAAAAAAAAAAAGCAGGAAGAAAAAGTCACAGCCATAAAATTTTACCTATTTTTTTACGAGAAGGTCTATTTTTCCCAGTTTTGTCTAGTTTTAGGGTTCAGAGAAACACCGAAAAATCCCACATTGCCATAGCTTCAGGGTGACAAGACTCTTCACTTAGGTCTTCACCTGAGTCAAATGTAAAGACTAAGTGGGAACAATCCAGGCTTAGGTCTCCAGGCTTAGGTCTCCAGGCTTATGGTTAAACAAAACATTTAAAACTGCATTCCCTACCACTAAGTTTGGCAGAGTTCATATCTACAAATTTTATTCCAAAACTGTCCAGTAGTAAAGGGAAGCTCATTATTTTAAAATAACTCTTGTCAGTCTGGCTAAGGTTTTATTTGATACAGCACTTGTGTTTTAAGGCTTCAGTGACTGCCTGTCATTGTCATCCTGTAAAACTGATCTTTACTGGTACAGCACACAGAAATTAATGCCTGAATGTAGATTCAGTGAGCAAAACTAAGGGAAGAAATATTTGGACTGGGGGCAGAGATAAATCTGACAGGCTCCATAGCTACTACTAATTAACATGGTAAGTGCAGAGTCACCAAGTCACTCTGGAGGAAATTGTTAATAAGTACAATGACTTTATCTATTTCTTATCTACAGGAAGGGTTCAGGATTCACCACTGAGATGGACACATTGGGCTTTAACAGGCATACCCAAGATCTTAAAATAATGTCTGACTTGCATCTGTTTGTTAGGCTTGGACTGAAACTTTTGGTCATATGAATCCTCCAGAGATATCAGGTGGTTCTTTGGGACTTCCAGGGTAAGGGAGACACAGAGATTCATTACTGCTCTTTCTGTGTTTCTTGATACCCATGCTTCTTCTGATGCACGTTTTGGATCTGTCATCTCTCTTTGCTGCTGCTGAAGTGTTCCTGAGCCATGGACCTCATTCTGCTCCAGGAACTGAGTTGTTGTAGAAGATCTACATGCAAGCTCCTCTAGGTATCTCTTTTTTCTGCAGATAGAGTCTTCAGCACCTCTACTTTCCTGAAGACAACCTATCTGAAGACAATGAAGGAAAATCAGTTGTAGTGCAGGAGAAATAAAACTAAGGGGAAATTGATGTGGGAGGTAGAAGATAAACCTGTAATAGCATTGACTGCATTGCATTCCCCCTTTCCCTCTCTCATGGTAATTGAAAGAGTTTATTTTTTAATTCAGTAACTGCTATTGTTTTTTCTGTGGTGCTGGTGGGTATTTATTTAGATCTGTGATGGCAACCATAACTCCATGACATTTTCTTATCCACATTATAATATCATCTAGACATCCCAAGCAAGAGTTGGGGGTTCATATTTGTAGGAGCTGCACCCAGACACAAGACAAAGACAGTGCTTAGCTCAATAGTTTACTGATAACCAAAGAAACAAAACTTCCAGGGAGCAATATGGTTTGCTGTCATCTTGATCAACAAGTTCTTAGGTAACATACCTAAGGTCAGGCCCCTCACTGTGAGTTAAGACCTGACAGCAGACCACCAGTATCCAGACCCTGTGCTTACTCAGAGGACAGAATGGTAGAGCAGGAAAGTCTACAAGAGCAGCCATCAAGGGATGCCCATCTGCATTTACCAATTACACACCTTAATTTAGAACCATCCTACACATAGCTCTAAATGAAAAAGGACCAAGCAGCTGCTGAGTGCAACCATCAGGAGAAACAAGAGTCAGAACTGACAGCTAGATTTAAAACACTCAATTAGCTATCATATAGGAAATAAAATGAAAAAAAGTTTTTAAAAATGTGAGGCAGCCTTTGTGTTATTTGCTTTTCTCTACCTGCAGTATATATCCTCTATGACTCCTGAATGGTCACACTGCACACAGCAAACAACCTTCCCCAGGAAAACCATTCCATCAGATGGTTTATGAGAGGGATATACAAGGATAAATAATAATTTTTATGATCTTCACTACAGAGTTTATAAGTTAGTTCTTTCAAAAAAAACATTCTTTATTTTCTCAATGAACTTACTTTGATGTCTGTTGCAGGGTGCCCAGTAGGGGCTGTAGGGCCTTACAAATCTCAGCAATTTGTAGCTGACTGTTGCTACTGCTGGCCAGCTGTTGGAAAACATATGCCTCTACAGCAGCCTTCTTGTATTTCCACACACTTTTTTACATTTACATTCTGAACCGTTGTGTTCAGCTTTGCAGTGATTATTTATCACATAAATCTGAATGCCTTTTGAAAAGAATGTTTAAAAATAAATTGACAGAAAATCACAGTGAAATTCCTTTTGTAAAGTGATTGGATATCACAGAAACTTGATGAATCTGGTAGGGGATTAACCTGTTAGCCAGAGGTTAATGCAATTCAATGCACTTTTCCTTTACTGACTATTATTGCACCTGATCCTCAGCCACTGTCCCTAACAAGGTCAGTGACTGCTGCTGGAGGTCTCCAGGAAAAGGCTGTAACACTAAACATATGTCAGCCTGCAAATGTAAACTTTAGTCAAATTATACTTCCATAATAACTTCTTTAAACTGTAGCACATTACATTACTGAAATAATAGCAATAGCTATGCTGTAGCATTTTTCAGTACTGCCTTAATTCTCTACAAGGCAGCTACCACAAGATTACTCTATAAAACATTTTTAGAGTCCCAGAGAAGTTGGTTAAGGTTTCTCATGACATAGGCTTGCAGCATTCTTTTTAGAAGATGGTAGCCTTTCATCAAAAATTCTGCAAGTCTTTGTAATCCACATGGCTGCTATGGGGAGAATTTATTCATCATTTAATTTTTGGAAGTTTTCCCAACTGAAAAGATTAGGGTGAAAAGTATATTGTATGCAAGCAGCCCATGGTCATTTTAGCTTTCCTTAATCCCCTGACATAAGTATTTGCATCTGTATTTTACTGATGAAAAAGCTGTCAGCACAGAGAAATGAACTGTTTTGGGCAATTCTCTTCTCAGGTGCCCAATTTCCCAGCCTGAGGCAACTGCATGATGAGGGTGATGCTGTGGTTCCACCTCTGGGGAATTCCTTGCAGCCAAGGCATTGGGTGGGCTGGGGACCCACCAGTAACACTGCATCCCTTTCCCACCAAGGGCTGATGAGGAGCCTCTCTCCTCTGTCCCAGGGTGTTCTGCAGAGTCACACTGCAGTATGGAAGGCTTTCCTCCAGCAGACTCTTTATTAAAAAGGTTTTATTCAAAGGATGTAGAAAACAAAAAAACTGTTTCCAATATTTCAGTATCAGAGAATTACTATTTTGAAATAATAACAAGAATTATAATAAATTAATATTAATAGATTACTAGGAATAAAAATATAAATAATCAGTAACAACTTAATGCATTTCCAAGTGGTTGAAGAAGGTTGAAGGTTGAAGAAAGTAGATTGGGATACTGGACACAGAAAGAAGCCTGTACAATGGGGGCTTTACAGAAGGTCTGTGAACAAGTTAATCTCATATGAACAAACTGTCTATGACCAGTCTGGGCTGGGATTGAAACATCTGATGACAGAATGAGGTTTCAGACATCTCTGCCTTTTGAACCAGTTTTTGGTTCAGTTTATCACAAACACAGGAAACTGTTTCTGGTGATGAGCTGTACTTCTACTCCCCTCAAGAGTCAGAGCTGCTGAATTATGTTCAAGTATGCTCATACAAACATCTTTCAGAAAGTTTTATCTCCAGTGACTGCTGCTGGTTTGTGTGACATCTACAGGCTTACTAATTACAATGATTTGCAGTCTTTGACATCTAGGTATTTTCTCCATTAAAGAGACTATTGTCTAAGCAGCTTTGAAATGTTTACCTCATGCTCATCAGGGAGCTGGATGTCACCTATTCTTGGCATGTTGCACTAAACCCCCATCAGACTAGATATAGGGTCTTGGAGAAACAAGGGAGATAGGGGAAGCTTCTCCTGTGGGAGATGAAATTTGGCTGCTGTGGCTTTCCCATAGCAGAGAACACAGAATCCCAGATCCCTTCAGCTCTGTTGCAGTTTAGTGAGGGTACAAATCCTTTTAGCATTGCCTTAACCTTCAGCTATGCAATACCACAGTGTTACCCAGCCTGGGATATTTCATGTGCAAGAATATGCAAAGCAGACAGGAGGACCTGTCTGCAGTGAGGTATTTTTCTGACAAACTTCATACACTGAATATGGATCCCTACCCTCATTGCTTCATCACCACCCTGTGATGTTTGGCCCCAAAGCTAAAGTGGTTTTTTGCTGCAAATAGCCACACTGACAGCTTCTTGTAAGTAGGGCAAGAGTGGATTAGTGCAGGCTTTTTGCAGCAGAAGGCTCTGGAGTCTCACCTGCACAGCTACACGATTGCTTCATGTCCTGCTTTAACGCCCTTGAGCATCTTTTATCTTCCAAATTGTAAGGGCTTTTTTTTTCCCCCCTCTACCTACACAGGCAAGAGGAAGTAAAATCAAACAAAAATATAATGGAGAGGAGGGGAGAAAAATAGATGGTGGCTATTGCATCCCTGTCCCCTCTCAGGAGCCTACAGGGAGTGTCTGCTCCCAAGCAGTAAATTGCAAAAAACCTCAACCATGGCCTGCTGCTTGCAGTACCCACAGCTCCTTAGGAAAGGGACAGTGCAGCTGCAAATTGTGGAATAAGGCAGCCAGATGGCCTCTTCTTCAAGGGTTTGTGCATATTCTGGGAAGTGCAGAGTCTGGAGCTTGCCTCTTCCACTTGCTGTTCTGTTCAGCAGGACCCTTTTGCTCTGAGAGGAGCACCCCCTACAGATGCTGCAACACTTGTGCAAGGCATTCCCTGAGACATCTTAGATGTTCACATCATTTTACATATTTGCATTTTTGTATGTTCAATATGGCATTTAAATTGTTACACCTGAAATTTTTATGCTATCATGTCACTGAAAATCAAGCTGCTCCAGATTTAAAAAAAAAACCAGAGAGATAATGAAAAAAGTTGATCTCATATTTATTCTACTTCATCTAAATATGTTTGTACAGAAAAAGTACTGGCCACCCATAATACACATGGACTTTGTATTCAGATTTGTTTAACTTTCTCAAATATTTTTTTTCTATATAGTTGCTCTTCTGAAGTCCTTAGCTGAAATAAGGGTGGATTGCTTTTTCCCTTCATGCATTTTAATTTTTTTCTTTTTCTGTTGATTACTAACTTTACACTATATTGCTTAGGTGCAGAAATTTAAATGGTAATGCATAATTAAGGTGTGCAAACTGGTATCCAGCTTCACACACTCTTTCCCCGTCATACTCTCATAGTCACCATCAGTCTTCCAGTTAATAAACTATTTGGACTGACCTTCAGCTCTCCTCTTTTGAGAGAACCTGAGTGAAGTGAATTGTTACAAATCCTGCAAAGCTTGGACTTCTTGCTTGGGTACCTCAAGCACTGAGAGAGACCAGTCTATCTCACAAGAGCAGGACAGAGGTTTTTGATGTACTGGCAGGGATCAGTAACTGTGGTGGGTTTACATCAGAAGTTCACAGTTGCCAGACAACACAGAGACATTCACAGCAGGACTTACACCTTAAGCTCTCCTACCTGGCTGACTCATCTAGGCCTGAACAGGTGACTGTGCATTGGTATGATGTGCACTTCTTCCCAGGCTGTAAGTCAAGGTGTGTGAAGCTATGCCCTTAAAGCAGTCTGAATTACTTCAGTTTGAAGGTAATAAAGAAAAGTATAAATTACTTCAGTTTGAAGGTAATCATACCCTCCACAGGTTGTTGGCCCATGGAGATGAAAAAATCTTAAGATGCTTTACTCAACAAAAAGGAGCACAGAACACCACTTACAATCGTTACCGGGGCACTGAGGAACAGCCATAACTTCTGTGGGATGATAAAACTGTCAAGTGCATTGGCTAATGGTAGACATAAGCACATAACTGAGAGAGATGGTGTTATTCTATAATTTAGCTTTTTCCCACCCCATTGGTACTGGTTTTGTATTTCCTAGTTTGAGTTTATGTCACTTTAACAAAGTGCTTGAAAACATGTACATGTTTTCCTGAGGAGAGACAGACCCAGTTGAGTGGGACTGGTAATCTTGCATTCAAGTTAAAAAAGGTTGTTCAAACAGGGCACCTCACTGGGTGGAGAATCCAACTCCTTCCCTTGCCAGGAACAAGAGGAGTAAGTGCATTTAAGGAATTTTACTCACTTTGTAGCTGGACAGTATAAAAAAACAACTGCCTTTGACACCTTCTCAAGGCCAAGGGGAAACCTTTCAACCGCATGACTTCAGCTGTCTTCATGCCTTCTCCAGTCCTGAAACCAGCCAAGGAGGGAGCTACACTATCAGTATAGATCCATCATTGCTAATGTTGCCTTGCTGATACTTTCTTAGAACTGTGCCTAGAAATGAAAAGCAGCCCATGAATCTGTTAGCACTGAATAATAGTTTCTGAGGATTGGTGGCTTTTCAGGCTGGTTTGGTAGCATGACTTCTCCAGGGTCTGGCAGTGTCAGTCCATCTTCTTAACATGTTAGATTCCAGACATTTTGAGAGTGTGTTAACAAAATATTATCAGAAATAAAGCCTTCAGAAAATTTAATGAGCTAAGCTTGAAGCCACTCCTAAAAATGAATTAATGTCCCAGGATGCTCATTTTCCTTTTAATTGGATCTGGCTTCTCTTTTAGATCCATAATGGAGAGAAGAGAGATTGGTACTGAAATACAGAAGATGCTTTTCTAAATCTGGCTTCTAAACTAAGCGACTTAAATTCCAGACTGGTCAGAACTTTGATGTACAGTTGAACATGAAGTTGTGTTTTGCTGCAGCAGTTACTACTTCACACACAACTACGAGTTCTTGCCACATTAATAGATGAGAGTCAGTTGTGGTCAGAACAACAGAAATCAGAAGGAAAAGGGGAGAAAGGTTAAAGGCTGAAGCTGAAAATAAAAAATACTGATTGCCTCTCTGTTTTCCTGCAGACAAGTTTTTATCCCTGAAATAGACAGAAGCACTTTAAAGAGATGTTTACTTAAGCTGTGTAGCAGTTTGGGTGATGTGTATATTGTAAAAATACTCTGCCAGTAACCTGTAAAAACTAGGAAAGTAAGAACCTACTTTCATGTAGAGCTTCCTGAACTATATCTGACATTCAAGCAATGCAGGTTTGGATTCTCAGGTTCTCTTACTTTAGCTGCAGAGATGGGAGGGCATTTTCCCCTGAGCTTTGTGCTGTGCCACATAGCTGAAAGTGAGGGTACATAGGGCCTTCTCACCATATGCGACCTGCTTCATGCAGCACAGAGGGTCAAAGAGGTGACATCATCTTGGCACACCTGAGTTCTCCATATGCTGGTTTAATGAGCACCTTTAGAGACTTTTATGGAAGTGTTTTTGCTCATTTAATTTAAAAATCTGTAATGTGTAGCTCTGCCTTATCCAAAAATTACAGAGGCCTCTATACCAGCCAAACACAGAGGGTTTCTAATAGCTGGGAGGGTTGCAGTGGAAGTGGTTAGCAGCAGGAGCCAGGTAACCTACATTCCAACAAGAGGAAGTTTTAGATTTAAAGGAGTTCTGATAAACAAGGGTTTGCTGTGCTCTTTCAGCCAACTGCAGTAGGCACTAATGATGACATTCATTATTTAACATAATTTTTCTTGAAATTCTTCCATTTTCCAGTCACCAACTAGGTTTCCAGATACGTGTTTTTAAATGAAATCATACATAAGGACAGTAGAGCATAGAAGCAGTAGGTCTCTCGTAACTTAAAGCAGTATCTTGTGTGTTGTGAACCCTGGCTTTTTGTAACGAACATGTAACGCTTTGTACTCAAGCTTTTCAGAGGATTGCTGTTGTCATCTTTCCTCTCTGTAAAAGCCCCTCTGTTCCCGACACTTTAATTGCACAGTTGCCTAAATGAGGCACTGCAGAGTGTTAATGTGTGAGTCTGAGCGACAACACACTCTTCTTTTCACAGAGCTTTTGCCCTTGATCGTGAATGTAACAGAGCACGTACCTTAAAAATAACTGGAGATTCAAGGGGAATCGCTACACTTATCCTCTTGCATAAGGTTTGTTGACACAGGGATCCTTCAACAGCAACTCATATTCTTTCACTGGGAATAATAAGCATCGCAATTAGTGAACTAGTTAATAACTGCGTGGTTGGGGAGGACAGCAGAGGCATTTCTGTCTGTGTGGAAGCGGAATTTTCAGTGTCCACATGGTCTAAAGCAGACAGAAAAAAAAAAAAAAGGCTTGAAATCCTCCCTGCAGCCTGCCTTCTTGCGAGCTGCCCCTCCGGCTTCTCCAAGACGAGGCAGCAGGATGTTTTTATTCCCCACGGGGCCGTTCTCCCCGGCGTTCTCCCGGGAGCCGGGCACAGCCGGCAGCCCCGGGGGAGCGGAGTTTGGGGGCGAGGGCTGGCGGAGCTGATGTCAGCGCCGGGCGGCGGGAGCGATTGGGCTGCGGGAGACTTTGCAGCAGCAAATCCGCCCCCCTCGCCCCCCCCACCCCCGCACCACCGGCTTCAAAGCGGCCGGTGCCCAGCAACTCCAGAGGTGCAAAAAGTGGGCGCGGGGCGGGCAAAGCCGCGGCGGCGCCCCCGGGCATCGCCCCGGCCGGGCCCGGCACGTCGGGGCGGAGGCGCGACCCCAGAGCGGCGGCAGCGCCGAGCGGAGCCGGGCACAGCCCCGGCACAGCCCCGGCACACCCCGCCGGCCCCACACACCGCCCTATAAAAGCCGCCTCCAGAACGAGGAGAAACTCCGCGGGAGGAGAGCACGTCGGCGCTGCTCGCTGAGTGCCGGCATGACATCCGTCCTGGGCAGCGGCAGGGCGTCGGGAGCGCCGAGCGGGCAGCTGCGATGCAAGTCCAAGAGAAGGAGGAGGAGGAGATCAAAGAGGAAAGGTAAGAGAGATGCAATTTTCTCGTTGATTTCTTTTCCCGCTCTGTCCGCCTGCCGCCTGCCCAGCATCGGCTGCTCGCAGCCCCATTGTCAGCGCCCGGCGCTCTCCAGCACCAGCCCCGCGCTGCCCCGACGGCCGGGCCGGGCCGGGCCGGGCGGTGCCGGGCTCGGGGCCCGCCGGGGGCGGCAGCGGCCGCGCTGATCCCCCGGCCGGGCACACCTCGCTGCCCTCCCTGCGCTGTGCCGGGCCGAGGCTGAACCGCGGAGAGGCTCGGCAGGAGCCGTCCGGGGCAGCGGGGCCGTGCCGGGGCTCCGGCAGCCCGGCCGTGCCCGTGCCCGGTGCCCGCGGGCGGTGCCGCTGCCCGGGCGGAGCCCCGCGCCTGTCGCGCCCTCCGAACTACCGCTCCTCTCCTTTTCTAGACGAGGCCCGCCAAGTTTCTGTGTTTCGGTGCTGTTCCCGTCCCTAAGCGAGCCCTGGCTAGGAAGGCGCTAATTGCCGTAAGCAGGAAAAGTGAAGCTACAGGATGTCACTGCGAGCAGGGAATAATATGCCCTAGATAACAGCTCTTCGCACGGCTGTCTTGCTTCCTCCTGTAGAGGGGATGACACTGATTTTTGATGTTTTGCCTGAAAGGATGAAGTTAACCGGCTGTGAGCCCTTGAAAGTAAAATAAACTGATACGGGGAGCAGAGTGCCAGGGATGCCCAGCTGCAAGGCACTGAACTGCAGAGATGCGAAGTCCGAGTGTTTATCCAAGCAGTAAATATAATCTAACATGTAATTATGATCTCTGTGTGGTACTCACACAAGTTTTAGTCAGCTAGCACTCAGGCTGATGCTCTGGATACGCTGTTTCTCCTTCACATTCTAAAAAACCTAATTTATAGGTGCCGTTAGCTAAGTGCCTCTTAATTATTGATTATGTTGAAGTCAGTAAGTGCGGTATTTAATAACTTTTTAGAAAGGTGTCAAAGCCGTTTTTGTATAGTAGCTGGTAAAAATGGGCCAAATGCAAGGCTGTGTCATTTGATTGTCACTATTTTTGCTTTTGTGTTTTAACTTTTTCAAAATCATAGTAACAAATAGCGACCTGCACACAAGTAGAAACAACAGACATGCAGATGTATCAGGACTTCGAGTAGGTGTGCAACTCCAACTTGTTACTCTGGGTTTTTAGCATGTTACAGCACCTCGTGAGAAAGGCTGCCTTTTACTTGGCATTGCAGAATAAATTTTAAAACTCTCAGAAATGAGCACTTGCATATTCATTTCCTTTAAATTTCCCTGTAATCAAGTTGTGCTCTGCAGACTTCTTTATGCTGATTTGTTCTAGCAAAACTACTTTTCTATGGAATTGCAAACTTAGCCTAGCTTTAGTGACCTGTACTTGGCCAGGAGAAAAGAGTAAACCATTCATCTATACAGTGGAGGAAAGGTACTTGGTTCAATTTTGTTTTTAAGAGCAGACAAAAGTTTCGGTCTTTCAATAAGACTTTTCTGATGCATCCTTTTTTGCTTTGCCAAAACAAGGTGGAAGTTAAATGTCTGAGAAAAAAAAAAACCAAACATGAAAACTTGCTCAACAATAACTTGGTAGCTGACAGCTATTTGCAGAATGAACAGCTGGAGGTGGATCACATTCTAGAAAGTGCTTAACTGACCAACATCAATAGAATGTGGACTTGAAGTGTTCATTTTTTATTCTTATGAATGTGCTATTTGCACCACTTTTCAAATAATGTAGTTGGTTAGTATGCTAATTACAGACTTGTGTTCATATGATTTTGTTTTTTCTTTCTCTGTAATCACAGTATACATTCATAAAAATACACATTCCTATAAAATCGTGCTGGCCAAAAAATTGCTGTAACTTAAGGCATGCCCTCTATAAAACCTGTTGGATTTTACTGTTATGCTATTTTATTTAGTGCTCATCTTCTTTTATTTTTATGGTATCTCATAAGGAGATGTTGCTTAACAAACAGACTATTCAGGAAACTAGTCAAGAAGATGTTTATTAGGCTATTAAATTACTATTTTTAATGAGAATCATTGTGGGCTCCACTATTTTGCATGTTTGATCTGTTTAATAGATTGAGAGAAGTCTTTGCAGAGAGTTAGACCAAAGACACTTGCTTTTAACTATTCTCCAGCACATCTCTTGTTTATAGCAGGAATGCTTTTAGTAGCTGCTTTAAAGTGTGTAACTAGACACGTATATTTACACATCCATACGCAGGGATGAACATGAGTAGGCAAAGAAATTCACCAAAATCTTAAATTTAAATTGAGTATTAGACAGAAAGTAAGGAAATTAATTTATCTGTCACACCTCAGTCCATAAGGAAATGGACTCAACAAATTATTTATACAACTTACTATATTTTATTACACATGTTACGTGTGAACTGTGCTTAAAACCAGGTTGAGACATTGCTTAATAGAATAGCTAGGAATGTACAACAGTAGAAACAATTATTATTCTCTATTTAATAGTGTTGCTTCTCCCTTCTATTTTACTTCCATGTTTTCAGTCACTTTTTTGGTCTGGTTAGTGTGAATTATAAATTTGTGTGTGGGGGTATAGCGCTTCACTCCATTTCTTTTATATCTGGATGCTCTGTTTTAGGAGTTTCCTAGGGGCAGAAAGCAAGTTCAAACAAGGAAAGCAAAGAGTGTTCTCTGAATAGCTGAATTTCCTTGTGCATTTGGCCTAATATATATATATATATTTATATATATAAAACACATGGAGTAAGAGTCAGAGAATATCCATACATGCAAATCATGCAAGCACTGCAAAGTGTAGGACACTGACAATTATTCCAGTGTACAATATCATCATTCAGTAATTAATTTGCATGCTTCTTATTTTCATATTTATGAAATCCAGCAACTCTTTCAGTGAGAATATCCTGCCTTAACATTAAATGTCTATGCAATGAATATCATATTGCAAACATAGAGTGATTTTATTCAGTTTTACACTCTATGCAGAATGTGGGCTATAAAGTTAAAATGTGAATATTTAGACCTATTTGTTAAATTAGTATAGGTAGAAATATTTTCATTGTCATTTAGAACAATATGATAACTCCCAGTGGGAAGTAAATATCTTAATTTTTCAAAGATCTAATGAAAAATAAATATGGATGCTTGACAGATTATTTGCATACTAATTTCATGTGGCAGCAGTAATAGATATTTTATATTTTCCTCTCTGTTTGGTTTTGAGTTATTGGGTTTTTTTTTTAAATCGGTGTATATAAAATGACCAGAGGAGAGAAACTTATGCCTATTGATTTAGAGAAATCAATTTAAAATTTCTAGGGGTTATAGGCAGTTACTGTATTTGTGGGTTCTTGTGTTTTCTCAGGGCTCTGGAATATGGCAGAGTACTGGCAGAACTCAGCACAGCTTGTGCCATTTCATAGCCTGTGGTACACATTTTGAAAAGAAGGCTTGCTTTCCCAGATAAGTCATTAAAAGTAGACCAAACAAAAGCAGATTTGCCATTTACTGATAATACTAAAAAGACCACACTTCAGCAGCCTCCAGCAACTTCTTAGGAATCAGCACACAGAAAGTAAGTATGAAATAGGGGATTGGATAGATAACCCTTCTGAGTTATTTTCCAGTGTAAGCCAACAAATAAGCCACCTTATTTACAATGCTGTTTATAGGGCCACAGAGAGAAGTTAATTACTGGAAGCAGGAGGGCATCAGGTATCCCTGATGTGGTAGAAAGCCACGGCCAGAGTCGCTGCTGATACAATGGGACACAAAATAAAAGTTGACAGAATAAACTAAATAAGGGCAGCAAGTGGGTGAGAGAGGCAAAATGACTGTGAAATGAAATTCCATGAAAAATTAATGAAATAGAAAGATTGTGCTGAAGATGAAGGGAGGAAACCAGCTTGGTTCTTCATCATCCTGCAATGCCAAAGTAATAAATGAGCGTGTTTCATCTTGGCGAGGTTCAGGGACACAACTCCTTTCCCACAAAAGGATTGTGTTGTGCTTCACGACGTGTTCCGCTTATCTCGTGCCCTGACAGCTCGAGAGGAAGGGAATGGATTTGGTGATAAAATTAAATTGATTAAACCTTTATCCATCATCTAATTTGGTAGCTTTCTTTTTTCTTTTCTTTTTTACTATTACCTCCAATTTCTAGTGATCCGTGTAATGACAGCAATTTGAGATAGCATCAAGGACATTAGCTACGATGACTGAACTTAAATTTAGAATAAAAATATGGGATTCATGAGTCCATATCTAAATAGCAGACGATTAGGTTATAGCAGAGTTGTAACTTCCTAGCAACAGCATGTAATTGTGAGGACAATAGAATGGTGTATTTTACTTTCAAAGAGAACAGCATGTAATTGTGAGGACAATAGAATGGTGTATTTTACTTTCAAAAAGAACAAAATACTTCAACTTTATCTCGAAGTATTAATTATATAAGTAGAAAAAGCACTGGTATGAATATTGACCACGTCATACATGAGCAATAATGTATATGGTACCCTTTACCTTTCTGAACACAGATATTGTCTGATGTTTTGCTTTCCTCAGTGGCAATACACAGGCATATAAAGCTAGTGGCAAAGAATCCTACTCTTGGAAATCACTTCATATTGCTTAAAATTTTGTAGCTTCTCCTATGTGTCTTGCGTAGGAAAATTCTTCCATAAGGGAAGAGCTTTGCTTACAAGTTTAAGTGGTATTAATGGAGTTTTTTAAAATACTTAAAGGCAGCCCTTTCTGAAGTGACACCCTACAAATGGAAAATGCTGCACTAAAAATTAAAGGTTGGATGAAATTGCTATGTGTAATACCAAAGTTACTAAAGGTCTGTGCAAACTGCATTCTTAGGTTCCTTTAACGCCTTATAGGTTAGCGAGTCTCAAAAAAGCAAACATGAGGATATCTGTCTGATCTGTTAATTGTGCTGCTTTTGAATTACTGCTGGCCAATATTGCATAGGTTTTGTGAGTGGTAATGAACCCGAATTGATCCCTGTGTTTACAGCTAACTATCTCTACAACCTTTCAGGCAGTTTACCGTTTTTCCCGTGTAAGTGATTAGTTATCCAGACAAAAAAGGCTGATATGCATCAGTAGATAGATCATTCTCAAGGCATCTGTGATGAACTTGACGTCTGCTGTGTAAAACAGCTTGTTTTGCCTGCAAATTATGTAAGTTCCAATAGTAAAACGAAGCGCTTACCTTTCTGCTGTGGCTGACCTTTGTTCCCCGCTGTATGAATTAGAAACGAAGCAGCCAACCCAGAGGAGTTTTAACAGCATTTTGTGATATACAACATATTAAAAAGACTGCTTTGTTAACTGGCGGAAGCAGCTTGTCAACCCATACTAATAGGCAACCCTCCCTGAGTCATAAAATTGCCAAATTTAATGCTTTAACCGAAAGCATTAAATGGATGGAGTGATTGTCGTTCAATCAGTCTCGAATTTCTTGCTTCTTACAGCAGATTGGAAATATGAGTATGTATTTTTGGACCCTGAATTAACAACACAGACCCCGGACTGAGGACTGGACATTGCCATGGCTGGTTTAATGAAAATCTCTGCTAAGCAAAGCGTGGTAACAAGGGAGGCACGGAGCAGGGCAGAGTGCGTAAAGAGCAGGATGGCTAATATTGAAGATATTACCGTGACATTAATGAATGAAAGGTGTATTTTCACTGAGTATATTCTGTTTCGTTCTGGCTGTTCCAGCTCCCAAATGTGTACTAGAAATAGTGGGGATTCAGAGACATATGGCAAAAGGGATTAGAGATGTGTAAAATTTCAGTAGAAGAAAATTGATAAGATTTATATTGTTTACTTTCGAGACAAACATAAGAAAGGATACAGTAAAATCATATTAAAGAAGAAAGATTATAAAGAAGGTAAACAGGCTACTCCAATTTATGCCTGATTTTTTTATTTACTGTGACAGAGGCTTTTAAGAAAGGAAAATTTCAGCATGATTAATAGAAGTGGAAGGACTTTCTATTGAGACTGTACATAGCTGGCCTAGGAAATTTGTTCATTCAAGGTATGGAAAAAAAAACTTATTTGTAGGGAGTTTGAGGTACTTGATTAACTCAGCTGAGACTTGTGCCACTAAGTTTGATGCTCAATTCAGTGACTGTAGGCTTTGGGTAGGATACATAAAGAAGGATTTCATTTTTTTAATATGAGATATGAATCCTCTTTTTCAGGAAATTATCTGACTCCTGACTCGCTTGGATTAGGTGGGAAGGTGATTTGCAGGCAGTTTAATCGCTGCTGCTCACGGAGAGGCTTTTTGCACTGTGCCGCTTCCCCAGCTGGGGCCGTGGCGTGGCAGCGCTTCAGGAGGAGCCTTTCTGCTCTTCTCTGTGGCCATGCACATCCCTCTGCCCTGTGCCTCCCAAAACCAGCAGCACAGCTGGCAGCAAGGCAGCCACATCTCCCTGGAATATTCCTGACAGCTTTTTAAGTCACCTTCCTCTCTGTTCCCACTCCACGCCCTTCATGGTTTTTGTAAAAACAGACCAAAACTGAGACTGAGCCCTAGTCTCTTGCTTTGATTCTGTAGTGAGGTTAGGATGATTACAATAAAAATTAATTCATCCCACCCATTTCTTAGTCTCTTGAAAAAAATGAATAGAAGAGTGGAATAAAAGGGGGTGAAAACAAATTTTACAAATGCATGATGATTTGTTAGGCAGAAAAACGCCACATATTGCAGTGCATCGTCATCAGATGAATATTGTGTCATAGGGGATTACCCTTGCAAGCTAATGTTTTTGAAAGTGTTTCTGCTGGGTTTGGGTTTGGTCTCAATGCTAAACCAGCTACTGTGTCTGATTTTGGAGCTGTGCCACTTGTGAGTGCTGTTTCTGAAGCCTGCACTATGTCCTGGTGGCATTTTTTATGTGAGTCTGGAATGAGGAACGAGCAATAAATAGATCTCAGCAAAATACTTTGTGCTAAAGTGTGACTTTCTTCCCCCATTTTTTTGTTCCTTGCAAGAGAAATGGTGCTCAGAATTATTAACAGAATCACTTTTCTCTAAATGCTAATGAAACATCAGCGTGAAGAGTCAAAGCTGCTGGGAAGTGTAAGAAGAAATAAGTAGAATTTGACAGATATTTTATCTCCATCTTCTTAGGGATTTACACACAACTGATTTTATGCGATTACTTGCTTCTTGCCACTTCTCAGAGACTGTGAAATGGCTATTTATTCCTTAAATAGAGGGATTTAACAAATGTAAAATGATGGCTTTCAAGCCAACTGTAATAATGTGTTACCTTTGTATGAGGCCTAATTCTGCTGCCCCTACTCAGAGTAAGTTTGAAATTGAAACTTCTCTGCATCAATCAGGGTGGCAGAACTGTGTTTCCACATACATTTATGTCTGTGCCTTAATATATAGGTACATATATACATTTTTATGCGAAATATAGTTGTCTAGCTGTATGAAGTGAATGACTGTAATAAACTCCAGGTTACATTAGACAAAGGGTCTTAAAGCCTGTACAGTTCAAATTGCATGAAGAATTTTTGTATTACATTGAAGTATTTTGTTTAATTGCAAAAAAATACAATACTCTTATATAATTTGTGTTTATTCACATTCATCTATCCAGACTGTATGAGTTTGTAATTTTAAAAGTATATGTATAAAAATTCTTGTAGTATTTGTATGTGATATTTATGTAATAAGTCAACTTACAAACAAATCACAAAGGCACAACTGCACAAAACTGCATAAAAGGATTATGATTTTTTTTTTTTGGAGTGAGAAATAAAGAAATTAAAGACTTCTCATAAACCAGACTTTTAGTATATTTCTACATTCCATTTGTGTAGGTATGTTTTCTGAGTAGCTAAGTAATTCAGCATGGTGAAGACAGGTGTGTATGGAGGAACCCATAATGCTCACGTCAGGAAACCCCAAACCTTTACCAAAAAGGTGGATTTGTTTCTTTGTGTGCTGATCTTTCTCCAGCTGAATCTTACAGAAGGACTAACAGAGCAGAAGCCAACTTTGAGCTCGTGCTCTGTGTTGCATCCATGCCAGCAGCCCTGCCGCAAACCACCAGACAAAATGCCCAGGGCTTCTTGAACAAAACCTACCAAAATTAACTTTCATTAGCTGATTTCCAGGTTGTAATTTCCCTTCTCCCTGTCAATCACGAATTGCTATTTATGTGTCCATGGAAATGGTGATTTTGGGAAGCAGGCTGCAGTGGTCGGCAGTGCCTCGTTATTGAGCAGTGCAGATTAATTCAACTGGAGCTCAGCTCTTGCTGCTTGAGGATTTAGGAGTTTAAAAGAAACAGTGCAAAAAGGGAATGTTCTTTAATACCACTGACAGCAGGTTTCTTCCACTTGCAACTGCTTCAAAGATTATTGATTGACCTGTGTTTATCATTTATTTATGCTAAAGCATCTGATGCGTGTCTGTTGTAAAATCTGTCTTTTCTAAAATCAAGATACTTGACTTGTTTGCAATTCATGTTTATAATGATTCAGTTTTTACAGTTGTGTAACAGAGAATTGCTTTAACTGGTGCTGTGCCCACAAAGAGGAATTTTTGTGTCTTCAAGTGGAATCCATAAGCACAAGGCATTTGATGCTGTGATTTTTGATGGGTTTCTGTTTGGGTTTTTTCACTGTGCAAATCCTTAAAATTTCCTACACAAGAAGAGGGAATATACAAGAGTGTTCCGGGATAAATGTGAAGCATTTCAGTTCTGCCAGAGCAAGTCAAAAGCTAGTCTTTGTAGGTTAACTTGTACCCTCTTCTATTCTTTTAAAAGGAGACTTTATCTTTGCATTCATTTTGTTCAAAAAAATAAATAAATAAATAATTGAAATATTTTCCTGTTACAGTACAAGGTGTAAACTGCAAGGTAAAAATGGGCAGTGGGTTATTAACAGGACCAGTTACCAGAAGATGGTTATTAGGTGTCAAAAAAACCTGGGGGATTTAAAAACATATAGTTTTACAGTAGTCAGAAATTAAATAGTCTTTTTGCAGTTAGAAGTCTGGTTTGTAGCAAAATAGGTAAGAGAACACTGCTTTATATATTGGTTAACCTAGGCACATTTTTAAGCAAGTGATGTATTCTGCTTAAATGTGGTAAGAAGCCATAGACAAAGGTGTTTTGTCAGATTTTCCTGAAGGCTAACTCTGAATCCCTTATTAAATTTGTGCTTTTATGATGTAAGGCACATTGGATTGTCATTTTTCCCTGACAATGGTAAGCTCATCCTTCTCTTCAGATAGTTCCAACTCATCCCAGACAGGAAGGATTCTTATTGCCCAGAGTTAATAAAAATGCATCAGTGTAATCATGCTAGGTACATGCTGAAGCTACTTATGGAAGGTTATTAAGTCTCACAGGCAGGCAGGCTGTGTTCACTGTTTGGGAGAGGGAAATTGAGTCAGACCAGTTAATCTGTTGCAGAATTAATTAGCCAGAGGTAGGAGGAATGCAGGAGTGTGTCGCTCCAGTTTCGAGTATCCAACAAACCTGGCTGTGGTGTGTGCCAAGCCCTGCTCCAGCTGTGTCCCAGCTGCAGCTGCATCTCATGGCTTGGCTCTGTCACTGCAGGTGCCTGTGTGACACTGCAGTCCCTGGGAGCTGCTCCCTCCAAGGGGAGCCTGTGCCAGCAGGCAGAGCAGGTAATCCCTGCCTGCAAGGGCATGGCAAGGCAGCTCTGCCTGCTGCTGTTGGAAAGAACAGGGCTTGGTGTTTACTCATCTATTTTGTATGTAAACAAAGGCACGGGATCTGCTTCTTCTGTGGTGTTAAATCACATTTGCTCTTCAGCTTCTGGAGGGCTTTCGGTTTCTCCCAGAATGGCTTGCTAAAGGTGCTAAGGGTGAAGTTTCTATGTAGCAAAGTTTACATTTAAAAGGCAACTCTTTCTTCAGTATTAAGCAGCACATTGCAGACAACTCTGCAGAATAACCACTATAGCTCTGGTTTTGTAATATACATTACTTCCTTCAGATGCTGCAAGAATTTTCTTATGGAATTCATTGAAACTGTTACAGATTCTTTTTTTTTTTTTAAATGAGATTTATCCTTTTAGATTAATCACTTCATTTCACAAGGATTAAATACTAATTTATGAATTTCATCACATTCATTTTTGTTTAAAATCATGGTAACAGTTCCATGGTAACATTTGTACCTTGCCTGTAGTTCATCAATTTAGTTTATGCACAAGCCCTTCAGAAGACCAAAAGACTATTCCACTTTAGCTAAAACCACTCTAAATTCACTTTAGTCTTTACCAATAATTTTTTGACTGAAGTGTGGCAGATACATCTAAAGATGAAAAAAAGAACCAAGCATTCAATTCTGAGTCCAGAAAAGTAATTTATAAAATTTAAAAAAATTAAAAATCTATTCCTCATGCACTATCTTAATTTTACCTCAGAATAATTGTCTCTGAAATTAACTGAAATCAAGCAGCAACAAATTACACTGGTTTGTGTCTTGCAGAGTGCTGCATTAACAGGAGAAAGAATTAAACACTACAGAAGCCATCTTGTTAAAGATAATCACAAATGTCCCAAAAAATCACTCCAAAAATAAAAGTGTATTTAACCCTGAAAATCCACATATCTGCACTTCTTCAATTTGTTTCTTATTTACCAAAACACCCATCTTCTTCCTCCCCTTCCTTTTACTATCCTACTTCCCTTGTTTGTATCCTCACCTACTGAAGCAACTGCTATTCATACAAATTATGAAAAGGAAAGTATATATGAGATTGGTGCCTAGGGAGGACCAATATATCTTCAAAGGTCTTTGGGGTAACATATGGCCTTGGTTCAGCAAAATCACTTCTTCAGTCATTCCATTGCTGCTCAGAAAAGCAGTAAATAATAAGTAACAAGATCTGCATACAAATGTGCTGGTGCTTAGGTTTTTTCATGGAATCAGAAACTGGATTAGAAGTTACTATTATTTTCCTAACGATTTTCTGCATACAAAAAAAATTCTTAATGCACCTGCTTACAGCATATATTTTTTAGGGGTTGTTCTGTTTTAGCATATCTAAACTGATCTTGCTAACAGTTCTTGAGCTGAGTAGATGTTTCTCTGACACTGGCACATAAAGTTGGTTCCTGACAGAAAAGGAAGACAGTGAAAAGTCATGATAAGAGGCTGAGATTATTATTTTAATGGCTATTATAGCAAAAGCAATTGTGTGAGTCATAGGCAGGCAGTTCATTGGGAAGAGTGGCTTGTTAATCTTGGTTAATTTTACAAATCTTGTTACTCTTGGTTCCCAGTACCTTTCCTGTTACTGGTTTGCCCCATCCCGTTCTGTTGCACCTGCTGGTGCCAGGCACACACAGCCTTGAGCAGGCAGGCAGCTGAATTTCCATCATTTCCCCGTGCCCAACAGGGGTCACTGAGTTTGCACGTTGTAGAAGAGGTGATGACTGACAGAAACCCACATGGAAAAAGAGGCTTCTGGGTCATGATCAGCTCAGGTTTTGCAGAGAGGTGCAGTACGGTGAGCAGGAATGCTAAAGGCACCAGGGAATGTGATGCTCTTAGAACACCTTGGGCCAAAAGCATGGCTTAAACATCTCTCTGACCAAACCTAGGAAACTGTTTCCCTCAGCCCTCTCTAGCAGACAGCTTGTCTTTGCTGAATGTTGACAACATGTTATATAAATTTCTCTGCAACAGCTTGTTTCAGAAACTTTCCCCAGTAATATAGATTAAGATAGAATTTGTTTTGACTGCTGTAATGCATATTCATTAGATAAAAGCCCAGACAATTACTATGATAGTTTCACTAACAGGTGGAGTATGTTTTAGGATTTGTTGGGCATGGGATTTGCTGGAATAATCTCAGACAAATTTGGGGGATTATTTATGTGATGAAAATAATTTTGTATGGAAAGTGAGAACGTAAGCAGATTTGAAGGTGATTTCATTATGTTTTGACATTAGTTTGCTCTTACAATTTTAAATCTAGAATAAGTTCATACTTTGAACAAATGGAGGTCTCTTAAGGCAAGCAATAAACCATACAAATAAACGGTACCTTCGTAATATAGCTTAAAATTGCATAAGTGGTAAGCAAAGGTATTTCCAACAGGAAATACTTCATTGCGTTCATTTTACAAAACTAGAAAAGAACTAGAAATTGTTCTTTTTCTGTCTTCATTTGTATCATGCCCACTTTCATCCATTAAAGTTATAGATTAATTTCAGTTGAGTAGACAATATTACAGCAAATATGCATGCATCAACGTTGTTGAGAAGTTGCAACCTAAAGCACAATTCCCTTTTTTGTTTCCACTAGAAAAAAGAGAAAGCTGGAGAGCAGAATCAAGATTAAGAGTACAGGAGCCTAATCCTACCCTATTACATGGGAATCTATATTTTTGAGGAGCACCAGGCCCTAGAGCTTATGGGGCCTACATCCCATAGGACATTCTGTTATGGGTGGTCACACTGTCTTCAGCAGAGATTGATCCTTCTGATAATTTTTTATAAGGATTTGGGTCATGCTAACTGGTACTATCAGGTGTGAATCACTGCCAAATTATGTTCATAGAGTAAACAAGGAAGTTAAAACTGCACACTCAGAAAAGCACCTTAGTTCATCCCTGCAGGACAGCATTAGAATTTAATGTTAAAGGAGGTTTAAAAATACACTTGCTTAGCACAGAAGTTATCAGTCTAGACTCCTCATCTGTAGAATGCCTGGTAGGTATCAGTAGCACTTCAGTATCTGACTTAGGCAGAAATCATCATGTAAAAATGCTAATAATTTCTCTATGCTGTTTTGTTACAAATGGAATTTCAAAGCTATGAATGCATATGTTTATATTCGACTTCTATTTATATACTTAAGCACAGAGTCTTTAGTACTATGCATATTAATGTGCCAATATGTGCTCCAGCAATGCCTGTACTAATGTACATTCATATTTATATAAAGAGCTGGACTCAATGGAAGTTTTGTTCCTAGGTTTCATAAGGAGCTTGGATCCAACCTTGTATTTTTTAAATAAACATTGGAACAAATTTCCAGGAATTCGTTTAGTTCACAACATTGTCTTTTTGTTGCTGTAGTTGGATTTTAATTCTTAAGTACAAGGTTTTTTTGAGCTGCAGCATTTTCAGCTGCTTGTGTAGAGATATTTCTCTGTTGGTAGAGCTGCTTCCATTCTCTGTTTGCTCTCCTCCTTTGTCTTTCTTGTTTTCAGTGTGTTTTAATCATGCTCTGTAATCCCCTATACCATTATAACTGATTAATTAGCAAACCTCCACTTTCAGGCTCTGAATTTTTCTCTTAGGCTAAGACCATTTATAATCTCAGCTGAAAAGACAAGATTGAACATCTGCCTTGTATTTAATCTCTTTGCATCTTGTACCCATCATGATTATTGTTTGTTCTTTATTATAACTGGGGGGTTTAAAGGTGCAATGTTATGTTCTGCATTATCTGGGCTCTTAGCCTGAAAATAAATCCATGCAGATGGGCCATGGGGAAATACAGAAATCAAGGAGTCCACAACTTGTGTTTTTTTGTAGAATTTTGGACCTCAGATGTCCATTTTTTTCAAGAATCAGCTTAAAGAAACTGTGGATGGAAAAAGACAATGATAGATTAATTGTGTCTTGCAAAGCTCTCATCCATTTATATTTTCAAAATTTTCTTTGCAAAGATGTGAGATAGAAATATACACATATTTGTATACCTGCAGTAAGTAAACAAATCCAACATTTTCATTCAGTTGTCAGATGCCAAGATCTGTGCTTTTCAGAAAATCCCATTAAGAGACCTGCAGCTGCAGCAGCTGCTGGTGACAGTGAAAGGACCATCCTCCTTCAGAATCTCAGGTCTGAGCTTCCCCCAGCTCCTTGTCAAGGCTTCCATGTGGAGCCTGTTTGCTCATAGCTTCTGCAGGGGGCAATTCTCCCTGCTGCCCTTGCTTGCATGTTTTTTGTATAGTTGAGGTTAAGATTTTGAGGGATTGAAAGGAGATCAAGTCCCTGTTTGTCATTACCTATTTCCAGCTGGAAACCTTGGGATGGCAAGCTTTCTCTTCCCCCTCACTGACTCACAGCATGAAGAGATAGTGGAAATTTTCCCAACACATTGTACATTTGTCAGCACAGGTAGAAGAGCGGTGAATAAAATAATTTCTTTGCTCATCCCTCCCACTGTCCTAGTCACAATCTCAAACACCAGGTAGCATCTCACAGAGGGTTTTATTTTTCTCCAAAAGGAGCTATCTGTCCGCAAGTGTCACATAATTCATGCAAAACTGAGTTTGCTTCTCTTTTCTGCTGCAGCTGATGTCATGTCCATCCAAAGGACTGTGTTGTCTTTGGCCTGAACTGGACCTTGGGGTGTATTTAGGCTCCCCCACACATAATTTCTTACATTAATTAGATGGTGCCACCCAGCTGCTGATGTCTCTTGCAAATACACTTTTCTGTTATTCATGCTCTCTAAGCCTTCCAAAATCTGCTGCAGCTCCAAACAGTTTATAATAGCATTAGTGCAGGTTTTGGAATGATGCTGTAATGTAATATGGTTATAAGTATTTTCATTCTGGAATTATAGGAGGAAAGAAAACAGCTCATGTCAGTTACTTCTTGAACTGATTTTTTTATTTCTTTCAGAACTCTCTGTGATCTTTGCAGATATTAGATTAAAAAGTAATTTCAAATATTAATAAGAAATAACATGTGCAGAAAGCTGCATTTTGGCTAGAATTAGCAATATGAAACACCTTTCTGGGGTTGTGACTCCAGTTTCCCATGGAGCAGAAAGCAAGTGTGGCTGAGACCCTGTTGCACTCATTTCTTTCCCCATGAAGAACTGCGTTTAAATATTCCAGGAGGCCTTTCAGAAGAAATGGCATGTTCCTTTTCTGGCTGCATCTGTTCTTAGAGATCTCTCTGGCAGATGTTTTTTCGCTTACAATATTGCATTGCCCAGGTGCATTGCTCTCTTCTCACACAGGTGGAATCAGGCATCTTTGGACAGCAGTGTGTCAGCAAGGAGCTGATGGCTCTACTGTGACTGGGTGAGAGTGAATTTTGGGTCAAGTGTATCTTCAGAAGATGGCCCAAGACTTGATAGGACTGAGAGGAGGTGCAGGACCCCACCTACATCAGCCTGTCCTCCAGCAGGAGAGCTGATGTGATACTTGCACCTGAGACCCACACCTGTGTCACCTCCTGCACATGCTTTCCATGGCCAGAAAACTGTTCTGTGAAGAGGTCATGAAATGCATGTGTGTGTGTCCAGGTGAAAGTCACAGCTCTCTGTGCTAGAGAGCTGTTGGAGGGTTGGGATCAGGTTGGTCTGAGCAGCAGCCACTTCTGCTGGGTGTGTCACACAGACCTGTGGGAGCTGCAGTTATGGGGAGTCACACAGCCAAGGTTCTTCTGTGTCTCCTGGTGGAATGGTGCAGGTGGAGTGGGCTGTTGGTCCCCCCACCCCTATCAGCAGGGAAGATTTGTGTCTTACCTGATGATTTTCTGGGCTCTAGGGGCAGGTTCCCACACTTTAAAAATGGATTTCCTCTAAATGAAGCTCTGTTCTGAAACTAGCAATGCTGAAAGTTAAAATTAGCTTCTTTATTACTAGGACATATTTTTAGGCCCTAATTCATGTCTCATGTGAATGCAGTCCTCCCACTCCCACGTTGGGAGTACTGAACTGGAGTCTGAGGGCTGTGCATTACATTTTCCAGAAATAGGTGCAACCCAAGATTTTGAATATTTACATTCTCTACCTTTTAAAAAATGCACCTATTGGTTTTAGGTGGATATATGGGTTTAAAATAGTGAAAAACTAAAGTAGAAGCTGCTATCCTTTGGTTTTTGTCACTCCATCCTATTTTTATTTTGGTTGCGTGATGGGGAACTTAGTTTGCATCTAGATGTTCCAAAATGCAAAAAAACCTCCACAGAATATAAGCTCAATTCCTGTGAAAATATTTTGGATGTCTCCTGTTTTCTGCCCTCTCCTTTGGAGCCCTGGAGCCTCTGAGCCCAGCTGCAGGTGCGAGCCCTGGTCCAGCAGCACAGCGACACTGCCTCCCTGCCAGAGCATCTGCAGCTGGTGTTCACTGAGGTCATCTCTGCTAAAAACGTTCTCCTGGGAGCCCTGATTGCAGCAAGGGCAGGGCCTGGCCTTCAGAGATGTTCCAGCCGGTGCCATCAGGCGGCAGTGAGCGGATTTTGGAGAAATGTGACCTGGCCGCAGCCAGGGTGGCAGAGATGGCTGAGCAGGCTGAGAAGCCATGGGGAGGAACTGCAGCTGCTGTGATGCCAGAGCCCCTGCCCTGCAATGCCCCCCTGCCCTGCAAGGCCAAAGCTGCTGTCCTGCTGTGTGACGCCCTGCCAGCATCCCTGGGAGCACAGGCAAGGACAGCTGGGTGTGAACAAGGAGTTCAGAGGAACCCTGCTCATTTCAAACCCTGCCAAGCCACTTAGAAAACTGTCCAGCAGGATGGGCTCCAGTGAGGAATGGAGTTTATTTATGGTGGGAGCACAGCCCCAGTTCCCCTCAGGGCTGGTTAAAGGGGAGGGGACAGCCTTCACCTGCTGCTGCTGCCCTGCTCTGCCCTCTCCAGTGTGCTGGTTTGTGTCTGCTTCGGTGAGGATGACCTGTCCTGAGTGTTTCTGGGCTCATGCTGTGCTGGCAGACACAGGGTGACTTCCAGCCTGTCCCAGGAGCTGCCCTAGGTGTGCCTGGCTCCCATCCAAAGGGGTGTCTGAGCCCAGGTATTGCAGGGATGAGCCTCAAGGCCACCTCAGAGCAGCCACAGGCTCTTGATGGAGAGTGCCCTGCTCTTGGACATTGTGACCATGTGTTCTTACCTGGAGATCCATTCAGAGAAACAGGATTTTAGCAAAAACCCCTCCCGAGGGCTGTCCCAGCAGCTCTGCCAGGGAAGGCAGACAAGTCAAGAAGACTCTGGTTACTGCCTCTCCACAAATGATAAAAAGTGTAAAGTATCTATGTATTGCCACCAAACAGGGATGGAATTATACATCACATAAAACCTGAAGTTATTATTTTCTTTAAAGAGATAATAAAGTCTCTTATCCTGTCAGCATACTCTGCAGATTAATGTAATCAATCCAATAAACACTGTCTGGAAAAAGAAAAGAAAAAAACAGTATGTAGAGTTTAGAAAATATCTGTTTCATACTATTACATAAATAAGGCAAAAATAAATGAGACATTTCAGGAAATGCAAATCAAATCTCGTCTCTGTTTTTATCTGTTATTATGGGAGCTTGCAATAGGTAGGATTAGAAAATGATCACTGAGAAATATTGCTGGCGTACTGAATATTTCAAGTCACTGAGGACTTGGTTTAAAATAAAACCATCAGCTATATCAATATATGAATGGAGAGGAATCAGATATTTCTGCTACTGCAAAAAATTAATAATGTAAGTCATTAGCATTAGTGCAACTTGCTTCTCTTTCTAATTTACAGGCACATATCTAGATTAACCATAAAATATTTCTGGGTTTAGGACACACTGTCCTCCATTGAATGCTTAGCCTGGAAAGGTTATTAACATTGAATGGGGACTGTTCTCTCAGGAGAGCTGCAGATAAAATGACCAGGGAAAGAAATAGCACAACTTCTCAAATTAGCATAATTAGTAATTATCTCTTAATAGCCCCACTTGGCTTTGGAGACTTGGCACTTGAAATTCCGCTTAAAGTTCAGTGAGGAAAAACAAATTTCACGCTGAAATGTCTCAATAACACAGCTGAGTTGCTGAGGTAATCGTCTGGTTTAGGTAAAGGAAAGGAGATGAACATATGGATAGGAAAGATCTTTGCTGTAAGCACTGTGTTTGTGTTTGCATATGTAAAGCACTCCAGGCTTAATGGTACAATTGCCACTTTCTCTGGGGGTGAGGGGAGGGCAGCGGGATGAGTGGGACTTTCTCTCTTCTTTAGTGGAGAGAAACAGATGAAGATAATAAACTAAAATGAGCAAATCCCATTCATTTTACACTAGAATAGTGTAATTTCTTTTGCAATTCTAGCTGAAATAAAAAACCCATAGACAGACAAGCCAAGCTGTGGATAGAAAAGCAGCCTTTATCATAGGCAGTGGCAGAACTAAAACCTTTTAAATGGGGACAGTTTTCCAACATTTAACTCAAGGTAAAACTGGATGAATAAGCACAGGCAGCCTGGTAACCCTATTTTTATTTTTTTTTCTTTCTGTGGCAATTAAACAGATGGTTCTCTTAAGATGCTTTTGGCTGGGAAAGAACAAAAGCAGAAGAGAGGTATTTACCATTTTTTACACACCTAAAGCCCGGTCCTCTTTATCCTCAGGCAGAAAGCAATTTATCCGTCCATCTTGATGGAAACAAGCCTTTGTTATTAAGTAGGCACATTTTGATTTACATGTTGCACAGCTGGTTGGAAGCTTTCCACTGGGAAACACATACACAATTGATAAGCCTTCCTCAACTAGTCTGAAACAGAAAAAGAAGTTGTTTCACTCTGCCCTCTTTGGCAATTCATGTTGGGTGCCAACACTTTAGCAGTGCATTTATTGTGATGGTGGTTTAGGGACCTTTGTTTTTAGTGTAGATTCATGTTATGGTGTTTTTTGAGAGGGAGGTCAGAATTTTGGGGTTTTGTTGGGTTTTTTTTTCCCAATGTTGGTTTGTTTTTTGAGGGGTGAGGTGGGTGTACATATATCTATATATATATATATATAGATATATATATATAAAGTCATGTATATTTTGAAGTGCCAGATTTCCATATCCCAAAGGTGCAAGGTGTCAAGACTTGCAGTGGTTCATGGCACACGTGGCCCCTCCTGGGGTAGTCAGGTGCCCTCTAGAAGAGGCACATTTTGTTCTTCCTGCAGAGTGAAGGACCCCTTGACTGCAGGGAAATTACTCTTTTGGTGCTGTGTCAACACATAAAATAGGAAAGATGAAGACAAACTAGTCAGAGGAGGTTGACAGCTGTTACAAAACTGATAGGCTGACACACTCATGGTCAGAGGAGGGAAAGGTTTGGCTTAGAAACTCTAATTAAGGCTGGCCAGGGTCCATTAGCTCATCTTCACTAGTAGCTTTGCAACCTCACACCCTGCATATCACCCTTTTTATACAGACTCTAGGTGAGAAATGTGATTAAACAAGCTGCTATACTATGTTTCCAAGGCCCAGTCTCTGAAAGCAATTCAAATGCTTCTATCAACCAACAAAATCCATTTCAAAATTCAGAAAGAGCATGAAAGCAAAGAGGGAGAAGGGAGAAAAGAAATGGAAGCAGATCAAAAGAGATGAAATGACATTTGAAAAGTATGGAAATGAGGAGAATATTGAGACTGAATTAATTGCAAAAAAAATCCTATAAGATGCAGAAATCCAGCAGGTCTGATGTAAATATTTGCAGGCTGACAGAAAGCAGGGAGCTGGGCCAGTATCATGATGAGATGAACACGTTTCTCCCTGTTCCTCCCTACCAGTCCTGCTCCCAAATGAGCACTTGACAAATAAATTAAGCTCAAGCACCAACAGTGGAGAGAATGCAGAAGAATATTCTGATGGACACCTGAGATATCTCCTGATAGACTGTACGTGGGCAGCTGCTGAGAAGAAAATGCTACAAAAGAAATATACCCACTTCTTGACAAGCCTCTTTGTTGAGTGATTGATATGTCTCTGCTTTCCTCCTTCCCTATAACATTGGAAATGTGAGCTGCTGCTCTGAGGCCAGAACTATTAAAAAATAATCATCTGTGAACACTAGCTTGACTTTCTTTTCCCCCAAAGCATGTAGCTGTAGGTAGTGAGTGCTGATTTTTCTTGATATCTCAGACTGGATTTTTAGGGCAGATTTTTCAGAACATGTCTCTTGTCATTTTGCTCTTAAATTTCATTTTAAGAAATAACAGTAGAACCAGTTGGGTAGTTGCATGTCTTGTTTGTTTGCTTGCAAAGCTCATTAGAAAGATAATCTTGTTAAATTCAAGAACCCAGAGCTTCATTTCTGGCTCTGCTGTTGTTTTTGTGACTCTGGCAATCTGCTTGCCTCCCCTCTGCACTGGGTCTGCCAGGACAGACAGAGTAGCTGTCATCACTGTTATTTCTAATCAATTAGTGCTGTGAGCCCTTTAGAGACCATAAAGTTATGTCTGGGATGATGTGATCTGATCTGATTTGGGATCTCCTGGTAGCTGTTTTAAAAGAAAGAGCAATATTCCTATGGCATTAAGTGTTATTTTAGCCATTGTGGAAGCTGAGTGTGCAACCTGCAGGTGAACTTCCAAAGGCTGCTTCTGTGGCATTAGGTCTTGTCAGACAGGAATTAATTATTTGGTGTAACTCTGTGATTCTTGGCAAACCTTAGTGAGGTGGTTAAAGGGCATTTCTGTTCTGCTAAACCCAGTGCTAGGGAGGAATGCTCAGCAGTTCAGTCAGGATTGGACCTTTAAAATTGGACAGCATGAAGAAGTGTAACATGCAAAAATTACCTGAGCAGAAAAATGCCTGAGGGTAATTCATTCTCTTAAAAAATGCCATCGGGTTATACTGACTTCATAGGTAGCATTTAATTGTGTCAAGCTGGTGATCTGCTGCCTTGTTCCATTTTTTTTCTTTCCATTTCCAATTTTTGGAACCTATTTTGGCTATTTCTTGAATTGCTGGTAATTCAGAATAGAGAATGAATAAGAACATATTGTGTATTATATTTGTGTTGCTTTCAAACAGAGTTAAGCATAACCTGTATATATAGATCATGGCAAGGAAATACCAGTAATTTTCAATGGAAGAGTAGAATGGACAATCTATCAGGCCTATTCTCCTTCATTTAATAAAAGTAGGTCAATGTAGGTTTTATGCTGTTCACATTAGTATCATTCATTTTAGCTTTACTAATAAAAGTGAAGGGCTGGTTGAGCATTACTGGAAGGGGATATCAGAAAAGAAATTAGGAAAAGAAAAATGGGTAAAGAAACATTACAGAAAGTAAAATCCTCCATCATGGGGATATTCCTGTAAAATTTGGTAAATAATGTCAACTCACGCCCTGGTTTTGAAACTCCCATTTCTAAATGACTAAAGTACAAATGAACTGGAACATGAGAAAAAGTATATTTTGTGTATTGTTTAGTTTCAATAACTACTAAACATTCAGGAGATGCTGACAATGGGCTTCATGCAATCCTGTCATGATTCCCATTTAACTCTGGAAGGGTTTATCAGATAGTTGAGAGCACTGGCCTCTGCAGTTCGACTTTAGCTGTGACTTTCTGGTTTAGTTCCTATTAATTTCCATGGCCAGTTGCCTGCCTGAAGGGATCATTAGTGGCATGAGGAATGCTGGGTGGTGATTAGAAGATAAAGACAGGGAGAATGTTATTTATTCTGCTGCTACCAGCATAAGGCTGTTTATTGAAGCAGATCAAAGAAGTATGTAAACATAAACACACATGTGCACACACATAATTCCCATTGCATTTCTTTAATTTGCCTTTTGCAGTTTTTAATAATGCAATTTTTCATGTAGTTAAGAAACAATCACTTTAATATTTCTCATACAGGGCCTTGGAAAGTAGTGAATGGGAAGAGAAAGAATCAGTATTCTTTTTATTTGCTTTTCAGCTTTTATTTAACCTTTCATATCTCTCCTGAAAGAGTAAAAAGCTTTCAAAACCTTTCAGAAAGAGTGAAAAAGTTGTTCAGCTTCACACAAAAAAAGCACACAGATTTCCTTCATATCCTGCACTTTAAGTCACTCGTTTTTTCTTAGCCATTTCCTAATAATACTTGGAAGAGACCATTTTAATGTGTGCCTCAAACTAGTTCATGTTAAAATTCTGCATCTGTTGTTACAGCATTTGAGGAACCATTATTTTTTAATGCATTTGTTCTATTTGTTTTTAGACTCTTTCCAGGGTCTTGGGAACAATGTGTCAGATCATGAGTTCTGTTTGGTTTATAGTCTGGAATTGTTGGAGGATGTGGAAAGAAAGCCTTTTGGTGTTTTCCTCATCCTTCCAATGCCTTCCTTTCATAAACCACCCTAGACTTAAAAAAAAAAAAAAAAGAAAGAAAGAAAAAAGGAAAAAAAAAAAAAGAACAAACCAAATCAACTAACAAAACAGGTTAGCATAAGAAGATTTAAGGTATTTTAAATACTTGACCTCTAGACACTGTTTCAAGACATGCCTTAAATTCAGTCTGAGCCCATACAGTCATGGCATACCTTAGGCTTTGCTATTTTTTAAGTAAATTAAGTGGAAAACAATTGTTATTCTTTTATATTTAACCAAGTAAAATTCCCCATTGCATGCTGAGCTAAGGATATCTCTTCTTTGTCCCCAAGCAAAATACTGTAGTAGCAACTGTAAGCCTTATAATTAACATAAAGTGGGAGAAATGAATTGTTTCAGGAGGTCATACTCTAGTAAGTGGAAAAATACAAGGCCCTCTGTACATCTCCCACAGTGCTGAATTCAGTTCAGGTGCTCTAGGCTGTGAGTGGTCAGCAATGAGAACTCTGCTCTTAGTCTGTCATTTGCTATGAAACACAGAAAGCCACAGGCAGATGTCAAAAAGAACGAGTGGCATAATTTCCTACAGGGCAGCTTTGTTGTAGAATAAGACCAGTCCCTAGGTAGAAGTCATCAGTGGCTGACCTTAGACCTGGTTCAAAGTAGTACATGTACTTTATATGAGGTACCATGGAAAGCAGAAATGATGTTTCACATGTTGGGAGATGGCAAAATTATGGATGAACTAGAAGCTGACTAGATTCTTTTGTAAAATAGGAAAAGGCAGTCTCTGGAGGAGTACAAGTGATATTAGACTCTGTTAGTGATACTGTAGAAGGCACTTGAATTTATTTGATGATCAAAGAAATCAATAATTTTAATTTTACCCCTCACTATGACATTATGTTCTAAAAGTTCTTTGAATTCAGTTTTGAAGAGAAAGCCCAAGCTTTTGTTCTCACTTCTGAAGGAATTGTTTTATTTTACACTCTCATAGATTGTATTTTTAGTTTGGGGGTTTTTGTTTGTCAAAAGAAACAGACAATTCAGTAGAGTTCTATTAATCCAGTCTCTCAGTTGATAAAGTGAGACATTCCTAAAATAACAATATTTATGATGATTTCAAGGAGGTGCCCAACCACAACCTGGTCTGCATCAAAAGAAGCATGGCCAGCAGGTCAAGGAAGGTGATTCAATCCTTCTACTCTGCTTTCATGAGATCCCACCAGTAGTATTATGTTCAGCTCTGGAACTACAGCAAAATTAAGATGGGGACCTGCTCTAGCAAATCCAGGAGAGGGTCAGGAATATGATCAGGGAGCTGGAGCAGCTCCTGTGTGAGGACAGGCTGAGAGAGTTGGGGTTTTTCAGCCTGGAGAGCGCTCTGAAGAGACATGATGGCACCTTTCAGTACTTGGAGGGAGCCTTCAGAAAAGCCAGGTAGGGATTCTTTATCAGGGAGCATAGTGACAGGATGAGGGATAGCAGTTTTAAACTGAGAGTGGATGCAGTTTAATTAGGAAGAAATTTCTTCACTGAGAGAGTGGTGAGGCAGTGGAACAGGTTTCTCAGAGAAGCTGTGGATGCCCCATCCCTGAAGTGTTCAAGGCCAGGTTGGATGGGTCTTTGAGCAGCCTGGGACAGTGACAGGTGTCCCCACCTATGGCAGGGAGATTGGAGTGAGGTGATCATTCGTGTCCCTTCCAACCCAAACCATCCTATGATTCTATGATTCATTCTTTGATTCTGCCATTCAGTGTATCTCTCATATGGTCTTGAGGGATGCACAAAGTTGTACACCAGCATTGCAGCTTGCTCCAGTTTGGCAGCTCACTGAAGAATTCTCTGTAGCCCGAAGGCCACGTGTAGCTTTGGTTTCTGCAGCACTGTCTGAACCATCTAAGGCATGATATAGTTGTGCCTACACAACATAACTCTCAAATTGCACATACCTAAGGTTAGTCAGTAGTATTTTAAATGTGTATTCATCCTGATCCCTTTAAAAATTTTGATAATGAGATCTGTTTCTTCAGCAGTCAGTCCTTTGCTTCCCTCTGCCTTTCCCCAGACACCTGTGGTCATGCAAAGGATCTGGTGTCATGACAGAGATGAATTGTCCTTGCATACTTAACTTTTAAACATAGCATTTCTCTTTAGCTCCCACTGACCCCAAGATGGATTTGTGTGAGACCTTACGTGTTTTGAACTTCTAGATTTGTTGTATCCTCTCCAAAGAACAGGGACAATAAAGCCTCAGTTTTAGAAAAAATAATTTTTAAAAAGCTTGGGAGAGAGGATCAAAACCCAAAAGATGTCAGCCTAGATAATTACATTGAGGTTTTATAACCCAACAGGTTGATGCAGTCACAGTGAAATGAATCAGAACAAATAGTAGTTCAGCTTGCTGTGGCATGAGCTGCCAGTTTTCCTTCTGTCTCCCAGAGAAGAAAGAGCTGCGATCTGCTTTAAATTCTGACATCTGGTAAAGTGTAGTGATGTATGATTCGGCACACAAGCTCCTACATTGCACAGCAAAGTATGCCATTTATGAGGCTCTCCAAATATAGGGAAGCAGTTTATTTAAGTAATGCAGTAAATAACAGAGTGGATATTTTAGTTCAAGGGAACGTATAAGCCTTGAGGCTGAATTCAAGCAAGGACATTTTTATGTGGATACAGATCTTGGATTATTGAGACTGCATGCCTACTTGTCTATAGTTTCTTTATTACCCAGTTTTCATTACTGCCTGGCACCTTGCAAGAAATGTTCATAATTGGCTAGAGGTGATGCAAGAAACAAATAAAACTCAATTAATTTGCCCTCAAAATTCTGAGTTTTCAATATAAGAACTTTCTTATGCAAATGTCACTGTGGGTCTGTGTTGTTCATATTGGTGGGATTTAGGAATTTCAGGATCACCAAACACTTTTCCCCTTTCACTTTTTTTTTTTTTTTTATTCCTTGGCCATTGGTCTTAGGACTGGGATTTAGATTCTTCAGTCCAGAGTAGTACTTGCTGTGTTAGCTCAGATCTGGGAGCCAGAAAGTTTAAACAGTGTACAGGGTATGCAGGAAATCTTCTCTTCCTGGATGTTTAAAGCAAGAAGGTTATGGGAATGCCAGAACCAGAAGTTACACTGAACAGCTGTGTTCAGTGACCACTGGTGGGCATGAATCAGTTCAAACCTTTGGAACATGTATAATTTAATATACATACAGTCTTGCTGAAGTATTCACTGAAAGGTAGGTACTGGCAGTTATAATTTTTCTATAAGTTACCTTTGATAAAGGTATAATGATGATTAACACCTATAATTAACTGTTCAATTATTTGCTTACCAGCAAAACATTTGTTCAGCACACCCCAAATTCTACATGTGTGGCACAAACAAAGGAAAGTAATAGAGATCACATTCTGAAGCCCTCTCCTTTCACCTGCAAGCTGAAGCCAGCACATGGGGGCTGTCCAGGTTTGGTCTGAGATCTCCACTCTCCTTGACCTTCCATTGAGGCCCTGCTGGGGGGGCATCCTTATCACCATGTGGGGCCCCAGATGCCAGCACAGACACCCAGGTGGAGGGTGGGGGGTGTCCCTGTGCACCAGCATCCTCTGGGAACTGCAGGATGCCCCACACTGAATCAGCTCTGTCCTTCTGCCACAGGGACAGCCCCAATCTTGGATGGGTTTCATGGGCAGGGAGGACACCTGCTTCTCTTCCACTTTTCTTGGGGCCACGAGGATTTAGCTGAGAAATCAATGGGATCACAGAGGAAAAGCAATCCCTGTGGGGTCAGTGAATTGTATTGATTTACGTCAGTGCTGTCGTTACCCAAAATCACATATTTTTTAAAAAGAAGCTCTAACTCTCTAGTTTTGCCATTAAGAGATTTCAGTTTTTTTTACACTTGACTATTTTACCACGTTTTGCTATTATTTACTATTATGCTACCATGTAGTAGGTTTGCATATATTCATAGGCACAATCCTATTTACTCTGGAAGTTACTGCTCTCATGATTCCTGTTATTTAATGCCACAACATAGTGAGTGAGAAAAAATAATACATCTATTTCTCTTTTTTATATCAGCTCCAGAGTTTTACAATCCATCCAGCTGGCAAGGCCCACAGAAGTCATTTTCCCAGAGAGCAGGAGCAGCTCAGTGTGCAGCTCACAATGTCAGGGGACCTGGTCTCCTGTACATGACCCTGTATCCAATTATCCTCATATCCTGGCTGCTCAGCATTTCCATTGCTGATTACAAGTTCTCCTTAGCTTGAAATGATTTTTAAAATTTTGTTGGACTGGAATGTTTTGTTATTGCCAAAAATCTTAGATCAGATGCGGAGAGTTGACTATGACCAGCTGCACCCATGCATCCTTAGGTGCCATAATGTGCTCTATTCTTACCTGACTACCTGCTAAAATAAATGGCACTCCATTTCTAAAATATTAATCTTAAATGTGTACATTTCTAACAAGCTATGTTGGAGGTTTATGGACACTCACATTGTTAACTCAGAGAGCCTATGAACATCCAAGGAAACATTTTTTAACCTTTTCTCTTTAAAAGGATAGTATTTTCTATCCTATTCTATAGTATTTGAAAGGTGGGAACTGGATTTATTGAGTATTACTGATAAATCATGGCTTGAAATTACTTTTAATCCATTTATGCTTTCAGATTTTGGGGGGAAAATGTGTTTTCTTTTCAAAGAAAAACACATGACATTTATGGTGAATTGAAAAACTGGAAAAATATGTTTCTGTCAAGAAACAGTGATCTTGTAACTGAAACAAAACATGGTATGGAGAGTAAAATGATTTTTTGCCCTTTGTAAGACTAGAGCAAGATTTAAAAGTTTTAAACTGAACACTTACAGGTCTCTCCATAGTTGTAAATAGAGTTGCTTTTGTCAAATCTGTATATTTTCAGCTGAGAAAACAAGCTCCTCATTCTGCTCCATCCAAGCTAAGGGTATGTCTGCATCCTTGTTTCCCAGGACACCTACAGCTTATCCAAGAGGAGTTGTTGGGGTTTTTTTGAGTATTCCTAGCAGCATGGTCCGAGTAACACAATGTTTTAACACAGCTATGAACATGGGCTGCTTTACCCTTCATTTGGTTGGTTGGTTGGATTTTTGTGTCTGAGCTCTGTTCTGCTCCAAAGACTTGGGCTGCCACCTGTGATAACTAGTTTAAAAATAAATTGAGGCCATCTGTGACTGCAGTGACAGCTGTGGCACTGGATTAACATCCACCACATTGAATGTGGGATGTGGCACATGGATGGGGTGAATGCAAGCACTCCTAATGGCCACAGGAGATAGAAACACAGATTGCTTCCTGAGCACCTAGCTGGCCTTTGTGCTGCAGGTAGTGCTGCATGAAGCCCTGGAAAAGCAACATCAAACTAAACTAAAGCAAGTGATGGCATCTTTCAATGCCTGGCTGAGTTTACTCAGCCATTCCTGCACTGCCGGGGGCAGCGTGGCTGCCCCAGGTGATGGAGGAAAGTGAGAGAGGTTTAACACAGTGTTGTATCCCCACCTTATCCTGCTCTTCCCAAAGAAGCTGCAGGAAAAGCACAAGGCTGGAGAAAGGAAATGCAGCCTTTGAGCTTTCCATTACCTTGCCTTTATGGCCACATAGTGCTCTGGCAAAACCATCATTAATAGCTGTGAGAAGCTGTGGTGTGTTGCAGTAAAGCAATGGAGGCACTTTGTGCATTAGCTGCAGACTCCATCATAACCCAAACAACATTAACTTGCTTTCAGTTTCATACAAATGAGCTGCTCATCAGCTCTGTTATTACACAAACGTGTAGCAGCTGCACTGCAGAAACAGATTGCTGAGGAAGTGCTTCAATTCAACTCTCTTATGCAACCTTCCTATCATTTTACTCAATTGATTAACTCCAATTTCACTATTAATTGAATTTCACTGTTGTCAAAGTCCTCATATATTTTTGCACATTTGCATCTTTTGTTCCTGGCTGTGTCTAATACACCCTTAAATCAATTATTTAAAAACTCTTTTAGGCCTCAATAATCTAATATGTCATCACAGGCAGCAAGTATCCAGTAAAAAATATTTTGATAGGTATAAAACCTGCAAAGTGTAATGAAATGACAAGATGCCATTGTTTTTTCACTGATTCAAAATTTTATTTTCCACCTCTTCTGGCTGTATTCAATAAAAATTTAATCTAGCTTGTGAAAAGCTCAGAGAGCAGTAAATAAATAAATAAAAAATAAGGCTTGAAGAACTTATAGCTGGCATCTGTGACTGCAACAATTGTTAGTTAAAGTTTGTCACTTAGGTCTGATGGGTTCTGGATGCATGCACTCAGCAGATGAAAAACCTTGTCTTTTTCATTTGGGAATGAAATGTGAGTCAGTTCTCTGCACACTTAATTCAAATTAATTCAGGCTTACAAAACCTGTCATACTGGTCATCACTTACTAGTTTATGGCTGAAAGAACTCTTTTACTCCTTTCCTACTTTTTTGTGTTCCTATTGCCCATCAACCACACAAACAATTTTACATAAGACTACACCTTCTGGAATGATTCTTCTCCAGGTTCACCAGCTTGTGTGTTGCACCTCCATCATCCATCAAACCTGTTGGTACCTGGCGGTTCCCTAAAGGGCAGAGTGCTTTCCTATCTATTTACAGTAATTTCACAATTATAAGCCGCACCATTTTGACTAAAATTTTGGACTGAACCCGGAAGTGCGGCTTATAATCAGGTGCGGCTTATATATGGACAAAGAATGAAAAGTTGCTGTTTTAGTTTGGAGGACAGGTGTCTGCTGAGAAAGGCAGGAGCCTCTCTTTGCAATGGAGAATGTAAACCCCCTCCCTCCAAATTATTATAATTTTGAAATCAAGCAGCTCTCAGGCAAAAATATGGGAATTAGGAATAACAGTTCTTTACTAGTGAAATTAAAATAGAAATACTGTACTACAAAGAAACAAACTCCAAACCCTGACAAAATCAGAGTACAACCTGACACCCTGTCAGGCAGGGTGTTGGCAGCAGTCCCATTCCATGGTGGCTGCATCCTCCTGCAGTGACAGATGTGGCTCAGTTGGAGCAGTGCTCCTGTACAAGGTGCAGTTTCCCTCCAGAGGTCCAGTGGTGATGTGGAGAAATCGCATTTCCCTCTGGAGTCCAGTGGAGAAAGGGGCTCCCTTAGTGTCCCAAAACCTCTGTTTTTATTTTGGTAAGAAATGTTGGGTTCTTCCCCCTGGCTGGAGCAACTCCCAATGGGATGCAGTAATTTTATCAGTCCCACAGTGGGACTCAATGGCCATTAGCAGAAAATGACTGGCTGGAGGAAGGATGGGTTGTGAAAAGACAAAGAACAATGCCCTGCCTGGTTTCAATGGATGGCCCATTAGCAGAATATCTGCCATTGAGATAAGGATCACTGCCCCCACCCTCAGCAGATGGTGATAGAATAGATACCTTTTATCACACTCTGTATTGTAACCCAAGACATATATGGACAAAGAATGAAAAGTTGCCGACACCCGGACATGCGGCTTATAATCAGGTGTGTCTTATAATCCTGGAATTGTATTTTATCCTACCGAAAAGTCTCAGAGCAACTTGACCTCCAGCATCTATGGGGGAGCATTAAGATCCCCATCTGAGATGCTGAGGAAGAGTCCCTGCCAAGGGGCAGAACCCTCTACATGGAATGAAGGATTGAGTTCCTGTGGTGGAGGGCGCTGGGAATGGGGGAGCTGGGTGGTCAGAAGCTGATTTGTGTCCAAAATAAATCTGCCATTGTGCTACTTGTATAGGTCAACAGAGCTTTGTCTGACTAAAGGAAGCACTGGGAGTCTTCTGGAAGTCACCACAGGCCAACAATGGTGTAATAGCCCATGTCATGGAGTCACAGAATCAGGTTGGAAAACACTCTTAAACATCGCTGAGTTCAGCTCTTAACCTAACACTGCCAACCTAACTTGTCAAGTGATTGTGCCAACACCATTTTGACATCTCCATTTGTCATGTAGTATAAGGCTAAAGAAAAGAACTTAGAGCTAAATGTTCCATTTCTTCTGCATCAGAGTAAATGTGTGTTTCACTTTTGCTTTTTCTGTTGCAGCAGGAGACCTGTACTTAATTGCAGAAGTCCCTCTGATTTTGTCTCATCCAGAGGCCCTTTATTAAGCAATATGAAGGAAGTTTTTATACTCAGTCTGTCCTGTTGAATATAATTAGTGGACAGATAAGTTTGAAAGTGAAAGATTTTTCCGCTCTTGTTTTCTGATGGGATATGCAGCAAAATTGTCCTGCACTGGAGTTAATCTTGTTCTTACACCCTTCTTACCTTCTCTGGGGAAGAATTTTTCCAGGTGTGAGCGTCCGAGTTCTCTGACAAGTCTGTGAGCATGACAGCCATGTGTCTGAGGCCTGCAAAAGACCTCAGACACAGTCCTGGCTTTTCTGTTTTTTGTTATTTAATGCCTATCATGACAGATTTCTTGCATTATAATGCAATATAAATGATAATAATAAAGTATGAAGATTATTTCCTAAGTAAATCAGCAAGCAGTCTCTTCTAATACTATACTGCTATTTGTTTAACTTGTTCTGTGTAGATAAAACCACAGGTGCTCTTTATTTTTTTTTCATATTAAAGGTGACTTATCTATAAAACAAATAAGATGGGCACCAGCTGCCCAGATTGCTCTCTAATGCTGTTCAAACAGTGAGCTTTGTGTTTCCAGGAGAAAATCCTTCCTTTTTAAGTCTATAAATGGCAGCATAAGTTCACTTAGGTGTACAATAAATGTTCTGCTTAGGAAAAAAAATCGTTGAAATTACTGAATAGGATAAACACAGTATTTTTTGTCAAACACCACTAACATGGTCTTGCCATTAGGAAAGTGCTCATTTGGGGTTTCAAGTGATGAAGGTGTTGATAAAACAGGAGACTCTAAAGGGCCCAGGAATGTATCTGAGCATTATTTACATTTTGTATGAGACATAAACCCCTAATGTCCTCTTTTCCTATCGTGTGACCCATACAAGAGTTCTGGAAAGTCCTTCTGACTTCTTGGAGAACACAGTGGCCCAGGCAAGTGCAAAAGGAGAAGTTTTGCAATAGGACTTTTAAAATTTTGGAACTTTCTCAAGACATACAGGGATATCTTGAGAAGTTCACTCTCAGTTACTATATTGGGCTACTTTAGCCTGTGGGCCATACAGACACATACCAAATTTTAGTTTTTCTCAATCAAAAAACTGCTTTTTTTCCTTTTTGGACTACTGAATCTTGCTCTTTCTTGCCCCTTTCTTGCTCTTTCTTGCCCCCTCCCCAAGCTAAGCACTAGGAGCAGATGAAATGCTGGCAGAATGTCCATTGCAGAGGGCAATTTCCACTGATGGATGATATGTCTATAACAGGTGGATCATCATTCTCACTTCTGTCTTTGAAATACATTAGTAACTATTAGTCAGTGTTATCACTGGACTTGCCTTTGCAGCAGCTGCACTGCTCTGACTGCTCCACTTTGTCACTGTCTTTGCCCCTTTGCTTGCCCAGCATTTGACTTCACGGACATTGACCTGCCTTGGCCTCCCTCTTATTGGTATAAATTATGCTATTCTAATCCTCTGGCTTCTTTCCTCACTTCTACCACTTTTGTTCTTGTTTAATTTAACATATTTCAATTTACTCAGGCACTTCTGGGTAGCCTGGACCCACGCTATACACTCTATATATTGAGCACATCCAGACTATCAGGGAGTGGTACCCAAATTCTAGATCTTCTGGCTCTTCATATTAGATGCTGAGTATCTCTTTATAGCCCCTGAAGTGGTTGTCTGTTCCTTCCTAGAGGCCTCTTTGTTACCAAATGAGATGGTAATCAATAAAGAAAGAAAAGGAGCTAAACAGACATGGTAAAAAAAATGATTATCTAGATACCTGAAATGAAAGCATTCAAAATCATCAGCGGTCTTCACTGCTTTCATAGGCTTATATAAAATGCATGCAATATATAATATGCTAGGCTCTCAAAAAGTAGGAATGACTGGGATCAGGTATTTAGTAATGTCAGGTTCATTAAAGTTTAGTACTTAGAACTTCAAGTGTACATGAAAACCTGTTTCCCACCTCAACCAATAATAAAAATATAATAAGCATATGACAGTTTAAAGATAAAATTGCATTTCAAAGAAGTGTTGGTGAGGATGGTAAAAAATGGTTCTTAGAAAGCTCAGGGCATAAGATTCAATGTGAAATCAGGGTCCTGTTCTCCCCTTCTTGTCCTTGAGGATTTTGTGTTCCAGGAACTGTGGAATAGAAGCAACAGAAGTTGTAGCAAAGGGATGCAACATGCATGAAGCTCCTTCTCTCTTTGGGTTTGTCTGTTGCCTGCACTCCTAAGTAAATAGCCAGGGCACAAAGAATTAATCTTGGAGAGGTCACAAGTTCCCAAGCATTTGCCAACCAGCCTTTCAGTGTGGAGCACAGATTAAGCAAACACAATAGAGAGGGAGCCTGGTGAAATTGAGCATTCAGCTTGGAAGAAATCATAATTAGCTTTGCTGTAAAGCAGCTCCACGGGAATGCAGCTGCTGAGCCTCCCTGAGACTCCAACAGATCCCTTGGAATCTGGTTTACTTATTCCTTTGGAGATTCTGCTCTTGTCTGCTGCATTATGAGCATGAGATCTGCAGGTCCAGGGGGCTGGCAGGCGGGGTTTGAAGGGTCACATTCCTGTGTAGTTACCATGCAAAGGCTCAGCCCAGTTTCCTTTTCCCAAGGGTAGCCCCATACTGTGAACAGTGAGGAAGGGAACCTACACAGAGTCCCCTTTTAGCCTCTCACCTTCCCAAATCTCTCCTAGCTGTTCTACACTGCTGCACTGTTCCTGAGCATGTATTTGTAAGTGCACTGGCTGCAATAAGAAAATATACTGACTCTCATTCCTGCACCAGTTACTGCCTTTGGTCCTGCTGGAATAAAAAATTATTTCCGGCAAAGTCGCTTACACTTGCTGCTAACTTTATTGTAATAAACGCTGACCTTTTAAACCACTAAGCCTATAGAAGGCTAAATTATAGAGTTTACCTCCCTAGATGCTCCTTAGCTGTCATAATGAAGGAAGTTTACAGTGGGAAAGTGAATGAAGCAAGCATGTTTTTAACCATATGGTAATTATCTGCTATCTGTGCAAAAGACATAAAGTGTTGTTTACTTGATGTGAAAAGAGCATCTGAGAAAGGATTCCCTGGAGAGGGAGTGAGGGAGATTTGGCACAGTGGCTGCTCTTCAGATGGCTTGTAATAGACCCTATAAATTTGGATTATGCTATTGTTAATCAGTGAAGATTGGAGCTGCTTGGCACATAATGTTTTAGTTTTAAGGGGCAGGTAAGTGCCTTGCAGAGCAGATTTTTTTTTTTAAACTGTAATTGAATTATGCAAATGTATAATTGTTTGTTGAGCTTTAAAAGTAAGAATAAAGAAAAAAATGTATAAAATTACATTCTTAGCTCTTTTCTGTCAGTAGCACATTAAATAAGAGGGAAAAGTTACTCTGGCAGTAGAGACCAATGAGATATAGGCTATGTTCACTCTCCTAAAAAGTTTAATTTAGTTTGAGTTCTCTTTTCCTACTTCCAGTACCAAAGTAATGTATTCTTTGCTTATTAAAAGAAAAGGGGGATGGGGGAGGTGAGGGGCAGGGAGGAGAAAGGGGAATCTGTCCTAACTGCAACCACACATGATTGCAAATCATTTAATTTTCAGTACATTAAGTTACCCAGAATAACTGCCAAGGCTCATTTGTACAAATGTACTTAAACTGCTTTAGCACTTTAATACTAAAAAAATTAGTTGTGGAAATCCAGCCAAATCATTTGCACTATAGTGGCTGTATCTGATGCACACTTAGAATCCCTTACATCTGCCCTGAAGTTCACAGATTCAACCTCAGACATATGAAAAACCTTTTTTTTTTTTTAACTGATGTGCTAAGTGCCAGATAAGGAACTTTCATTTCACTATTTTATATTTTGCTTGTTGGTATTCAGCTTTAGTCATAAAACCAAATTATTTATTTCTGTTCTGGGTGGGAAATATATTCACTACATTGTTAATGCTTATTTTTTAAATGAAATTTTCTTTTTATTCAGAAGATTTCAGAAAATTTCCAGGCTAAGCATGCCAAATTTAACCTGTGAGACCTTCAGGGGCAGATTTCAGAGACGTAAAATGAGAATCTGAGTTGTGTAGATGGAATGAGCTCAGAAATAAAGATATAGGAAATATAAAGAAAGAGAATAAACCGTAAAAGAATATCCAGAAAATTTTATGATCCTTGGAGAAGAAATGAATGAGCTGGACAATAAGAGTCTAAGAGCAGAAATCTGGGAAAGCTTTGGGAAGGCAGGATCATGTGACCTGCAGGTCCAGAGGCAGCAGCAAGGACAAACACAGCCAAAATAAAAAAAAACCTTTCCACTCCATGCTGTCCTTCAGCAGCTCCTGAAGATGTAGCATGTTTGCCTTAAAGTCCTTACTTGTATGAGAAGTCCTTTGATAGCTGTCAGACTTCCAGTTGTGTTAGTCACTTGAGTAGGCATTTCAAGGAGCAAGTCCTTAAGGTATAAATTTTTCATGGCAATTTTTCAAACCAGGCTCTAAAGCCCAGTGCACATTTATGGTACCATTTAAATGAAAAACAATAATATATGATATAGCCTGAATATTATACTTAATGAGCTATATTTTCTTTTAAAATAAGGTTACAGACTATAACCAGAACATTATGCTGCCATAAATTTCATGAGACTTTTTTCTAAACACCTCAGTCTATAAAAGTCAATGACTCACAGAGCAGACATAATCTAAGGGAAACTTTGACCTTTTGCATAATAAGAAGCCTTCCAGCCTGTCGTGTCAATGCTCTGATTCCTCTGAGTGCGCCCTGAAAGCATCAGTAAAATAACAGTTACGGCAATTTCCATCTGGAACTTGCATTTTAATAATTTTGTAATTATATTTAGGCAGTAATCTCCTTTTTTTTTGCTTTGTTACTCAATTGTCCACATGATTATTCACCCCTTAACCCACAGCAGTTCACCTCGTAGGATTTGAGGAAGCAGGTTGTGAGCCATATAATGTAGATGCTGTAGTTTCTTATGTCAGTCAGAACAAACAGGATGTCTTTACCTAGATGTGGAAAGTGTGACTATTTCACTGATACACCTGGCTGTAAATTACTTAAAGCTCACAATATTCAAAACCACCTGGTTCTCCCTGAACAGCAAACCCCTTTGGTTTTACACAGCTTCCATTCACAGCATTTTCAGTCAGGTACACAGAGACTGGTCTCAGATAACATGTGTTTTTACTTGGAAAGAGAGATGAGATGTATTTGAGCCTATGAATTATCCCTCATCACTTTCCTCATGTCCAAATTTTCCTTGATACTTGCAAGAACACAATGCCATGCCTGTCCTTACTTCTCGAGTTGTTGATTTTTATTCTTCTACATTTCCCATACTGTAGAGTTTGTTCTGCTCTCAGGTGAAAACAATGTATGTGGACTTTACAGAAACAGCTTTGGGGGATTTGATGTCTTTGGATATGTTTATGTGATCGAAAAAGCAACTCTTGATTTCACTGGCAGTAATGGTGGCAGAGGATCTGTGCTGATTTGCCAAATAGTTTTGCCCTTTACCTTTCCTAATCTCAACAGTCATAAGCCAAGACTCCTCACAGTAAACACTGGTAAAATCAACTTTCAGTTAGCAACACGGCATTCCACAGGAGCTAAAAATGAATTTTTTTGAGTATTTTGTTGAAGTCCTTGGGTTTCTTGGAAACTTTATGAGATGAGACTGAATGCTCCTCTAAAAGGTCAGGCAAGCAGCTTCCTGTGTCCTTCCTGATGGAGAGCATCCTGCGTTGATAAACATTTTTCTTATCAGAGAACTGGAAAGGATCTGATCAAAAGGCTATGAAATAAATAAGTTATGCAAAAATGTGGACTGAGCCCTCCAAAATACTTAGCAGTTCTATTGAGTTAGGTGGAGGAAAAAGGTAAAGAATGAACAAAGGAGAAAGAAAGGAATTTAAAAGTAGCTAAGTGGATTATTTTGAACAATTACTCCCTTGGGGAAAAAAAAAAAAAAAAACATTATTGTATTCTTTTAGCTACATTTCCTTCTTTTTCAGAAGAACCTATATTTTTACTAAACTTGTATTCCTATACTGGGTTACATATTTTACCGTATTCATGGTTGTGTCCTTTCTTCAGCAAACAAATTTTAAAAAAGCAATAATGTTCTTCTTTTCTGTAGAAAGGACATGCAAAAAAAGCTATTCTGAATATTTTTTTCTTCTGACTTGTCTGTGAAACCCATCATGGAGCTGAGCACAGTTCTACACAGACTCTTGTGGGTTCCAGCATGTCAGATCTTTTGTATTTGGGTGGAAGAGAAGACATGAACTAGAAAACTCCACGAGGAGGGATTGGAGGCCTCAGGTAGCCTTTCTACTTGTTATGTACTCAAAAATCTGAATTTAGTTCAGCGTAGACCAGCTGTGAGCTCCAGCCAGCACACATCTGGTGAGGTACATCAGCCTTCAGGGTCCTGCAGCACTTGAAGTGACTTGAGATTGGGTTCAGTACTGTCCTGTCTTGTGACTTGTGGTGGTTTGAGGTTGATAGAATAAAGTGGACAACCAAGAGCAAGGTTTATTACCTGTCCTAATTCTAAGATGCTGGCCCTGAAACCTGGGAAAGCCTTGTCAGGTGTGTTGTGGAACAGCAGGAGACTCATCAGGCTGGGTAACACTGGTGGTGTGACCTGCAGCAGGACAACAGACTGCTCTCCTTTTGCCTCTCTAGGAGTACTTTAAACTTCATTTATCTGTATTCTGCATGTTACTCTCCTGTGTTCTTTATTCATATTTTCTGATTTACTTGCTATTTTATGTTTACTGAGCCTCACTGTTTCACTAGGAACCTTTTTCTTAGCTTTTGATTTCAGTCTATTATTTGATTCTTATCCCCAGTCCAAAATTCAAGGCAGTATTTTACTCCTTGGATGCATACAATCAAACACAAATGCCTGATTTCATGCACATTTCTAGTCCCTTTAAATTCACTGCTACTTTCACTTCAATTTCAGTGAAACTGATGTGCAAAGTACCTGCTTAAAGTTAAGCATGCAATTGATTGCAAAAAGAGGAAATTGATCAGTATGATATTCAGTTATGTAAGAATTACTGTAATGTCTGCTCTTTTTATTTTATAACATTCTCAAAGAAATCACTTCTTTCTCTTGTCATTAACAGACTAACAACGGAAAGATTTTATCTTTCCCCATACGCTCCTCACTTCTTCTTTTTCCAGTTTATTCTTGAACATTATTTTGACCTCTAAATGATGATGCTCACAGGTTAGTAACATTTATCTTCTAACCTCCAGGTTTTGTACAGAACATCAAATAGGAAGGTGAAGAATGAATACAAAATGTTTAATTCTGCATTCCATTCAGAGGATTCAGGAAACTGGCAAAAAAGTAATTGCAGGGGGTTTTATTTTATGCTTCAAGTGAATAAGCCTGACTTTGTGATGTTTGTACTCTTCCTGTATAAAGACCAAGTGACTGAAAATACTGGATGGATTGATGGGGATTTATTTTGCAGTAGCACAAGCCTAGTGTGTTTTTTGAATGTGAATGTGATCTCATTGGCAGGGTTTGCACACAGATGTGTGGCATTAACACAGTAGATAATTGGATATTGCAAATGAATTATCTAAATGTGGTGACTAACAGGATAATGTCCCTAGCTGATGTATTCAACACTCCTTTAATATTAAGATTTAAAAAAAAAAAGTTACAAGAATAAATGTGCCTCTTTACATTTGATTTTTTAATCAATAGCAGACTAAATTTTCATGATGCAATTAACTGTATTTATGTGTACACATATATTCTAATATGTGGAATATTTCCTCACAGCAATATGTGTATGTGTATAGAGAGATGTGTTTATTGTATCGACATACCACTTTAGTTTATATATAACATATTTGTTGAAATAAAAGATTCTACCAGAGGGCCTTGGCACATTAAGAAAAAGGTTGGTTGTATGCCACAATGACAGAGAAAATCCTGTTACATCTTTAAGACTTCTGAGGACAGTGTTTAGATAAATAAATTTTTAAAAAACCAAAAACGAGATGCAGCTATTAGGGACATTATGCATTATCAGAGATATAGATTAATCAGGAAAGATGCACTGATCTTGCCAATTAAAAATCTAAACATGATCTTTTTCTTCCAGTTTTTAAATATTTAGGTTTTTTTTTTCAATCATATCATGTAGTGGTCTGCCTTTATCAATACTATCCCTCTTTCATACAAAATTATGTTTTCAATTTTTCGGTAAAATACTGATGTCTACTGTATTTGGTATTTTTCCAAGCTTTATTTTCTTCCCAGTTAAATGAAAATATCACAATGATTTATCCTTTTAGGTCCTACTGAAAACCAAATCATTTCCCTCTCTGAATCTTTATTGGTAAAGTATTATTCATTTTATTTCCTAAATGAGCCAAAGTTTCCAAAATCATGATTACCATCTGCAAAAAGGTTAAAACATAGCATAGCATTATTCATATAGTGACCTGCATCCTATTTCTTATTTGTCTAATGTGCCTGTAATGATTATTTCTTGTTATTATTCTGAGGGATGATTAAGTTGTCAGATATCCTAAAATACTTGTAATATTTTCTTTGAAATTTACCTCTGGAACCAATTTACTGTTTATCACTGTAGGTAAAAAAATTGCTTGGTCTTCATTGTCCAAATGTAAAATTACTTTTCTTTTCACTATTATTGTCAACTGAATTAATTTGTTTCCTAAAGCATGATTGTGCTGCTGCTGCCTTAAAATATAGACATTCTGGGTAAAACTTAAGCCACATTTCCCTATAATATTTTTTTTAATTAGCAATACAACACATTAAGTGATTTCATTTCAACATCAGAGTTTAGTTTATTTAAGCCAGGAAATAAATTATATATTATTTTGGTCTTCCATTGTTTGTGCTTTTAATGTAATTTTGGGGGGCTGTTTGGTGTGGAATTTTAGATCAAAACAGTGTCATCTGTGGTATCAAATTAAATTCTCCTTCACTTTAATGGATTAAAAAAGTATTTTACAAAAATGCTTTTCAAGTTTACTTGCTAGGCTATGCTTCAAATAATAAATTCAGGAAAATAGATAACTTACATTTCTATCATCTTGAAAATTATGCACAATACCGGGCATAAAGGTCACAACATTTTAACTATTTGAATTCATAAGATGTTCAAAGCAGAGTAAATCCATCAAAGGACTGGGTTCTGGCTGACTTATGTACACCAGATGGATGTACGTACTGCTAAATTAATTTTAATGGGTTTGCCTTAAAAGGTGTGTGTTTAGGTGTGCCAAAGACCTGACATTTGTGTGCAATGGGGAAAGAATAATATTTTCCTTCTGGGGTGTGGTGGTTTAACCTCGGTGATCAACCCAACCCCACAGAGCTGCTCTTTCACTCCCACACCAGTGGGATTGGGGAATCAGGAGGGTAAAGGCTGGAAAACTCTTGGGTGAGATAAGGACAGTTTAATAGGAAAAGCAAAAGCCTCACACACAAGCAAAGCAAAGCAAGGAATTAATTCAGTGCTCCCATGTGCAGGCAGGTGTTCAGCCATTCCCAGGAGAGCAGGGCATCACCCTTAACAGTGACTGAGGCAGACAAACCCCATCACTCCAAATGTCCCTCTCCTCCTCCTTCCCCCCAGTGCATACACTGCCATGAAGTCTCATGGTCTGGAACATCCCTTTGGTCAGCTGGGGTCACCTGTCCTGGCTGTGTCTCCTCCAGGCACCCCCAGCCTCCTGCCCCCTGTGGCTCTATGAAAAGCAGAAAGGCCTTGGCTCTGCAATAACAAAAACATCTCTGTGTTATCAACCCATGTTCAGCACCAATCCTAAACACAGCCCAGTACCAGTTCCTGTAAGAAGATTAATTCTACCCCAGCCAAAACTTCTCTTAACCCCCACCGGCGGGGGAAAGGCAGCAGGTGTGTTGGAAAGGGTAAGAGGAGAAGGCAAAAAGAGACATGAAAAGCTGCCTGGCACAAGAAAGGGGTTTTTAAGGCATGTGGGGCTGTAAAAAAATCGTGTGTTATTATGGGAAACATCTTTTATAAGGAGCAGAATCTTCCAAAACAACTTTCCTTAGAGATTCTGGACACTAAGTGAGTTAATAACTGACTTAAGACAACAGCTGCATCCCTACAAGTTAATGATGGAAGTTTCTTACCCTACATGTCAGTACATGGTGCATAATTTAAAATGGAAATTTTAGACATGACATAAAAATGGATTTGTTTGTTCCAGAGTGGATAAGGTTATTATTAGGTATGTGTGTTTATTGCTTACACTGTTAGCAATTACTGATTCCATAAATAACCATATTTGTACTTCAATTTGACATGAAAGTCAAATTACTTTCTTTGCAAAAACTAAAATAAAAATTATGGCTGAACTCTAACCACAAAAAATATGGAATACAGGCCACTGCTGCTTCCTATTTACACCAGGGTTACAGGTAAAGCACACTGAACATTTAAAACAATGCCTGGACACCTTTGTCCAGCCTGAGATTCATCGAAACAAGCTCTGAATGCGTGTGTGAGTTATGAAGCGCAGTGTCTGTAGGCATCCTGCTTCTCCTGTACCAACTCTCCCCACCTCTGTACTCTAAAGCCTTTGACTTTGCATTTTATTTTATGAGGAAGAGTCTCTTTTTGAAGAAAAGCACAACTACCAGAATCGTTGCATAATCATTGTGAAAACATGCTGAATTTTGAAATGGACAACATAATTTGATGTATAGACATGTAAGTCAGGATCTGATTTACACTTATTTCTGGTTTGGTTGGAGACTTTGGTTCTGAATGTTGTTTGTTCTTTTTTTTTTTTTGGCCCCTCTCTCCTTGATTTTACCCTGATTTCACCATTACGTGCATGGGTAAAAGACTGGGTTTTTTAGGGGTTTTTTTGTCATTGTACTTGTCCTAACACTGTCTGAAGCTCTTAGATGAAGCCATAATTTTAAAATGATAAAAAAATGCTTTATAAAACTTAATGGGAAATAAAAACATGTTTTAATCTTGGAGTGAAAAGGAGAATAAGAATTTCAGGAAGCAAAACCTGATCAGAGTGATGGAATTTTATCCTCAGTTATACCTGACCCTTTCATCACAACCAGTAATTTAAAAGCAGTCTTGCATATTAACTTAACTGCAACTTGATAACATGCTGTGAGATCTTTGCAGTCTCAGAAACAAGTAATTGACCTACTGATTAATTTTCTCATATAATACAGAAGCTGCCCAATCCCTCAAAATGTGCTTAAACGAGAAAGGGAAGCAGTGTTGCATGCTGAAAATGCCACCAGAAAATGAGAACCATTAGCAGAACATCATGACACGTGTATGGGGTAGAGATGGCAACTGCAGCCACACTGCCAAGGACGATGGTTTAAAGGGAGTTCCTGAGCTCAGGAAAGGCACACAGGCACGAAGCGTGTCTGTGGAGAGGAACAGGACAGAGTATTACAGCTAGCCAAGAGGCAGCAATTTACACTGCGTGTCTGAGGATCCTGCAAAACAGCAGCACAATCCTCAGAGGATGTATTTCTCAAAATCTGAGTCCTTTCCTGAGACATGTATCTTCTCCATCCAACCTTTGTCAAGAGCAATCCAGGTTTCCACCGAGGAAATGACAACCAGCTAACTAAATTCCCATGCTTATCCCAAAAAATGAGCTGTTGTTAGCAATTAGAAGTAGTCTGTAGTTTCCTGTAAAATACACTAATGTATACCCCAACCTTTCATGCCATCTGATGTAGAGGAACTCTCTAAAGCTTTGCAGATCTTTGAGCTAAATGGTGTTCTGGAAGACAGCAGTTTGGAAACACTCATGTTTGTTAGTGATATTTACTAGCCTGCAAACTACAGCAGAAGTTCATCAAAATAAATATTTAAGGAAAAAATATAAAAGAACTGACTTTCAGCTCTATAGCTCTTACTAAAGGAAATCAATAAATGGGAATAATTGGACCTGGTCCTTGATTTTTTTCCTAGTACATTTAAGTCTGTCTAAAATAACCTTAGAAGGATGAGGCAGATTTGCTCCTTACAGCATGAGAAAATCCAGGAAATTTTTAAACAAAAAATTTCTGTAAAGACTATTCATTTTAATCATCATAAAGAAGGGAGGAGATATTATATACATCTTAACATGGTTCAATCAATTTCTTGTCTGATGCTAGTAAAGGCAGGGTTCTAAGTCTGATTGGCAGAAAAAACCCTAGGGCTAGCCACTAAAGATGGCCATTATCATTTATTAAACAGGTGTTGAAATGAATTGGTCTTTTATCGTAATGCAGATTTACAGTGCATTAGGCAATCCATTTTCAATTTAGTGTACTGCCTCTGATAAATTAACAGATGTCGATTGATTTTTTTTCTTCAGTCCCCCTGTTTACACCTGACAGCCAATGCTTTATAGCTGAGCAGTTATTTGAAGTTATAAACATTATAATTAGCAATTTTTTAATTAGGCTGACAATTAACAAGAGATTTGCAAAGCTGCTAATTTGACATGTCATACTCTCCACAGTGTTTATGTTAACCACTACTTGAGTGAATTCAATTGAACAGAGCTACGGTGTCTGAAAAATCAATCTCAGAAGAAACCCTGTTCCCCACTTGGGTAACATTATGGCACTTCAGGCAGAGAAGTGGGACTTCAGTGAAATTTTACAATGTGACAATTCCAATACTTGAAGTTTAAACAACGTGCCCGTGTTAGCTCAGAGATGCAATTAAATGTGATGTGCCAAACACATGCATGGTCTGGCCTCTTTTGCTGTTGTTAGGCTTTAAGGGTTTTATTTTAAAGAACTAGGACCAAAAGAAAACCAACAACCATACAACTCCTATCAACAGTCTCAGCCCAGAACATATCCTTAGCTCTTTGAGTTGAACAAAGAAAAAAGAAAATATGTCACTCTAGTGTCTGTGTGGTCATTGATGAAATCTGTGTCACTTTTCCAGTGGCATTCTGCATATCCCGTACAAACTGGGGTACCACGTCATTAGAAAGCATTACAGAGGTCCTGCTGAAGCAGGTGGGGATTTTCCTGACTCTTTCCAGTAATCTGACCTTCCTCAGAGGTATAAAAATGGGTTTCTGATTGAATTTCCTGTGTGAGCCCTGCGCAGGGAATGTTTCTGCCACTCCTGGCACAGGGAGGGCTGCGTGGGTGCAAGGAGCGCTCAGCAAGAGAGAAAGGGGCTTGGGTATGGAAGGAGACTGAGCTGCTGAGAAGTTGCCTGCCAAGACCAGGGTGAAGATAAATCAGTGGGGCAGCCTGAGAAAACGTGTTTCTGGTTGATTTGGTTTGAAAGGATGTGTTCTTAAGTAATTTCTGTGAAGATATTTAATCATATGCACTTTGTAAAAGAAACAAGGCTAGCTTTTAAATGCAAATGGACCTGATTTTGGCTGAGAAAGCTCTCTGCCTCAAAGAACATGAGTATTTCCTTCTCTAATAGGCATTTTCTTGGTTTTATTTCACAGGGGCTTTTTGCATCAAGTCCTGTACTTTCATCAGATACTTGCTTCCTTTGTATTCTGTTTCTGAATTGTCTCATTCTTTCCACTGATGGCTCATCTGGTGGAAGAACCAGGAGCCCTTTACAACAGAATAGTAATAAAAAGAAGTGAAAAAATGCAAGTTCTTGCATATAGCTTTTAAAAATCTCCCTTCTTTAATCCTCTGCAGCCATCCAAACACACCCCTTTCCATGTGAGCCTTTCTTCTCTGAGGTCCTCATTTGTAATGGAGGCAAGACACATCCCTAAGCTGGTGAAGTACCAGGAGGAAACAGAATATGCAGAAAGCACCCCTCTCCAAAATTCCCCACCCTACTGAATTCCCCCAGGAGCTCAAAAGAAAATCTAGTCACAAAGTTATTGAAATCTTTCATTCTAGTGATGTCTTTACTTCCACATATCTGTGATTTTAATCTCTTTGTGAACTCATCTGCTTTCCTAAAAGGTGCCAGAGAATGAATGAGGTGAGGGACATATCACTCCATTGCAGTGGTAGTGTAAAGAAAATGGCCTACTTAAGGGGTGATCTCAATAAAAGTCTCAGGAGTTGATGGTGACATGGTATTGCAGTAATTTCATTTGAATAGTGAAGAATTTTACTACCTAGGAGTTGTGCACGAAGTGACAAAGAACAGGTCCTTGGCTGGTACAGGTTGTCACAGGACCTGCCTCTGAAATACCCTGTTTTCTCACACAAAGCTAATGACTTAATTTTTCAACTTCATTTCAGTGACTAAATAATTTGGGTTCACAACCCACATATGTTTTAAAGCTTATAAGTGTAAATACTGGTTTCTTTCTGGAGCAATTAGTGCCTTAACCAAATGAGTTATAATTAAATATGTGAAGCTGTGGTGCTAGCATCTTACTATTTTTGAGCTCAAACAGTCCTAATTAGTTACATGAATAATACGATGCTTGAGATGAGGTATATTGAAGAGTGTGTCTAATACTTGTTTGATGTAAGATCCTGGTTGCTCATTTCAAGCAGTCAAACACTGCTGCCAAGGAGTGCTATTAATGGGTGAAGAATCCAGTTTGTTTTCTGTGGTATCAACACCCACCCCTGAAGCAGCAATTTTCCTCTGAGAATGAGTCAAAATAAAGTATTTAATCACGACTAGCATTCACTGTGGAGCTCATCTTCTTTACACTGATTGGGCAGGAACAAGAGAAAGTTCTGGATTGTGAAGATGTTCTTGGGAAACTAAGAATCAAGAAAAATGCAAGAAATGAATAGGCAGGGCCATTCACAGGGAAATTTTTTAAATGGAAGAAGAGAGGGGAAGAGGTAGTTTAAAACCTTAAGTAAAGATTTCTAGATAAGATACATCAGGTCACAAGTGACTCAAGAGGAAAAAAAGTAGTTTCAGGAAAATGTAGAGAGGGGGAATGATAAAGGTGAAGTACTTACTAAAGTGGGAGAAATTATTTGTAGGAAGTAAAAACAAAAGAGAAGAGGTTGTCCCTCTGCCAGCATGGGGCGTGAGTTCGGTATTTGAGGAGATCTAGAGGCAGTGCAGGAGTGGTACTGAGCACTGACAGGCTCCAGCCCATTAGGGCAGCAAACCCTGCAGTCAGGTGAAGCTGCACATCCTCAGAGAGAACAAATCTTTGCTGTAAAGTTCAGTAAAATGATTTGGGAGAGATGTGGGAAGGGGTTTAACTCCTCGAAGCAAACTGGTTGATGCCATTATAACCTTTTGAAACCCTTGCATAGTGTCAACAAGGCCCTGTCCCATTAGGAAAAAGTAGACAAAGGCGACACCCTGTTAATGAATATGCAGAAACAGACGTGATAAAAACTGTAATTGAGAAAACTATTTATTTTGAGCTGTTTGTTTAAGCACAGGAGGATTCCTAATGGAGCCATCAGACCTCACTCATTGGCTAATAGTTTAATTAGGCCCATCTGGTGGAGGCTGTGGAGAGAACTGTCCCAGCTCTCATATTGGCAGAGAGGTAATTTGTCATCCCGTGGCCCAGTGACTGGCACTGAACATCTCCAAAGCCAACAGAAGCTCAGCAATCTGTCTCACATGAGAATAGCTGAGAGCTATTGGAGGCATTTGTGTGGTTCACCTTGGCACACAGAGGAGGATGAGACTGTTGCTCAGTATCCTTCAGATAACCTCGGCACAGAAATTCAGGCAGAGCCCCTGAAAGCCAAGTCAATCTTGCCATTTCAGCCAACCCAAATATAGGAACAGATTTTTCCTTTCTTTTTCTCAGCATCCCCTCTTCTATGTCATTCTAGTAAAACAATAGGGTAAGAATGTTTTCTGTTAGTTTCTGTTTAGGAGCTTGTATACTTCAGATAGAAATTTCACTCCTACTATGTCGAGAAACGAAAAAATTTCCCTTTTGGATAGCAGGAACTTACTATGTTTAAGAAATTCTAGTTCTACAAAATGCTATCCATGACAGAGTTGCAAATAAAGAAAAGCACTGCAGAGACTTTGCACAACTGTAACCAGTCTGTAAGGTAAGGTGATAAAATTATGGGTTAATTCAGCTAGAGAAGGAAAAGAATTCAGAATGCTAACAGTAACTGCCTTAGGAGCTAAAATCAATATTTTCTCCTCAGTCTGGTGTTACTGTTGGTATTAGTGTTATAAGATGTTAAAACCACCACTTAAGAGTAGCATTTGAGAAAGCATGGGACAAGATGCCAATGAAAGTTGTTTCTCACGTGCCTATCCACTAGTATTTATGTAACATTTATTCCTAATCTAGTGCAACCCACTGCCTGTTCCAAAACCCCACAAGCAGTTAATATGTCAAATATTTTACTAGCTCTTTTTTCACAAGCCCATGTCAGGTGCTCTCCTGCTGACGTGTGATCCCTCTCCAAGCTCTGGGTGTCTGTAGCTGACACTGCCATCAGACTGGGAGGAGTGGGGTAGACTGAGGTTCCCTCCCCCAGAAACTCCAGTTTAAGCTCTGTTCACCACCTGGGCACACCCATGACCTGAGATGCTTCTCCCATCAGCCCTGCTTGGACCAGGTTTCTCAAAGCAAGTCCCATGGTCTCAGGGCCAAACCCTGGCTGTGGCACCAGTCCTGTGACCATTTGCTGAATCACCAGATTTACTGGCCCTTTCAAACCCTTTTCCTTTGGCTAGGAGGACTGATGAAAAATCAATGTTTCAGAGTTCCTTGCTATGCTCCATGGGCTCTGTAATCCTTCTGGATTCTCCCCAGGTGCTGCTGGCTGTATCAGCCCACGTGGAACAGCTGCAGTGGGTAACAGCAGGGCATGGTGTGAGGCTTGGTAGTCTCAGGTGCCACTCCTGATACAAACCCCAGGTGAGGAATGTACCTCTCTAGAGGCTCTGTCAGGGCAGCAGAGATTACCTCTGTATCACTAATCACCAACTGCCCTTGCTTAGTGTGCTAACTTTTATACAGGGAGTAGATCCAGCTTCATTACTCAGCTCCAGCATCTCTCTTGATGTGACAGGTCTGGACACCCACAGTCATTAACACTTGAAGAGTCTGAGTAGCCTCAGATGGGGCATCATAGCTTAAAAAAATCTGTATGTTAGTAAAACAGTAAGCTTTGTATATGTGAGGTATCTATCTATACCTTAAGAAGCAAATAATTGGAACAATAAGAAATTGAAAGGAACTATTTAAGAACTGAAATCAGTTGAAGTGATTGTTCAAAATAATCTTATGAGCAAACAGTCCATTGTGATCTCTTAATATTAAAAACTGTTAGTATCTTTAAATTACTTTTCTGTGTCTGGTGGTATACATCATCATTTTCTCAGTGTAGGTTTTTTTATGGTGTAGTTTTTACATGGGCTAGATTTTGCAGAGCCAAAGTTCTGTGTTTGAATACCATAAATTGAGCTTGGGCAACCTGATCTAATGAAAGATGTCCCTGCCCATGATAAGAGATTGTGCTAGATGATCTTTGAAGGTCCCTTCCTACCCAAACCATTCTATGGCTCTGTGAAATTGGATTTTGCTGCTGTTCTCACCTTCTCTGGGTATGCATGCCAGTTCACATGCACAGACATGTATTCAATAGTTCATGGATGCTAATTTCTATGTATAATTCTTACAATGGATATACACATGATTTAAAATTCACACATGTGAGTTCAGAGTCTCTGTCTGCAGTTTCAAACCTAGGAATTAATGCAGTTCCAAAAAATTCTGCCAGTCTAGTTGCCCCTTTATTTAATTTTGCTTTGTATGCAAGTACAAGCATCATTAGTTTGTATCATTTTTTAGCAACATCCTGAAAGAATCAGCAAGTCAGTTTTGTGCTCAGCCTGATAAACTGTCAAGACAATTCTGCCAGCAAAGCTAACTCACACAGTGCAAATATTTACCAAGAGATTATCTATTCTTAAAACAAAGTCACTAATCCAGGTTGTCTCTTCCAGACATAATTCTGAACATGTATATTGAGCAAGCTAAAAGCATAGTAACAAAAATGTTTTGCAATGTAAGAGCTTTGTGATCATCTGCTGCCTTCAGCCAAATCTTTTCTGAAAGCTTGTGTTTCTGGCTGCATTGTGAATGCTGCTACATTTACAAAACTGGAGGAGGCCGTGGGTAGAGTAGAAATATTTTCCAGGTTTTATCTGCACTTGACTAGTATTAAGTGGTATTTTTGACTCCTGCTGATCAGATTTCTCCGCTCTTGTCTGTCTCGCTTGTCAACGCCATGTGGAACAAGTGACAGTCTTGTTCTTGTTCCTTGGATGTGAGCTCAAATGTCTAGATTTGAATTTGTCCTGGTACTTCTATGATACAAATACTTCATAATAAATAAAATGCTACTGAAACTGCTCAGTCTTTTTGCTACTGAAAAATCACAGCAGTGCCTCATGCAGTTTGCAGAACTTGGAACAGAATTGATCTGCCATCATTTTTGTGCTGGTAGAGATGACACATGGAAAGGAAGCCGGGAAGGAGAGAGCAGCCTGGAGCCATGGCATGGAGCTCCATGGGCCACAACAGCTTGGGTGGTGCAAGAGTGGCTTTCCAAGGAGGGGTTTTCCATGGGAACTGCACCCCTGGGTGGAAGAAGAGGCAAGCAGGGCAGACACCCAAGACACAGAAGCAGCCTGGCTGCCCAAAAAAATGGGGAATAAAGCAACTGTCCAAACCAGGCAATGAAAGGCAAAAATGGCAGCAGGACAATAGATTGCTTTACTGTGATCCAGAGCAAAGTACTGGACTACTTCAGGGAACCCCAAAGTAGATTAAAAGGATATTTTTCTTATGAAGAATGAGAATAAAGGTATCAAAGGTTTCTTTACTCTTTTATGTTAGAAAAAGGCAATCCAACTGGAAAAGGCTCAAGCTATCAATTTATCTTTGTGGGAGACTATATGGTTATTTATCTTTTTTAATTATGCTTCAAAAGAAAGATGGTGCTGCAATAAATAACATTAGGCAACAATAAAGGGAACAGCACAGAGAGCTGTTTGTAACGTGTTCCCCTCACCCTCTTGGTTTTAACCTCCATAAAAGTGTGGGCTTTTCCATGTTGCTTGAGGTATTCAAGACGGTGATATTTCTGGAAGCAAGAGAAACACAGCTGCTGGCTGGTTAAGGGGATACAGGAGATGGCAGGATTACATTAGTATGATGCATGTGCTGCTACTCAGGGACCAGCACGCTCCCAAATTTAGTGCCAGATACACACACACGGTTGCACCTGAGCACATCTAAAAATGTGGCACTTCCACCAAAGCCTGAGCAGAGTTTGTTAGCATGTGTGTACTACTGAAGAAAAAGAAAAAAATAAAAACAAAAAAACCAGTAACCAAAAAATCCCCAACAAAAAACCAATACCAAAACCATTAAATTCCTGCATGAAGATTGGGAAAGCTCTGATACTTCTTTAAAAAGAATTCGGGTAACTTTGAGGGATCTTTTTCACTTTTAACTCTAAAGATGCCATCTAGGAAGGGTATGTGACCTTCAGCATTTGTGTAGGTCCAGATTTCCTGCACATTAAAAGATTTTTATAAGTAATAACTTTTGCAGAGCTTCTTTTGAGAGATTTTTACTTAGAACCCTTACGAAGAGATTTGTTTCCAGAAGGTAGTGAATGGCATCTATCGGAAGTTTGCATCTTTTATAATGTTTGATACAGCTTGGGCAGTCAAATTCACTGCTCTGTAGTGTTATTTAGTATTTGAAAGCAAATTAAAGGGAATTAGTTAAGACTTTTTCTTGTATAACTTGGGCCCTAAAGCTTTTTGTAATCATGCTGGCAGTAATGTAACAATTTATCTTACAGACAAGTCTAACAGCAGCATCATAATTTCAAAAGCCAAACGGTCTTTCATATTTCTTTCAGCAGGAGAGAACTGTTGGGATTTTCATGTATGTTTTGCCTTTGTAAAAATAGAAGTTGGAGTGTGAAACATAGATCATCCTTCACACTCATTAGCATTTTAATGGCTTCTCAATTGTTAACAGATTTGATGTAGCTACTAGAAAGATAAGACTGGGTTGTGATTTACGTCTACACTTTCCAATCCAGTAGTAGTCAGTTATAATACTAAATGTAATGTCAGGTCTCTGAAATAAATTTTCAATCCTTTCAAAAAAATAATAAAGACAATGATAAAGAAAAATGCCAATATGCCCCTCCAATGTCTTTGCAATAGCCATGGTTCTGATTTGTTATTTTTGAAGAGCACAAAAAAATTTTCCCAACAGAAATAATAATTAGTTGTATAAATTGAAAATTAGAGATGGTGTATTCTGCACAATGTAACCTTATAGAGTAACAGCATAAAGTGACATAAGCATTCACAGCAGAATGATTTGCAGAATTCTAATACAGAGAAGTTACTTGAGGGTTCATTTTTTGCTGTATTTTCAACGTATGATTCTATGTTTTTATCAAGAACATTATTGCTTATTGAATCACAAACTCCCTTCTGCACACATAGGATGTAGCCATTACAATTTGCACACATTTTAACTTCTCAGAAACTATCAGCTCCAAAAAAGAGCTGTCAAACCCAAGGACACCATGGCATTATATTTAGAAATATTCTTAGTGTCAGGAATGATTTGAACTATCCAAATTAAACCACAGAGCACAAATCCACAGAGCCTGGCTAACTGACTCTTACCATCTGAACACAGTCTGCTATGTGACCCTGTGAGTCATTCCCCTCCTCCTTTCCCTCCCCTAAAGACAGGGCTGAAACAAACCCTGAATTTAATACAGGTTTAAATTAATTAATACAAATTTAAAATTTAAAATTTAGGATCTAAACACTATCAGTGTGTATTTGACATGCCTCTGTGGTTTGAATCCTTTGGAATCCAGCACTCCTTGCCCAGCAGTTACATGTCCTTATCATCAGAGGAAGCCAGAATCCAGAACACCACCAGGATGATCAGAAGGTTCAACAGAAGGTGTTTTCTTGGCAGGAGCATCATTACTGACACAGCTGAAGCAGAATGAGGACTTCTGAATAAAATAAAGGTTCTGTTCAGAGGAGTCATTGTATCAACCAAATACATCCACTGACATTTTGGCTTGGGGTTTTTATCCCACTAAGAATTTTCCATTCTCTCTGCCATCTCCTTCTAGGCAACTGTCCATAGAGAGTATACATGGGGAATTAGACACCACTGTCATTTTTCCATAGGATATTAATGCAGTAAGGATTCTGTTATCTAGGATTTTATCTGTACTGTGTTATGGCCTAGAAAGTCTCCAGCAGAAGAACAAAACTCTGACATACATGGTTCATTTATTTCAGCAGTGGGCTTGCAATACAGCACATAGAAACTTCCAATGTTATTGTCTGTGCTGCGTTTTCTGTATGGAGATGGAGTATTTGAATTTTCAGGTGTGCTGCTTCAGTGTATCATTACTTTTGGTGGACTGGAGGGAAAACTGCAAGTTTTGATTGATATTTTTAAAAGCACGAGAGTAATCTGAAAAGTTCCCTTTCATGACCTGTCCAGTAGGTTTGATGATCTAATGGCTCTCCCAGATGTAAAGATCTGCTAATCTTCCTCCAAGAGGGTGACCCGAATGCACTAGATTAGATATTTCAGTATTGACTGCAGCTATCTGAGGACACCTTTTATGTACTCAAAAATCTTTCTGGGCTTGGAGATCGTCATGCTGGCAAAGGGGCAGGGGAAGGGGAGTGGGGGTGCTGGAGCAGTGAAGAATTGGGGAAGGAGGTAAGAAATGAGCCAGGCAGTTTTTCTCAGGGCATAGCTTGAGAGTAAGGGCCTTGAATGCACTTTTCATCACATGGCATATTAGATCTCTTCCTGTCAGAAAGTTAGACTCTAAAAATGTAAAATGTCTGTGGCAGAGATTTCCAGCTGCCAACAAAAGGCTCACTTTCATGAGGAAAATAATTCAAAATGCTTCTGAGTCATTGTGAAAAATAGAGGCCATGACTGTGTCTGCAAAATCCCATTGAGTCGAGACACCAAAGACAAGAAAAATTGCATTCATAGCACTGTGATCATCATCTGTCCATTCAGCACAGTGCTCTCCAGGAAAAGACAAAGCTGGAGTGACAGCACAAGGAGCATCCTGTGCCTTTTTGTGTCACTGCTGGTGCTGGCCTTTGGCACTGCACGGGAGTGGGCAGGCACAGCAGTGTGAGAAAGGAAATGGGGTTTCTTTTCCCCCTCACTTTCCCTCATCCCCGAAGTGTTGATGTAAACTTGCTGTGATAGATGCAGGTGGCTAAAAATAGTGTGGGTTTTCTGTACCATACTAGCAAGTGAATAATTTTCTGCTGTAAGCAGGATGCCAAGGATAGCAAAAGCCTGATGGTAATGGCAGGTGAGGTACAATGATGGAGTGCAGCTTCCAGCCCACTAAATCAGTGGCAGGCTACTTGGCACATTTGCCAATGCTGCTGCAGACAGAGAAAAGCCCTGGGGAAACTCTCCCTGCATTTAAAAATTATACTTGAGATACACTTGTTTTATCCTAGGAGTTTGATAATTTATCCTCACAGCATGGGAACCCTGCAGTAACAAGTGATCGTTCTTGTTATTTACTTGTTGCAGCTTCTGCTTCCTGGATTTTCAGATTCTCTGCTTCTAGCTTAGAAAATACTACATGTGCACAAGTGTAATTGTCTTCAGGCATGAGAGTTAAAAAATTGCCATGAGTGCTAGACAGAATCTAGGAGAAGCTGTCATGATCTGTTCAGGCTTTTCCTGTTTGTATCTCTCATACCACCAGCACTTATATCTGGAATTTATTTTATACAATTACAGCAAATGGGACAGTTCTTTTGGTCAAGTGGTTTTTGGTCAAGTAGGAAATCCTCTATAAAATTTACCTTTTGAGACTGGTGAATATAAATCCCATTATTATTTAATGTTCTGGTGTCATGCTGACTATTGCTAGGATGAGTTTTCATCATCTGAAATGAAATCCTGGTCTTTTGAAGCCAAATTGCAAAATTCCTATTGACTTCAGTAGGACAGATCTAACTCCAGAGCAGTGCAAGAACTTAAGTGATCTGCCACTAGCCAGATCCTTCAGCAGTGGGTATTTTTATCAAGTCAGCCTCATAATGGAGTTGCCTCAGAAAGCCTGCTTATACTCCAGGAAGATGTGACTGAAATAAAGCAGGTGCCTTGCTAATTGGAAAGTGGGGAGGCTGAGTTTTACAAGTATTTAGTGCTAAAGAATAGAATTGTTTCCCTGGGGAGCTTGAAATACTTTAAAAAAAAACTTTTGTAGTTTCCTATTTCTTTGCCTCTCATTCCCGCTCCCAGATGGAGCATTTCATTTTCTATTTCATGTATCCTCACCAGGCTTGCCTCACCAGGGACCATGGAGGGAGCATCTGGGAAGCTCCTGCTATTTGAGGGGTGATGGCAGCAATGCTGCTCAGGGGGCAAAGAGCCATCACAGAGCAGGGTGTCTTGCCCCTCCTGTGCTCAGTGTTATTAACTGTAAGAGTAATGGGCTGTGAATTGCATCCCTACTGCACCAATATGATCTAAGAGATAATTTTTTTCAACTCAGCATGTTTGTTTGTCCCCCCATTGCACGAAAACCAGATTTTGGAGGATGCTTAGATCCTTTCCTCTGGATAATGAATGCAGTCTATAGCCACACTCTCCTCATTATGCAAATAGTTCAGACAAATCTCCCTTCCCTCCATTTCTCTATTTAAATGTGCTTTAGTGACAAAAGACCTGGTGGCACTGCAAGCACTAGTATTAGATTGTTCACATCATTAGTTGAGATGAAATTGCAATCATACCATCTGCATTTGGTTGCACTTCATTCAAACCTTGTCATTGCCTTTGCCAAACTCAATGTCTTCTGGGGTGTTTCTTTGAGCACCATTTATCTGTGTTTCCAGCCTATTCAAAGATGCCTCACTGCCTGTAATGGCTGCATTTAATTTCCTTTACTTACACATTGCTGATTTGCTGGGTCTTTATGTCAGATTTCCCGTTCCACATTATTAGTATTTAAACTTGCACCTTTTAAAAATCAGATGATAAATTAACCTCACATTGCTCTTTTTCCAAGCATTAGTCACTTGCTAGAAACCCTGGAAATTAGCTAATTTCCTTCCATGCCTGACACTGGCAACCAGATATGGAAACCAACTTAATCAGCTGGCAGAGTTCACCATCCAGTGGCTGGCCCTGCTGAGCACACTCAGTGGGACTCAAAGCAGAAGCCCTGTGAGCCCCTGGCAGCAGATTGGTGATGGGGATAGCTCCCTGCTAGCTGTTAAAGGGAACCATGGCCTGTGCTAGGGAGCTGAGCTGCTCTGAGCTGGAAGTGGCTCTTCCCACCTCTGCCCTGCCATGGAATGTGGTGCCTCACATGCTGATGGTCCCAGGGCTGGGTGCTTGCTCCTCCAGTGGGCTAAAGTCTCAGGTGCTCTTTAGTTCTTAACAGCAAAGTCCTGCCAGTCTGGCTGAGATCCCTCCACCAGCCTGCTTTGTGTGCAGTGGGACATTTCCAGTGAAGCCTCCCATTTTTATGTTAATGTTCCTGTTTGGTGACATTCGCCTGTCAAGGGAGTCACTCTCCCTGCCCCAGCTGCATTTAGCAGCTGTGCTGGTGGCAGTTCCCACTGCCATGTCCTTCCTCAGATCCCTTCTGAGGATGGATGAAGGTTGCCAGGCACACCTGCCAGCCTGCTCCTGCTCTGTGCCTCGTCTCAATTCCCACTCGTCTGAGGGAGTTGAGGACAAGTGATCATCTTTTGAGGCAGCTGGGTCACACTCTGCTCATCTGCCTCATTTCTGGTGTCCTTGCAGGGACAGCTAAGAGGCTCAGGGAGAGGATGCTGAGATGCTGCTATGGGGAAAAAGAGGCACAGAACCAGCCCTCTGCTTTTGATTTAAACAGGCTGCAGGCACACAAGAGCTATCTGCGTCTTTCCCCATCTTCCAGAATAATTTGAGGGCAGCCTGTGACATATTCTGCATCATTTCTGTCATCAGAAGTAGAACTTTTGATTGTTACTGCATCCAGGGTAAGGTTATGGCCATGGCAGATTACTAATAACATGTAACACAGATCATTAAATTTGCATAAAATTGCACAGGGAGGACAGCACAAAGTGGCTGCTTCAAACAAGATACATTAGAGAGAACAAAAGTAGTCCTATTTATGTACATGCAGGAATTAGTTCCTCTGATTTTCTAAGTCTTTCATTTGTTTCCTTATTAGAGCACTATCCTTGCAGTGTAAGGGCTTTATTTTCTGTATATTTTAAGGCTCTGTGTGTTGTGGAGGATCAAGGAATAGCAATAACCATACAACAACACAAAGTTACAACATCTCATATGCACAGTGTACAGCACAAATCTTTTATTAAAGGAAAATGAAAAATGGCCAGAGTTAAATTACTGACCTGGGTCTCAGGAAAACTGAAAAATTCCCTGAAGTTTATGTCATTCTTCCTCAGCATTTTCAGTTTCCCTGAAACATTGTCCTAAATATCTAAACTGTAAACTTTGTGTACTGTCTTATGGCATATATATTCTCAGTGCTTAGTTTGGCCAGCTGCAATCTTTTACCAGGACCCCTAGATGCTACTAAAATTAAATCAGTAACCTTGCAATATTTGCTGTCACATTCACTGAATCTCATCCTACTGAGGTTTGGAATGCCACATGTTGATTAGACAAGGCTTTAAATGTCTGCTTAAAGTGTCACAGACAAAACTCACCAATTCACATAGTTTTAATAAAATGCAGTATTTTATTTAATAAAATTACCGATATTTATAATTAAGAAATTAAAATAAAATCAAATTTTAGAAGGGTAGCCAGTATTTAAATGATTTTAAATGCAAGGAGCAGTTAGAAGATAAGTACGGACACTGAGCTGTAGTTTATTGCAGTTTATTTTATGTAGACTACTATTAAATTAACTTGTTAATTTGTATGTATCTAAACAGTATTGCTGGTTTTACATGAATGTTTTGCCAACATGAATACTTAGAAAATGACAATAATTTTCCAAAATGTTGACTTTTTGTTATTTTCTAAGGGTGAAATCCATATTTTAAGCTGCTTTCGTCAATTACAATAGAGTGCGCCATTCTTGGCATTAAAATTTTTTAGAAATCTGCTCATTTTTTAATGTTTAATTTCAAGTTGAACATAGTCCTTTGAGGATGGTAATGCCAGCTAATGAGACTTGTGAAGAGAGTCTTCTGGTGTCTCAAAGTGCTTGTATAGCAAGGAGTGGAAAGCTAAGATTCCTTTATTCTGTTTATGACCTGACTCCAAATGATCCACACTGTTGGAGAGAAGGTAATTTAATGGCCATTATTGCTATACAATCCTGCATCTTCTTTGAAGCTGTCAGCTTGAAAACCAGCTCCAGTTGTGTGTGTTCATTTGAAACCTTTGCTGAGCTTTTTATCAAAGCACAACACAGAGATGATTCCTAAACGGCTTTCCCTTTCTCACACACCCAAATTAACCATTTTCTCCTCATCTCCTCACCAAAGGCAGAGATCCTTTGAGGTCCAGGCATATGAAGAAACTGTTGAAACACAGCATAAAGAAAAGGAACATACTAATTAATTACTGAGGCATTTTGAAAGGATTTGCTCTCTTATAAAATGTGCAACATGTCTGACAAATTAATTCAGTTGTAAAATAAATTATTTAAACTAATAAATCATTAACTTCACATTTTAGTGAAGTGTCTCATTAAGAAGCAGAAACATGGCCATTTGATGCGTTTGTGAAAGCACAAGACAGTGCTCAGGTTGTTTGTGGGGTGGCAGGCTGGCTCCTCCTGTGCTGAAGTCAGCAGAGCAGATTCTCAGCTGTGGGGTCGATATGCTCTACAGGTGTCCTCCAGCCCAGTTCCTTCATCTGCTGACCTTGGTACCTGATACATGGGCACATCACTCACAGCTTGCCTGCAGGGGGGTTGGACCACTTGTAAAGCTTTTACAAGCTGCAAGGGAATTTGGTATCTGAAATAATTTCTTTGTGGAAGGACACAGGGGAATATTTTATGACCCTGTGCTTTTTTTATAAACTGAGCCTTCCCCGTAAGTTTAATCTGCCTGCCCTTCCCTGCTTCTCAGTTATGATGGCACAATGCTAGTTCTGTCTGCTTGGAGCTATTTCTCTTGGATAATGTTGGCACTTGGCTGGGGCTTCCCTTGCTTCTTTAGATCAACAGTGGCCAGTAAACCTAGAATATGGTTCTTGATGGCTTGGTGTCAAGAAACACAGGAATTTTTCATCAGTACAAAAAAAATTGGGAAAGACTGTGGCATAGATTAACGGTGTATTTTGCAAGGAACATGTGCAATCCTAACATCACCTCAACAAAATCCATCCAATGCCTGAGGAAGTCAGAAAGTCACCAATGCCCAGGGATGAACCAGCAGGCAAGGACGTTGGGAAAGATGACAACAGCTTGGGTGCAATAAGAGGGAAATAAAGACTTTTCCAGTTTCTGGATTTCTGGTTTAATCTGTAAATAAAAAGGGCAGAAGAAACTGAAACAGAAAAATGTGAAAATTAACGAAGGGATCCTCACAGATCCTGTCACTGAAGGCACACAGGCTTTTATACAGGTAGAATCCATACAGAAATCATCTTCCAGGTAATGCAGCACTATCAGTGTATAACTTTGGCTCATTTTTTGGTGGCTTCAGAGAGTAAATAAGTGTCAGGAAGTCAGGGAACTTTTCTGTCATTGTGAAAGTCAGAGGAACAAGGCATCTCTATGGATTTGGGCTTCAATTTCAAATCACCTTGAGCGTTAGCAAAGCTCTACTGGATGTTCTTTCTTTATCATACTGAAGTTAACTATTAATAGCAGCTGTACATATACTTCAAGGAAGATTGTTTCTTCATATGAAATCCTAGAAGAGATGGGGCTGACTTCCAAATTACTGATAGAAGGAGGGGACATAGTTAATAAGTACCAAAAATGTTATTAAGTGCCTTGTGCTGCAAGCAGAAAAATCTTTTAGCTGATCCATGAAAGTGAAGTGAATTCTGGAATCCTTGATAACCAGTTTCAAATATTTGGCAGAAAATGTCATTAATTTATATATTCCTGGTGTGCAAAGAGATTATAAAACTAATTTCAGTAGGAACACCACAGAACAGTATCCACCTTTGTGTGCGCGGCATTGGTATGCAACTTTTGGTAATAAAGTAATGTTAAAAGAAATAAAGTACAGCCAGGTAAAACCAAAATAATAAGAATGCACTCAGGATGCTTTGAAAAGAAACTGGGATGTCAGCACAGTGTGTGTCTGCCCTGACTACACACCCAACTGTGCATGAAAACTTGTGCCTCACTTGGAAATCACACACAGGAAACTCCTCCATCAGCTTTTAAGTACAGTTGTCAGTAATTTATGAGAATTTGCTTTGATAGAAAGCCCAAATACTTAGGCTGCAGTATTGCATCACATCAGTGGGACAACTGAGCTGCCTGAACAGACAGTTGGCACTCAAATATATTGCACCCAAACTGCACCAGTCTGATCAGGACAGCGCTGCATGCTGTAATAGATTATTCTCAATTCAGATTTTAAAGACAGCTTTGTGATTCTTTGGGGTATAAAGCAAATATTTCTTACCCAAGCATTACATTTTAGTACTTGTGTAGGAGCACAGGATGTATCCTGTGCTGATCTGTTATCTCCTAGGAAAGTGGCCCTGTCCTGGACTTGAATCCTGAAATTCAACTCCTGAAATTGTTGTCCTGTTGATACTATAAGTCAAAAACCAAGTGTTGCTGGATGTGTCAAGTAAACTTCACATGGAATTGCTGTCTACATCCACATCATCACTGAGGATTATTTGGTGGTCCCTGAAGCTCTGGCTGCTGTATTGGAGATTTCTGGACCAATGAGTCTGCAAGAGAAAGGGAAAGGGAAGGAAAAGGGAAGAGAAAGGGAAGCACCAGCTTGATGAAAATGTGAGGGAGTGTATGTGGAGTTTTAAGTTTGCGTATAAACCTTAGGCCAATCTGTCCTGATCACAAAATTAATCTGCTTAAATTACTTGGAGAAATAGAAAATGAGAATACCATTAAAATAAGATGCTGTAGTAGTATGAATAATCTCCTGCATTTTAGAAATGCGTTCGTTTCAGTTAATGAGCAGTGGGTGCTAAAGAAATGTTTTAAACTATCTTTCAAGGATTTAAATGAAAATTGGCTCCTATAAATACCAATTGATTTACTTAAATGCATCCAACTGTGACAAAGAAGTAGTAAATAGAAGGAGAAATAAATCGGAAGGAATTAAAATGCATTTGTTTTGAGAAGTGACTGCTGATTTCAGTGAAAAGCCATATCAGGTTGAATAAAAGTGGTGAATATTTGCTCATTTATTTAAACCATATTCTTTCCATATATCAGTATCGGTTCCACTGTTAATGAAACAAATTCAATTAAATGGGTTCAGCAAAACCATATCAATTAGAAAAATTAAACTGGCAACAGTAATGGTAACACCTAAGTCTTTGATGCAAAAAGAATAATCCCATTGAAATTGATAAAATAAGCACAGAATTAATCCCAGGTACAGGATTGAATATAAATGAATTGAGGATAAGTCTTAGATGCACAGTTTGTGTGTGTTTCTACTATATAATACAGAACTGTGAGCAGCAATTAAACATGGTAGTTGAACATGGCTGTAACTGTTATAAGATGTGTAACTGTTCTTTAACAAATCAGCCTAGAAGATGCAGGAGTTTAGAAGTCTGAGATCATGACAAAAAAGGAAAATCAAGACATTAGGGAAGGTTGGAATTATACAGCAAGGCATGTTTGTGTTATATTCTGTCATATAATTGTCTTGTTTCTTTTGTGTACTTTCAAACCTGTGTGTAGCTTTCAGTGCATTAGGAAGTGGATTTGTGTGTGACAATAGAGACATAACTGAAGTGTATTAGAGTCAAAGATTTAATACAGAGAGGAGCTGATGTTCTGTGAGACCTTCCTTCTCTTTGTGCTCTTCCAGGCTGGAGCAGCCACAGCTGTGGCTGAGGCAAGGCCACACTGAGGAGTGCGCGCCATCCTGTCACGGCCTGACCTGGCTCGCTCCAGTCGTGTTTCCTTGGGCACACAAAGGAGCTCAAGGTCCAGGCAGTACACAAACGTGTGGGAATGGTGCTGTCAAATTCAGGAACCCCACGTTCATCTGTACCTGTAGGTAGCTAAGAAAACTGGTGGGAAATGTAATTAAATACATTTGTTCTTGTCCTGCAAACTCAGCTCCATAATTCTAGAGCACTCCACTAACCAGAAGCTTCCAACTTCAACTTTGGTGGAGTTTTCACAATGGGATTTGTAATTAGCAAAGGAAATTAAAGGGAATGCATTTTTTTCAAGCTAAGGAACATTCCTGTTCTGTTTTGATTTTTATGTGTAGGATTAATTCTTTAGGATCAAGACATTCCTGCTTTGAGAGGTCTCTGTCTTGTTGTAGTGGAGTTCTAAAGTGCATTTTCTTATGTTTGAAACTATTTCCTCCACCCCTCCACAAACAGAAAAAAAGACCAAACAAACACACAAACAAACAAAAACAAGCTAACTAAAACCAAAGCCAAAATCTACTCATATTTTTTAGCATACTTCCTATGCTGGATTTTACCCATTGAGACCAGAGTATTTCTTCATCAGGAGATGAAACTGTCAGAGATGCAAAGAAAGTTAGGAGCACCAGTATGGCTTAAGTCTACAATTTCACCCCAGGTGAGGAGTAGGTCATAGGTTGTGCTTTGTAACAAACATTCTTCTGCTGCCACATCCCTTTTCCATAGCTTAGCAACTTCTTGCCTTCACAGTAATAAAGTAATTGAGCAGATATCACTGAAGTGCAAGTGCATTTGGACTGGGGTCCCTTTGCATACCAGAAGAGATGTTGGTCTGGTCTGCTGCATCTTTTCCAGATGGCTATGCAGAATGTGCTCTGGTTTTGTTCACTAATTATTTTATAATGTATTTTAATCTGACACAACAATTGCCTAGATCATTCTTACCAATGTATTTCTTAAAACCTGAATAAATATATCTAGGTGTACCACATCATTGAATATAATTGGAGGAAGCCACAGGCTTCCTACCTGCATTAATCAACTGTTGATGAGCTTAATTAATCTCTCAGATCTAAATGGAGGAAGAGAAATGAGAGCTGTTTGCTTGAAAGACAGTATAGCAGGCTTTGAAAACATAGAGCTGTCTTGTTTACAGGTAGAGATGTGTAATGATTGGTGTCTTGCTTAAAACTGTTCATCTTTGTGAAAGAAAAACACTCAAACCCTAGGGAATTGGTTCAGTTCCAAAACATAGTTTTTCTCACAAGACAGACTTTGCTTTAAGCTCTGCTGTGTTATATCATAGAAACACAGAATCATAAAATTACTTGGGTTAGGAGGGACCTTAAAGATCCCTTGTTCAGACCTTAAAGATCATCTCATTCCAACTCCCCTACTATGGACAGGGGCACTTTTCTCTGGACCAGGTTGCTCAGAGCTCTCCTGCTCCAAGTGGCCTTGAACACTTCCAGGGATGGGGCATCCACAGCTTCTCTGGGCACCCTGTTCCAGTGCTCACCACCCTCTCAGTAATGAACTTTCTCCTAATACCTAATCTAAACCTACTCTCAGTCTGAGACCATTCCCCCTTGTCCTGTCACTACATGCTCTTGTAAAAAGTCTCTCTCCAGCTTTTTCCACAGACTCCTCTCAGGTACTGGAAGGCCACAATGAGGTCACCCCAAAGCCTTTCTTCTCCAGACTGAGCAATCCCAGTTCTCTCAGCCTGTCCTTGCAGGAGAGGTGCTCCATGCATTCTGTCATCTCAGTGGCCTCCTCCAGACTCGTGCCAAGAGGTCCCTGTCCGTGCTGGGCACCCAGAGCTGGATGCAGTGCCCCAGGTGGGGCATCAGCAGAGCAGAGCAGGACAGGATCACCTCCGTGGATCTGCTGGCCACGCTGCTTTTGCTCAGAACGTGGTTCCATCACTAACACCTCTAACTACTTAGTTTCTTTACTAATTCTTCATTATTTCCTAGGAGAGTAAAAGTGAATGTCTAGTTTTTATTAATATTTTATCAAATTTATATGGGCTAAAAGAGCTAAAATAGTAACAGGCTGCCCAACTACAACTTTCTTCTAGGCTTCTGCATTTTCCAGTATGTCTGATAATTGTTAACAGGAATTAATGCTTTAGGTGAAGGCAAATGTACTCCTTTTCATAACTTTTTGCATTTCTCTCATATTTGTTTGTGTGTAAATCTGCCAAACACTGTTACATAGTTGCAGTCTCAAATTTAGGAAGGGAGTTTTGTCTTCTGCAAATTCTTCCAGACAGAATTGGTAGCTTCCTCATGCTGGCAGGTGCATGACAATTAATTACAGGGGGAGAATTGCATTGTCCAGTCTGACCAGTCTATTAGGAACTGTTAGATCCCATTGACTCTGTTGAGCTCTGTAATGTGTGCTCAGCCAATACATGTTTTCCAGCAAGCCCTCGACGGTTGCTTGGAAGTGACACAAAGACAGAAACCCCATCACTTCTTTTAATAAATTTTTCCAGTGGTTAATCAGCCTCACTGTTGCAAATTTGTGCTTTTTTTCCTAATTAGAACTGTATAGCATCAATTTCCAGCCAGTGGTGATGCTCAGCACAGAGGTGGATGCCACTTAGGTCTCTCACTCTTTCTGTCACATAATTGATTTTTCATTAATATCATAAAGTAAGGCTGAAATTAGCCCAGCAAAGCAATAAGAGATGTGTTAGATCAAGAAGTCTTCCTGCATGATATGAAGGTAATTTTTTATCCTATTTATTCTAATATTCTATTGAGCTTTGCATCAAGTTAGTGGATACTCTTTAACTGTGACTTCCTCTGAGGCAGCACATTGTTGATGCTAATACTGAGAAAATATATTAATCATTTGGCCTCTGGCACACTCTGTTTTCAGTCTCTCCCAAGCTCATTCTCCCATTTCTCAACAGGATGGTAATCGACGTGCAATTTCTCTATATCACTGATGGCTCAGACATGCATAATCCAGATCTCTGTTCCACAACTGTGGGCTTGTACAACCAGCGCCTCTGGATTGCTTTAGGCTCCTCTGCATGTAGGTACACATCTCTTGTATGTGTAATCTCATTGTGCAGGCATAGGGATGCATATGCAGATGCTCTCAGGCACTACATCTCTTAGATAATAGCATTAGCTGATAGCAGTTGATTTACAAGGTCTCTTGATGTTTTCATTACGTGGATCATGTATGCACTTTATTTATCTTTAAATGTTTGCAGTGCAGGTCTAGTTGCAGCTCTTCCCATATGGAGCTGACTGAAGTTTTATAGTTCAGAATCCAAGGAATAAAAATGAAACACCAGGTTCATCAGTTCGGACAGTAATTTGGTAATTAATGGTACTCAGTGCCTTCCCATACCTGAAAAATCCAAACTGACTGAAAGTCTCTAAAGTCTTTTTCTGGAGAGAGGCCAGTGGGGCTGTAAATTTGATCATGACAGATTTCCTGGTCCAGGATGCAGTTTGTAGTCAGAAGGATCTATTGATAGCATACCAGAATAAGCAAGCACCAGAAAGTCAGATTTTGTGCATCCTTCATATTCCAGCATTGGTTCTTCCAGCTCTCCCACACCTAATGTATGTATTTCAGCAATCTCAGTGTGGAGTCTATTTCTTTCAGCTATTGGATCTGTTCCACTTGATTTAAATAAAGGTCCTAACTCTGGAAATGTTGGCATGTCAGAAATTTCTTTAATTCTGAATCAGAAGAGAGCACATTCCAATGTTTGTGCAGATCAGAATTAAAGAAAAATCCTGTTTTGGAAAATTCCAGAGGCAGATTTAAAAGTATCAAAAAATATTTTTCTTTCTTTTTTCAATTCTTTCTATTATTAGCACTGTTACCTAAATTTAATCTTGCTTTTAATTATCAGAAATAATTACTGATACAGATTACTACAGGGCATAGCAGCCTATTACTGTTATTGCATGTAGTACTGCAATCCTGACTTTTTTCCCCTTGACTGCACCATGGATACAATTTTAAGGCTGACCATTACAAACATAAGAACATTAGCAGGAAAAAGAGAATCTTGTGTGTTTTTTAATAGTGTTAGCTTTGAAGTAATAACATAATATAGAGCAAGTGGCATACCTTATGTCAGCTTTTTTTCTACTTTGGTATCATAATATTTTCCGTCCCATAAAAAGATCATGAGTTCCATGTCCATCACCATAATAATAATAAAAAATCATGTGGAGTGATGTGGGTTGGAAATTTTTCCAAGTCACAAGGGATATGCTAGCAAAAAATTGATTTAAATATCCATTGCAAGAGACTGGGAATGCAAGTGCAACCCTTTTATTCTTCTCACTTTCATTATGTGCCAGTATTGCACTATGTGTGGGTTGATGAAAAATAAAAAAGTTTTAGTGAAGTCTGGATAGGATGCCAAATGCCAGTGCTGTCTTGGAAGCACAGTTGTGATCAGTGATAGCTTATCCAGTCTCTCAAATAAAGCAGAACTATTAAAAACATTCATAAAAGTATTTGTATTCTCTCCTCTGCTAAAAAGCTACTTATTGATTTCTTTCCTGTGCTATTACAGTAGCAAAATCTGAAATGTTTTGAAAACATCCCTTAGAGCCACGCAACAGTAATTAACAGCATAGCAAGTGCTGAGCAGCAAGTAGCTGATAATGACAGAGTCTAATGTCGACTGAATGCAATTAATCATTGATACTACCCATAGAGCTTTGGATTTATACTCAGCTATTACAGAGCACTGATGAGGTCCCCTCTCGATCTTTCACAATGTATCTATTAGGAGTAACTTCACCATAAGCAGAAGACAGCAGAAGGAATGCTTTGAGACTTGCATTTCTCAATATGTTTGCTATCACTCTGTTAAGCAGTTAGTGGCTGCTATTCTCTGAGGAAGGCAGTATCACAGAGGAGCAGCAGCAGTTCATCCCTCTAATCTTTCCAGCAGTCAAGACAAAGTGCAATATATATGTGGTCCCAAACTGGCAAGTAAGAGCCAGTGTAAGATACAAGATACCTTTACACAACTTAAAAACGACCTTTCATTGAACAGTTTTGATGAGGTTAAGCAATGATCAGGGCTGTATGCATAGCAGTGACTTTATCATTTGTATGAAATTCATTCTTTTCCTCCTCTGTTTTTTCTGTTATCATTCTCCACTTGATCAGTCCACATTAATGGCTGTTTAGCATTTGACAATCCCTAGTCTCTTAACCCTGAAGTGAGTTCAGAGCAAGTGAAAGGACACAGGAGTTTGTCATGTTGCAGCACACTTTCGGTCCAAAACTCTTCATGGATGATCCTGAAACTCTTCATGGATCAGTAAAGAGGATCTCAATATTTAGAACTGTATTTCTTCAAAGTCAATTCAAACACAACTCACAGTCTTTCTCCCCAAGAAAGGTAACAAAGGAAATAGTGACTCATAAACTGAAGGATGCTAGGTATGCATTCCTAGACTACCCATATCTCCTGCATACAAAAGTCTGCTTTGACTTAAAAATTGAATGCAAAAAAGATAATAGGTCAAAAAGATGAGTAATGATTTTTGACATGGATAGAAGGGTTTTTCAAGACTGACTTTGAAGCTGGGCTCTCAAAACTCCTTTGGTGATGAAGACACAGCTACGGAGTCAGAACCCTTTCTTATTGCTGCCTCTGCTTCTTTTTAGAGCTCACAGTAAGCCTGTGGAGCATGAACATGGAAAGTTGCCTAAGGTGGAGGCTTAATTGGATTCCATACCTGACCTGACACTGCACCAAAAAAAGCGAAAACCTGCACTGAAGTGTGGAGGGTTTTATATATTAATTTATTAATTTTGGAGCACATTAAATGAGTGTACTTAAACTGAAAAGGATGTAAATTTCTGGGGTTTAGGCAAAAAAACAGAATTAAATTGAGGGAATGGGAAGGAAAATTCCCATGTGGACAGAATTCCTCAGCTGAATTTCCTCAAAACTGGAGCATATGATATGAACAGTTGTTTCAGTAGGATATTATATGATATGCAACTTTTGTAACTTTCTGAGGCAACTCCTACGTCCCGAAGCAATTTCATAAGAAGAGTTGGGAAAACAAAGCAAGAAATAAGATTTACAATATTTCTTTCTAAAGAATGCTTGGGGTTTTTTGGTGGTGTTGTCATTTCTCTTTCAAGCCATTCCTCCATAGTGCTTTGGAGAGTGATAGATAACCATTGCTCTCCTAATGCCTTGCTTTAAGTGAAATGTGATTCCCTTGTGCCTGATTTTCACAGCTAAATAGAAAAATGCAACTCACTGGAAATTCAATTTTCAGACAGGACATAAAACTTCAGAGCATGGGTGGTAATTACAGAGTCTACATAACTTTCCGCAGAAGTGGAAAGTCCTTATTCCGATTTCTTAATCATCTTGTATTCATGATTTTTCAGTAGGCCCACATATTCCAGTGAGTTTCTGTTAATAACATCTTTCTGAATAGAATGGTCTCTTTTTTTGCAAACATGAAACAAAGGAAATAATTTGTTGGGAAAGTGCCATATGACAATAAACAAGCAGAATAAAAACAACCAGTAGAGAAGACTGAAATTTCAGTCTATTGAAATACTGTTTTCCCAGAAAATAATGTTTGGGAACTCCCCTATGCCTCCATAAATAAATAAGCAGCAAAACCAACAGAAGTCAGCCAAACAATCAATCAAGGTGTTTTGCAGGTTTTTTGTTCAAGGATGGTATTTGTCGTGTGTCATTCTAGTCTAACTAAAGTAGAAGACACCTTTAATGCCAAAGATACCTGTATCACCTATAATTTTCTGTCTTCTTTGGAATTTTTTTTCCATGCATTTCAGTATAGTAGTCCTGAAAACAAGAGAGCTACCAGACATTTTTTTCTTCTATGCATATTTTCTTGATTTTCCTCTTTGCTGGACTGAAATCTGTTAGTTTTGTCATTGGTATTACTGGAAGCACTAACGAGAGGTTTTGTCAGATCAAAAGTCTACCTATCTATCATGAGCATAGGATTCATATTTTCCCTTTGTTTGCATATCAAAAAGCATAAAAATAGTGCTACTTGTTCAAGACAAGGAGTTGTGAAGTATCAGTGCCATACAAGTTATACAACCTGGGGTTTTTTTCTGTTTTATCACTTATTATTGGCACTTATTTCACTTGTCCCATCACAGAGCGAATGCCAGACAAGCATTAGAATTCTGTATCTTCTTCTGCTATACCTAAAACCATTGCACTTTCACTTCTCTGAGAGTGGCTGCCATGAGTCTGAATTAATGACTGCATATGTGTGTTATGTTCATGATGGACATTTAGTCTTCCAGGTATAATTTCCTGTAAAGAAAAGTAATTTTATTTCCAGCTGAATAGGCACTCTATCATACTACCCAAATCAAACAAAGTTATTATTTGGCTTTTTGCCAAGTCGTACAGTATAAAAGGTCATATTTTTAATAGCTTTGTGCTCCATGGTAATCAAATTTGTAAGCCTGGAGAAATAAACAACTTGAATATTTCAGAGTTCTGTGTGCACATTTAACCATTGCTGTTCTGTGCATATGGCTCCCTCCTATATTAGCTTTGTATGACAAGGATGTAACCTCCCGTTCATACAGGAGCAGAACTCCCTGGTTTGAACTATTTGTTGCTAAGCTCCAGTTTTGGGGACTAAACCAAAAGGTACTGTTTCTGAGGAATCTACTGACAGGCAAGCAAGGTTTTATTAGTGTAAACCTGGGTGCATGTAAGTGTTAATAACTTGCTCAAATCAACAATAATTAGAAAGAACACCTGCTTTTAAAAGTCATTTTTCTTCTGGTTGACTGGGCATTGCATTTGTGGGGAAACAGATGCTGATTACATGCAAATGAAATTTCTAAGGTTTACTTGTATTTCATTTTTAAAAATAATCATCCCTGTTGTGCATCAAGAATAATCCAGCTCGTTATTGTTCAGCAACATCTGTATGTCAAAAAAAAAGTGCTGTGAAAGCTGTGAATCCTTGAAAAGTCCAGAGGAAAGGAGAAAATTTTGCATCAGCACTCAGTTATCTATCTTCTTAAACATTAGATTAACCTGAGGTTTTTGTGATTTTATAATAGCATTTGTTATGAATTGGCTTGGAGTCAAGGTACAATCTGACTGGTGAGAGGAGATGAATTATTAACCTGTAACACAAGGGCTGGGAATTGAGGCTGCCAGACAGGACTGATAGTGCGATGTGTATTGATGGCTTCTTGGTGGTGAGCTTTTGTCTCTCTCAGGTGGCTGAGGCTAGTTGCAATAGCCACACTGCTTTGTCAATGATACCTTTCCTGGCCAATGCTTTCACTGACCTTTTTCAGTTTCTTTGCTGAATTTTACTTTGCCCCTAGTTTGGGGTCAGAAGTTGAAGTCTGCAACCTTCAGCCACATTTCTTGACTTCTAGAGTAAGGCAAGACTCCACTCCTAACCATTACTTTAAATAGTATCTCTTGCATTGAATTGCTAGAAATAGTGCTAAATACCATTTAGGATTTATTCAGAAAACGTAAGCAATATTGTCATGGAGACAGAAATCTTGCTTACCTGTTAGAGATTTCATTGCTACAGTGCACTGCTAGAACTGCACTTGTGGTTTCATGGGAATTCAAATTGTCTAAAAGTGTTAACTTAAACTGCATTGCTAGACCACATGATGTAACTCCCATATTCAAAGTGAAAGATCACTGATTTAGCTTAATTCACTTTGGAAATGTCCATATAGAGTTTCAATGTGTTTTAATTGGTCAGCTTCAAAAGCTCCTCCAGTGTAACTTACCTGAGTATTGCTAGACTGCTCTCTGTCTGGACCAGGTTCTCTGATAAAAACCTCTCTTGTGCCAAACCTGGTTTTTCATGAGCATTAGAGAAGCTGCTGCGTGTTTTACCTCTGTTGGACAGAGCTTGCCTGGTGACCGAGATCATGGTAAAATACTGTGGTACCAGCTCAGGATGACAGACATTGCTGTCTGCCCCAGTGTGGTCCAGACTCTCTCCAGACTCAGGGGAACCTGCTTTGCATTCTGAGTAAGCAGGTCACAGAAGGGCCTTTTGTGAGGTGAGCCTGCATAACTTAGAAAATCACTGTTTGCGGAAAATTAAATGGATGCTCCAATCTTTGACAAAGGTTCTTCAGAAGTAGGGTCTTCAGTTGTGCGTTGACAAATGAAGGAAAAGTGCATTTTGATTTTTGCTCCTTTTTCTTAGCTCTCCAGTTTGTAGCCATCTTTTTTTTTCCAATCAACCTTTTTTCTTGTCTACTGAAGCTTTGTAAAAACAATCTTTTTGGTTCAGAGGTGGTTTTTCCCTTTCTTTGAAATTAAATAAATTCTTCTTGTGCCAACTTATTCTAATCTACATTTTCGTTTCAAATAATTATCCAGAAGTAACTTGCATCATCACATGGAGAATAGGATTTAACTGAACAGAAATATCAGCAGATTATTGATATTGAAATAAGGCATCACAAAATTAACACATATGAAATGGAGTCATGAACATAATCACATTTAAAGTTCTATGTTGTCATGTTAATAATAAGATCACCATGTTCATAATAAGATCATTTGGTGCCTACTAGGCATTGAGCTTAAGAAATCATTCTCCTGAGATGCAGTTACAAATATTTACAAGACAAGATTTTTTTTTTTTGACTGTAGATAAATTTAAATTTTCTCAACTTTGTTCCAGCAAGAGATACTAGATTGAAAACTTTGAAGAGGTAAGTAATATTTCCATTAGGGGTAAGTTGTCTTCTGATGCTTTTAACAGAATGAATTACATCTCTGAGTGAAGATTTTAATTGACAAAAGGCTGATTTTAAATACTTCCTGTGTTTTGTGGGGAAGGCTCCCGGCTGTGACCACTCTGCGGGCATGTGGTTGTGTACAGTCAAACAAACAGCCCGTGACACTGACACATCACTCGTGTGGCAACTCCATTCTGGATGTGATTGATGATTGCATTCCCCTTTCAAGGGATGCTATGGATAGACACAGTGTGGCTGCAGCCAGACAATTAAAAAAAAAAAAAAGAGTTGGTTAAAGAAATTTTCCCTTTTAAGAAGTGTCGGCTGTGACTTACTGGTTAAACTCTTCCAAAATGATCAATACTTGATACACTCATCCTTGGGAGAAAATTTTGTGAAGACAGTGGTGGAATACCTTACATTTTCATGTTTTGCTGTTTCTCTCCATACATGTTTGTGAATCTGCTCTTTACTGGCCCATGCACCAAAGTACTACCTGATTGTCACTGCCTTTCCCCCTTTGGCTGCTATTTCTCTTCTTGACTGGAGATACATACATATTAAACATTGAGGATAAATTCATTTCTAATGTATGTCACACAATTACAGTAACAGTTTTTCTGAACAGAAAGAGGTGGTGCTGTCAAGTGCCAAGCCAACCTGCTCCTGCTCCCCAAGCACTGGGGGCAGAGCTTACAGCACCAAGCAGCTGTGCAGCTGATTGTTTGCCTGTAAAATCTGATGGACTGCATGACACTGCAAGTGATATGTATCTAACCCAAAAGAGAAATCACTCAGCATTACCTTAATTGCAATCATTTGTTTGGCTGAAGAAATAAATAACTCCCTTAAGGCTTCAGGCTTCAGTGTGTAACTTTGGGCAGCCCATGTAGGACATAGGCTCCAGAGCAGTCAAACAATGAGTGTAATACCCAGTGAAGGAACTGGCATACTCTGAATTAAAACATTTCAGTGAACAAAGGAAAATATTAATTGTACTCCCATCCAAAACCAAAGTCTGATGTTGTTGTGAATGTGCTTCTAATTGTTTGGATCACGAGGCATTGCTGGTACAACAGCTATCTGGGAAGGAAGTATTTGTGTTTAAAGGCATCTGGGAAACACAGAGAGTCACAAAATGGAAAGGTAGAACAAAGAGATGGGTGGGGAGCAAGGGACAAGGTTTCTTTTGCTTGATTTACCTTCCTTTTCTATTTAAAAATTTGTTTTGCAACAGGGAGACAGCAAATGGTTAACAGCCAAAGACAAAAACCCACTGTGACCGTCAGGTCTCTGTGCAATCATCAGCAGAACTAGCTATTCTAGCCAATTTAATAGCTTGAAAATGAACTCATTAGTGGTCTTTTATCAGTGGAAAAAAGTCTATTAAATCCGGATGTGTGAAGAAGCAGTACGGAGGCTCATTTCCATCCCACTTGTGACCTGAACAAATCAGAGAAATGCTTTTCAAGGAACAGGGTCAGGCTTGACTGCAATAAGATATTTTCTACGCACAGCACCCAACTTGTATCTTTCCTTCAAGTTTCTGATGCAGTTAATTTTAATTTACAGTCTATTTGTCGCTCCCCACATCTCTCCCTCTAACCTCCTTCCAGTACCGCTGTCATCCATAAACATGTGGGCTGTTTATACTTTATAAAGAGAAAATGTACTACAGTCTGTTGGATTTTTCTATAAACCTGCCCAGTGATGGCCTTCTGACTGCTCTGGACTTCACTTCTCACTGGTGAGGGAGTAAGTAAAGACTCAGATCCTCATCTGGAAGGTAAAGACCGCAGCGGAATGATGCTGATTTAAATCAGTTTGTGATCTAGCCAGAGCTGTGGTCAGAGGCAAAACACAGTCCAACCTTCTTTGTGTCCCTTTGGAGAACAGAAAACCAAGTGTGAAGTGTATGAGATGTACTTCCACCAAAAGAGGCAAAAGCACTGTTTCTGTCAGGATAATGACATTGTTCTGGAATTGTCTCAAAATTATCTGTGACAAGCTTTCCTGTGGTTTTTGCTTCTGGTGTGAAACACAATGTTAAATAGCTTAAGGAACATGAGACTAAAGTACACATTGCCCTCAGAAGGTGGTATATCTGCAGGATAATGATAACAGTCCACAGTGAGTTTTAAACCTTTAGCTTCTTGAGGAGACAAACATTTAAGGACTGTCATTGACAGAAATATTCAAAAACCATCTCATATTTGTCATGAATGAGTTAACTGTCTTTATAGGACTAAATCTAAAAACAACTGCTTCAAATGCTTCTAAAGGACTGCATTTCCACAAGGAGTGATACTGTTCTTCCTGGAGAGCTGTAGCTTTCCATGCGTACATAGTGGAATAGCACTGTCTTCAACACTCTGTGGGAAAGCTTTTATTTCACTTTTTCCTTGCAACTATTTGGTCAAAAGTTAAACTCATAATGGAATTAATTTATTTTTTTATTTAATTCCAGACATTTTATGCACATGTATTTAAACTTACATTACTTAATAATATACTAGGATTACTTAATGGCTTCTCATCCTGCCCTGAAACATAACCCTATTATTCCAGTCTTAGCTCTCTTATGAATAGAAAATCCCACTATGATAAATTCCTTTAAAATGATGCTGGGATTTTACAGTGAGTCTGTGGGCTAGTTTGAGACCACCAAACTCATTTACTGCTGTCTGTTAAGCCAAGCATGAATCACAGATCTCTGGGGTGGAAATTCGCTTTATTAACCCCCTGGGTCACCCAGCTACCAAGGCAACGGCTTTCTGCAATGAGCAACTCCATAACTAAAGCATCAGCCACACGAAACCCAAATCCCTTGATTAGAGCAGGGGCTGGTAAACCTCAAACCGGGCACATAAATACTTTCCAGAAGTTTGTTTACCTCTTAGCAGAAGCTGTTCTCCTTCTCTTGGTTTGAAAGGAGCAAAATTGAAAATTGTTTCCCAGCCTGCTTTGCCACCCAGAGCCTGCCTGATAACTTGATTCACATCTCAGCCTCACAGCACTGTGCAACAATTCTCCTGTCATTGCCTTGTGTGCTCCTTCTTGCATGCCCTGGTCCTGGGGGATGCCCATCAGTCCAGATATCTGGCCATGTTATTAGCTTGTCTTACAGATGCTGAGAGAGAGCCTATAATGCATTTTATTGTGTATCAGAAGATGAGACACAGGGGATGCTTTATCCCATGCAGCCCAAACTTAAATAAATTTGGAATTAAGACTAAGTCTTTATTTAATGTTCTAAGGTAAGCTGAAATCTCCTTTACCTAGAAAAAATTTTTCACCCTTTTAGTACTTCTTAAGTCTGGTTTAATTGCTGGATCTCTCTCAACAGCATAAAAAAGGTCATAGAATTACAAGAATGTGGTAGCCAGGAAAATCTTGTTGAACAGATAACTTTCTGTCTGATTTAAGGTGTTAAGAATTGTGTCCTTGTGCAGCAGTAGATGTCCTGCGACAGAGGCAGAGCACCCTTGGACAGGTACCATTATTACAGAGCATTGCTCAATCTGCTTTCTCACTGAAGCTTTTGACATGCTGTAAATTTGTTTGCAAAATTCCACTTGCTTTACTTAGCACATCTATAGACCGGCAGACATGTGCGTTTGCTGCTGAGAAGTAATTTTATGTTATCTGTACCCCATTTTTATGTTTCAATGTCTTTCTCCACACATCACTGAGAATGCTAAACTCTCACAAAGCAAAGGGAGACAGCCATTTAAATAACATACATACAGATAACATGCTGGCTTTTATTCTTTGTTCTCACAAAGTATGTGCTGTACAAGAAAGGAACATGGTCACCTATCCCCTTACTGGAGAAACTGTCATTTCTAATTCATTTACACAGGGTGCTTAAGATGCCTTGAGCAAACTAAAATAGCTTTAAAGGAAAATTAATCTAGTTTGACTGGAGAAAACTAGTAATTTTTCTGGAAGTGTAACACATTTGTTAAAGAAAGAGGTTGTGCTGCTTTGTGCAGACTCTTAACAAAATCTTTTTCCATGCTTTCCCTTCCCCATGGTGCATGATTGGCAACACCAACACCATCCAAGCCACAGTGATGAGCTGGAGCTCCTGATGCTCATTTTGGGTCTGGACTGGATCTGTCCCATGCAGGGTGACAGGGGATGTCCTTGCAGAGACACTGCACGGTGAGGGGAGCCACCCAGCCCAGTGGTGGCAGGGTAGAGCTTTGGATGCCTCCCAGAATCATTCTGAGAGAAATGAAGGAGCAAGACCTCTGCTCCCAAGAGAGAGGACTGGTCTGGCAGGGTGGCCACTGTGGAGAGGCAGAGCTGCTCCAGAGGGAGCTTCCCATGCTGATTCCACAGGACATCACTGTGGCCCTGCCTGAGCCGGGTGTGTTGGACTTCAAAGGGCAGAGAAACTTCTCTGCTGCAGAGTTGTGGAAGAATGGGTTTGGGTGAGAAAAACTTCTCAGTTCAGCCTGCTTTTCTTCTCACATCTCAGGGAGCCCCATTTCTGTGTCTGTTTGCATTGAAGGATTTGGATTTTGCTGCTCTGTGAATAGGGACCCAAAGCAGTGGTTTTCCTTAGAGCACTAGTAGAAGTACTTTGTAGAAAAACACACTATTTTCCATTAAACTCACCAATTTACTCATTTATTGAAAGGAGAGAAACACAATACTGACTGGTTCTTCTTAAAAGTACTGCACTCTGTCAGTGTGGTGGCAATGCTCGTGTGCTGTCCCTCAAAAGACAGTTTAGATTAATTAATGGCTAATGTATCAAATAGCAACCCTTCTTTATGTGTATTAATACTTTCGAGAATAATACAACTGTCTTTCTAATGGCTGTATGATGGTATTTAATGTTGGTGTATAATGGCAATATCACTATCTGTAGAATATTTTTATCATAGAATCACAGAATGGTTTGGGTTGGAAGGGACCTTAAAGATCATCCAGTTCCAAG